>NC_041402.2:177954374-178554374 GCF_900747795.2 Erpetoichthys calabaricus | reverse complement strand
TCTTGTCCAGTCAGCTGACGTGATTACAACATGGGTGCGGAATTTCGAAGAAATGGGTCCAGCCTTAATAAAAAGTAGTCCCCAGGTGGAGCCACTTCACATATACTGCCCGACAGTCGATTGTCTGGGAGACGCGTCATTTCACGCGATGGTGACGTTCCGTGGCCTCCAAGATCCCCTGATCTCACTGTTTGTGATTTTTTTATATCTGTGGGGACATCGTAAAAGTCACGTGCGCCGCAGACGTCCTGCAGCCATTGCTGAACTATAAAGGAGGACTGAAGAGGAAATCGCTGACATTCCTAATGACACGTTACGTCGAGCAACGCAGAATTTCCACAACAGGCTGTCAGAAAGTGTACGGAGAAATGTACAACACCTTCATGATGTTTTCTTCAAAACATAAAATGAATATTGATTACCATCATTAATTGCATATGCTGTACAATACATTTCATCATTAAATGTATTTTGTAAGGTGTTTATTCGCGCCTTGAACGTCGAATGAAAATGTCCGTTTCCCTGCGCCACCATAAAAACAAAAAACAGAATTAATAACACAAGATGAAAAACGATATTTAAATAGCTGTATAAAGATTAGCAAAGCAAGAAATAAATGCAAGCCAAGGTCGGGCGGCATGGTGGCACAGTGGGTAGCGCTGCTGCCTCGCAGTTGTGAGACCTGGCGAAACTGGGTTCGCTTCCCGGGTCCTCCCTGCGTGGAGTTTGCATGTTCTCCCCGTGTCTGCGTGGGTTTCCTCCCACAGTCCAAAGACATGCTGGTTAGGTGGATTGGTGATTCTAACTTGGCCCTAGTGTGTGCTTGGTGTGTTTGTGTGTGTCCTGCGGTGGGTTGGCACCCTGCCAGGGATTGGTTCCTGCCTTGTGCCCTGTGTTAGCTGGGATTGGCTCCAGCAGACCCCGTGACCCTGTGTTCGGATTTAGCGGGTTGGAAAATGGATGGATGGATGCTGCAAAGTCCCTGCCATTTCACGCAGAAAGGATGACCCACACTGCCAGCTCCGGTGCACTTGACTGCAGGTGGCCCGAGGCAATGGGGAGTCCCTTTGGTGACTCCACGGGTCTCTCAACAACGCGCCGTTAGCTGACCTCACCTCGACCCCAAAGTACACTGTAGTGTATAAAATTTCATTTCATTTAAAATTCCTTTGGCGATCTCTGGGTACATAAAAATGTAATTTTAAAGCTCAAGTTTAAATCACTTCTCCTGCTAAATTATTTAAGGTAGAGAATTAAAAGCAATCAGACATTTCATTACGGGCTTCTGCAGGAAAAGACTGTCGTGTATGGGAACAAGCTTTCATTTTAGAAATAATACGCCGAATTGCTCCGAATTGTAATATCGTTTTAAATTAATTACATTATCAAGGGAGAAAGAGAAAGGTCTCATCAATGAATGAAGAAAAATGTGTCACGAAAATGGAGCTGGGCATGTTCTTGTTTGCTGGAGAGTCTTGCGTGGCACTCCAAACCCACCGCCTCCCCTTCCTCCCTTTGTCTTTTCCTGGCTCGGGCATATCAGCAGCTGCTTGGACATGGTGTCAAAATCCACTGGCTGTGGAAATCAGGGTCGAGAGCTTCTGGCCACCTGGGTGACAACTGGTGCCCAGAAATTGCCCCTCCTTCCCCTCCCCACACCTTGGCATCGCATTGGAATCCTGTCTGAGCTGACCGCGAGAGTTGGGTTTGAACGCTGCCGTAGAAGTTGAACTGAAAATCTTTATCCTCAAGTCCCTGGCAACCTCCTGACCCAAATGCCACCTGTTCTTAAGCTCAGGTGCGCAGGCTGGCAGATGACTCTCTGCAGAGTATTCATCATGTGCCAGGTGCCCAGCGATGCTCCATTCCATTTGACTGGCGTATGGTTTCGCACTCCACTCCAGAACTGATAACACAGCCAAGCCATGAAAAGAACGGAGCCGGTGTCACTATGGACACACGCGGGCCTCCTAGTAACACCTCCACGCTCACCTCTGAAATGTCACTCTTCTTATACAAGATGAACATTTCAAAGTGAGCCGATTATTGGATTAATTTTTTTAATAATTGCAAGTAATTAAAGCAGAACTCTGCTCTTTACGTTGATCAAAGTCTTTAATAAAATCCTCTTGTCATGAGAACTGTCATGGTACTGTCACCAGGTGTGAAATACGGGAGGAGCATCCAGGTGCCCTGGGACCCCTTAATTAACTCTTTTGAAACCACGGAAGGTCTAAAATTGAAAATTGTTGGATGGGGGTCCCCCACCCCCCCTCCTTAAAAAGTATATTTTGAAAATATGTTATTGTCATGAAATGAAATGCAATTCTTAGCAAAAGAGAGTGTGAGGGTGCGTAAAGTTACACTTCGATGTCCCCAAAATATCCAAGTGCCTTCAAAGAGAAATTGAAACCATAAAACCTTAGCTTGGAGAGACACAACTTCAAAAAGGATCATTATAAAAATGACAGTATTTACTCTGGAAAAGAGAAAAATAATAAAAGCACAAAAGAAAATGAGTTGTCTAGAGGAAATCGTCAGCCAACAAGTCCGAGTAAGACACCCAGAAATGATAAACCCCAAACAGAGCAGCATAATGACAAAAAGCCAGTAATTCTGAGACCCCCCCAAACTCCAGCGGACCCCAATGGGCTATGCCTGAGCTCCCCTGCTGCTTTGACCTAAATAACCAGAGGCGGGGCTAAGGGAGAGATGATGTCAGGGTGACCCCACCTCTTGGGGTACCACCTACAAAACACAAGGGATGTAGGAGAACAAAAGATTTACACGTCGAAACATAATAATAC
This sequence comes from Erpetoichthys calabaricus, assembly GCF_900747795.2. Classification (NCBI taxonomy): domain Eukaryota; kingdom Metazoa; phylum Chordata; class Cladistia; order Polypteriformes; family Polypteridae; genus Erpetoichthys; species Erpetoichthys calabaricus. The sequence continues at coordinate 178,551,567 of NC_041402.2, read as the reverse complement.
AGAAATGGAACATCTAGTGTACTGTTATGTGCCAACCCACGTGGTCTCACCCTGTGATGTCTGCTCGGCGCCACACAAGCACTGGGATACAAAATGAAATAACAGCCTACAACCGGTTTTAATTGAAAGGTTGAAGCAGAGGAAAAAAATTTAATTGATCAATTTAAATAATAATAATAAAAAAAAAACTTTCCCAAACAGGTGCTAAACAGTTTTTCTCCTTTTTTACATTTAAATTGTTCTGAACAATTACATTTATTTCAGTTTGGTTCTGAGGACCGAAATTGAATTGCCAACTGGATGGATAATTATTTTTCCCCCTGCGAAATTGGTGGTTATTTTTAGAAATGATTTTCTTCTTTCTTCAAACTCTTCAATTCATACTACACACGCACCACTTTTGCTAACGGAGCGGAATGAGAGGCGCACCCTCTGCCCGCTGAAGGTGAACATGAAACATCGAGATTCAAATCACAAAAATCATTTACCCGTGCCGCTGCGCCGCTGTTCGACTGCAAATTAATCGCCTCCTTTATTCTCGGCACGCTGTTCATCTGAGGGGGTATTATTTGATACCAAGACACGAGGAGAGATTATTAGACAACGAGCCAATCTACGATCGACGGGGAGTACATGGGCACCAATTCACAGGAGAATAAACACCTGCGCTTGCCAACTTGAACTGCAGCCATGAGTGCGCATTTGAACTCGTAAGGATTTTTATGGCAGGAGCGTTACTGGCTCTTCGTGCCACACTGTATTTGCAAACTCCACGCACCTTTTACAAATGCGGAATCAATTCATGTTAATAATACAGAACCTTCCCACCTTCTCTGAATTATGACGGCGTTGTTAACTAATTAAAGCAGTCTTCCGAGATAGATAGATAGATAGATAGATAGATAGATAGATAGATAGATAGATAGATGTTAGAGGGAGTGTTGGGGTGCCAAACAGGTCACCCCTTCCAATATTTACACAGTCCTAAACAAAAACAGACGCTCTATGACACGTTCAAAAAAGCAAAATGTAAAGCAGGTTAACAAAAAAATTAAATAAGAGGCTTCTTTGATCTTTTTTCTCCAATTTTTCATCTTCAGGTAGGAACTCCAGTTACTAGTCTGCTCTCGCCTGAGTGAGATCCGTCAAGCCAGGGGCGTCTCTCTTTTACAGCAGAGAGACTGCTGGGGGCGGAGTCAGTTTTCCTTCGTGGACAGTTTCTCAGGGTTGTGGGAAAAAAAGCTAGACGTTACCATCAGTGACCACGCCTACTGATACAAGGCAAACGTCAGACACGTATAATAGATAGATAGATATGAAAGGCACTATATAATAAATACAGAGATATGAAAGACACTATATAATAGATAGATAAATAGATATGAAAGGCACTATATAATAAATAGAAATATGAAAGGCACTATATAATAGATATATAAATAGATATGAAAGGCACTATATAATAAATAGAGATATGAAAGGCACTATATAATAGATATATAGATATGAAATGCACTATATAATAGATACAGAGATATGAAAGGCACTATAGATAGATAGATAGATAGATAGATAGATAGATAGATAGATAGATATGAAAGGCACTATATAATAAATACAGAGATATGAAAGGCACTATATAATAGATAGATAGATAGATAGATAGATAGATAGATAGATAGATAGATAGATAGGAAAGGCACTATATAATACTATATAATATCTATCTATCTATCTATCTATTGGATAGTGCCTTTCATATCTCTCTATCTATTATATAGTGCCTTTCATATCTATCTATCTATCTATCTATCTATCTATCTATCTATCTATCTATCTATCTATCTATCTATAGTGCCTTTCATATCTATCTATCTATCTATCTATCTATCTATCTATCTATCTATCTATCTATCTATCTATCTATCTATCGTGCCTTTCATATCTCTATTTATTATATAGTGCCTTTCATATCTATCTATCTATCTATCTATCTATCTATCTATCTATCTATCTATCTATAGTGCCTTTCATATCTCTGTATCTATTATATAGTGCATTTCATATCTATATATCTATTATATAGTGCCTTTCATATCTCTATTTATTATATAGTGCCTTTCATATCTATCTATCTATCTATCTATCTATCTATCTATCTATCTATCTATCTATCTATCGTGCCTTTCATATCTCTATTTATTATATAGTGCCTTTCATATCTATCTATCTATCTATCTATCTATCTATCTATCTATCTATCTATCTATCTATCTATCTATCTATCTATAGTGCCTTTCATATCTCTGTATCTATTATATAGTGCATTTCATATCTATATATCTATTATATAGTGCCTTTCATATCTCTATTTATTATATAGTGCCTTTCATATCTATCTATCTATCTATCTATCTATCTATCTATCTATCTATCTATCTATCTATCTATCTATCTATCTATCTATCTATCTATCTATCTATCTATTTCAAATTTTGTTTCTGATTTCCACTCTTTTTTCTTCTATTACTTCTGTGATCCCATGCTGCTCAATGTATAGTGTTGAAGCGCCTCAGTGACTGAACTGAGAACAGTTAAATTCCCCCTAATGTTGACACCCTGAACACAACCGTGAAAACTGATTTTTAGGTCTAGGTTTTGAGATACACAGAACATCATCCCGAGGGAGACACGGTTTCTGCTACATAAAAGTAAAATTTCCAAGGCTGAATGTGAGGATTTTCATCACACCACAGATAGCAGAACCTCTCTGGACCCCAGTGGAAATGAATGGGATATGGTGTTTGCCTGGATTTTACTTACCACGTGAAACCAGCACGTGGACCCCACCACAAAGCGCTCACATAGTGAGAGACCACAACACATTTCATTTACGTTTACATTTATTTGCTTGGCCGATGCTTTTATCCAAAGCGACTTACAAACATAATGGAGTAACGCTAGTCCCGGGCCTGTTTGTTCAGCAAGTGTAGTAGGACAGGTAACAAAAGTTGGTTGCCAACAGTGAAAAAGATGTCATAACTCATACATTTACAATTATAGATTACCATCACTAAAGCAATTAAACTTACACAAATTAATCAAGAATATAAAGTATCACAGTGCAAAGTTTTCCTTTATTTTCCTTCATCAATTTGACAGATACTCACAGAACAGACGGGTCTTCAATTGCTTCTTAAATGCATTTGGGGAGTCAGCAGGTCGGGTGGAGGTGGGCAGCCCATTCCACCAACTTGGAACTACAGAGAAAAAAGAGTCAGGATTGAGACTTGATGCCACATAGATTTGGTATCACCAGACGCTGTTCCCTGCGTGGGCAAGCAGGCGTATAGGGCTTCACCAGTGTCTCCATATACAGGTACTCAGGTGCTGACCCGTTGACTACTCTGTAGCCAAACATCAGGAATCTGAACGTAATGTGTGCTGTGACGGGGAGCCAATGTGGCAACCTGAAGAGAGGAGTGACATGTGCCCATCTCGGCTGGTTAAATACAAGACGGATCGCTGCATTCTGGATTGTCTGCAGCGGCCTGATAGTACATGTGGGTACTCCTGCCAGAAGTGAGTTGCAGTGGTCCAGACGCGACAAGATCAAAGCCTGAAGCAGAGGTTGTGCTGCTTACTCTGTCAGATAAGGTCTGATCTTGAGGATGTTGTACAATGAAAACCAGAATGAATTAGAAACAGTAGAAAGGTGGTCAGACAAAGATAGTGGCTCATCACTCACCACCCCAAGGTTGTATACGATGACAGGAGAGCCAAGCTGTACAGAGATGGGGAGATGAGCAGACTGGCTGGCCAGGATCACAAGAAGCTCAGTTTTTGCCAGGTTGAGCTCTAGATGGTGGTCCTTCATCCAGGTTGAGATATCAGTAAGACATGAAGGGACTCAAGCTGATGCCATATTGTTCATATATGACACGTATAGCTGTGTGTCATCAGCAGAGCACTGATAAGAGAGCCCATGAGATTGGATGATGGAGCCCGGCGAGGTGTTGTACAGAAAGAAGAGTAGAGGACCCTTTGGAGGTACACCAGTGCATATCTGGCGTGCCTTTGACAACTCTCCTTGCCAGGACATGCTGTAGGATCTGCCTGAGATCTAAGACTCAAACCATCTGAGAGCAGTCCCAGTGATGCCAAGGTCAGAGGAGGTGGCATGAAGAATGTCATGGTGGACCGTGTCAAAAGCAGGATCAGGACTGGTGATGTGTTGGTAGCTCTAGCCAATCATAGCTGGTCGATCACAGTCGACCCGTTCGATCGGCACATTGATGTTCTCCTACTCAATAGGTGGCAGTGTTTGGTCAATGTCACATAGCCAGTAATGTCACAGCAGAGGATGAGAGACTCCACTGATGGAAGAAGAGTTGTGTCTGCTATTAATGACTTTAAGAGGAAGAAAAGGAGAAGCTGGAGTGTCAAACCTACTGACCAAAAGTGGCAAAGGAAGGAGTGAGTGTGATGTTCTTGTGAGTGGGGGATCTACAGGATGAGCAGATGCATTTCAAATGTTTCTACATGTGTTACTTGCATTCTGATGGCCTGTTGTGTCATATTCAGCCCTTCGTTCACCATTCTGGCACCCAGGCTCTCCTTGAAGTCCACACATTTGGATTCACAGTCGTTGCGCCCCAATAGACTCCTGCTGTGGACCTGCAGAGTGCCCCTCTATTGAGGAGGCTGCCACTTCAGAGTTGCGCAGAGTCTCCAATTCTGATGTCATTTTCGCCACTCAGCCCCCAAATTGCTACTTGGCAGCCCCCATGGATTCCCACAGGGCTGTATGGGAATTGAAATTTGTCGGCTCAGCCCCGTTGGAGTCCGTGGATTAAGCGCCAGGGGGAGCTGCGGAAGCTGCAGAGTCCTACTTTGGGCTTTCACCACACCTGGAAGTGATTGCAGACCTCGCTAATGAGCCACCTGGAGCACCCCTGGGTGCAGCATAATGGGAGCCACCCACCATTCATTTCGGGAGCCAGAGTCGGAAGAGAGAGAGATACGAGTGGACAGACGGATGGAAAGACAAACCTTGATGAGTGGAGGCAGAAGGAGAAAGAGAAAAGGAAAGGAGAAAAAAGAAATGGCATTGTGTGCTGTGCACATTGTAACCGTGCTAAGGTGGGGGGGGGACAAAAGGAAGGCGTTTCCCCCTCCTACATAAAGCATGTATAGTGCTGGACTTGCGCCTTGTGTCTGCTGTGTCAGGTGTTTGGGGAGCCAGTGCGCCCCCAGGTGGCCACAGTGGACAAAACTGAAATCTGCAATGTGTAGTAGGGCACCCTGGCAGATGTAACAGATCATGAAAACTAGAGCTGAGCATGTCTGGTGGCATGCAGCCAGAATCCTTTTAAAATCAGGAACCCACCGGAATTACGTCTTCTTATTTTTGGAATCTCTTGTGCATCAAAAATATAAAGTTCTTTCCAGAGGTGTAGCACAGAACACTGGGCCCTATACAGAAGAAGTCCCTGTGTGGCCCCTTCCTCTTGATCCATCCAGGCTTCTAGGGTCCCCCTCACCACCCAGAGGGTCCTTGGTAATTTTCCTTCCACTACGATGCCCATGGTTCTTTCTTGAACCTTCATGCAGATAGTTCTGTTTGGGAGCCAATAATGGCTCCCCTATGGCGTTGCTCTGGCACCTTTCTTTATGTGTGGCTTCTTTTCAGCTTCCCCAAATCAGCTAAGCCTGCCTTTCGTAATGGACGCTGTGTTAGTGAGTGCATCTTGAATGCCCCCTGTCTAGCGTAACTCCCATCTTTCCTGAACCCTGTATAGAAATAAGCAAATGGCTCACCGGAAAAGTGATTATGAAGAAATACAAAAATGTTATATTCAGGACAAACACGAGCATTCAGATTGCTCAGTCTTCTATTCTGGTGTATTCTTTGAACCATACAAGACTTTAATTTCTACCACTGGCATCTATCTGAAGGCTGGCACATCAGCAGGAATGCATGTTTGTCCAAGGACCTGCTGTTAGGTTGATTGTCGATTCGTATGTTCAGCAGGTAACCGCTTGAGCGACCACCCAGGGGGGCACAGGGTAAGCTGAGGGTTGAAGTTAAATATTCTGCTGTAATATACGCACCTCTCTGCCAATCCGGGGGCGGATTCTTGCAGCACTTTCCTGCTTATGCGGCATCGGTGTCTGCAAAATGAAAACTCAACCTCAGCTTTATCAGTTGTAGAAATGAAGCGAGCGCGGCGTGCTGCTTAAAGCGGCTCTGCGTTTTTGTTCGCCAAGCTTCCAGCTTAGTCAACTGAACAGCCGATCCTAAACAAACAGGATGAGAAGATGCAAGGCTGCTATTGCAAAATATGGCTTCGCTGGGTTAACGATATTCTGTTTTCTTCCATTTGTTTATTCTCGCACAGTCTGTGAGCAAAAAAAAAAAAGCTGGCATTTCCTCGATTGAAATTCATTAAATTGTAATCGGCGAGGCGCAATTTCATAAACAGTTCTAGCGCACTTGTGCTTCTTCTGACAGCAGGACGGCAGCTTCTAAAGTTGCCCTGCAGCACTTCCAGCGCCGTTTGATGCCGTCCTGGAAAGAAATTGTTAAAACAAAGCAAAACAAACTGCTGAATACGATAACTGCAAGGTGAGGAGTGTATCCGCCGCGATCATCTCCGCATCTCATTTAGGTGGCGCAGTGGTTGGTTCGAATCCCAGAGAGGGACACCAGGGGGCCATGAGCTTAAACCAGGGCTTGGGCTCCACCTACATTGTACCGGGAGGGGGAAAAAAAGTACGTAATGTCAAAGCTTAGGAGCTGCCAAAACCGGAATAGGCAACAGACAAGGAGAAGGAGCAGAGCAAGAGAGCAGGACAGAGGTGCATGGATAGAACAGCACCGGAATTATGAACGATACCGAGAGGGAGAGAGACCGAGCTGGCAGTGCCAAAGCTTACAGTTATACTTGATAGCCATCAGAGCATCATGGCAAAGAATAATAAATAAAGAGCGCCTGAGCCCATAGCTGTCCGTTTGGAGAGGCAAAGAGAAAGACAAAATGGGATATATAAAAACATGATACGGCACAGACTTATTTTCACAATATCAGATATTTTTTATAAAGCTTCTTCCCACCACTCAAGATATATATATATATATATATATATATATATATATATATATATATATATATATATATATATATATGTGTGTGTGTGTGTGTGTGTGTGTGTGTGTGTGGTTGAAATAGTTTTACTGTCAAATAATCCAAAGACTACGTGGCACGTCTTTCGCCCTAATTCTGGGCTCATCTGGCATACACACTCACTGCACCCCCGTCTCGGGGAATTGAACCTCAGACGTCAGCGCTACGTTGCGCCTCGGCGTGTGGTTCGTTCATTTCACAGCATGTAGATCGGGGTAATTACATTCATGGTATTCGTAGTCTGAATCACAATGTGATTGTATGGGTGGTTACCTACCAGGTAACGCTTATAGATGGTCAGCAAGTCGGCTAACAAAAAATCAGGTAACCACCCATACAATCAGATTGTGATTCAGACTACAAATGCCATGAATAGATAGATAGATAGATAGATAGATAGATAGATAGATAGATAGATAGATAGATAGATAGATAGATAGATAGATAGATAGATAGATAGATAGATAGATAGATAGATAGATAGATAGATAGATATGAAGGCACTATATGATAGATAGATAGATAGATAGATAGATAGATAGATAGATAGATAGATAGATAGATAGATAGATAGATAGATAGATAGATAGATAGATAGATAGATAGATAGATAGATAGATAAACGGCTCAAAATGAATTAAAGGATCACTTTGAAAGCAAATCAGATCTCAATGGGAAAAGAAATCCTGCTGGATATCTCTAGTGATATGGACTGATATGGTGATGTGTTAGGAATGAAAGGATGCCACATCATTTGATGGAAATGAACATGATCAACCTACAGAGGGCTGAATTCAAAGACACCCCGAAAATCAAAGGGAAAAACTGATGTGGCAGGCAGGCAGGCAGGCGAGTCCATTTGGTCAAAATTTCATTGCAGCAACTCCATATCGTACTCAGTAGTTTGTAATCACCCCACAACCCCCCCCAACTCCCCCCCCACGATGAGAAAATGGGTGGTGTCCTGAGGATCTCCTCGCAGATCTGGACTAGGGCATCACTGAGCTCCTGGACAGACTTAGGTGTCGGATGGACCGAAACATAATGTCCCACCCAGAGGTGTTCTATTGGATTGAGGTCAGGCGAGTGAGCGTGGGGGGCAGTCAATGCTATCAAGAACTGCCTGCATACTCTCGCCACATGAGGCTGGACATTGTCATGCACCAGGAGGAACCCAGCTCCCACTGCACCAGCATAGGATCTGATGATGGGTCCAAGGATTGCATCCCGATACCTAATGGCAGTCCTGCAGTGTCATTGTCTAGACTGTAGAGGTCTGTATGTCCCTCCATGGATATGCCTCTCCAGATATATCATCACTGACCCACCACCAAACCGGTCATGCTGAACGATGTCACAGGCAGCATAATATTCTCCACGGGTTCTCTAGACCCTTTCACGTCTGTCACATGTGCTCAGGGTGAACCTGATGTCACATGTGAAAAGCACAGGGCACCAGTGGTGGACCTGCCAGTTCTGGTATTCTTTGGCAAATGTCAATCGAGCTCCACGGTGCCCACTAGAGGACGTCAGGCCCTCAGGCTTCGTACAGGAAGTCTGTTTCTGATTGAGACATTCACACCAGTGGTCTGCCTGCTAGAGGTCATTTTGTAGGCTCTGGCAGTGCTCATCTTGTTCCTCCTTGCCCAAAGGAGCAGATACCAGTGGGTCCTGCTGATGGGGTAAGGACCTTCTATGAGGGGCCCTGTCCAGCTCTCCTACAGTAACTGCCTGTCGCCTGGAGTCTCTTCCATGCCCTTGAGACTGTGCTGAGAGATACAGCAAACCTTCTGGCAATGGTATGTATTGATGTGCCATCCTGGAGAAGTTGGACTACCTATGCCAGCTCTGTAGGGTCCAGATATGACCTCATGCTACCAGTAGTGACACTGACCGTAGCCAAATGCAAAACGAGTGAAAAAAATTGTTATTATGCAATAATGATTTTGTTGTTTTGCAAACTTTTCCAAAAGTATTACACTATCACACAATGATTTTTGCATTATTTTGCAACAGTATTATGTTATTTGACAATAATTACTGCTTTATTTTACATACATTCTCAAAAGAACTGCGTCCTTACACAATGATTATTTTGCAATAGCATTGCAGTATTTTGCAAAAATAATTGTTATTTGGTAAAATTTCACCAAAATATTGCATTACACAATAATTACTGCCTTATTTTGCAAAATTTCTCCAAAGTACCGCATTCTTACATAATGATTATTGCGTTATTTCGCAAGAAGTGTTGCAGTATTTTGTAAAAATGATTGCGTTATTTGGTAAAATTTTACCAAAATATCACATTACACAATAGCTATAGAACTATATGTCGCAACATTTATGGCATTTATTTTCCCAGAGCTTACATCGATCCTGTAAATCAAAATTCCTGCAGCGGGGATGCACTGATATCTTTTCCTTGGTGCAGCTGCGCCTTTTCTCCTCCTTCAGTAAATTGTGCTATGTGGGGCTATGGGGTGGCATGAGCGCCGTGGGTTGGGGTGTTTTAGTTTATCTCGGTTACATCAGACTGAACTGATTTGTCTTTCTCACATTCTGAAAGTGGGCGGCATTTTGGCACAGTGGTAGCGCTGCTGCCTCCCAGTAAGGAGACCTGGGTTCGCTTCCTGGGTCCTCCCTGCATGTTCTCCCCATGTCTGAGTGGGTGTCCTTCCACAGTCCAAAGACTATGAAGGTTAGGTGCATTGGTGATCTTAAATTGTCCCTAGTGTGTGCTTGGTGTGTGTGTGTGCCCTGCGGTGGGCTGGCACCCTGTGCTGGCTGGGATTGGCTCCAGCAGACCCCCGTGACCCTGTGTTCAGATATAACAGGTTGGACAAAGACTGACTAACTGACTGACATTCTGAAAGTTCTTTGGGTGGGCTTTCATGTGTCTCCTACTGAAGCTGAGGTCCCTGTCTGGTCACTGTGCCATAAAACCCAGATCAGTGAAGTGTTGCAGTGAAGGTTGTCCTTCTGGAAGTTTCTCCCATCTCCATGCAGGTTCTCTATCGGTCAGCCAGAGTAACTAGCAGGTTCTTGGTCACCTCCAAGGCCCTTCTCTCCCAAATGCTTACGCCGCCAGCTCCATTAGGAAGAGTCGTGGTCATTCTAAATGTTTCCGTTAAAGAATTATGGAGAGCACCGTGCTCTTGGGAATTTTTAATACTGCAGACATTTTGTTTTGTAGCCTTTCCCAGATCTGTGTTTCCACACAATTCTGTCTCTGAGTTCTCCAGGTGGGTTATTTGACCTCCTGGCTCAGTTTTTGCTCATGAGACCTTCTATAGACAGCTGGGTGTGACTTTCTTAATCACACGCAAACAATAATTGGACTGCTGGACTCTGTCAGATTTTTGTTACATTCTTATATTCTTTGCACTCATATGAATGAGTATGCATATGAATGGGCTTTGAAAAGGGTCTACAGAAATCTTTAGCATGTAGGAGGCGACCTAGTAGGATAGGAGCACAGATCAAGAAAACCTGAACGTAGAGCCTGTCGTGAGAGTCCTGTAAAGATCACAAACCCACTGTAAATCTGTTATTATTTATTCATTTCCATAAACTCGGATCTAAGCAAAAAGTTCTTTCTGGAACCTTCATGGTTCTTTTAGGAATTGAAAATGGTTCCCTATGTGGCATCGCTTTGAAGAACTGCTTGGGCCCCACTAAGGGGTTGGGGTACCAAGTCCTACTAAAATGTGACAGCACGCAGTCTCCGAATACTGCTAGGTGGAAACTTTAGCATCCACCCTGATATCGTACAGCAAGCAATACGCTACAGTTCTTCATAAAAAAGCAGATTTCAGCGCAGCTTTTTTTCCCGACTGAGTCTCACTGGGCACGTTATGCCATTCGTTTCACTCATTCTGTGACGCGTTTATGCGGGGCCGGTTCACAGAGGACCTCAGTTTAATTAAAGCCTAAAGCTAAAGCTTCGTTTGGTTTATTTTCCCGCACTGCTTATTCGCTTTCTGCTCGTATCTGTATGCAGGTTTTCTTTTCTTTCTTTCTTTCTTTCTTTCTTTCTTTCTTTCTTTCTTTATTTATTTATTTATTTATTTATTTAATGCCCAAAGATGATTACCGAGTTGGAGTGGGTGATGAGGTCGGATGTGCGCACCAGTGTGCCTCCCGAGCCTCTGCCACCCCATCCCTTTTCGGTGTCCGCCTTGACCACAATACGCGCCCTGTTAACCTTTTAATGGAAAAGTGAAATTAGATACTTTTTGGTACCTCGTAAAAGATTGGTGGTGATGCTGCTGCTGCGATGGACACCGGCTTGTCTTTACCTCGTAATCGATCAGAAAAGATAGGCGGACGACACGTTAAAACGATGTCGGGGATAGTTTTGTCAACGCCCGTCAAACCAGAAGTGAATCGGCTCGACCTTGACTCGACTCAACTGCGTCGTATTGATCACGACTGAGCTGCGCGCGTGAACACGCGGGTCCGGGCGCACATGCGCACACTCCTTCGCTGTCTGAACGCCTGCACGCCAACAGCGCGCAGCAGAAGGAGCCGCCGGCTGTACGTTACTCGAGCGACACATGGAAATATTTTGACTTACCTGATCAAGTAATAGCGTTTTCCAGGACACCGTATTTCTCATGTTTTTGTTCAATTGCATTACGGTTAAGGTAATGATCATAATACAATATTCAAGTGTTATAAGTAGGTGTTTGAAAAATTAGCAGCAACAAATTATAGGGATTGGTGAACTTGCACCGCACTGATGTGGCTGACACTTTTTCCCTTTCAGACGGCTCTTTTCTTTTTTTTTTTTTATGTGTGCAGAAATATTATTTTTCATGTACTGAAAGTGAGTGACATGACAGAACAATAACTTAGCTTATGGGGATTATGTGAAACATGGCACGTGGTATATTAATGGAAAAACGGTGCAAGTATTGGCTGAGGTGGCAGTTACGGCGGCGGGGGTCATCATCACGTCCCTGCGGTTGCAAGCGGGCCGCATGTCAGCGCCCCTCCCCCAGCGCTATCCTTCTTCCCGAGTGAAGTGTCACATCAATGACAGCTCCACGAATGGCGACTGTGATTTAGTGAATGAGAGTTCATTATCAGGCCCGCAGACACATGGCCTGGAGATTGAGCCACAAAGGAGCCTTTGAAAGGACGACGGCCCGTATTGCTGATTTCCTCCTCTCTGTCCACAAGATTATTTGAACTGGGCTTGACTGTGCCGGTGAGATAGGCATCAGAGAGAAGGGCTGCTTTGGGAACTAAAAATACACCCAATTATTATTATTATTATTATTATTATTATTATTATTATTATTATTATTATTTTCACTTAATACTGCCTAATCCAGATTTTGTGTCAATGTACATTTTTTAAGCCCTCACACTCTCCAGTCACATCTGTGAGCACGAGTGGAGGAGGAACACGCCGAGAGCCAATTGATTTCTCATAATTTCCTGAGTTTGTGATGTATAATAACAGATATCTCATCTCTGCCGAAAGCACCTGACTGCTCCAGCTCGTGGACATGTGCTGTACACAATTTGTCTTCTAGATGGTGCAGATCAATTTTGCAAGAGGGATCCATCTGAATTCACTTAGTTACGTGTGAAGAAATTAAATTCCCTAGACCGAGATGCAGGCGTGGATGTCAATCAAACAATTAAACAGCAAAATAATGTTTGTGTCTTATTGCTCCTTGATTTACAGGTGCAGTACAACTGATTTTTTTTTTGCTACTAGAACACAAAGCAACTACACCACCTACGCTCCAGAAGAGGTCACCCACCTGAAGCTAATGGGAGACCATCTAGAAAAAGCTTGGGTTGCGGCTGGAATTGGTGTTGGTGAGACCAGCAGGGGGCACTTACCCTGTGGTCCAATGCAGTGATGGGGACACTTTGCTGTATAAATGGGTGCTGTGCTTTGGATGAGACGTAAAACCGAGGGTCCCGACTCTCTGTTACTGTCATAAAAGATCCCTGGGCATCCTTTGTAAAGAGTAGGGTGTACCCCGATGTCCTGACATAAATTGCACATCACAATCAAGTCATTCTAGCCCCCTATCATCCCCTGTCTCTGATTGGCTCTCTCGCTCTCACCCCTTCACCATGTAAAAGTTAAGGTGTGGTAATGTGCGGGTGGGCGGGCAGGCAGTGGCACGGTGGTTAAGGCTGTGGACCTCAAACCCTGAGTTTGTGTGTCTGAATCCCATCACAGACATTATGTTACATGACCCACCTGTGCTCCACATGGAAGACCAAAAGAAATGTAACCAATTGTATTATAAAAGTTGTAAGTCGCTTTGAATAAAAGCAGACTGGCACCAAAATGGCAGCCCTCGCATCATCCATGTGGATGCTACACATTGGTGGTGGAGGAAGTAGATCCCCATTCTCTACGTAAAGCACCTTCAGCAGCAAAGAAAGTGCTGTATAAATGTAAATGATTATGATTAAAATTGGAAAAATGAAGTGAAACCTCTAAAAGACCCACAGAACCATCCGAGGGGCCTCGTGTGTAAAACCAGCTTACGCTCGGAGACGTGCACAAGCCTTTCGTTACGCAAAAGTCATGCCAGCAAACATACACACAGTTACGGGCCCCTTGTGGGCATACCCTGGGCAGCATGGGCTTGGATTGGGCACTGGCCCAATGTGAGGAGCTTCTACAAGAGGCCCCTTAGCAAACTTGGCCAAAATGGGCACATTGCTGGCAGTACAAACTCATTAAGACCCTCATTGGCCCAGTGATGGTTTGCACCCCACAGAGTTTCTCATTTCTTAAAGTCTGTCACAGTGTGAGAAACTCAGAGAATTTCTATTTTCATTGGGGTTTAGATTTTGATTGTAGAAGAATAAAAAATGTTCGAATAATTTCAAAAGGTGTCACCTTTATATGCGTGTGCCCTGTGATGGACTGGCACCCTGTCCAGGGTTTGTTCCTTGCCTTGCCCCCTTGTGGTATAGCGGGTTCACGGCTCCAGAGAAAAGCCCAGTTATTAAATAGATAATCGCCACACTCATGGCTTATGGAGGGGGCATGGTGGTGAGGCCAGAGCAGTTCTCGGGCACTTTGTGATTCGGGCATTTCCTCACTTAAGTGCAGAGGTGAGGAGTCGTCCACATCTGTAACTGATGCCAGGAACTGCTAATCACCACATCTGTGCCACGTCCCCATTATATACAGTAGGAGAGGAGCGCGAGTACGGAGGGGAAAATAAGAAAACGAGAAGGACAACAGAGGTTAAGGGAGAAGGCAGCCGGGAGGGAGGAAGCTGGTGCGTGAATGAGAGGGCAGGCAGGCAGGCGAGTGAGAGGCAGCTGAGTGATCCCTAGCGGGGTGTTTGGCCGGCACCTGGGGGCAGTCAGTAGTGGGCACTCCTGCTGGGCGTTAGTGGGGGGCAAGAGTGACCGGAAGGAGGATGGCTCGCCGCGGAAGGCAGCAGGAGTCAGAGGCTCTGGGAGGTGGATGCCCCAGCATGAGCACCCTGGTCGCTGGGGAGAGCAGAACGAAGCCAGGGGTCGGAAAGCCACCAGAGCAGCTGGCAGAGCAGGTCAGCAACAGGTAGGCCGACTAAGCCTGGTGCAGGGCCGGATGGGAGCCACCGGCAGATGAAGACACCGGGTTTTTGTTTTAAAGGTCCAGCTATTTTAACCTCGCTTTTAAAAGGAATAATTTATTGGATTTTAACCTCCACTGATTCACCCCTGTTTTAATGGATTATTTATTTAAAAACATTTGGATTGCACTGCACTATTTATTTGGACATTGTTTTGTTGGATCGTTTTATTAAAAGCACTTTGCACCTTTTTGCACCTTTCCCCTTGCTTCGTTTTGTCCTCACTGATCAGCTCATCCGTTGACATTACTGACGGTGTCGGGCTCAAGAGCTCCTAAAACGGAGATGTGAGCGTTGGAGCAGAACCAGCATCGTCACACCAGCTCCAGCTGACCCCTGTTCAACAACAACAACATTTCTTTCTATGGCATGTTTTTAATACAAATGATGTAGCTCAAACTGCTTTACAAGATGAAGAAAGAGAAAAATGACAAAATATCCATCCATTTTCCAACCCACTGAATCCGAACACAGGGTCACGGGGGTCTGCTGGAGCCAATCCCAGCCAACACAGGGCACAAGGCAGGAACCAATCCCGGGCAGGGTGCCAACCCACCGCAGATGACAAAATATCAAAATAAAATTAGGCAATACTAAGTAACAAAGAATAAAGTAAAGTCAGATGGCCAGGAGGACAGAAAAAAACAAACTCCTGAGGGCTGGAGAAAAACAAAAAAACAAAATCTGCAGGGGTTGCAAGGCCACGACCAACTGTGTTATTATTATTATTATTATTATTATTATTATTATTATTATTATTATTATTATCTGTGGTGGGTTGGCACCCTGCCCGGGATTGGTTCCCTGCCTTGTGCCCTGTGTTGGCTGGGATTGGCTCCAGCAGACCCCCGTGACCCTGTGTTCGGATTCAGCGGGTTGGAAAATGGATGGATGGATGGATTATTATTATTATTATTATCCATCCATTATCCAACCCGCTATATCCTATCTACAGGGTCACGGGGGTCTGCTGGAGCCAATCCCAGCCAACACAGGGCGCAAGGCAGGAAACAAACCCCAGGCAGGGCACCAGCCTACCGCAGGGCGCGCACACACACACACACACACCAGGGACAATTTAGGATCGCCAGTGCACCTAACCTGTATGTCTTTGGACTGTGGGAGGAAACCGGACACGGGGAGAACATGCAAACTCGACACAGGGAGGAACCGGGAAGTGAACCCGGGTCTCCTAACTGCGAGGCAGCAGCACTACCCACTGCGCCACCGTGGCGCTCCTGTTATTATTATTATTATTATTATTATTATTATTATTATTATTATTATTATTATCCATCCATTTTCCAACCCGCTGAATCCAAACGCAGGGTCACGGGGGTCTGCTGGAGCCAATCCCAGCCAACACAGGGCGCAAGGCAGGGAACCAATCCCGGGCAGTTATTATTAATTATTATTTTTATATTCTCTCAGTACAGCTGCCTTCAGTGTTGGTAATAAGACGTAAGGACTAAACGTAATGTCCATTGCCATAGTGTGTCGCCTGTCTACATTGCCTTTTAAAAGGGTGTGCTGTGTGACATAACTACTGACATTAGCTCTTTTGAAGGATATCACAGGCTACACAAGGAGGAAGTCTTCAGGGGTCACCTTGTTTTTTGGCTCATGATGATGACTGACTCACTAGACTTTTTAGACTTCTTCGAGCCGTCCACTTACTAAACTGGAGTCCACAATATAGAGACCATCATGCAGAAGTCATTGTTCTGACTTTAGTCTCAAAGTACAAGCCATTCCCAAAAGATGTTAAAAAAAAAAAACTTCCAAAAATGTCCACTAGAGGGAGATTTACCATCAAACCCTCGCATGCTCCCAACCACCACCATCACCTGGCTAGATAGAAGGGGAAATGCATTATCTTCATAAATTAAAAGATTAGTTTCACAAAAAGCTTTGTTACAATGTGAAGCCCTGAAGAGCACAAAAAGCATACAATGACTTCCAAAACAAGGAATGCTGGATTCCATTTACTTTGGAATTCAGATGTCTGAGCTGGGAATGACATCTGACTGCTTTCTAGAAAAACATTCAGAAAACCCAGTATGAATGCCTCCAGGAACACCTTTGTTGTGCTTTCTTTTTCACAATCCAGACAACTGCAGACCGAGATGATAACAATGCATTACACGGTTATTTTGTGCATCCAAACAGTGTAGCGACCCGTCCAGAGATAAAAGTTTGACAGGACTGTATGTTCTGATTTCATGAGACACAAGTAGGCCGAAGTGCTAATAAACAGTATAATGCAGTAGAACACCAATTATCCGTGCCTCGGTTCTGCCTTATCTGAACCTGTAAGTATAACACGTTACCGTTCTTGTATTTCATAAAAGCTTTGCCGTGAATGTTGTACCAAGCGTGTAAATCCCATACTTTCAACCTCAGCAGCAGTACCGCCGCTCCCTATACGCAGAGTACGCAGTCTGCGTAGGGCACCAACTCCCAGGGGGGCACCATCCCAGCTGCTCAAAAAAAATCGTTTTTATATATTATAATAATAAATTAATATTAATAATATACATATACAAATAAACAAAAATATAAACGTATATATTGCATTTTATGGTGAACGCAGAGTAGGCTAAGCACACCTTATTTGAATAAAGTTCTATTTTGGCCCCTATAGTAGGTGTTTTTTTTTTATTTTATTTTTACTTCCGTAATATTTGGGGGAGGGGGCACAAAAGTAAATTTCTGCTTAGGGCACCCATTTGGCCAGCAGCGGCCCTGCTCAGCAGTACGCAGCAAGTGATCGAGGAGCTGGTGAGTGTGGTAATGGTGACCTACTCGTCCCCCCCGAAATGCACCGCATGGCTTTTTCCAGTGTGTCAACAGCATTGAACGTGGACACATGTTCTACTGCTTTGTTCACTTAGGATTTTTATGTGGATACATTTCCAAGCACTGTGGTGGGAACTGCAAACCCACAATCTGTGGCTCAGAGGTGAGCACTTTGTGGCATGAGAGGTCCGTCCTTCAGTCCATCTCTGACCCCTGTGAGCGGTGCACTTCTCTCATGACGTCAGCTGATCTCTTTCACTCTGTCAGCCCTCACCTTCTCTGCCCAGTGTCACCACTACACTCCACCTATCCGCAGTTCAAGACCCATCCTTATCGCTAATTGAAAAGCTTTGGACTTGCACCACGAATCATCTCAGTCTGAATATTTGTGCTGTGCTGAACTGCCAGTGGTGATTTGTGTACTGTGATTCTCTGGCTCAGAGGCGAGCATTTTGCCCCGTGAGCTAAACAGAGAGGTCCATCCTTCAGTCCATCTCTGACCCCTGTGAGCGGTGCACTTCTCTCACGACATCAGCTGATCTCTTTCACTCTGTCAGCCCCCACCTTCTCTGCTCAGTGTTACCACTACACTCCACCTATCCACAATGCAAGTCTCATCCTTATTTCTAATTGAAAAGCTGTGGACTCGCACCAGGAATCATCTCAGTTCAAATATTTGTGTTGTGCTGAACTGTCAGTGTTGATTTGTGAACAGACATTCTCTGACTCAGAGGTGAGCACTCTGTGGCATGTGAGGTCCATCCTTCAGTCCATCTCTGACCCCTGTGAGCGGTGCACTTCTCTCACGACATTAGCTGGTCTCTCTCCCTCTGTCAGCCCTCACCTTCTCTGTGCGGTGTGTCACCACTACACTCCACCTATCTGCAGTATAAGACCCATCCTTATTGCCAATTGAATTGCCGTGGATTCTCACCGTGAATCATTTCAGTATGTGCTGTGCCCAACAGGTGGTAGTGATTTGTGAACCGGCATTCTCTGGCTCAGCGGTCAGCACTTTTCAGCATGTGAGGTCTGTCCTTCAGTCCATCTCTGACCTCTGTTAGTGGTGCACCTCCTTCACAACATCAGCTGTTCTCTCTCTCTGTCAGCCTTCACGTTCTCTGCCCAGTGTCACCACTACACGCCACCTATGCACTGTTCAAGACCTACCCTTATTGCCAATTGAATTGCTGTGGACTCGCACCATGAATCATCTCAGTTTGATTATTTGTGTTGTGGCGAACTGCCGGTGATGATTTGTGAACTGTGATTCTCTGGCTCAGAGGCGAGTGCTTTGCAGCGTGAGCCAAACAGAGAGGTCCATCCTTCAGCACCTCTCTGACCCTGGTGAGCAGTGTACTTCCCTCCCAACATCAGCTGGTCTCTCTCTCTGTCAGCCCTAACCTTCTCTGTGCGGTGTGTCACCACTACACTCCACCTATGCACAGTGTAAGACCTAGCCTTATTGCCAATTGAATTGCTGTGGACTCGCACCACGAATCGCCTAAATTTGAAAAATTGTGCTGCGCCGAACTGCCAGTGGTGATTTCTGGACCGTCATTCTCCGGCTCAGAGGTGAGTGCTTTTCAGCGTGAGCTAAAAGGAGACCTCCATCCGTTAGCCTCACAGAGCCCATCTCTGACCTCTGAGTGACTGATGCGCTTCTCAGGTAACATCAGCAGATCTCACTCTGTGTAAGTCCACATCTTCTCTGAGCAGCATGATGTCGGCTATCCATTTTATCGGAGGTTTTAGTTATCCATGGTAGCTTACCTTGGATAATCAGAGTTATTTTGTGCTACTCCTTTCATTAACTGTTGGTTCACGATGATTTTGATGTTAGGGTTGGTGAGGCTCTCCCAACTTTTCAAGTAGGAAATGTGACTTGTGGGGAAGTTCCAGTTGAAATTTTTTACTTGGAACTCAGAAATTCCGGCTTCCCGGTTCAATTGAAATGCAGCACAGGTCTCAATACAGAATCCTAAAAGACAGAGGTCTCGAATCCAGAAAAATCACAGTAGCACCACTCATCACTCCCTAGCACAGCGGTTCTCAAACTGTGGGGTGCGCCCCCCTATGGAAGTAACAAAAAAGGGGGCGCGAATGTTGCATATGTGGCGTAATTTTGCTGTTCGTAGGGAAATTTTAAACTTGTAGCAGTGTATCGGCAGCAAAAAATATAGGAATACATTTCATTAGGGTTTCAAAAAACGTTAGGGGGGCGCAATTAAAACTGTTATAAAAACTCAGGTCGCAAATACTTAAAGGTTGAGAAACACTGCCCTGGCACATCCAAGATGAACCACCAGGGGCCATGAGAAACCCTCTCCACCATACAACTGAGGGCAGTTAACTGGGAGGGATGGGCAGATAACACGTGCATTGATACGAGTACAAAGAAAAATGGCATCCATCCATCCATCCATCCTCTTCCGCTTATCCGAGGTCGGGTCGCAGGGGCAGCAGCTTGAGCAGAGATGCCCAGACTTCCCTCTCGCCGGCCACTTCTTCTAGCTCTTCCGGGAGAATCCCAAGGCGTTTCCAGGCCAGCCAAGAGACATAGTCCCTCCAGCGTGTCCTGGGCCTTTCCTGGGGCCTCCTCCCGGTTGGACGTGCCTGGAACACCTCACCAGAGAGGCATCCAGGAGGCATCCTGATCAGATGCCCGAGCCACCTTATCTGACTCCTCTCGATGCGGAGGAGCAGCGGCTCTACTCTGAGCCCCTCCCGGATTACTGAGCTTCTCACCCTATCTTTAAGGGAGAGCCCAGACACCCTGCGGAGGAAACTCATTTCAGCCGCTTGTATTCGCGATCTCGTTCTTTCGGTCACTACCCACAGCTCATGACCATAGGTGAGGGTAGGAACATAGATCGACTGGTAAACTGAGAGCTTTGCCTTGCGGCTCAGCTCCTTTTTCACCACGACAGACCGATGCAGAGCCCGCATCACTGCGGATGCCGCACCGATCCGCCTGTCGATCTCACGCTCCATTCTTCCCTCACTCGTGAACAAGATCCCGAGATACTTGAACTCCTCCACGTGGGGCAGGATCTCGCTACCAACCCTGAGAGGGCACTCAACCCTTTTCTGGCTGAGGACCATGGTCTCAGATTTGGAGGTGCTGATTCCCATCCCAGCCGCTTCACACTCAGCTGCAAAACGATCCAGAGAGAGCTGAAGATCACGGCCTGATGAAGCAAACAGGACAACATCATTTGCAAAAAGCAGTGACCCAATCCTGAGTCCACCAAACCGGACCCCCTCAATGCCCTGGCTGTGCCTAGAAATTCTGTCCATAAAAGTTATGAACAGAATCGGTGACAAAGGGCAACTCTGGCGGAGTCCAACTCTCACTGGAAACGGGTTCGACTTACTGCCGGCAATGCTGACCAAGCTCTGACACCGATCGTACAGGGACCGAACAGCCCTTATCAGGGGGTCCGGTACCCCATACTTTCGGAGTACCCCCCACAGGATTCCCCGAGGGACACGGTTGAATGCCTTTTCCAAGTCCACAAAACACATGTAGACTGGTTGGGCAAACTCCCATGCACCCTCCAGGACCCTGCTAAGGGTGTAGAGCTGGTCCACTGTTACGCGACCAGGACGAAAACCACACTGTTCCTCCTGAATCCGAGGCTCAACTATCCGATGGACCCTCCTCTCCAGAACCCCCGAATAGACTTTTCCAGGGAGGTTGAGGAGTGTGATCCCTCTGTAGTTGGAACACACCCTCCGGTCCCCTTTCTTAAAGAGGGGGACCACCACCCCGGTCTGCCAATCCAGAGGCACTGTCCCTGATGTCCATGCGATGTTGCAGAGGCGTGTCAACCAAGACAGTTCTACAACATCCAGAGCCTTGAAGAACTCTGGGCGTATCTCATCCACCCCCGGAGCCCTGCCACCAAGGAGTTTTTTGACCACCTCGGTGACCTCAGTCCCAGAGATGGGGGAGCCCACCTCTGAGTCCCCAGGCTCTGCTTCATCATTGGAAGGCATGTTAGTGGGACTGAGGAGGTCTTCGAAGTACTCCCCTCACCGACCCACAACGTCCCGAGTTGAGGTCAGCAGTGCACCATCACCACCATATAGAGTGTTGACACCGTACTGCTTCCCTTTCCTGAGACGCCGGGCGGTGGACCAGAATCTCCTCGAAGCCGTCCGAAAATCGTTCTCCATGGCCTCCCCAAACTCCTCCCATGCCCGAGTAAACATTAATAATGCCAATAAACATTAATAAAATGAATACTAACAAAAGAATCCACAATGAAGACATAAAACAAGGATTTGAACCCCAGTGAGGGGAGGGACTAGGGCTGAAACAGAATGCACGTAACTCCTGTTCCCTAACAGATTTTATCAAAAGCGGTGGGCTCTTCAGAAACTGAACCGGCTGACCGGTCAGGAATTCCGCAGTCTTCCCTGAGCCATGTCCTGGCGGTGAGCATCTCTCTTTGCTGCTTCCTTCTTGACTAAGAGGAATTGGTTTGCAGGTGAAAGCCATTTACCATTAGGATGCGGCACGAGTGGCTTGTTTTCATGCCCTAAGGAATTATTAAATGAGAAATGCCTGTTGGTAAGTGGCGGCCGTGAAGAGTGAACAAGAGAGCCCGTGTGCGTCCGACAATCTGTAAAAGCTGAAGGCCCTGACATTTATGGGAAGTGGGTTTCTTTATGACAGAGTGCTGCGCTCCCTTATGTAACTACTCTCCGACAATCCTGATTGGACGTCTTAATTGCTAATGGATGCAGCTCCACATACTGGCACAAGGCCCGAGGCTATTTGTGGGGGGGGTCTCAATCTTGTTTGTAAAATGTTACCACCCTTTGGGGGGGTTTTGGCTCGATAATCGAGAAGACCCTCATAACTCATTGAGGGTGCAGTTTAGGAGGTGGCCAGTAGGGGAGCTATTCCAAACAGTAGGGAGTCCTGAGCAGTGGAGTCCTTCTTTCCTTTTGTTAAAATTATCTGCAATTTTCCTTCTTCATGTTCATTGAGAATTACTTTTGAACACTTTAAAGTCATGTCAGCTTATTTTTGTCTGCCCTTTCCTGTCTCACCGGTATGAGAAACCCCCCATATATGATATACCACTCGACTTGTCTTGATGTCTAGTTTTGCAAGACATCAAGCTTTTTGGGGTTCCCCATATTATCAGGACTTTACTTTCAAAACCCCTCATTTGTAGGACAGTTTTGGACCATATTTTATGCAGGAGATAACCCCCTTACAACAAAGAGTAAACCAATCAGTATCTCCAGTAAAAATAGTCAGAAGGACCTGAAGTTTTGCAGACCGCATCCACGAACCCCAGGGGTTCACCCCCTAATGGGATAAGAGGAGTCAAAACTTCAAGAAAGTGACGATTGTTAAAAAAGGTATAGTATGTGGAGTGTTCCTGCCTTGCGTCTGTGTTGGCTGGGATTGGCTCCAGCAGACACCCCCCATCCCCAAACCATGACCCTGTAGTTAGGATTCAACAGGTTGGAAAATGGATGGATGGATGGATGTGGAGTGTCATTTTATGCTCTTTTGAGGTTTCTGATCATGAATATGGCGATTTTGTTTATATCTGATTCCTTACTGGTGGTCCTAGACCTGTAGGAGACCCCACCTCCCCACCCCCAGAAGATTAAAATTGACAAATCTCAAACACAAGCATGTGGGGTATTGTTTTAGACTATTTCAAGGTCAGCGATTATGAAAATGATGTTATTTTTGATTTTTGATCCTTTATTAAGTGTCTAGCATTGGATGGACCACCATCAGTGGGTGAACATTGACAAATTTCTATTAGAGTTAAGAATATTGACCCTTTAAACATTTAAACTGAAGCACACATTTTAATATTTCAAATGTTTTACACAATTCTTCTTGTTTATTATGTGCTTCTACCTCATTAAGCAAATCATTACATTTCGTATGAATTAAGGCAGCTATTCTGGACCCGTCCTCAAACTTCGGTGTGAATAATAAATGTAAAAGTGAGGCCCACACAGACTTAAGGGTCTCGATGCAATGACTCAAACCCTACCAGTATCTTCTTTGTTGTGCCACATGCGCAGACCTTTTCCTTTACTGCACCCAGTAAACATGCCTGGCACACACTGCAGTTAATTCCTGTTTTGACTCGTCTGCTACAACATCAAGGAAGTGCCCAAGCATCATTTAGCTCTGCTTGTATTCTCTGTCAGCCCGCTGTAGCTGATCGATCATTCGGCTCATCAGACGTCAGTAAATTTGCATCTCCTAATGTTCTGCCTAAGCTGGAGTGTACTTAATGATGAACTGGAACAGCCTTGAAAAGTTGGTGAAGTTCAAGCTATTGTTGGATCCCTAGGTCAGGACCTGAGATGGACATGCTCCTCAAGTGAGTGTGGACTGTCCATGTGGGGCATAACTACCTCAAGAAGCCGGCTGCAAAGCAGCATCATGATTAGTATGTGGGCAGTGGGATGCAGACACTCTGTGCACATCTCCCAGCTGTCAAAACCAGTCGCCGGTGAGCTTCAGATGTGGACTCTGGCCTTGGGTTGCCTTATGTAGACGGGGAAATTTGTAGCATTCATGTAACCTCTGACTCTGGATGAATGAAGTAAAGTAGAGCTGGGCGACGTGCTTAACCAGACAAAGGGACGAAGCAGCTGGGTGGGCATGATGCCATAGACCACCTGAGCGCCATGATGGAAACGGACACTGAAGAAGCCAACAGTCCTTTATAGAGTGTGAAAGCCTTGACACAGACAGACACAGAGAGACACCCAAGTGCAAACAACACATTATTTATTCCTTTTTATTGCCTTCCCAGGACAGAGTGCTCAAACCACCACAATGATACAGCTCAGTCCTTCTGTTTTCTCTCTTCCTCTCTTCTGCAGCCTCAACTCCTTTCCCGCAAGCTTTGTCCACCTTCCACCTGACTCTGGCTCCTCCTTTTTTATGGTGCACCTAGAAGTGCTCCAAGAGCACTCTGATCCTCTTCTGGCAGCACTTCGGAAGTCCCGCAGGATTGTTCAGGTGCCCCCTGGCAGTGGCCCAGCAGGGTTGAGTTTCCAAGCTCCAAGCCCATGGCCCCGATGCAATCCAAGGGGTTTTCTCTCTCATCTTCCGGGGGAGGTACTACCCTTTCCCAGTCCTTCCAACACAGGGGTGTCCCGGCCATCTGCCACAACAGCCACTCGCCACCAGTCTGGCATAAAGTGGCCAATTCAATTCCTACATTTCTCCTACCCCTGAGTTATCATATTGGTGGTAGAAGTGGGATAGATAGATAGATAGATAGATAGATAGATAGATAGATAGATAGATAGATAGATAGATAGATAGATAGATAGATAGATAGATAGATAGATAGATAGATAGATAGATAGAAAAGGCACTATATAATAGATAGATAGATAGATAGATAGATAGATAGATAGATAGATAGATAGATAGATAGATAGATAGATAGATAGATAGATAGATAGATAGATAGATAGATAGATAGATAGATAGATAGATAGATAGATACTTTATTAATCCCAAGGGGAAATTCACAAGGATAAGAACTGACTAATGACCCGAGACAGAGGACTGATTTAACACTAATGCTGGTGGATCTCCTGATCAGGCTAATGAGGCCAGTTACCAATAGCTGTGGGAATTGACTAACCAATCGTGTCAAAGCATTCCTAATTACACACACATGTGTCTGATTTATGTTTTATTTGCATTTATTTTTTCCATCGTCTTTCACAAAATTCCTTCAGGTCTGAATGGGTGGACCAGCTGTCAATCTGTATAGCCCACTGTCACCCGGCCCTTCATATAATCAAAATCCTCCTTTTAACATATAAAGCATTAAATGGCCAAGGTCCGGCTTACTTGTCTGAAATTATCATGACTTACAAACCTGAGTGCACATTAAGATCTCAAGATGCCAGTCTGCTTATGATTCCAAGGATTAATTAAATAACAATGGGAGGTCGAGCTTTTAGTTACAGGACCCCCTAAACTGTGGAATGGTCTGCCTGCTACTATAAGAGATGCCCCTTCACTCTCAGGCTGAAGACTCACTAATTCAGTTTAGCACACCCTGACTAGAGCTGCTGATTAACTCTATAGACTGCATCTCTGTTGTTAGTCATTAGCACTAAAACATAAGTAACATGATAGTTAGAATTAGATACTAACCCTCACCTATTCTGTTTCTCTTCTCGATACTCAAATGTGGCACTTGGTGCCCACTGCCCACCTGCCAAGTTGATTTGCCTGCCTAAGGTAAAGTCATCCCTGATGGAGGATCGCAGGAATCGTGGTAAAGAGGGGTCCTTTCATCGGATTGGCTGGCCCAGCGCTGTTTCAGCCGTGGAATGGCCAAATGGGGGAGGCAGCTTGATGGATGAGGTCTCCAGGACTCTAAACAAATCCAAATCATATTATGTGATATCATCTACTGTTAAATTTTACTCCGTACTTCTAAAATTTTTATTTTTATACTGAGTTGAGGATTTGTTCTGTTCTGTGTATTGTATTGTATTGACCCCCTTCAATTGACACCCACTGCCTACCTACCTGGAAAGGGTTCTCTCTTTGAATTGCCTTTCCCGAGGTTTCGTCCATTTTTTCACTACAAGGTTTTTTCTTTGGGAGTTTTTTCCTTGTCTTCTTAAAGAGTCAAGGCTGGGGGGCTGTCAAGAAGCAGGGCCTGTTAAAGCCCATTGCGGCACCTCTTGTGTGATTTTAGGCTTTACAGAAAGAAATTGTATTTTATTGTATTATATATGGTTTTGTGCCTGCTGACATTAAAGAGGGCCCACAGAATTCTGAATTCTTCACCATGTCGTGAACAGCAAATTAGATGTTTGGCTGCGAGGTTCCACTCACTGGTCTGAGAAGGACCCGTCCCGTCATACGAGATTCCCTTCACGTTTTCTCCGTTTTAAGGAGCAGCCGCCGTCATTCGAGCACAACTCCAGCTCAGAACTGTGGATCTGATTCCTGTCTGCCAGCCTGGTGGCATCTGAAATGTGCTGAAGCTCGACCCATGTTTGTGTGGTTTCCCCATCACACTTTTAAAGACCTTCAAAGTCGTGGGTGTGCGTGTGTGTGTGTGTGTTCATTGATCTGGACAGGCAGCGCTGGCTCCAAACCGTTCCCCACGTCCACCTGTGGGACCGCAGCCGCGCACGACAGGCCGCCTGTAATTATCCTTCGTCCCGGCTGTCATGTTCTGATTTCAGGAGTAATGTAGCGCTAATGTGAAGCAGCCGCTGCTGAATCACTCGTTAATTCTCTCTCTCTCTTCTCTGTCTGTGGTCTGAGGTCATTGAGGGGTCGGCTGAGGGACAGTCATTATCTATTCTTGTCACAGTCAAACAGCTCCCGCACCACATGCAAATGACTGTCCGTGGTGTTTCCGGCTATCTTGCTGTCGTCGCCACTGAATGGCCGGTTGGCTTTACGTACTTATCTCAGTGTGAATCGTATGTGATGCCAGGAGAAGAAAAAAAAAAAAGTATAGTGCCACTATTCCAGGACAGCGTCAGGCACATAATGGGCCAATATGGGGTATCAGTGCCATTTCTCTAACAATGTGTTTCAAGTGATGCTACGCAGCCAAGTGTCCTTCTTGCTGTTTTGTTCCCTTTTGTCCCATCATAGCATATCTTCACAGCTTGATGACTTCTTTTGAAATCCATACCTTTCATCTTGCTCTGTAAATTGGCCTTGAGTGCCAATTGTGATGGAACTGTCAATTTCAGAAAATGGATGGATGGATAGGAACCTCGCCTAGAACTGTTTTCTTGACTTCCATCTAAGACATCAGGATCGACTCCAGCACCCCATGACTCAGGGATAGGACTGGAAGTTTCAGAATTTCGGTGGTCTTTGGAGAATATCAGGACAGGCTTCAACTCCCTGTGATTCACAAACAGAATTTGCAATTTCAGATAATGGATGGATGGATAGGAACCTCGTCTAGAACTGTTTCTTGACTTCCATCTAAGACATCAGGATTGACACCAGCACCCCATGACTCAGAAATTGAATTAGTAAGTTCAGAAAATGGAGGGAAGTGCATCCCATCCAGAACTGTTACTTGACTTACACCAAAAACATCAGGATAGACCCCAGCACCACATGACTCAGAAATGGGACTGGAAATTTAAGAATTTAGGTGGCTGGACCCCCTTGTTGAGAACTGTTTGCATTCAAAACATCAGGATCGGCTTCAGCTTCCCGTGACTTGGGAATTGAATTAGCAAATTCAGAAAATGGAGGGATGTGCACCTCACCCAAAACATCAGGAAAGGCTCTTGCACTCTGTAACTTGGGAATGGGACTGGAAATTTAAGAATTTAGGTGGCTGGACCCCCTTGTTGAGAACTATTTGCATTCAAAACATCAGGATCGGCTTCAGCTCCCAGTGACTCAGGAATTGAATTAGCAAATTCAGAAAATGGAAGGATGTGCACCTCACCCAAAACATCAGGAAAGGCTCCTGCACTCTGTGACTCGGGAATGGGACTGGAAATTTCAGAAAATGGTTTGATGGCCACCATATCCTGAATGTTTTCTTGACCTACACCAAATACTGTGGCTATGTTTCAGCACTGTGCAACTTGTAAATGGAATTAGCAATATTAGAAAATGGAGAGATGGGCACCCCATTCAGAACTGTTTCTTGGCTTATGCTCAATACTGCGAATAGGCTTCAGCACCCCATGACTCAGGGATGGGACTGGAAGTTTCAGAATTTCGGTGGCTGGACTACCTTTGGAGAATATCAGGACAGGCTTCAGCTCCACGTGATTCACAAATAGAATATGCAATTTCAGCAAATGGATGGGGTGGATGGACACCCCACCCAGAACTGTTTCTTGACTTGCATCCAAAACATCAGGATAGGCTTCAACTCCCCATGATTCAGAAACAGAACCAGTAATTTCAGAAAATAGAGGGAAGTCCATCCCATCCAGAACTGTTACTTGACTTACACCTAAAATATCAGGATAGACCCCTGCACCCCATGACTCAGGAATAGTTCTGGAAATTTCAGAATTTAGGTGGCTGGACCCACTTGTTGAGAACTGTTTGCATTCAAAACATCAGGATCGGCTTCAGCTCCCCGTGACTCAGGAATTGAATTAGCAAATTCAGAAAATGGAGGGATGTGCACCTCACCCAAAACATCAGGAAAGGCTTCTGCACTCTGTGACTCGGGAATGGGACTGGAAATTTCAGAAAATGTTTGATGGCCACCATATCCTGAATGTTTTCTTGACCTACACCAAATACTGTGGATACGTTTCAGCACTGTGCAACTTGAAAATGGAATTAGCAATATTAGAAAATGGAGAGATGGGCACCCCATTCAGAACTGCTTCTTGGCTTGCATCCAAAACATCAGGATAGGCTTCAGCTCCCCATGATTCAGAAACAGAACCAGTAATTTTAGAAAATGTAGGGAAGTGCATCCCATCCAGAACTGTTTACTTGACTCACACCTAAAACATCAGGATAGATCCCCGCACCCCATGACTCAGGAATGGTTCTGGAAATTTCAGAATTTAGGTGGCTGGACCCACTTGTTGAGAACTGTTTCTTGACTTGCACTCAAAACACCAGGATCGGCTCCAGCACCCCATGACTCAGGAATTGAATTAGCAAGTTCAGAAAATGGAGGGATGTGTAGCTCACCCAAAACATCAGGAAAGGCTCCTGCACCCCCTGACTCAGGAATGGGACTGGAAGTTTCAGAAAAAAAGGTGGATGGAAACCCTATTGAGAACTGTTCCTTGGCTTACACTCAGTACTGTGGATAGGCTCCTGCTCTTTGCAATTTGAAAATGGAATTAGCAATTTTAGAAAATGGAGGGATGGGCACCCCATCCAGAACTGCTTCTTGGCGTCTGCCCAATACTGTGGATAGGCTTCAGCATCTTGAAACTTGGGAATGGAATTAGCAAATTCAGGAAAGGGATGGATGGATTGACATCTCACCATCCATCAGATTTATCTCTGGCTGTGAGAACTTCTAAGATACACGTATGAGCAAACCCAGTATAACAGGCAGAAGAGCCTAGGTAAACTGACGGTACTCCTATTTAATTGAGAGGTAGTTACTAAAATGAACAATAATAATATTTGACACATTTCCTGAAAGCCATCATTCCTTATACAAGGTTTAGCTTCTTAGCATCCGTCCTTCATTAAAGCTGAGCTATGATGCCAACCTCTAGTGGTGGGGCTCCCTAAATGATAAGTTGGGTATTTTTCAAGTAAAAGTTATTTCTTCACAAATGTGCTATAAATATTCATTTGTCATACAAAATTGTTTCCTAATGTTAAGCATTTTCTGTAAATGTTGAAAAATATCCTGCTGGCGCAGGCACTTTAATGGCTTAATGGCTATGTTCTTCCTTCTTCTCCTTCTTCCTGGTTCCTCTCTATCTCTCCCTGCTTGAAGGTGACTTTTTTAAACGCTTGTCAGGGCCAAGGTGACCACCCCTGTCCAATAGACTGACCATATCAATGTCACACATGTCCACGAGGTGTACCTCCCTGAAGATAACCAAAATTGTGAGAGCTTCACTTTTATGCATGTGGAAAGTCCAGAAAATGACCATTAGAATTTGACCTTTCTAGAAATATAGTCGCCTGCAAAAGCGGTCTGTATGCTTTTCTGACTGCAGAAATGTCCCCTCATTTTAAAACTGCCTTCTGTCTGTGCTAACACTTCCTTACTTTGTCGTTAGTGGAGGACGGGAAGTTCCTAATCCTGGCCGGGGAGAAAAAGGGGAAGGACTAGAAGGGATGAATGGACAGTCCACTAGAAAGGAAAGATGTCACTGGAGGCTTTTTACTTCCCTACCATTCTAGATGGCAGCAGCCCCAGATATCAGTGCCCAATGGGAAGCCAGCAGGGCATGCTGGGAGATGTACTCTGGCAGAGCAGCCCTTCTGGGCTCACTGGGTGGTGCAACAGGGTGTTGCAGGAAGACAGGCTCCCTGCTGTGATGGACTTTCATATGACCCGGAAGTGCTTCCATCGGGCAGTGGCCCTGGCACCAGAAGTACTCCCAGGTCCTTAATAAAAGGGGCCACACTCCATTACCCGGAGCTGGGAGGTAGGAAGGCAACACTCAACTGGAGGAGGGCAGTGCGGGGGTGAGAGGAGATGGAAGGAGGAAAGAATTACTGCGGGGAAGACAGAGAAACCTGTACTTGTACTAATTTGAGGGACTGTGAGAAGGAATCTTCTATTCCTTCTGTGTATCTATTATATAGTGAATTTCACATCTATCTATCTATCTATCTATCTATCTATCTATCTATCTATCTATCTATCTATCTATCTATCTATCTATCTATCTATCTATCTATCTATCTATCTATCTATCTATCTATCTATCTATCTATTGTGATGGATTGCCAGCGAGAGTTTCCGTAACTCACCCCCAGGCCGCCAGGAGGAGCTCTCCCGACAGCATGGACGGGCCCCGAATTCCAGCAGGGCCTCATGGACTATGTAGTTTTTATGCACAGCCCTGCTGGATACCTTGGGGACCACCGGGAGTTGCTGTGGGGAGGCTCGTGGACTCGTATGTGCCCTATAACCTGGAAGTACGTCCTGGTCACGTGAACAGGAGAGATGACGTACTTCCAGGTTGAAGATAAGGACTGTTTACCCTGACCCGGAAGGAATAAGGACTTGTGGGTAATGGAACAGAAACACCTCCTGGTCAGGGGGTATAAAGGACTCTGGGAAAGCCCAGTACACTGAGTTGAGCTGGGAGGTAGGGTGGCGAAGTGTCTGGGAGAGGAGGATTGGTGTTTGTATTTGGAGAATTGATTTATATGAGTAGTGTGGAGTGGAGGGTGCTTTGTGCACGTGATCATTGCAAAATAAAAGAGTCTTGGACTTTTACCTGGTGTTTGGAGTGGTACCTGAGGGTTCAAGACGTGGATCAGAACCTCAACTGCGACACTATCTATCTATCTATCTATCTATCTATCTATCTATCTATCTATCTATCTATCTATCTATCTATCTATCTATCTATCTATCTATCTATCTATCTATCTATCTATATCCCTAGAAGTGTGATTCTGTTAGGTCTTCATGGCCTGCACCGTCATCCCTTGACGTCTGATCCTGTCAGGCACTCATGGCTTGCTGCCTCACACCACAAATCAGATTCTATTTCATCTCATCTTCTGTCATCTTTGCTCACTAGAGTCAGGTCCTGTCAGCGCCTCGTTCCCCTTTGATCGTGATCATATCAGATCTCAGTATCAGACAATTTTACCCTCCTGGCGTCTGACCTCACATTCCTGCAGGTTCACCCCATGGGAGGTAATCCTGTTAAATCTCAGATTTGTATCTTTTTTTTTTTCCCCTTGCACTCTGATCGTGGCTCCTGGCCGTGTTATGTTTAGTGCCTTCTTTAACAGTCACAATGCACTCTGGGGTTTAAGCTGGTCTTAAATGAAGCCCTCCATTGAAGTCGCTCTCCAGCGCCTATTATTCTCAGCACAATGACTTGAGCTGTGCTTATTCCTCCGCTTCGGCTTTTCCTCTTGTGATAATTTTAACAGCCTACAAGATGACAGGTCTTGCTAAACAGCTCCTCATTCACCCAAGGTGAATGGCATAGCGGTGTTGGCATTACAACAAGCTGCCAGTTCGCCCAATGATCCCACTTTGAAGGGGTGCACCACCTTTGATGCCAAAGCTGAACTCCGAGTCGTAAATTGTCGGCGCCATTCAGACAAAAGTGCCAGGAGATTCATGAGACTTGCCGTCATCTCCTTGTCTCATTTGAGCTTTCTTGATTAAATAAGAAAGTTGCATCTTAAAGCTGTTCTGATACTCAGCAATATGAACCCCTGTTGATTATACTCAATTAAATAAATCAGTAGAGAAGCAGCATAATTAGAAAAAAATAGTAATAATTAAATACTTTACTGCCAGATTGTGTGCCTGTAATTGTGGTTTTTATATCGTTTGTCTGCAAACTACTTCTGATTCACATTTTTGCTGACACGCATAATTATGCATACATTAACTAGTAACAGAATTGTCACGGTTTTTAAATAAAAGGAATTAGTCACCGAGCACATTAGAGGTGTTTACTTGTTAATTCACAATTTCTCACCATTTCTGCAGTGCTTCTCATTTAATCAGTTTGGAAACAAATAAGCAGGGCAATCTGCGGTTCTTTGGGGGGCTGGCGGCGGGGTAGGCAGGAAATACGCCAACACAGACAACTTTATAGCCCCTTTCTAAGGTGATCACCATCCCTAAAGTGCATTACACAGGTGCGGTGCTTATCATCTTCCCTGTGTGGACTTTTCATGTTTTTCCTGTGTCCGCGTGTGTTTTATGCGTGTGATGAACTCTTTTTAAGGGCCACTCTATCGTAGACGTTACAATTCTACGTGTGGTCTGTCTGTGTTCACAATCCAAGGTGTTATATAAAGGGAAGATGGAGTAGGTAATTGCAGTAATCAAGCTAACATTAAAACTTAACATTAGTGGGTTAAGTGGCTTGTTGCGTTTAATTCAAGTTACGCTTATTGAGTGCACTTCTATTTATGAGCCCAATAAGCTTTATGATAAAAAAATAAGATATTTAACATAAAAGCAAAATATAATGTCAAAACAGAGAATTTTCAGTCAACGTATATTACAGGCATAGTGACTACCTAGCAGAACCCAGAACAGGACAGAGGCCGAGGCACAAAATCCAATTAAAGTTGTAGGGGAATAAAAATTCTGTAATGTTCTGTAATGTAAAAGGACTTAAGAGACCCCAAAAAAAGGAAACAAAGAAAAACAAGAAGCAATAAGCCACTCAAGGGACTGACTGCACAATAAAGTTCTGCACGTGCCCACCTTTCTCCTCTTCCTCTTTGTCCACACACCTATCACGCTGCCTCCCTCAACAACTCCAAGCTCACCTGTCAAAGGGGACGGGATGTCCATTAATGGGATAACCTAGACTGACCTCCTGTGTTTCATTCAACCTCCCCAGAAATATTTCTGGGTCACTTTCGGGGCTCCAGGCTTTGCACACCAGTCAGTTTGTTCCATTCATCCTAGCAGATCATCTCAAAGTTTAATTAGCTTGTCTAGGAAGTGTCGGTAAACTGCCATCTGCTTTGGCTGGGCCACTCGAGGACAGTGACTTGTCCCAAAGTTACTGCATTGTTGTCATGGCTGTAACCAGTTAACCAGTCTGAGGTCGTTTGCACCGTGTAGCAGGTGTTCTTCAAGGACCTCTCTGTATTCGGCCACCTTTGTCTCTCCCTCAGTTCTGACCAACCTCCTTGTCGTTGCAGCCAGCATGCTCCTCTGTTGGGATGGTATTAGGCGGGTGATGAGAAGTGCCTGGAATTCATGGCTGTGGCCAAACATTTTGAGAATGACACAAATATTAATTTTCACAAAGTTTGCTGCCTCAGTTTTTATGAGGGCAATTTGCACCGACTCCAGAATGTCATGAAGAGTAATCAGATAAATTAAAATTAATTACAAAGTCCCTCTTTGCCATGAAAATGAACTTCATCCCCAAAAACCCATTTTCAGTGCATGCCAGCCCTGCTACCAAAGGACCTGCTGACGTCATTTCAGTGATCCTCTCGTTCACACGGGTGAGAGTGTCGACGAGGACAAGGCTGGAGATCACTCTGTGACGCTGGTCGAGTTACAACAGAGAGGTGAAGAAGGCTTCAGGGCACCCAAGAAAGTCCAGCCAGCGCCAGGAGAGTCTCCTAAAGTTGATTCAGCTACGGGCACCACCAGGGCAGAGCGTGCTCAGGAATGGCAGCAGGCAGGCAGGTGTGAGTGAGGCGAAGACTTTTGGAGGATGGCCTGGTGGGTGTCAAGAAGTGCAGCAAAGAAGACAATAAAAACATCAGGACTGACACCACTTTCCAGCTCAATCCTGATAATGTCACTTCCATTTCCTCTGCCTAGTGACATCGTTTCCACTTCCTCCAACAGCCATTTGTTCTGTACAGTCATGGTCAGAAGTTTTGAGAATAACACAAGTGTTGGTTTTCACAAAGTTTGCTGCTTCAATGTTTTTAGATCTTTTTGTTTATATGGTTTACTGAAGCAGAATTACAAGCATTTCAGAAGTTTCGAAGGCTTTTATTCAAAATGACATTACGTTTATGTAAAGAGTCCATATTTGAAGTGTTGGCACTTCTTTCTTTTTCAAGACCTCTGCAGTTCACCCTGGCAGGCTGGCAATCAATGTCTGGGCCCAATCCTGACTGATGGCAGCCCATCTTGCATAATCAATGCTTGGAGTTTGTTAGAATGGGTGGGCTTTTTTGTTTGAGGATTGACCACAAGTTCTCAATGGGATTAAGATCTGGGGAGTTTCTTGGCCATGCACTCCAAATTTCGATGTTTTGTTCCCCGAGCCACTTAGTTGTCACTTTTTCCTTATGGCCCGGTGCTCCATCATGCTGGATTGTTCATTGTTGGTCACCAAACTGTTCTTGGATGGGTGGGAGAAGTTGCTCTCGGAGAATGTTTTGGTCCCATTCTTCATTCAGGGCTGTGTTCTTATGCCAAATTGTGAGTGAGCCCACTGCCTTGGCTGAGAAGCAACCTCGTGTGACATGAATGGTCTCAGGATGCTTTACTGTTGGCCCGACACAGGACTGATGGTCACGCGGCTCACCTTTTTTTTTTCCGGATGCCCCAAAGAATCAGAAAGGGAATTCATCAGAGAAAATGACTTGACCCCAGCAGTCCTCAGCAGTCCAATCCCAGAATATCAGTCCCTGATGTTTTCTTGTCTTCTTTGCTGCCCTTCTTGACACCCACCATGCCATCCTCCAAAAGTTGAAGCTGAATCAACTTTAGAAGACGCTCCTGGCGCTGGCTGGACTTTCTTGGGCGCCCTGAAGTCTTCTTCACCTCTCTGTTGTAACTCGACCAGCGTGACAGAGTGACCTCCAGCCTTGTCCTCGTCGACACTCTCACCCGTGTGAACAAGAGGATCACCGAAGTAACGTCAGCAGATCCTTTAGTGGCAGGGCTGGCATGCAGTGGTTTATGTGGGATGAAGTTCATTTTCATGGCAAAGAGGGACTTTGTATTTAATTGAAATTCATCTGATCACTCTTCAGAACATTCATAGCAAATTTCCATCATAAAAACTGAGGCAGCAAACTTTGTGAAAATGAAAATTTGTGTCATTCTCAAACCTTTTGGCCATGGCTGTATAAAATGCTGCATGAACCATCTGTCAAATTGTCGAATGTATTTTACAAAAAGACCTTTTTCTTGCAAGCAATTCTCATCCGACCGTTCCAGACATTATACAGGGAGGCTTCCCCAAACCTTCATCTTAGTTTTGTCTTCTGATTTCCTGACAGCTGTCATTACGTTAAGTTGCACTGACGCCAGTTGGGTTGTAGTTAGACGCCGTGCTCCGATCGCCACCGAGAAGTTCCCAACAGTGTGACGCGTGATGCAATTATGCCAGCAACGCTGATGAGGATGGGACCCCCTAACTGGCAGCGTTCAGGTTCCTGGATGTTGTACAAATCTTCATGGTTCATTCAGCTATTGAAAAATCATTTTAGGGCTTTGAGTGTTGTTTTAGTGTGTTGGATTGATGGTTTCTTGGCGTTAGACCTTTTCCTGTCTCACAGTAAATTTTCCCCTCTCATCTCCTGGACTTAAAAAAAAAAGAAATGAGTGGCTCTGAAATGAGGTGAGTTTTTTTTCCAGTATTAAAACAGGTTCAAAAGCATGTGAGGTCCCTACAGAAACAATTTAGGGATTTAGTGGCTATCGTCCAGCATATAGTTTTAGAATTTGCCAATATGCAGCCGAGGACGGATTCATTAACTAATCCCACTCCTCAGGCTAGTGGTGTGGACAGAGAGCCGTTAATTCCCCAACCTGGTCATTTTTCCTAGGGATTTGAACAAATGCAAGGGATTTTTGAATCAATGCCGGCTGGTTTTTGACCAGCCACCCCAGCCTTATCCTCCAGATCCCTCGAAGGTCGCATTTATTATTTCTCAGTTAGACGATAAGCCTCTGGAATGGGCCTCTGCCCCTTTGTGATGCAAACCATCCCTGTTGCTATCCTTTAGAAGCTTTTTTTAAGAAGAATTCAAGACAAATGTGGATCAGCCTGAAAGGAGAGAAGGTGGCTGCTGTTAATCATCTGCTTTGAATGTAGGCAGGGCACGGAGTCTCTCAATGAATATTTTGTAACTTTATAAACCGTAGCTGCGGATGTGGTTTTGTTATTCAAGCGGGGACTTTCAAAGGGAGTACAAGTGCCCTAAACTTACATTTTTCTGAGTAGTTCACAAGTGAGCAAGTGGATAACCTTCCAGAGGTAAACGGGACTACTAAGGAGGTACTGAAGGATTTGGAAATTGTAGAGGGAGAAGTGCTGCAAAGATTAAATAAGCTGAAATCAAACAGATCACCAGGACCAAATAATATTTACCCTCGAGTTGTTAAGGAGGCTAGTGAGTGCATATATAAACGCTTGACACCTATTTTTAGGAAGTTGCTGCGCACTGGAGAGATTCCAAAGGACTGGAAAATGGCAAATATCATCCCATTATATAAAAAGGGTGACAGGGCAGATCCAAGGGCCAGTAAGCTTAACATGCATCACAGGAAAATTAATGGAAGGAATTATTAAGGACTAGACAAAGAGCCCGTTTCGACAACGTAAGATTAAATGGGCACGAGTGGAATAGTATAATATATAATAAGTATAAGCACCACAAACCTGATATAGGTGTATTGAATAAATGCGTAATTAGGCCTTGAGCTGTAGTCGAAATCGTCTTTCAGGCCTCTAGAGCTTTAATCGAAGTCGCCTTTCTCTTTGAATTTTTGCGGCCGTAAATCCACCGCCTCCCGCGATGTTGGGGTTGGATGTCCGTCGAAGTCGCCTTTCTCTTTGAATTTTCGTGGCCGTAAATCCGCTGCCTGCCGCGATGTTGGTCTCGTAAGGTTTTTCGGGCAGCTGTGCAGAAGGCGACTGCGCATTTGGCTTCAGACGGACGTGAGTGAGTGAGTGAGTGAGTGAGTGAGTGAGTGAGTGAGTGAGTGAGTGAGTGAGTGAGTGAGGAGACTGGCGAATTATGAATTAAGATAAGATTGAGCAACACCTGGCAAGGCCAGGAGATATTAGGAACGGTCAGCATGGGGTCAGAAGAGGGAGGTCGTGTTTTACTAACATGCTGGAATTCTATGAGGAGGCAACAAAAGGATACGATCAGAGTGGAGCAGATGATATTATTTATCTGTACTTTCAGAAAGCATTTGATAAGGTGCCACATGAGAGGTTGGGCATCACACTAAAAGAA
This sequence comes from Erpetoichthys calabaricus, assembly GCF_900747795.2. Classification (NCBI taxonomy): domain Eukaryota; kingdom Metazoa; phylum Chordata; class Cladistia; order Polypteriformes; family Polypteridae; genus Erpetoichthys; species Erpetoichthys calabaricus. Next base: position 178,513,609 of record NC_041402.2, on the reverse strand, counting down.
GTGGCAGTTCAGGGTGATGTTTTTAGGTGGGTGCAGAATCGGCTAAGAAACAGGAAGAAGAGGATGATGGTGTGAGGAACCTCATCAGAATTGGCTGATATTAAGAGTGGTGTCCAGCAGGGGGCAGTGCTAGGGCCGCTGCTATTTTTAATATAAATAAATGATTTAGACAGGAATATAATGTGACTCAAACCACCTACACCTGAACACCAGCAAAACCAAGGAGCTGGTGGTGGATTTTAGGAGGCCCAGACCCCTCATGGACCCCGTGATCATCAGAGGTGACTGTGTGCAGATGGTGCAAACCTATAAATACCTGGGAGTGCAGCTGGATGATAAATTAGACTGGGCTGCCAATACTGATGCTCTGTGTAAGAAAGGACAGAGCCGACTATACTTCCTTAGAAGGCTGGCGTCCTTCAACCTCTGCAATAAGATGCTACAGATGTTCTATCAGACGGTTGTGGTGAGCGCCCTCTTCTACGCGGTGGTGTGCTGGGGAAGCAGCATTAAGAAGAAGGACGCCTCACGCCTGGACAAACTGGTGAGGAAGGCAGGCTCTATTGTAGGCATGGAGCTGGACAGTTTAACATCTGTGGCAGAGCAACGGGCGCTCAGCAGGCTCCTATCAGTTATGGAGAATCCACTGCATCCACTGAATGGGATCATCTCCAGACAGAGGAGCAGCTTCAGCGACAGACTGCTGTCACCGTCCTGCTCCACTGGCAGACTGAGGAGATCGTTCCTCCCTCACACTATGCGACTCTTCAATTCCACCCTTAAACGTTAACATTATACAAAGTTATTGTCTGTTTTTACCTGCATTGTTGTCAATCTTTAATTTAATATTGTTTTTTGTATCAGTATGCTGCTGCTGGAGTATGTGAATTTCCCCTTGGGATTAATAAAATATCTATCTATCTATCTATCTATCTATCTATCTATCTATCTATCTATCTATCTATCTATCTATCTATCTATCTATCTATCTATCTATCTATCTATCTATCTATCTATCAGTAACAAGCTGGTTCATTTTGCAGATGATACCAAGATAAGTGGATTAGCAGATAATTTGGAATCCGTTATATCATCACAGAAGGACTTGGATAGCATACAGGCTTGGGCAGATTTGTGGCAGATGAAATTTAATGTCAGTAAATGTAAAGTATTACACATAGGAAGTAAAAATGTGAGGTTTGAATACACAATGGGCGGGTGGAAAATCGAGAGTCCACCTTATGAGAGGGATTTAGGAGTCGTAGTGGACACTAAACTATCGACTTCCCGACAGTGTTCAGAAGCCATTAAGAAGGCTAACAGAATGTCAGGTTATATAGCGCCTTGATGTGTGGAGTACAAGTCACAGGATGTGATACTGAAGCTTTATAACACACTGGTGAGGCCTCATCTGGAGTACTGCAGGCAGTTTTGGTCTCCAGGCTACAAAAAGGACATAACAGCACTAGAAAATGTCCAGAGAAGAGCGACTGGGCTGATTGAGGGGCTACAGGGGATGAGTTATGAGGAAAAATGAAAAGAGCTGAGCCTTTAAAGGAGATGAAGAGGAGACCTGAGTGAAGTGTTTAAAATTATGAAGGGAATTAGTACAGTGGATCGAGACTGTTATTTTAAAATGAGTTCATCAAGAACACTGGAACACAGTTGGAAACTTGTGAAGGGTTAATTTCGCACAAACATTAGGAAGTTTTTCAAACACAAAGAACGATAGACACTCAGTAGTGTGGTAGACAGTAAGACTTCAGGGACTTTCAAAACTCGACTTGATGTTTTTTTGGAAGAAATAAGTGGATAGGACCGGTGAGCTTTGTTGGGCTGAATGGCCTGTTCTCGTCCAGAGGGTTCTAATGTACTAATGTCTAAAGTCAAAATAGCTAGCCGTGATGTTGGAGACGTGCTTGAAGATTAGCTTAACATGGAGGCTAGGAGCTAAGTTATATGAAGGAAAGGTGGAGGAGGAATCTTCCCAACCAACACCAGCCCAGGTTTCCAATGAAAGTAATGTGTTATACCTCAGCTAGGGTTCAAATTCATGTTTGATGTCATCTTTCTTCATTTTTGATTTGTTTTTATGGATTCATGTTAGTTATGTTCATGTTGCTTATGTTTCAATGCCTTAGTGATGTTCAGTTTATGCTATGGGTGGTTCTCTCCCCTAAGAGGCGGAGCCTCCTGCCAATCACTGCCAGGAACTGCCCTCCTCCTATAAATCCAGAGCGTCTCCCACAGTCCCAGGTGGTTCATTGTGAATGCGCTCTGGAGTTGGTGAGTTTCATGATTTTCAGAATTTTCCACCTTGTGTTATTGTGGTATTTCCCTCTACTTACCCTTTACTTAGGGGTAAGTGTACTTTGGTTCGTCATCGGGTTGGTCTACTGTCGCATCTTAAGATTATCATACAAGTACATAGATATACGCATCCACACAGAAACTCAACAGTGCCCTATTAAAGACACACACACACAGACACAGATCCTCATTGTTGGGGACCCGAGTGGCTGGACCTGACCAAGGGGTCGCCCACGTAACACCACGCTGCGGCAGATAGAGGGTCATTTCCGGAGGGTGGTACTGGACTGCATGTCTGCCTGGGGGGTTGCAAACTGGGATCCCGAGTTATTTTGTTGTGTATTGGGTGCGGCAACGCACTGTACCAGTGCATGCTCCCCAACTTGACTTGACTTGGCACACAGCTGGTTAATCTCTAGCACTTTAAACCACACAAGTGCCTTAGGAATAACGTAACTTGTCACTCTCCTGGCACCAGTGGCGTAGCTCGAGTTTGTGCCTCTAGGGGCGGAGCGGTGCTTTAATTTGCAGCCCTCCAATATATCTAAATATGTTAATCTATTTAAATAGAAAATTAAAATGAGGTATAGAGAAAAATTAAGATATATTTTGAATAGATTTATTCATATATAGAGAAACAGCAATTATTTTTTACATATAATTATTTATAAGTATCAACTAGACAATAATACAGTATAGACGCACTGATAAGCCCTGTTCTAATTATTAGTTTAATATAATTACGCTGCAAAAACCAGAAGCAGTGGTAGTGCACAAGTGATACGTGGGGATGTTTTCTGATAACGAAGCAAAATTATAAATTGTAAATTAGTTGTTAATCTTCCTAGAAATTATTATCGGTGTAATGTTTCTGTTTATTTTTGTTATTGCCTCATAAATTTCAACTGCTGGGTCTGATGCCGTCTCGGAAGGACAGTCTGAAAATTATTTTTGAAGCATTTGTGGATACAAATCAGAAAATTTTAATTCTTTCATTCATGAGTGATATTTTTCCAAACCCTGCTGCTTACACATGAATTGTACTGAGCCTTTTGGCCAATAAGGCCACCCACAAAAATGTGCCGCCCAGGGTGGACCGTCCCCTCCGCCCTTTCCTAGCTACGGCAATGCCTAGCACTTCATGAGACTTACAGTACATACACACAGACGCTAAACTCAACAGTGTCCCATGAATGAGACACACACAGCTGGTTAACCTCTAGCACTTTAAACCACACAAGTGCTTTAAGAATTACACAGCCTGTCACTCTCTCAGTACTTCAAGAGACTTACTTATTATCATCACAAATAACATACGATGTTTTAAATATATCTCAGACTTAAATATTACTTTTGGTCTCCAATAATATATTCAAACATAGAAATGCTCAGTGTCTTTGACTATAGGCCATTTATCAGCCATGAATGCCTTACTTTATGTCCTGTTCCCTACTATTGGGTGGAGCTCACACCCTCAGCCTTAAGAAACCTCACAGCACGGAGCGTATGGCAAACTTCCGGCTGCACCAAGTGCTCAAAGAAATCTACCTTATTACTTCAATCACTCTAGACATTAAGACAAAGCATAGAAAGTTAAAAGCAGCATGGTATTTATTATATTAATAATAATACCAAACAGAACAAATAATAATAGTAGTAAAGTCTGGATATACAGTATATAGTCTTTAGAAAAAGCTTATGAAAATGTAAAGTTTACAAGGATTAATTCCACAGGCGGCTGGTGATCTAGCACTCAAAGCTGTTCATGAGATGCTTTTCTGACGATCAGATGGAAATGGCCGCACGTTGACGGTGCCCTCTTTGGACGTCGCTCTGTTCTCTTCTCCTGTCATTTTCTTCATTGCTGTTCCTCTTCATCTGTATTCAGATGAGGCATATTTATTATAGAATTCTACCCCTTGGGTTGCAAGATGTGATTGTTAGATATTCTGATTGGCTGGCTGTCAATATGATGAATGAATTCACTCGTCCATTTTCCCAAACAATAAAACTTTTTGATATTGCTTAGTACCCACTGTCATGTCTTCCTTTCCCAAGCTGTAAACCCATTTAGCAACTTGTTGACCCAGCTGCCCTGGTTATTAACTAATCCATAGCCTTAGGCACCAGCATGTCTTCCTTTCTTTGTTGGAACAGTTGTTTTAAAAGTGATGTGCAATCGGGAAAAGGATATGCTTTGGTGTGTCCTGAATCTAAGCTCATCTGGTGTTGTTTTGTGAAAAATATAATGAAAATATGTACAAAAAATCTACAGATTGTGGACCTTACAATAGACCATCTACTCAATTTCCTACCTGACTTCTGTTATGGCAGGCTATGTTCACTTTGGATTGCTTTATTGTTTCCTGCAAACTCCTTTATGCCTTTAGTGCTCTTTAGAGCTTCATAGAATTACAGAACATTTGTTTTCTTTTGTAATTAATAGAGATTCTGTGTTTGCCTTCTAACTAGCCGGGATTTGACAGGAAATTCCCCTCCATTGGGCATTTTCAGTAGTGCTGTTGGGGACTCCCAGTTCATGATTCAATGGAATTAGAATGCAGAAGGCTTACTTTACAACAACCCTGCTTTGATCATGGTGGCTCAGGGCGTATGGAAGCTTCAGGAAAACTTGAAAGCTCACCCTATCTTAATTGTAGCTAAAGCCGTATTAGCAACTGTTATGTGCGATTGGGAGGCAGCTAAAGGGCCTGAATAATAGTAGTGCCACGCCAGACCAGGGGGTGGCAAGCCGCAATCATCTGCAGACCATCCACGGGAAATCCCATTAGGTCTCAGCGCCATTAATGACATCACTTCTGATACCCGTGCCATTAATGACATCACTTCTAGTACTGGCGTCATTCATGATGTAACTTCCGGTTCCGAAGATGTCCTTTCTGTTTCTGTCGCTACTGATGATATCACTTCCTGTCCCGATGACATCACTTCCTGTCCCGGCCTTTAAAGTCGCCATATTCTCACACTCAAATCATTTCTGTTTTGGACTCAAACCTGTGAACATCCCAAACAAAATTACCCATTTGCTGCCAGGGCACAATACACGGGTGGCTGCCCCAAACCTTTTTTGATGTCTCTGGACTGGTATTGTGACAACAGTTAAAAATCAATTCTAAGGCACTTCCCGAATTATTAGATTTTGGAGAAGCCAAACATTTGATCATTTTTGAGACATTAGCTTAGCAATGAAAGAATCCCTTTGCAATGCAACCTGCGAGTCTCCTCCATAGATGGTGACTCAATGGATATAGGAGTTTTTAAAATTTGTCACCCCATTCATTCAACAGCAGATAAAAATCTGCACTATGAAGATATTCATTTTTTGTTTTTCTTGAACTTGCACATCATGACTAACCCAGCAGTTTCCCTGAATAAAATGATATAACTCCAGAATGAATTAACGTTCCAAAGAAACTGAAAATGATTAGAAGAACTCTTGTTAAATCCTTCAGCCCCCCCCTGGCTCTTTCAACACCGGGACCTGGCGATATAAAGATTTTGCAGAAGTGTTTAATGAACAGAAATTGTAAGAATTGCCGCCCCTTAGGCACTATGAGTGTGCAGTGGTTCAATCCCAAGATAGATATAATATGGCAGGTGTTATGTTTTAGCCAAGGGTGCCACCCTGGTTTACATTTAAATTTCCTTTTTCTCTTTTTCATTCATTTTTCAGTACTCTTCACTTTTTACAATAGTTTCTTGTAATATTGTAATTTCCAGTAATTATTTAGCTGATAATATTTAAAGTTTTATTATTTATGCTGTGTTTAAGAATACTTATGTCTTGTTAAATGTCATTATGTTGCCTATGTTTTGTGGGTGGATCCTAAGGAGGCGGGGCTTCTCTGTCTGTTACTGCTAGGGACCGCCCCCCAGCCCATTAAAGAAAATTGGACAGTGAGTTCTATGCAGGGCCGTGTTAACATATGGGCACAATGGGCGCTGGCCGGGGCCCAGGAGCATAGGGGCCCACAATGTTTCTGATGCCTATGTATATTTCTGTTTTGCTATCAAAACAGGGGGTCCAGTGCACTATTAATGGCAGCCCTAGTCCAATGTGGTTCATCTGATTGTGCTCTAGTGAGGTTTGGTGATATGAGTAAGTATTTAATTTTCTTTATGATTTTGATTACTGACTGTTTTATCATGTCAGGTGTTATGTTGACCCCTTTTCCCCCACTTTTTTACTCTTTATTGTGTATGTCTTCTGCGGTGGGCTGGCGCCCAGCCTGAGGTTTGTTTCCTGCCTTGCGTCCTGTTTTGGCTTGGATTGGCTCCAGCAGACCCCCATGACCCTGTAGTTAGGATATAGCGGATTGGATAATGGATGGATGTAATGTCTTAAATTCCAGTCACTTGCCACACTGTGATCGGGTACTTTAGCACTTCCTCCCCGCTTCCCTTCCATATCTATAACCTCAGGCAATTAGACAGAATAAAGAAACAGACAGGAGTTAAGTTGCACATTTAATTATGTGTTATTGATAAAATGCCCAACAATATTAAGGAAGCAGAATGCAATATGAATATGAATAATATGATGGCAGTGCAGCTCAAGTCTATAGGTAGCTCTTGGCTTATCTTCAGTTTTGCTTGCTTTGCTACCACATGGTCATTGAATGGAATGTGCAAAACTGCACCCAGTACTCCAGATGAAGCCTCACTAGTGTGTTATAAAGGTTGAGCAGAAGCTCCTGTGACTTGTACTGCACACATCAAGGCGCTATACAACCTGACATTCTGTTAGCCTTCTTAAAGGCCTCTGAACACTTCCTGGATGCTGATAGTGTCATAATTATAAACACTTCAGTCATGTCTCCTCTTCATCTTTTTCTTACTTAAACTGTAAAGGCTCAGCTCTTTTCATTTTTCCTCATCACTCATCCTCTGTAGCCCCTCAATCAGCCCAGTCGCTCTTCTCAGGACATTTTCTAGTGCTGTTATGTCCTTTTTTGTAGCCTGGAGACCAAAACTCAGTACTCAGAACTCCAGATGAGGCCCAGTGTGTTATAAAGCTTGAGCGTCACCTCCTTGGTCTTGTACTCCACACATCAACACGCTATATAACCTGACATTTTGTTTGCCCCCTTAATGGCTTCTGAACACTGTCTGGCAGTTGATAGTGATGATCCCACTACGACTCCTAAATCCTCCTCATAAGGCGTACATTAATTTTCAGACCTCCCAGTGTGTATTCTTACCCCTGTACACTGTCTTAATAGGGGTGGCTGGTTGTTATTGAGTGCACTGGAGAAATCAGATAACATAATCCTCACAGAGCTGCCAGCTTTGATACAATAGACATAAGCTTTGTGGAGAAGACAGATAATTGCGTCTTCCACTCCACAATCTTTGTTCGTATTGCAGTGGTATTTCACTGGAGGATTTGTAGTCCAATACCAGCCCCTTAAAGTTGTGCAATGCTGGTGCATGGCATTGTGGTGAAATAGATCACGAAACACAATTTCTTAAATTTACATTATGAAATGGCCACACACACACACACACACACTTTTTAAGTTTGTGTTTTGGAAGATGGCTGGGGCTCTTCTTCAGCTGGGACGCCTCGAGAATGGAAGTACCGGGAGAGAGACAATACCTCCCCCAGGACACGAGAGGGCAGCCCAACCTGGTTGGAAGCTCAACCCTACTGTGGTCTGTGGCTACGGCCAGGATTGCGCCTGGACAATTACGGAGCCTTGGACGGCAGCACTTCCGTCACACTCGGAAGTGCTGCCAGAAGAAGATCTAGGGACACCTGGAGTACTTTCGTGTGCACTATGAAAGGGGCTACCTCACTCCATTTGGAAAGCCGGAGTCAGGAGGTGGAGAACAGAGCTTGCGAGGAGAGGAGTGGAGGCGGGAGGCGGCAAAAGCAAAGAAAGAAAGAAAGAAAGAAAGAAAGAAAGAAAGAAAGAAAGAAAGAAAGAAAGAAAGAAAGAAAGAAAGAAAGAAAAGTACTCTACATTACTTGTGGGAAAATTGTGGGCATTGTGTGCTGAGAAAGGAATCGGGACTGATTTACCACAGTGGGCTTCATGAAATGTGGCTGTCCTGCGTGACGATGCTCAGAAGTACAAGATGGCGTGACTTTTGTTTGCATATCCATGTGTGCTATGATTTGTCTACTAACGGATATCATTCTCCACGGCTAATTTATTGCATTTTCTGTAAGATTTCAGTGTTCAGCCAACACTGAGCACCACCAGACGCCCCTAATTACTCCGATTACAGATTTCAGGTTTACTAGCTCATTCCCAAAGATATTCACAGAAGACCTCTTTTCACGTTCCAGTATGTGTGTGAAGGACGGCAGGCGACGTTCACTTCCTGTAAAGCCGCTGTGAAGCGACAGAGCCAAGAAGAAATGCTTCTGCTGTCACCTCTCTGCTGGCTCACGATCACAGTGTCAGCTCTGATTAATGACAGCAGATGCAGGCAGGCAGCTTGGCTTCATTTCTGTTTGTCCACAGCTGTCTGGCCCCTTGGCTTTGGCCCAAAGTGTACCTCTGGCATGGACCACATTTTCCTTACAGTGCCCGGACACTGGAGAGCAGGTCACCATCATAAAATACAATCATCCCCTCCAGATCTTTGAAAGTGGTGTCCTCTAGGTTTGAGCGTCTATCACCTAACCTCTCTGGTCATAAAGCTAGTGCCAGGCTAACCTATGTTATGCTTCAGTTTGAATTTATGTGTGCTTTATGTTTTATTGTTGTTTTTATTAATTTTGAATTACTATTTTTCATGTTATTTCTGTCACTTATTATTTGTGTTCTGTTCTGTTCCCTTAAAACTGCCCTGATTCCTGTGTTTTGTAGGTGGAGCCCCAGGAGGCGGAGTCACTCTGATGTCACAGTCGCTGACTCCTCCTCCTGGCTATTTATTTCCACTGAGAAGTTAGACCAGTCAGTCGACTATTGAAGTTTTTCTGAAGAATTGTGAATATTGTTATGGGATGTTTTTGACCTTCAGACTATGTTCTTACCTTTTGGGACTTGGTTGACTAGAATGCCTAGCGATAGGCAACTGCTTTTGCTTTTTTTCAACGTTTTTGTTACTCCTTCTTTGTTAAATAAATATGTTTCAATTACAAAGTGGATTAGTATGTCCAAGGCAAAGTTTTCCATGGTTTCCTTTCTCTAGAGAGGCACTTTGAAATTGTGAAGAGGTTAACCCTATCAGGTCTGTGTATGTCAAAACAGGCAATTATATTTGGGGTTAGGTTCTTTGGGATGAGGCCTACCCCAGGCAGGTGAAGTGGCAGACCTATGTGAAAAAATTCAGATGTGAGTGTCAGTAGGCTTGGCACCCTAGGAACTAAATTACCCGCACTATTCTGTAGCATTTCAGGTATTCTTTACTGCTCTGATGTTGATCTTTCTAATCATTGATGAGAAGAACTTGTAATTCATTGCAAAATCACAGTATTTGAGGGTTCCTCTAGAGTGCTGCCTCTTTCTCTTCCATGATTTGGCTCAAAAATTAATCAGCGCATCACCATTTCATAACAGGCTTAAATTTCGAGATTGGTATTTTTCCATCCAGTTGTTTTAGCTCTAGACTGCCTTCAAGAAACTCTGACACACTGACACACACAGGCAGACACACACCCATCATCAAGATATCTACGTTTTCGGTATCAGGGCACCCTTAAATGCTGAGATCTGTCGAAAACCGGAGATCGAAATTTTTGATGAATCTAAAGCTTTTGCTCCTCCCCCATACATGACAGGTTATGGTGGGGGAGACTGCAAAGCAAAAAATGGTGGAGACTGATGTAGAGAGAGATTAGATGATGTCACAAGGAAGCACAGCACTCCCAGTATTCAGAGACAGGCTCTACATCACTTACAACAGCGTTTCTCAACCTTAAAGTATTTGCGAAGCAAGTTTTCATAACAGTTTTAATCGCGCCCCCTAACGTTTTTTTGAAACCCTAATAAAATTTATTCCTATATTTATTGCTGCCGATACACCGCTACAAGTTTAAAATTTTCCTACGAATAGCGAAATTACGCCACATATAGCAACATTCACGCCCCCTTTTTTGTTACTTCCCCACAGTTTGAGAACCGCTGTCATAACATAACATAACATAACATAACATAACATAACATAACATAACATAACATAACATAACATAACATAACATAACATAACATAACATCATAACCTAACCCAGCATTTCTCAACCTTTAAGTATTTGTGACCTGAGTTTTCATAACAGTTTTAATCGCACCCCCTAACATTTTTTTGAAAGGAGCCCACTAATACCAATTTGTTCTTTTTTAATTAATGATATATCATAGATGCATATTTTATTATACCTACTTAACTTTTATCGACATTTATCTAACTCTATATTTATTTTTCTAGTATCAGAATATAGTTTAAGTTAATTTGTTTTGGTGTCAATAGATATATTTTTCATATTTTCGATTCTTGTTTTCTTTTTTTCAAATCTTCGCGCCCCCTTTTTGTTACTTCGCGCCCCCCTAGGGGGGCCTGGCCCACAGATTGAGAACCACTGACCTAACCTAACCTAACCTGACATGACATGACATGACATTATAACATAACCTAACATAACATAACATAACATTATAACCTAACCTAACCTGACATGACATGACATAACATAACATTATAACATAACCTAACATACCATAATATAACATAGCATCATAACATAACATAATATAAAATAACATCATAACATAACCTAACCTAACATAACATAACATCACAACCTAACCTAACATAACCTAACCTGACATGACATAACATAACATAAAATTATAACATAACCTAACATAACATAATATAACGTGCGCCCCACAGTTTGAGAACCGCTGACTTACAGGAAGAGCTCTCCATTTAGTTCAAGCAGCAAAGTGCTCACTTTTGAGCCAGAGATCATGGGTTTGTGGGTCACCACTGGCAGTTCAGCACAGAATACATCTTGAAATGAGATGCTTTGTAGTGTGGGTCCACAGCAATTTACTTGGTGACAAGGATGGGATTGGCACTGTGGTCAGGTGGAGTATAGTCACAATCCTACATACAATGCAATACAATACAATTTATTGTTATATAGCTCAAAATCACATAAGAAATGCCGCCATGGGCTTTAACAGACCCTGCCTCTTGACAGCACCCCAGCATTGACTCTCTAAGAAGACAAGGAAAAACTCCCCAAAAAATGGAAGAAACCTTGGGAAACGCAGTACAAAGCCTATGAACAGTATTTGAAAGCAGGCAATTATAGTTTGGGATAAGGCCTATTCTAGGCAGGAGTAGTAGTGGTACTGTGCAGAATAAAGGGTGTGGGCTGACATAAAGAGAGAAATTATCTGGTGTTATCAGGAAGTGCATTGTTCAGAGTGTTCAGGGGTCGGTCCTACATGTCTGACTGATAGATCCCTACATTTAGCTCACTTCTGAGCCAGAGATCAGGGATTCACAGCTCACCAAAGGGTCTGAATTCTTACTAGAAGCAATGTAGTTGGGCAAGATCTTAGTAGTGTTAGGAGAGGGGTAAATGATAATAATAATAACAACAAGAAGAAGAACAGAGAGCATCCCAGGATCTTCACTGGCCTGTCTTGATGAGATCCCTTGTTGAGATGTCTTCGGGAAATTGCCTATCAGTAAACTGTTTCAGCAAAACGGTCATGGCGACAACTAGCCAATGGCTGACTTGCTAGATGACGACACGAAGCACCTCCCATTGATCGGTTCACTCTGACTGAGCGACTGTGACCATCTCAGTACACGGACTGATTGAATGAACCTGTATGCCCCCTACTGATCTGGAGAACCATTGCAAGTTTGTTCACGAAATGCGTACAAGAGACTGAACTAGTTCACCGAAAGAATCCGTTCATGTACTAAACCGAGGAATGAACTGCAGACAATTGACTCGCAGTACACTGAATCGCAGTTCAGTTCACTGATGATAAATGTGTATGGGAGATTGCATCAGTAAAGACAGAATATAAAAGAAGGACACTGCAGGAGATTAATCCAAAACTGAAAATCATTTTATTTAGTCATATTTCAATGTTCTCACAGTTTTATCGTGAGGTGTACACTATTCTAAGGTTCTATTTATATGATTGTTTTTGTTTTCTATTCATCATTGAAATAAAATTTAATTTATTGTCAAATTTCAATAAAGAGGATTATTATTATTATTGTTATATGTGAATTACTTATTTTGCTGTTTGCCTTTTATATTTTTTGTGTTGTTTGGTGGTTAAAGTTGTTACACAGTTATGATACCATTTTAGATTTAACCTAGATTATATCTTATTGCTATTTTTGAAGTGAACAAATCAGGGATTCAAAGATTCAAATCATTTTGATGAACTCAACGAAATGAATCAAATCACTACAAAGGATCATTTTGCACATCACTAAAATCTTGGCGTCTAGTTATGCAAGATCCCTAGAACTCTCCAGACCCAAAAACCCCTCACTTTCAGTACATTTTTGAAACCTATTTTGTGCAGGAAATTACACCTTAATGTGAAGGAGTAAACCGATTGGTGTCCTCAGCAAAACTTATCAAAGGACTTGAAGTTGTGCAGGCCACATCAACCAACCCCAGGGGTTCATCTCCTAATGGGATACGAGTTACTCCTTTTCACAAAACCTTAAACAATAGGGTTCGGTAATCATTATCATAATCACAGAGTGTCATTATATGTGATTTTGAGGTTGCTGGTGATGAATATGATGATATATTTGACGTTTTAAACTTTACTGGTGGTCCTAATCCTCTTAGAGTCACTCCCAGAAGGTTAAAAATGACAAACTGCAAATGTAAGCATGTGAGGTATCGTTTCAGACTAATTCAAGCACACGGATAAAGAATATGATGTTATTTTTTTGATTTTTGCTCCTTTATTAATGGTCTGGTCCTCTATGTCCTGCTTCAGAGAGTGAAAATGGTAAATTTCTATTAAAACCAAGAAAACTTTAAACATTTAAAATGAAGCACACATTTAAATATTTCAAATATCTGATGCAAGTCTTAATGTTTATTATGTACAGTACTTCTACCCTATGAGTAAATCCTTACATTTCTTATGAATACAGCGGATTAGGGCAGTTTATGCTAATTTGGACTTTTTGATTCTTTTTTTGTGGATTATTCTTTTGGATTGTGTATTTGGGACCTGTTCAGGGGCCTCATGCATAACGCCGTTCGTAGAATTCGCACTATAACATGACGTAAGCACAAAAGCCGAAAGGTGCTTACACACAGAAAAATCCAGATGCAGGAACCTGTGCGTTCGGCAACTTCCACGTTCTTCCGCTACATAAATCCCGCTCAGCGTGGAAATAAACGCACGTGCACGCGCTTGCTGTTCCACCTCAACTCCTCCCAGAATTACGCCTCTTTGAATATGCAAATCAATATAAATAGCCCTTAAGCCCAGCGTTCTGTGAAAAGGCAATGGCAAAAGTACGAGGAAAAATAGAAGAATTTCAGTGAATACCAAATGGAGGCAAAGAAAAACGTACTATTTGTTGGTTTAAACAGTTATATAAGCAACAAAAGGAAGTTGATCGAGTGACATAGCGTGTCGGAGAAACTCGAAAGCTCAAGTTCACTAAGTCACACAGTGCCAGAAATAAAAAAGAAGTCACGTATCGTGAAAAGGCGACTCGTAGCCCACCGTCTGAGTGTCAAAACAGTGTGAAAAAAGCACGAAATGTCAACTTTAATCTCGAAATTTCCACTTTAATCACGTAGTTTATTTTGTCATTAAAGTAGAACATCATAAACTTCATCTTAAAATCGTTTAATTTACTAGTTTCTCAAATCCCATCATAACTAAAGTATCACTTAAATGCTTTGTTGTGTATTTGATCTTCTATGTGCTCTATGTGCCTGAATCACTACGTGCTCTTCCTCCGACAGGACACAGAATCCGTTACGTTTGTAATATTACAGCTCTCTGAATAATTAAAATACTGAGAAGTATACGTGATATCATTTTCATGATGATATGAGTTAAAGCATGTTATTAAACATGGGAACACGGTGGCGCAGTGATTGTTCATGTCTTACAGCAAGAGGCTTGCTGCGCCATGCGCGACCTTCAATGAAATGCTTTATTACAGAAGTACTGTCTCTTTCAAACGTACTAACCTCCAATTCCTGTCCTTACTTTTCTTTCTCCAAATACCCAATCGCCACACAATCAGCTCTGTAATAGACGTTAAGCCATCTGTAAGCTTAGAACGCTGATTCTTCAAAACTTTTAAGGAACATCGAAATATCTTCGTAATGTTTAATTATTCTATCCATCTATCCTTCCAGTGTTGCGCCAGCCACAGCATGAATACAGCGCGAGGCAGGAACAAACCGTGAACGAAGCTCAAGCTCACTAGCGCTGCGGCACTGTGTAGTTAAACTTAAAGTTTTATCTGTATATCAACATATTTTGCTGCATTTCATCTTAAAAATGATATCGTCATCATATGTAAATACGTGCTTTATAAAGTGGCTCAGGTTGTGCAATATTATAACTGTATTATAAGTACAATTACCTCATGGCAAGTACAAACAGTTCTACAAGGAGCACTTGATGGACTGATTGAGTGCGTTTAGAATTCTTGGGATGAAACTGTTTGTGAACCGCGAGGTCCGAACAGGAAAGGCTGTGAAGCGTTGGTAGGATGAGAGCAGTTCAAATAGCCAATGGCTGAGGCAGCAAGTGGTTGACGCTGTATACCGATAATTCTCTTTCCAATCGCTGTAGATCTGTGATTCACACTCAGATACAGTGATATAAATACTCCGAGTGGTGCAGTGAGAGTAATATGGAAAAAGATGATCCGCTGTGGCAACCCCTAACGGGAGCAGCTGAAAGAAGAAGTTTAAGGTGCAGTGAGAGTAACAACACTAAAGCAGTTATGGTATTTAGAATAGTTTGACCATTCTGTGGACCATTATATTGTTACAGGTTAATTACAATCAGATGCATTAAATTTATGAACGATATGCGGTTAATTTCAGTGTATTTGATAAAGCCGCCATCGTGGATGTGGATCTAAGAAAGGGTAACCACACAGGAACAGTAGCACTGCTTTGACACTGGGTGCCGCCAGTCTGCAAAACCGAGTGCAGAGCTTGCGTACGACAGGGTATGAAGTACCGTGGAAAAGTGCGTGGCTTTACGCCAAGTGTAGGTTTTATACATCGTGATTTGAACGTGGAAACGTTCTTACGCAACATTTCTGTACGTACGAACCGTTTATACATGAGGCCCCAGGTCACTCATTTTGGCTCCTTTTAGTGTTTTCATGTATTTTTCATTTTTTTTATTTTTGAAAAATCCCAATTTATTTTTTGGTTTTGTAAATTCTCTTTAAGCCAAAAGATTTTTTGTATGGTCTCCTTTCCTTTAAGGAGACATCCTAGATAGTTTAGATCTGTTAAGGGTTGTGAAAGATGGCCAGGGACCTTGCCCCACCGGGAGGCCTGGAGAAGAATGGGGACTGGGAGAGGGGCAATTCCTACCTTGGGATACAAGAGGGCAGCCCTCCGGGATTGTATGGGAACCATGGAGCTGGGAAGCTCAACCTTGTTGGGGACCCTGTGGCCACCACCTGGAGGCGCCTGGATGGTTCGGAAACCATGGTAGGCAGCACTTCCACCACACCAGGAAGTGCTGCAGGAAGGTTGTCAGGGAGCACCTGGAGCACATCCGGGTGAACTATAAAAGGGGAGCTGGAGTTGGGTGGCAGAGGACAGAGCTTGCGGGAGAGGAGTTGGGGCGGCAGAAGAAATGAAGAATTAAAGTATAGTGTAAGGACTGTGGATTTGGGCACTGTGTTATGTGAAAAAAGAATAATAAATTAAACGTGTGCGCTTTTGGACATTGTGTGTCCTTGGTGTTTTTCATAGGGTGTTTTGAAATGTAAAATCCGGTAAGGCTGAGGCCTTAGGGAAAATTGAGGGAGCTTGCTGGACTGGAGTGAGGCTAGTGTGGATAGACCAGTGGAGATCCCAGCCTGCTCTGATGCTTATCTGAAGTCCTTTTTAATGTAACCCTGGCTCCAGGACATACCATAAAGGAAGTACCAAAAAACAGACAAGCATGATGGTCTGAATGGTCTCTTCTTGACTGTCAAATTCCTTTTGTTCTTAAAAGAGGTCCCAAGAGGTCATTAAAGGCCTGGATCTTTGGTTTTTATCAGGACACTCAGACCCCCTCACTCAGTCTCCCGAGACCCCCGATCAGGCATGCTTTGAGTAAATAAGAAAAAGTAAAAGGAGAGTTTTCATGACAACAAATCATTCAGGTCAATAAGATGTGCCAATTCCTATTCCCCCTACATGTCCAAAATAATGATCTGAAAGTTCACAAGGTGCTTCCATCCACATTGCTAGGCAATCTGATCCATAACGCAGCATCTCCATGCATGATTCCATGCCAGGATTATACAAATATGCCTTATCTGTTTGTTACCTCTGTCTTCAGCCCTGCGCTTTGCAATACATCTACTGACTTCATAGGAAGAGTCACCAGAGTCATGGATGTCACTGCCGAGATAAGTAAACCTCTCGATGAGGTCAACACTCTCTTTGCAGACAGACACACTGCTGATGGCCGTGCCCAAGAGGTCATTAAAGGCCTGGATCTTTGGTTTATATCAGGACACTCAGACTCCTCACTCAGTCTCTCCAGACCCCCGATCAGGCATGCTTTGAGTAAATTAGAAAGAGTAAAAGAAGAGTTTTCATGAGAACAAATCATTCACGTCAATATGATGTGCCAATTCCTATTCCCCCTACATGTCCAAAATACTGATCTGAAAGTTCACGAGGTGCTTCCATCCACATTGCTAGGCAATCTGATCCATGATGCATTATCTCCATGCACGATTCCATGCCAAGATTATACTCACACTCCACTCTCTTTTCTAACATGGCCAATCTGTTTGTCACCTCTGTCTTCAGCCCCGTGCTCTCCAATTCCGTCTACTGACTTCATAGGAAGTGTCATCAGAGACATGAATGTCACTGCCGAGGTAAGTAAACCGCTCGACGAGGTCGACACTCTCTCTGCAGACAGACACACTGCTGATGGCCGTGCCTAAGAGGTCATTAAAGGCCTGGATCTTTGGTTTTTATCAGGATACTCACAGGCCCAGACATCCAGACTCCTCACTCAGTCTCTCGAGACCTCCAATCAGAGCCCCCATAGACTCCATCACTTTGCACCTTACCTTCAAAAGTCAGAATGCTGACCCTAATTATGTACTGCAATTTCAAATGTGTTCTGTGATTTTTTTAAGATGGAGGTTTCATAGTCAGGTTGTTTTTCTCGCTAGTCCTGACTCTGGAGAGCGGTGATGTGTCTGCAGGTAAGAACTTCACCCTAGTCTGTCTGTGAGTGGGACAATAAGGTCCCTACATAACAGGTGAAACAGCAGAATAAGAAATTGTGATCACACCTTAAAAATGGAAAGCAGCAGAATAATGAGGTCTAAATGGATCATCACCCTCAGGAAATTAAAGTAGCAGATTAATGAAGTCCTGCACGAGCGGCCATTTTGGAATAGATTGATGGGTTAATAGGGTCGATGTATTACTGATCTGGCAGGATGGCGTCAAAGAGCAGAACAGTGAAATCTGACAGACTGCCACTCTCACAAACTAAAGTACCAGCTTAGGCCTGCTTTACACAATCTTCTTTTTGGTTGTAACCCAACAGAAGAGTCATGTCTGGCAGGATCATGTCCTCCAGATGCAAGGAGCTGTAACGAATCCCACAAGGTCGTGCGTTTAGGATGAAAAAACAGCAGTGTAGTGAAATCTCTCGACGGGATCTCGACGCTCTCTCCACAGACAGACACACTGCTGATGACTGAGGCCATGAGGTCATTAAAGGCCTCTTGAACTCTTAATGACCACTTGATAAACAACAACAGAATTTATTTCTATAGCACATTTTCATACACATTATGGAGCTCACAGTGCTTTACAAGATGAAGAAAGAAAAATATAAAAATCAGATTAGGCAATACTAAGTAACAAAGAATAAACTAAGGTCTGATGGCCAGGAGCAGAGAAAATACAAAACAGAAAAAGACTCCAGAGGTGCTGGAGAAAAAAAAAAAATCTGCAGGGGTTCCAAGGCCACGAGACCACCGAGCCCCCATTGGGCATTCTACCTAACATCAATGATCTCAATCAGTCCTCATGGTTTTCAGGTTTCATGTGGAAGAATTAGATGATGGACATCTGGGCTTCAATCCATCAATGCTGGGCTTCAATCCATCAATGTGGGGAGTCCAAGGTGCCCTGATCAGGTGTTGGGGGTGCAGATCACCAACACAGAAAACCGTAAAAAAAACCAGCAGGGAATAGTAGGTGTTATAATTGTATGATATTATGATAATCAAAGATAATACAATAATGTACAGTCATATGAAAAAGTTTGGGAGCCCCTCTCAGCCTGCATAATAATTGACTCTCCTTTTAACAAAAAAGATAACAGTGGTATGTCTTTCATTTCTTAGGAACATCTGATTACTGCGGTGTTTTCCGAACAAAGATTTATAGTGAAGCAGTATTTAGTTGTATGAAATTAAATCAAATGTGAAAAACTGGCTGTGCACAAATGTGGGTCCCCTTGTTATTGTGCTGATTTGAATGCCTGTCACTGCTCAATGCTGATTACTTGAAACACCAAATTGGTTGGATGAGCTCATTAAGCCTTGAACTTCATAGACAGGTGTGTCCAGTTATGAGATATAAAGGTATTTAAGGTGGTCAATTACAATTTGTGTTTCCCTTTGACTCTCCTCTGAAGAGTAACAGCATGGGATCCTCAAAGCAACTCTCAAAAGATCTTAAAACAAAGATTGTTGAGTCTCCTGGTTTAGGGGAAGGCTACAAAAAGCTATCTCAGAGGTTTAAACTGTCAGTTTCAACTGTAAGTGATGGAATCGGGAAATGGAAGGCCACAGGCACAATTGCTGTTAAACCCAGCAGGTCTGGCAGGCCAAGAAAAATACAGGAACAGCATATGAACAGGATTGTGAGAATGGTTACAGACAACCCACAGATCACCTCCAAAGACCTGCAAGAACATCTTGCTGCAGATGGTGTATCTGTACATCATTCTACAATTCCGCACAATTTGCACAAAGAACATCGGTATGGCAGGGTGATGAGAAAGAAGCCCTTTCTGCACTCACACCACAAACAGAGTCGCTTGTTGTATGCAAATGCTCATTTAGACAAGCCAGATTCATTTGGGAACAAAGTGCTTTGGACTGATGAGACAAAAATGGAGTTATTTGGTCAGAACAAAAAGCACTAAAATGGCAGAAGAAGAACACTACATTCTAACAAAAACACCTGCTACCTACTGTCAAATTTGATGTCAAAAATACCAGACCTATAAATACCTGGGAGTGCAGCTGGATGATAAATTAGACTGGACTGCCAATACTGATGTTCTATGCAAGAGAGGACAGAGCCGACTATACTTCCTTAGAAGGCTGGCGTCCTTCAACATCTGCAGTAAGATGCTGCAGATGTTCTACCTGACGGTTGTGGTGGACATCCTCTTCTACGCAGTGGTGTGCTGGGGAGGCAGCATAAAGAAGAGGGATGCCTCACACCTGGACAAACTGGTGAGGAAGGCAGGCTCTATTGTAGGCATGGAGCTGCACAGTTTGACATCTGTGGTGGAGCGATGGGCGCTGAGCAGGCTCCTGTCAATCATGGAGAATCCACTGCATCTACTGAACAGTGTCATCGCCAGACAGAGGAGCAGCTTCAGTGACAGACTGCTGTCAATGTCCTACTCCACTGACAGACTGAGGAGATTGTTCCATCCCCACACTATGCGACTCTTCAATTCCACCGGGGGGGTGGGGGGGGGGGTGTAAACATTAAGATTATACAAAGATATTGTCTGTCTGTATACCTGCATTGTTATCACTCTTTAATTTAATATTGTCTTTATCAGTATGCTGCTGCTGAAGTATGTGAATTTCCCATTGGGATTAATAAAGTGTCTATCTATCTATC
The DNA here is from genome assembly GCF_900747795.2 of Erpetoichthys calabaricus. NCBI lineage: Eukaryota > Metazoa > Chordata > Cladistia > Polypteriformes > Polypteridae > Erpetoichthys > Erpetoichthys calabaricus. The sequence continues at coordinate 178,493,208 of NC_041402.2, read as the reverse complement.
TATCTATCTATCTATCTATCTATCTATCTATCTATCTATCTATCTATCTATCTATCTATCTATCTATCTATCTATCTATTTGGTGGAGGTTCCATCATGCCTCCATGTTCAGGGACTGAGGCCCTTGTTAAAGTTGAGGGTCGGATGAATTCAACCCAATATCAACACATTCTTCAGGATAATGTTCAAGCATCAGTCACAAAGTTGAAGTTATGCAGGGGTTGGATATTCCAACAAGACAATGACCCAAAACACAGTTTGAAATCTACAAAAGCATTCATGCAGAGGGAGAAGTACAATGTTCTGGAATGGCTGTCACAGCCCCCTGACTTGAATATCATCGAAAATCTATGGGATGATTTGAAGCAGGCTGTCCATGCTCGGCAGCCATCAAATTTAACAGAACTGGAGAGATTTTGTATGAAGAATGGTCAGAAATACCTCCATCCAGAATCCAGACACTCATCAAAGGCTATAGGAGGACAGCGTCTAGAGGCTGTTAGATTTGCAAAAGGAGGCTCAACTAAGTATTGATGTCATATCTCTGCTGGGGTGCCCAAATTTATACACCTGTCTAATTTTGTTATGATGCATATTGCATATTTTCTGTTAATCCAATAAACTTAATGTCACTGCTGAAATACTACTGTTTCCATAAGGCATGTCAGATATTAAAAGGAAGTTGCTACTTGGAAAGCTCAGCCAATGATAAACAAAAATCCAAAGAATTAAGAGGGGTTCCCAAACTTTTTCATATGACTGTATATACTTTTCATAAAAAAAGCAGAAACCCATATGTGACCATAAGCATCAGAGAAACAATAGAAGGGTCCACTAAGGGTGTCAAGTGGAGTCCACATCCATCTCAGCTCCGAGTATTGCAGACCGATTGTCAGTATACAAACCTCTGAGTACTCAGCCTGTTTATATAATGAGTCTGTTACTTAACATATGACAGAGTTCAGATTAATTGTACGAGTTTCTTATTTGATATATGATACTGCTCAGATTACATACATATTTATAATTTGGGTGATTATATACGATGTTACTTGAGAATGTCATTAAGATGAATACTCGTCCTTATAATTGTTCTTGATTTTACGCTCCAGAGCGAACTCCGACAGAATGCCAATGAGTTAGAGATATAAATTTCTCCAATAAAGTGATGGAACAAATCTGACTGACCGCAGACGGGGTGTGGTGAGGATTCTGATGGAATGTCAATGAGGCCGGGAGAAGAAGTTTCACTGACCACAGAGGAGATTCTGACAGGACAAACAGGAGGTGGAGGCCACTAACTTGAAGCTGTGAACCTGAATGAGAACAAATGCCAAGGGGTATAAGGAGAAGTTAGAGGTACAAATCTGATAGACCACCAATGAGTTCTATCAAGTGCAACCGTAAAGACATGGACAGGCAAATAAGATTTAACAAATTTGTACAGGACGGACTCGCCAAGGCTGCGATGACAAGGGATGTCCTCCCTCCCTCCTTAGAAAAGTAACGTACAACAAGAAGGAGAGTTTGACGCGTGAAGCCAACATCATAAAAAAACAAAAAAAAAAATCAGTTTTCTCTATCAAACAGAAAGAAAGCAAGCAAATCGATAGCCTGCTCATTCCTGCGAGTCGGGCGCTCCTGTCAATATGCATTAGCCGTCAACTTCGTTTTCTTTATTCTCCGCGTCCTCCCCCAGCGACCGTCTCGTCTGAGTGTTCTCTCATTTTTCTTCAACCTTGGGGTGAGATTAAAGTGAGACGTGATTAATTTTGGTTATGGGCCTGCACTTCAGTAAAGGTGCGAAGGGGGGGATAGGGGTGGCAGGATAGGGATGGAGGACCTTGAGTAGGTGTGGACTGAATGAGGTGAGCGCCATTGTGGGCGTGGACTCATTTTTAGGGGAGCAACATAAAGGGCATTCGCTTCACTGTGAAAGGCGTCACACAGGTTGAGGAGATTGTTGAAGAAGTTAGAAATCCCATAGTGAAAAAGTGGCCATAACACTGGAAACACCAACATACCTAAAAGGGACTTTGGGACGCCGTGTGTTACTGGGGTGGTCCGTATGTGTGGAGGAACAAGAGTTGTTAATCCCTCTGGAGAAGCGCAGTGCCGTCCTTCCTCTAGAAACTCAGTCACTTTGTGTCATGCTGGTGGGCGCACCCCATAAACTGAGTGACCAGTTTATTAAGATGCCAAGCCAGAGAGCCAAACTAGGGACAGGGTTACAATGTGGAGGGGGCTAGTGTGTTGTCAGACAGTCACACTCATTCGGTCTCCTTAAGGTTTATCCATCCCAGTGATCTGATGTTGTGCCCACTTCTGATCTCGGTGTCTCCTTTTCAAGGTACTTACTGTATTCCAGTTTGTCACACACTGCATGCTCTTTAACATTTATTTTGATCTTTTGGTATGACGTTTTCTAATGTAATTTTTCTAGTTTTGATTTTTATTGTAGTGATCCATTTATACTTTATAGTATTTTTTATATAAAACATCCTGTGATTTCGCATGCTATGAATGCTCACATAACTTAACATACTGTGGCATGACATGACATAGTAAGGCATAACATGTTGCAAAATAACATAACATGATGTATCATATTAAAAGATGACAAGGCAAAACATATCACAGAATAACAGGACATAACATAACAAGGCTTAGCATGTCACAAAATAACATGACGTGACACAATAAGGCATCACATGCGACAGAATAACATAAAATGACATAACATAGCAAGGCATAACATGTTACAAAACAACATAACATGACATATCATATTATAACATAAATAAGCATATCATGTAATAAAATAACTTGACAACTGTCGCAGGTGGCTGGGGAGGCGACCCAGTCGGGACGCCCCGGAGGACCGGAAGAGGGCTTACGCCTTTCCCAGACCACGTGGGGGCGACTGCCCTGGTATCTATGGGGACCACGGGTACAGAGCTTTGAGGCTCAACCCTGTAGGCTCCTGTGGTCACCGCCAGGGGGCACCCTAATGCCTTTGGAGTCCTGGACCTTAGCACTTTCGCCACACCCGGAAGCGCTGAGGGGAAGAGAAGCAGGGACACCCGGAGTGCTTCTGGGTGCGTAGCCGGCACTTCCGCCACACTGGGGAGTGCCGGTGGAAGATTGCTGGGAAGCACCTGGAGCACATCCGGGTGATTATAAAAGGGGCCACCTCCCTCCATTCATGGGCTTGAGTCAGGAGTGGAGAAGGACAGAGCTCGGGAGGAGAGGCAAGGAGGCAGCCTGAAGAAGAGAAAGGCATTCAAGTTGGCCTGGACTTTGGGAACTTTTAGGGGTTTGTGGTGCACTTATAATTGTAAATATGATTAATAAACGTGTGTTGGGTGACGTCAACGTGTCCACCTGTCTGTGTCCAGGCCGGCTTCCACACATCATATAACAAGGCATATGTCACAAAACAATATAACATAACAAGGCATAATATTACATGACATGACATGTCACAAAATAGTATAATGTGACTTGTGTAGCAGTAGAGGTCGTTATCGACCTCTTGAACCCTCAGGTACCACTCCAAACACCGGGTAAAATTTCAATTATTATTTATTTTATAATAATAATGTGCACAAAGCACCCTCGACTCTACACTACTCATACAATCAATAATCAATACTATAATCACCAATCCTCCTCTCCCAGACGCGTTGCCACCCTTCCACCCAGCTCAGCTCGCCCGTCTGGGATTTCCCAGAGTCCTTTATAGTTCCTGACCCGGAAGTAGTTCCATCCCAACAATCCATAAGTCCTCATCACTTCCAGGTCACATTAAAAGTCCTTTTCTTCAACCCGGAAGCACGTCGTTCCTTCTGATCATGTGATCATGACACACTTCCAGGTTATAGGGCATGTAGCACTCTGTGAGTCTCCTTACAGTGGCTCCTGGTGGTCCCCATGGTATCCAGCAGGGTTGTTTATAAAAACTACAGTGTCCATCACGCCCTGCTGGAATTTGGGGACCATCCATGCTGCTGGGAGGGCTCCATCTGGCGGCCTGGAGGTGTGGACCGGAATATTTAGCCGGCTATCCCTCACACTTGACATGGCATAACAAGGCTTAACATGTCACAAAATAACATGACATGACATAATAAAGCATCACATGTGACAGAATAACATAAAGTGACATAAAATAACAAGGCATAAAATATTTTACAAAACAACATAACATGACATTCATATTATAACATAAATAAGCATAACATGTTACAAAATAAAATGACATCACATGACAAGGCATATGTCACAAAACATAACATAACAAGGCATGATATTACATGACATGACATAACAAAGCATAATATGTCACAAAATAAACTTAATGTGACATATATTATAACATGACAAGGCATAACTTATCACAATACAACATAACATAACAAGGCATATCATGTCACAAAATGACATGATATGACATAACAAGGCATTACATGTCACAAAGTTACATAACATACTGTAATGTGACATAATACAACAAGGCATGCATCACAAAATAACAACATAGCAAGGCATGGCATGTCACAAAATATCATAACATGACTTGAGATGGCATAACACCACACATCATAGCATAACACATCATGACAATAACAAGCAGGGCAGGACATGACATAACAAGGCATAACACGTCACGATATAACTTAACATGGTGTGACATAACTTAACATCAGAAATCATAGTGTAATGTAACATGACATTGTAACATTGCATAACATAACATCACATATCATAATATAATAGGACTGGACAGGACAGAGCAAATCATAGCATAAAGTAACCTAACATGACATAATCCAGGGAATCCAATTTAGAGTCACAGAGCCAGAAGCTACCCCAGAAGCCTCGGGCACAAGGCGGCCAGCTGCCCTGGACAGTGCTGTGGTCCATCTCAGAGTCCACTCATGTTGACATTTTCAGAAAGCCTCATTAGAGTGGTTGCTCTGAGGCTAGGGAACTGCACCCACAATCGGAAGGTTGATGGTTCAAATCCCGTAAACACCAGAAGTGAATCTACTCTGTTGAGCACCTGAGCAAGGCCCTAAACCTGCAATTGCTCTGTCCTGAGTATGACGTTAATCTGCATCCAGTCATCCAACTTTCAGGGAAAACTTGGGGGTTGGTGGTGGGATTGGCAATCCAGCCACTGTAAAAAACCTCATACTGTTCAGTGTGGTGCTGAGGTGTCCGCCAATGCACAGCTGGACTCAGATCTCAATCCGGGTGGTGGGTGTGGCAACGCACCATAATCAGCGTATGATCCTAACTTCCTTCCTTCCACATTAGAATTGCCACTAAAGCTACCTGACATGTCTTGGGGGTGCGGGCCGTGTAGTGAGGTGACGTTCGCCTACACACCCTGGTTATCCATATGCTACAGTAAATTGGCTGCAGGTCAGATTCGATGGAATCCATCTCGTCTGAAAGAAATCCAGCGTGGGTTGACTGGAGACTCTAAATCAGCACATTATGTACGGGTGTGCCCAGTGACAGACTGGCGGTGAATCCGAGATTGGCACTTGACGCACACAAACAATATCCCTATGACCATGAAATGGAATAAACAAGTTCAGAATGAGGAGTAATTGAACAAATGAAGTGCCGAAATAGACTCTGGCCCCCTCTGTTACATTAAGACGGTTGCGAAGGATGGCGCTGATGATGATGAATGGATGCATGAGTGAGTAAATATACAACACAAGACAATGTGAGCATTTCCTGTGTCACACAGCCAGGCTGAGTATTTGTCTGGGTGGTAGTATGTCACCCACCACCTTGTCATCCAAAATGTCGATAGGGCTCACTGTAAAGATTGACAGTTGACAAAAAGAAGCAAAATAAAGAGTTTTGTTGTTGAATGACTATGGGGAGTGCCCCCCAAATGGATGAAATGTTAAACTGGAAGACAGATGGACAGCTTATTATCCCCAGTGGTCCCTGTGAATGTTCACAAGTGACATGTTTCACTTACAGAGCTTACAACGTACAACCAGTGACGTAACTGGCACCAGCTTAATTCAGGTCAAAGTCACAGAGTGTGTGGGGTGCAAGTCCATTACAATGTAGCCCACTCATGTATGCACTGACACTTACTCAAATGGTGCCAGCTTATCCCCAGTGGTCCCTGTGAATGTTCACAAGTGACATGTTTCACTCACAGAGCTTACCACGTACAACCAGTGAGGTAACTCCAGTTCTTAAATCCTTACACTGGCTCCCGGTTAAGTTTAGGGCAGATTTCAAAATCCTCCTTCTAACATATAAAGGCTTAAATGGCCAAGGTCCGGCTTACTAGTCTGAACTTATCATGACTTACAAACCTGAGCGCACATTAAGATCTCAAGATGCTGGTCTGCTTATGATTCCAAGAATTAATAAAATAACAGTGGGAGGTCAAGCTTTTAGTTACAGGACCCCCTAAACTGTGGAATGGTCTGCCTGCTACTATAAGAGATGCCCCTTTGGTCTCAGCTTTCAAATCCCGGCTGAAGACTCACTACTTCAGTTTAGCACACCCTGACTAGAGCTGCTGATTAACTGTACAGACTACATCTCTGTTGTTAGTCATTAGCACTAAAACATAAGGAACATGATAGTTAGAATTAGATACTTACCCTCGCCTATCTGTTTCTCTTCTTGGTACTCAAATGTGGAACTTGGTGCCATGGCCCACCTGCCAAGTTGATTTGCCTGCCTAAAGTAAAGTCATCCCTGATGGAGGATCGCAGGAATCGTGAGAAAGAGGGGTCCTTTCATCAGATTAGCGCTATTTCAGCTGTGGAATGGCCAAATGGGGAGGCAGCTTGATGAATGAGGTCTCCAGGACTCTAAACAAATCCATATCATATCATCTATTGTTAAATTCTACTCTGTACTTCTAAAATTTTTATTTTTATACTGTATTGAGGATTTGTTCTGTTCTATTCTGTGTATTGTATTGTATTGACCCTCTTCTTTTTGACACCCACTGCACGCCCAACCTACCTGGAAAGGGGTTGCTCTTTGAACTGCCTTTCCCAAGGTTTCTTCCATTTTTTCCCTACAAGGGATTTTTTTGGGAGTTTTTTCTTAGTCAAGGCTGGGGGGCTGTCAAGAGTCAGGGCCTGTTAAAGCCCATTGCGGCACATCTAGTGTGATTTTGGACTATACAAAAAAAATAAATTGTATTGTATTGTATTGTAACCGGCACCAACTTAGTTTAGGTCAAAGTCACAGTGTGGGTGGAGCACAAGTCTATCACAATGTAGCCCACTCATGTATGCCCTGACACTTACTCAAATGGTGCCAGCTTACATTTGACAACTAGCCTCAAACACACCTCTTTAGGATGTGGGAGGAAAACCCATGAAGACACAGGAAGCAGGCATGAATTCCACATTCACGGTGGCAGACACAGGAATGAGAACACGAAAGCTGCAAGCCACCTGTAGAGGATGTTTTTGGACAGCATCACCCCCTAATAGTTACGATAAGGGCAAGGTTGCCATGTCCATCCAAAACTTGACCTCCGGTGAAGAAATATGAACGTTACAGCACTCTCCATTGAAGGTGCCCTTTGGAAGGTTGTTTAGTACGGAGTGTCTAACCTAGTGGCTATGGCGCTGGACAATAAACCACACTGCTTCTGGCTCGGTGCCCTCCTCTGTCTTAGTCTGTGACCTTAAACTGTCAGGGCTGTCATTCCACAAACATGGAACAAACACTAATAGACTTGTAAAACACCTACGGCTGCTGCCCACCAGGGAAAGGTGCTATATAATCATAACAAGGTCATACGTTCAGTTGCGACTTCGTCTGCCACATAATAAATTTCTGCACATTTGTAAAAGTCTCGGAGCGGCTGTTCACCTGCAAGCGTTCAAGCTGAGCAAACATGAAAACATTTGTGGAGATGTGTTTGAGATTTGTAAGCTGCTTTGGTTAAAAATCATAAATAAACCACATGATGAAACGGCTCGGGATCCCAGTTGGCATCCCCCATGGCATACATGCAGTCCAGTCTCACTCTCCAGAAATGACCCTCTATCTGCTACAGCCAGGTGTTACGTGGACATCCCCTTGGCCTGGTCCAACCACTCGAGTCCTCAACAATGAGGGTCCTGTGAGCCTGATCACCCCTGGTGAATCGCGCCACATAGCCGTAGTGCCATAACTGACGCTTCCTCACAATGCTGGTGATGTGCCTCATTCGGGACTTTCCTGAGCAACACAAAGTCAAACTAGGAGTACCCCAGGATTCTCCAAAGAGACACACTATTGAAGGAGTCCAGTCGTCATCTCAGGTCACTGGATAGTGTCCATGTCTCACAACCATATAGCAAAACAGGACTCTAAAGACTTGGACCTTCGTTCTTTTATAAAGATATCAGGAGTGCCACACACCTCTTTCTAGTGACCGCATGACCACCAATGCCCTCGCAATCCGTCTGAGACATGAACGTCACTGCCAAGGTAAGCAAACCTCTAGATGTGGTCAACACTCTCTCAGCAGAGATTTGATTAAATATTCTGCTAAGATTTAATTAACTCTTTGAGGGATGAATATTTTTTCTAAAAACCTTCACATGGGGCGGAGTGATGGCTCTGAGGCTAAGGATCTGTGCTGGTATCCAGAAGGTTGCCGGTTCGAATCCCCATCACTGCCAAAAGAGATCCTACTCTGCTGGGCCCTTGAGCAAGACCCTTAACCTGTAATTGCTCCAGGGGCGCTGTACAATGGCTGACCCTGAGCTCTGACCCCAAGGGGTATGCGAAAACTAACAAATTCCTAATACAAGAAATTGTATAAGGTGAAATAAAAGAACAAAAAAAAAATTTTCTGAAAAGCACACAATGCACTGGTTTCACACATAAATCAACATAAAACATCTGTTGCTACATGCGGTGGCTGCTGTTGGTGCCCGCTGCACAAGGGCGGCTTGATGGCCAGCAGGAATGTACGGTGGGCGGGCTACCTCTCTGTCTTTGCACAGCAAGTGGGCAACGGTGGCAGTGTGACACAATATGGTTTGTACCTCTTGTCATCATAAGTGGTGGTTCTCCTGTAGGCATATCGGCTACATGAACGTGTCCCGCACCACAATCAGCTGGGGACCGATAGGCTGGTGCTGGTACCTCACTTTCATTTTCGATATCCATCTCCAGATCACTTGCATCAAAGTCGAAGTCCCATAAAGTCTGATTCAGTGATTAATACGTAAAACGTCCATGGAGCATTTTGCTTTGCACATTTGCTTTAGTCTCACCAGATGACGATACCATTTTAGAGGCTGTTTGCTCTTCGCTACTCATGAACGCGCAAGGAATCGAAGTCAAATCAACAAAGCTACATGACTTTCCTTCAAGCAAAGAGAGTCAAACTAAAACGTAAGGGCGAGTTTTGTCGTCATTTAGAGCCGATTACCCTCCTCTAGCCCTGAATTTCAACAAAAGTCGACGTCAGCCCTGAAAGCGTTAAACATAACGAATTATGTTTCAAATTACCATGTAGTTGTTAGTTTCCGCTTACCTTTTTACTTTCTTGTATATGTAGTATAGAAAAAGTACAGGAATCATGAAAAAATTCCACCTCGAGATTTTGTTGAATCCTGACGTTTTAAGCCTTCCCGTCAGGGAGATTTTATACACCTGCTTTATATCAAGGACTAGCAAAATACCCGCGCTTCGCAGCGGAGAAGTAGTGTGTTAAAGAGGTTATGAAAAAGTAAAGGAAACATTTTAAAAATAACGTAACATGATTGTCAATGTAATTGTGTTGTCATTGTTATGAGTGTTGCTGTCATATATATATACAAATACACATATACACACACATATACACACATATACAGATATATTATATATACATATACACATATATTTTTAATATATATATTTTTTATATATATATATATACACATACATACATACATATACACACATAGATGCACTTACAATAACATAGAAATCAATATAAACAACATTAACATCATTATCATATGAGAATATGAAGTAATATATAAGAAGCACATTTCATATAAATATAAATTATTAAACAGTAAAATCTTCTTCAATAATTTGCTACCGTGGGTTTTCGTTGGTCTGTCCAGGATTTTAAATCACATGTAGCTTGCAAACCGTTTCACGTATTGACTTGAAATGTGGTACACATATAATACGTCACGTCTGCTATCCGCTTTATGGGTGATGAATGTATTACTCTTTTTATGTTTATTTTATTTTAGAATCAACTCCTATCTGCACACACCAGGGCGGCCGTGGGCAGATGCGTATGGTGTATTCACTCCATGTTATCGTGCATTGCGCTGTCACTGGTATTTTCATAAAAGAATTTGAACAATATATAAGAAGCGTATAAATTATTAAACAGTAAAACATTAACATTTAAGAAGTAAAGTTACATTGAGTACTACTGCAGTGCCTTCGGGTATACCTCATTTTTTCTTTGCCCATTACATGCTTAAATGTATACATTTTTTGGTGTACCTACCCGAGAACACGCGACATATCACCGACCGTGGGAGAAGCATGGATTTTAAACACGCGTTGAGTTCATCTGCTGGTCTCCCTCGTGGAATAACTGGTAATGTTTGAGTAAAATCTACAGCGAGTAAAACGACATTACCTCCTTTTTTTTTTTTACGATCTCTGAGATCTTGCTTTTTTCGGTTCAAGGCTTCATAAGCTCTTTTATGTTCAATGTTGTACTTAATAAGTACTAATTATCCCAAACCATCATCTTTGAATGTTGCAAGACTTTCGCCTTGTATGTAGATCGGGGTAATTACATTCATTGCATTCCTAGTCTGAATCACAATGTGATTGTATGGGTGGTTACCTGGCACTGTAGGGTTGCCACCCGTCCTTTAAAATACGGAATCGTGCCGCGTTTGAGAATGAAATTGCGCGTCCCGTTTTGAATCAATACTGGACGGGATTTATCCCGTATTTTTTTTATCATTTTTTTTTTAAAGCAGCGTCTCATGCAAATCATCCCACACGCATTTTATGAAGATGCCTCCTTTCCTACTTTTGATTGGGTAATACTTGATGTCATCGTTAGTTTGATTGGTGTTTTTAACTGTCCAGTGAGGAGGGCGTGTCTTTTAAGTACAGTCTGCAAAGTGTTGGCACTGAGATATGGCGTCAGCGCCATAGTTGAAGCCCCTAACGTTGCGGTCAGCAAGTCGGCTAACATCCGCCATGTGCCGTCTTTCAGTTGCGAGAAGCAGATCATAGAATGGTTGAAACTGTTGCCCCTAACGTTGCGCCACGGCGTGTGGTTCGTTTATACCACGTGTCTTCTCATTAAACTTTTATCTCGCGAATATGTTATTGCAATCCGCAGCGGGAGCGTTTCTATAAACTTAATTAAAACTTACGTTTTACACCGTGCTTTGTTTCCCTTATGAACATGCTTGTATGCTTAACTCGCTCCGTTCTCAATTGTTTAATTAATTTTTTGCTCTTCGCTGTTTGCGGCTGTTCCTCCATTTCTCCCTACTTCGTTCTTTTATCTCGCGAATATGTTATTGCAATCCTTAACGGGAGCGTTTCAATAAACTGATTGAAAATAGTTTTGCATTTACCTTTTTAGTAAAAGGCGAGCTTTTAAGCCTGAGAAATCACCCCGTAAATGCACACGTTTAATTGCACATGTGTGAATATGTATGGTTACACAGTATTAAAAGACAGTGAACAACGTCAGTTACCTTTGTTCCCGCGTTTGATAAAAGGTGAGCTTTTAAGCCTGAGAAATCACCCCGTAAATGCACACGTTTAATTGCACATGTGTTAATATGTATGCTTACACAGTATTAAAAGACAGTCAAAAATTAACGTCATTTCGTTCCCGCGTGTGACTCGTGCTGTAAATCTCTTCCTTGTTTTTAGTTCACGTGATTACGTAGGAGGCGTGATGACGCGATACGTGACTCCGCCTCCTCCATTACAGTGTATGGACAAAAAATATGTTCCAGTTATGACCATTACGCTTTGAATTTCGAAATGAAACCTGCCTAACTTTTGTAAGTAAGCTGTAAGGAATGAGCCTGCCAAATTTCAGCCTTCCACCTACACGGGAAGTTGGAGAATTAGTGATGAGTGAGTCAGTCAGTGAGTGAGTCAGTCAGTGAGGGCTTTGCCTTTTATTATTATAGATAAGGAATCTCATCTACTTTTTGGACACTCGGAAGTGATACTTTACCTGAAATACTTTTGCAAATTTTCAAATAAACTATGGTTATAAATAAAGATATATGATTCAAATTGTGTGTGGATATTAGAAATGGCGAAAAATAAGTTAACATGAAATTTGAGAAAAATCGTGCAACCGGAAGTGGTACTTTAACAGAATACTTTTGTGAATTTGCAAGTAAACTATGGTTATAATTACAGATAGATGATTCAAATTTTGCATAGATATTTATAATGATGAAAAACAAACGGATATGAAATTTGAGAAAAATTACACAACCGGATGTAATATTTTATTTAAAGAACCATCTGAATTTTTTGTATCATGGGAAATATAAATGTGTACACAATATTACAAACTGTATTCAATATACAGTGGAACCTCAGTTTGCGAGCATAATTTGTTCCGGAAACGTGCTCGCAGTCCAAAGCACTCGTATATCAAAGTGAATTTCCTCATAAGAAATAATGGAAACTCAGATGATTCGTTCCACAACCCAAAACTATTCATATAAAAATCATTAATACAAAATATAAAGTAAAAATACATAAAACAAATTAACCTGCACTTTACCTTTGAAAAGAATCGTGGCTGGTGTGAGTGAGTTTCTAAACTCTTGTGGGATTCCATCCAACGGGACGACAGTGAAAGCGAAAGTGAATCCGAAAAGATCGCGGACATGTTATAAGCGCCTGCCGTCGATGGGCGATACAAGGAAGAAGGAACATTATAAATGCGCAGGGCACAGTACTACTTGGCCACGACCCTGCCTGACTGCTGTGTCTGTGTATAGGAGAGCGGCAGATCCCGTTACAATAAATAACCACGCCGTTGTTGTTTCAAGCTGAGTAAAGCTGGTGTTGCTAAAGTACTGAGACTCAGCTTCGTGTTTTGGGGTGCAAGACAGGGGGCTCGCACGTCACAGCACACACACACACACACACATGCAGACACACAGTCACAATGCTGTAGTAAACAGTATACGCTCATATGGATGTTGACTATATGAGTGAGGCATGACGACTTAGATGGAGAATAGGAGATGATTGCCCACAGTCCCGCAGCGAGAGAGGGAGAAGAACCATCAGCTCAGTTGTGATCACATGACGCTCAGCAGACCTCGCTCGTTTATCAAGTCAAAATTTATTACAAATTTTAGCTCGTCTTGCAAAACACTCCTAAATCAAGTTACTCGCAAACCGAGGTTCGACTGTAATGCATATTCTTTCAATAACTATAATTAATATTATTTTAATTTATACATCATCAGTTTAACAAGAACGTGTAAACATTGAACATGGCATCTATATATATAAAATCCCTATGTGCGTCCAGGTGTCCGTGTGTGGGTGTCTTCTGATGAAGTGCGCATGCGCGGGGCACGGTGCGATGCGTGATATTACTGTCAGAGAAAGTTACAGGCGTCTTACGGAAATACAAACCAGTATTACTGCGAGAGGAAATTAAAGGTACACAATACAGTGACGCGTATCACAGCCACATACAAGCCAGTATTACTGTCAGAGGAGATTAAAGGCATATTACCGACGTACACGCCTGTATTACTGCCAGAGAAAATGAAAGGTATATTACGGACGTACAAGCCAGTGGACGTACAAGATGGGATCCTTCAATAAGGGCGCGCACAAAAAGGCGAGCCTCAAAAGGGTGACCTCAATTGGATGCAGCGAATAAAGGTGCGCGCAAATAAAGATCTGCACCTTTGTTGCTCTTCACATATTCCAGAGCCATTTGAACTAAATTATCTACGAACGCCTTTATCCGCCGCGCTCAATTGAGGTCGCCATTTTGAAGCTCGCCTTTTTGTGCACGCCCTTATTGAAAAGAGCCGTACAAGACAGTATTACTGTCACAGAAAATTAAAGACACACAATACATGGCGGCAGCCCACGAAGAACAGTCAGCTCAGCAAGTAAACATTAACAAAAGAAAGGCTGAAAGAAAGAAAACTACGACCAACAAAAAGAATGAGGTCAAAGTCCCTTGCCATTTAATATAGGCTGTTCCTACTAAGGTTTATGCACTACTGTTCTACATGACTAGTGTAAATATAAAGAGCTGCTACGTCTCTCTGTCGTGTTCCTGGTAATAAATTTAATTTTATGATATATATATATATATATATATATATATATATATATATATATATATATATATATATTATTTCCACCCTGCGGTGGGTTGGCACCCTGCCCGGGATTGGTTCCTGCCTTGTGCCCTGTGTTGGCTGGGATTGGCTCCAGCAGACCCCCGTGACCCTGTGTTCGGATTCAGCGGGTTGGAAAATGGATGGATGGATGGATTATTTCCACCATCATTATCATAATTAAATGTAGCTAAATGCAATATCAATCTATTGCAACAAATATTATATAATACTAACACTTTTTCGATGTTTTTAGGTGACTATAACTCTTTTTACTACGTTTACGTTATTGAGGTAATGCATTTGTAATCATGAAAAAATTCTACCACCATTTTCGACCTCCAAAAGTGCGAAAATATAATTTTAATATAAAGTTTGATCATAAATTGAATTAAATGATTGTGTATCAATATTTTCAATTAGCTATGATGAAAAACAAAGATCTATGATATCTGAGAAATATTGAGCAACTAGAAGTGATTCCGATGACCTCTTCCTCTACCTCAGTATACCGAGAAAGTCGAGAGGGGCTCATTCCCAATTTTTGTGTTATTGTACCCTTCGTTCCTGATTGTTGAGGGCCGAGTGGCTGGACCAGGCCAAGGGGACACCCACGTAACACCTGGCTGTGGCAGATAGAGGGTCATTTCTGGACGGTGGGACTGGATCGCTTGTCTGCCCTGGGGGTTGCCAATCAGGATCCCGAGCTGTTTCATTGTGTGGGGGGTGCAGCACCATACTGTACCAGTGCCTGCCCGGCTTTTATTTTCATTACTTCTTTTGTGTTTTTCTTATGTTTTTTTGGTTCACTCCAGGACATTCCCAGACTTGTCCCTGAGCTCCTAATGTGTTGTCTTTCCTTTGTGCTTAGCGTCATTGTAACGCTGGTAGGTTGTAGCGGCTGGGGGATGGCACACAGGGGGTTTCATTTGTGTGTCCTGTTGAGTGATTGTTCAATGTGAATAACAACACATTCTTGCTTGTAAAAGGGGTCGGTGCCTTTAAACTGGTTTGCACTGAGGCGGAGGGGCTTGTGGGATCTGTAGTTTGTGGTTTGTACTGTATGTGCTGTATCAACAAAACTGGAAGAGGAGGATGTGGCGGGACTTCTTGATTGTATCATTTTCTAATCAACTTCATTATCAGCAGCTCCTAAACCTTTCATTAACTGGACACTTGTAGTGGAGAAAGATGGTACTCAGTGGATTTAAGGCTGGCGGTGGGTTCATTTTCCTGCCAGTCCAGTCCACCGATGCTCTTTGAGAAGAGGCGTGGACTCTGAAGACTGTTCTTCTGGACTCTGGTGATAGGACCGTATTTCACTATCCATGTTCCGCACATCTTTCCATCCTTTCACCATAGTTTACGTTTCCAGAATCACTTCCATCACCTACACTAAGGACTTTTTTCCAGGACTGTAAATATCGTCATGTGGAGGTTTGTTTGAGGTGTTTCTTTAGTACTTTTCTCCTGATTTTGCTTTACCATTTTTGTAAGTAGTTATTCTAGTAAATGAGGAATATTTATACATTTGTGTGTTGGGTGTGTATAATCTGTATGGGTATTTTCCTGGGGTGTTGTTAATATTCAGGTGGCAGAGTGGAAATATAGTAGGGCTTCTGTTTCGGCCTGATTCAATCCATCCCTCGTTTTAAAAGCCCAGCGGCTTCTTTGCCATGTAAATCTGGTGATGACCTCCACACTTGCTAGAACTTGGGGGGTTGTTGGAGTGTGCTACAAGGTGACCCGTCGGGCCGATCTGACATCCAGAGCATTCTAAGGATATCTCTGTGCTTTGCCCTTAGCCTCAACCCTGGCTGGTCTCTCTAAGTCCTTAACACCACCGCATGATTTATTCCCCACCATGCTTCACCACTGGAATGGTACCGTGCAGGTGATGAGCATTTCCTGGTTTCCTCCGGACATGATGCCAAGAATGGAAGACAAACAGTTCAATCTTGGTTTCATCACACCAGAGAATTTTATCCTCCATTGTCTCAGAGTTCTCTAGATGCCATTTTGCAAACTCCGAAGGGGCTTTCATGTGTCGTCTGACCACTCTTGGTAGAGTGCCACAGTGATGGTTGTCCTTCTGGAATTTTCTCCCATCTGGAAACAGGTTCTCAGGAGCTTAGCCTGGGTGACCGTCCTGTTTTCAGACACCTCTCTTACCAAGGCTCTTCACTCCTGATTGCTCAGTTTGGCCAGTCAGACATCTCTAGGAAGAGCTTGGTTGTTCCCAGCTTTTTGTATTTAAGAATTATGGAGGCCACTCCGCCCATGGGAGTCTTCAGTTTCCTTCCGCAGATCTATGTCTCCAAGCTCTGTAATCAATTCCTTCAACCTCCTGGCTTGGATTTTGTCAAATGTGGGACCACTGGTGGACTCCAAACATCTCAACGATGATGAATAAAATGGGATACACCTCATCCACAGCAAAGGGTCTGGATACTCGTGTCAATGTCAGATTCTTAGTAAAGTTGCAAAAATTCCTTAAATCATGTTTTTGGTTTGTCGTTTTTTGGGTATTGAGGGTTGTCTGATGAGGAAATAAATTAATTTAAATGATTTTATCCCAAGACTGCAAGAACACAAAATGTGTGTAAAAAGTGAAGGGGTCTGAAGACTTTCTGGGCCCACTGTATGCAGATATGGTAGCCCATCCATAGACGGAGGACCTCCAGCTCATTGGGACTGGGCAGTTGCACCACATTAAAGCCAGGGTGCGTGATCATTCAGACGGTCCACACCCCTGCACGTTGGCATGGCCCACACCCAAAAATGTAAAGCACAGCAGTGAGCTACGACGACTTTCACCAACCATTGGTCCTGACAGAAGTGGCTCTCGTTATTTAACAACACCCATTACCTATTTAATTTCGAAACGATGTCGTGCAGCCTTTAAAAATGCGGCTCACTTAAACTGACATATAAATGAAAGACATTCTGCAGAAACAAACAGCTATTGTGCTCTGGTAATTGAAATATAAATACCGATCAAAAGAGATTGTGATGTTAACAATAAGCAAGAGAGAAAAAAAAGACTCACAATAGACATTTGAGCTGTAAAGCAGGTGCCACACAGTCGCAAGCCATGACAATCACTGTCTGTGTCACATGTCCTTGTGTGTTCTGTATGCAAGTGAATATCACACAATCAGCAGTCACCTTCATGACTGTGTGTGATAAAGAAAAGCCAGGACTGAAACAACGCTGTCTTAACACCATTACAAAAAGTAAGTCAGTCAATAAATAAATGAATAGACGAGGATACAAGCAATACTGTATGTGACTGCTCTCTGAGTGTCAATGGCAAACATTCACATAACCGTTAAATTGACACTTTGGCAGCTTTCACGTTCTGAGTTCTCATTCAGAGCTAAAAAAATGCAAAGTCCTTACGTGTCTCCGGGCAGGACTGAACAGCATGTGTGTGCAGGAGATTCTGAGGAGTAACCTAACATAACTTAACATAACATAACATTATAACATAACACAACCCAACCTAACCTAACAAAACATAACATAACATCATAATCTAATCTAACATAACATAACATTATAACATAACATAACATAACACAACCTAACCTAACCTAACAAAACATAACATAACATCATGACCTAACCTGACATGACATGACATGACATAACATAACATAACATAACATAACACAACCTAACAACCTAACCTAACATAACATAACACAGTGGTTCTCAAGCTGTGGGGTGGGCCCCCCTAGGGGGGTGCAAAGTAACAAAAAGGGGGACGTGAAGATGTGAAAAAAAGAAAAAAATACATCTATTGAAATCAAAACAAATTAACTTAAACTACATTCTGATAATAGAAAAATAAATATAGAGTTAGATAAATGTCGATAAAAGTTAAGTAGGTATAATAAAATATGCATCTATGATATATCATTAATTAAAAAAAGAACAAATTGGTATTAGTGAGCTCCTTTCAAAAAAACCTTAGGGGGACGCGATTAAAACTGTTATGAAAACTCGGGTCGCAAATACTTAAAAGTTGAGAAACGCTGACATAACATTAACATAACATAACATAACACAACCTAACATAACATCATAACATAACCTAACATAACATAACATCATAACCTAACCTAACCTGACATGACATGGCACAACATAACATTATAACATATCCTAACATAACATAATATAACATAACATCATAGCATAACCTAACATAACATAATATAACATAACATAACATCATAACCTAACCTAACCTGACATGACTTAACATGACATAACATGACATAACATGACATAACATAAAATAACATAGTCTTGGTGCCATGCTGAGCCAAAGTGTTGATGGTGTCAGAGCACCCTGTTATGTTCCTGAGCCTGTAAACTGTTGGACAGTGAAACTAGGTACGCAGCAGTAGAATGGGAGGCCTTGACAATTAAATGGGCCATTACACAGCTGAGGTATTGCCTCCTGGGGTGCGAATTTATCCTCATTACCGACCATGCTGCTTTACAGTGGATGGCGATACATAAGGAGATGAACCTGTGTGTCACATGTTGGGTTTTAGACCTACAGCATTCCCAGTTTTCGGCCATTTATCACCGGGGCTCTCTCCAGACAATGCCTATGCTCTTTCTTGGGTTCATGACCTCTCTGTTCGAGGGGTCATGACACACATGTGCGATTGGGAGACAGTTTACATTCTCAAAAAAGTGTGCATTCCCGCTTTACCAGAGGTTGGTGCTGCCCTTCAAAATAGAACCACTTCTAGACCTCAGAAGACACCCACAACGTCATTTCTGGTTCAAAGCCTCAAGATCCAACCTCCTGTTGATGTCACTTCTAGTTCCAGAATACCACTCCCCATGACCTCATTTCTCTTCCATCTACCATATATATGTCGGCCATTTTTGTTGTTTTTCAGTTCTTTTTTGGACTCAAGTCTGTAAAGATCTCAACCACTTTTCAACAGTAAATGGGGTGGATTCCCAACCCTTTGATGTATTCTTGTGCAGAATATGTATAGGGGAAGTGTAACAGTGGTGAGGTCTACAGTAGGAGTGACGGATGCATTCGACATGGAGGTGGGATTACATCAGGGATCGTCTCTGAGCCCTTTCTTATTTGTAATGGTGATGGACAGGTTGACAGACGAGATTAGACAGGAGTCGCCGTGGACTATGAGATTTACTGATGACATTGTGATCTGTAACAATAGTAGAGGGCAAGGTTGAGGAGACCCTGATGGGGTGGAGATATGAGGGGAGAGGAATGAAGATCAGTAGGAACAAACAGAGTACATGTGTGTGAATGAGAGGGAGGTCAGTGGAATGGTGAGGATGGAGGGAGTAGAGTTGGCGAAGGTGGATGAGTTTAAATACTTGCGATCAACAGTACAGAGTAATGGGGATTGTGGAAGAGAAGTGAAAAAAAGAGTGCAGGATGGGTGGAGTGGGTGGAGAAGAGTGTCAGAAGTGATTGGTGACAGATAGGTATCAGCAAGAGTGAAAGGGAAGATCTACAGGATGGTAGTGAGACCAGCTATATTATATGGGTTGGAGATGGTGGCACTGACCAAAAAACAGGAGACAGAGCTGGAGGTGGCAGAGTTAAAGATGCTAAGATTTGCACTGGGTGTGACGAGGATGGACAGGATTAGAAATGAGGACATTAGAGGGTCAGCTCAAGTTGGATGGTTGGGAGGCAAAGTCAGAGAGGCGAGATTGCGTTGGTTTGGACATGTGCAAAGGAGAGATGCTGAGTATATTGGGAGAAGGATGATGAGGATGGAGCTGCCAGGTAAGAGGAAAAGAGGAAGACCTAAGAGAAGATTTATGGATGTGATGAGAGAGGACATGCAGGTGATGGGTGTGACAGAGCAAGATGACCAAGATGATGAGGACAGGAAGATATGGAAACAAGTGATCTGCTGTGGTAACCCCTAACAGGAGCAGCCAAGAAGAAGAAGAAAATCTATCTATCTATCTATCTATCTATCTATCTATCTATCTATCTATCTATCTATCTATCTATCTATCTATCTATCTATCTATCTATCTATCAACACAGGGAACAAGACACTGCCCACTAACATACACACACATACACACAGCAAGTTTGATATCACCAGTTACCCCAAGCTGCAGGTCTTTGTGGATGTTTGCAGAGCACCCACTAGGAGATAAGCCTTACAGTCACTATACTATACTACACCCCCCCCCCCCCCCCCCCCCAACCCCACCCCCACAAGGACAACAGCAGAGCTTGGCATTCGAAGCCAGGAGGCTGTGTCCATTACATGTCGTTAGTCACAGCGCTACAGTGCCCCTACCATTTTAAGGTTCTGTAAAATAATGTATTTCAAGATGAGCTATCCCAAGGCTGGTCAGAGGGGGTCTGTTATAAGGGATGGAGGGGGCAGACCTTGTTGAATCTGTGCAGCTTTAGGTTTTCCACTCGCTTGATTGTGCGCCTCCCGTATTTGCCTGTCTGTCTCGCTTTTGTTCGGCTCTTAGACAAATAATCAGAAAGAAAGTGTCAATGGCTGTTTGAAACTGGAGCGCTAACAGCTGCAAATGACAAGGCTGCGGTAGTCAGTCAAACGGAAAATTACTTCCATTTAACATTAAAAATATTTTGCTTCTTTCGCAGCCTATAATGAACAAAAGAGCACAGATTTCGATTTACCGAAGCGTTAAATTGCGCCATTGTTATTATTACTTATTATTAACAGATTCTATTGGATTCTTGATAAGCCTTCTTAGACAAGCAAAAGAAATTTGGGAGTGTCCGGAGTTGTGTGAACAAAAACACCAAAAAAAAGGTTGTCAGGTCTCAGGAAACACAGAGTATTCACAATTCAAACTGCGTTTTCACAAATTGTAATATTCATATACATCATTTCTGAGGACTTCACACTGTTTACACAACGTCTATCATCAACAAACGCTGTGCACTTATTAATGCTCCATTATTTACAGTGTTTGGGAAAGACATGCGAAGGACACATCGCCAGCAAATCCAATACCGCCGCTGATGCAAACGGATTAAAGCCAATAAATACATTTTTACAGATAACATGTATTCAAGTGTGCAGCTCTGTCAATAAATAACCACAAACATATGGACGGGGGGCTCCTACAGTCCAAACATGTGAACGTTTAGTGTTTAGAGATGCTAAATCGACCCCTAATGATTGTGTGTGTGTGTGTGTTTGGGTTGGTGTTTGGTTGTGTGTTCACTCTGTCATTGGCTGGCACTCCAACTGAGGATTATTCCTATGCTTACTGGGGTGGACTCCAGCTTCCCTGTTAAGTGGGTTTGGAACATACATACACACACACACACACACACACACATACATACATATACATACAGACATACTGTGGCAAAGGCGCTATATAGGCGTCGACCTAACACAGACTGACAATGGAGGCATGTAAAAATAAAACAAAAGATTTATTTTTCTTCAGCTGTAGGGCACGTCTTCCCCATGTCCCACAGGCCCTACACAGTCCCCAAAACACACACAAAAGAAAAAACACCAACAAACACACTCTTCTTCCTCCACTCCTCCCAGGCAGCTTTGTCCTCCTCCTCCCGACTCTGACTCTTCTTATAGCACCCCCCGGAAGTGCTCCAGGTGCTCATTGACCTACTTCAGGCTGCGTCACAGCCCACACGGGCACACAGAGCCCAACAGAGCTGAGCTCCAGTGTTCCAGGATATTGCCCCGATGCTACCCAGGGGGGCTGCCACCAAGCGTTCCAGGGGACGTAGTGTGCAACCCAATTGCTGTTCTCCCAAATTCAGTGCCAAAGGGGCGTCCGTCACAATACATACATACATAAATACACACATACATACACATACATACACACATACATACATATGTACACCCGTACATACATACACTGTCACACACGAGCGCTTAGGAGACTGTCAACAAGCCCAGAGGTAAGCGATGTTATAACAGATGAAGGGTTGTTTGATGGTATTGATGCCTCTCTCTCTAAATTTCCAGAACCAAAGAAGACAAATAATCACTTACCAACAACATTCCAGAAAATGGCTGTCCCTCCACTACTTCATCTTCCCTGTCACGTCCGGCTTTCCTTGGTGACATCACTTCCGGTTCCTCGTTGATGATGTCACTTCCGGCTCCTCGTTGATGACGTCACTTCCGGCTCCCGATGATGACGCCACTTCCGGTCCTCCACGGATGATGTCACTTTCCGGCTTCTGATGACAACGTCGCTTCCGGTCCTCCACGGATGACGTCACTTCCTGCTTCTGATGATGATGCCACTTCCGGCCCTCCATTGATGACGTCACTTCCTTTTTGATCATTTCCAGCAGCCATTTTCTTGTATAAAAGCAATCCTCAATCCTCTGTATTTTGTCAACTGTTTGATTTTTTCTACATTTTGACCATTTTGCTAGCGACCACAGCAATATACAGGGCCAATCCCCAACTCTTTATAGTTGTTTTTGTGACTTCTTATCACAACACACATACACACATACATACTGAACATATGTACGCATATAGATGCATACATACTATACATAGCCAACATACTACCCACTACCTTTTTTCCTAAAGACCTCCACATAACATATACTGTCAATTGTGTTGGTGCCCACTCTTGTTCCAGAAACCAGGTGCAGACAGTCATCAATAGGTTTACTAGCTAACCCCATCTCTTAGGTTTACAGTTGACTTTTCTACCACAATTCTACTATTTTTAGATATCAGTCTTCTTTTATCATCTTCCCAGGACTTAAAACATTTGTCTGTTACAAGCCAGATGACTCACACAGTCACCTTCTCTCCAGCTCCTTCCATCCTTGGCCTACTAAAAACTCTTGGCCTGATTCACACTCCCTTACACTCCACCTCCTCAGCAGTGACTTCATGAATGAAGCACTCAGAATGAGAAATGTCTTCGTTGATAGATTCTCATATTGTGAACAGGACCCTCTATCAAGCCAATAGGACTAACCCCCTCTAGGAAGAGCCCCTCTAATGAAACCCACCTCCCACTGCGCCCCACCCCCCCCAGTCCAACTTCACACTGCTTCTGTCACAAGTCATTAAACAATCCTTCCCCATTTTTAAGACTGATCCATCCACAGGAGCCTATTTTCCTAACCCTCCCTGATCTCCTTCCATTGACCACCTGACTTATGCAAACGTCTCACTTGCAGCTCACGTCACAGAGGAGAGACCCCTTCTCTATCGGGCAGAAGACACTGTGTCACTTGGAGACAACAATACCCTTAGGTCCTTCTGGTAAATTCAGTGCTAAACTATGGGCCTGACCTTTCAGGGAGTCATCAAGATCAAAAGCTTTTAGGTTGAGAATTTTAAACACACGGATGGGCAAATGAAAAGCTAAATAAATAACTGTTTACATGCTGAAAAATAAATGCCCACCAAGAAGTTTACACAATTTTTATTGATAAGTCAAACAGTCCATCCATCCATCCATCCATTGTCCAAGTCGCTATATCCTAACACAGAGTCAAGGAGGTCTGCTGGAGCCAATCCCAGCCAGCACAGGGCACAAGGCAGGTACAAATCCCGGGCAGGGTGCCAGCCCACCGCAGAGCACACACACATACACACATGCCAAGCACACACTAGGGACAATTTAGGATCACCAATGCCCTTAACCTGCATATCTTTGGACTGTGGGAGGAAACCGGAGCACCCGGAAGAAACTCAGACAGTCCAACAGTTGGCAAATTAAAACTTTAAGTGGCTATATGGATCTGTTTGACCAAGGGTGGAGCCATTTTAAAAACTTAAAGTGTTATTTTTTTATATGGGCAAGTCTATTGTTTGTCTATCTAAACCCTCTACACATATTTAAATTTGAACATTACAACAATCTGGATGAGAACAGGCCATTCAGCCCAACAAAGCTCGGCAGTCCTATCCACTTATTACGTCCAAAAAAATATCAAGTCGATGTTTGAAAGTCCCTAACGTCCATGGTAGCTAATTCCAAGTGTCTATCATTCTCTGTGTAAAGAAAAAACTTTCTAATGTTTGTGTGAAATTTACCCTTCACAAGTTTCCAACTGCATCCTCGTGTTTTCGATGAACTTATTTTAAAATCACCGTCTCGATCCACTGGATTCATTCACTTCATAATTTTAAACACTTCAGTCATGTCACCTCTTACTTTTCTTTTGCTTAAACTGTAAAGGCTCAGCTCTTTTCATCTTTCCTCATAACTCATCCCCTGTAGCCCCTCAATCCGCCTAGTCGCTCTTCTCTGGACCTTTTCTAGTGCTGCTATGTCCTTTATGTAGCCTGCAGACCAAAACTGCACACAGGACTCCAGATGAGGCCTCACTAATAATTGCAGCCTAATAATAATAAATGAGGCCTCAAATAATTGTATACTGTGAATACATCATGTCACACACACACACACACACACACATGCAGCATACATACAGTACATAAACCTTAAAAATGTCCACAACGATACACAAATAAATAAATAAATATGTGAGATGAGCTAGATATTGCAAGGACGGGTGTCCTGATTCATATTAATATTTTATTCATGGATTCTGCAAGCTTTGAAAATGAATGGATGAATAAACTCAAACACACTTATGTGGAGACAAACATACATGTGGTCATAAACAGTGAAATTCCTAAATAATAGATTACAAAATCAAAGCATCTGTAGCTTGCTGAGAGTATAAAATCAAAGAATTAACTGAGCTGGATACGTTAAAAAGCCAGTTATGTGCAAAAAAATAAAAAATAACAGGAACATTGAACATATCCTGGTATTAATATGTAGACCTCAGCGAGGCAGGCACTTTGTCACAGGCAGCAGAGATCGTGACTGGGACCCTGCTTCGCCTTCTCAGGGCACACAAGTGTGACGCGCCTGTCACCCGCACTGATATAACGACTTCAGGCTCCTTTATTTATCTGTTACACTCGGCACAACGAAATTCTTCACGGAGTGATCCTGTCTGCTAGAACTCAATTTATATGATTTAATATGGCGTTCTCCACATAATGATTTTGTTCTCTATCATATATTGTACTGTTACATACGTTTCTGTATTACTTTTTTAATTTTTTTTTTTTTCTAAACCTTGAGTGACATTTTATTTCACCTCTGTTCTGAAAGACACGGCTCCTTTCGAAGTGTTTTTTGATTAGAATTCCTTGTAAAGGTCCGTCGCTCTTTTTATTAATTACGCTGGAAGTGCTTTTGCCAGACCGAGGAGTTAGTGAAAGGTGGAAGCTTAATTGGCTTCATGTCCCGTCACGAAGGCAGCACGCTTGCTCATCCTTGTTTGTTACTTATAGAAAATGCCGCACTTCACAGGCGCCAAACTCATCACTCATTTACATCTCTGATCTATAAGCCCCTTTTTAAGGGGGGGGCGCGTGAAATTCCACGTTACATGTTAGTGCTGTTACTTGTGAATTGTTACTCGATCGAGTAATTTCATCAAGATACTAAGTTACTGCTATTACTAATTACATTCTGATTATATTTATACACACACGCGCACAGACACTCGCGCATGCACACACACGTTTGCCAAAATGAAAACCGCAGTGCCGGTCGAAGCCCATTTGGAACCCTAGGAGTTGACGGACAGGACCCTCGCTATCCAATCGCTCTTATTAGACTTCGATGACCCACCCCGTGGTTATTTCTCAGTGTCCGGAGCGCACGCCCCTTCAGTAGTTCAAGCAGCACCTCTTTATGTATACCAATAAACGCCACCCACTCGGTATTATCGAAATTCGATGACTTGGGGTCCCCTCAGTGTCCGGAGTGCGCACCCCATAACTTGCATAATGGCATCTCAAATGACGGCTCTCTATAAGCAGTCGCCTATGACACCTAATGGACTGATTGTCTCTGGAAAACAGGCTTTTGCAGTTCCATGTCATTTTGAACCATTGCATTCTTACTGAATCTATTTAAAGTCCACACTCTTTCTATTAACACGAAGAAGCTCATCTGTCACTAATTACTTTGTTTTTACTGAAAGGTGCTCAAAATACCAGAACAGAATAACATTCTCAAATCCGCAATATTAAATGCTGAACTACAAAAGGTTTAATACTCAAATATGTTTCCTGGTAGCTGCTTTACGGAGGGTTCAGGATGGGTGAAGGAGATGTGGTGGGTGAGCAGTGGCGTTTAGTGCACAGAAGTCCTGTTCCCTTTTTTGGATCCTTTTGGAAAATACAAAAGACTACGATATCTCTGTATTTATTCTGAAATGTAGAAGAAGAAGAAATAACAAAGCATAAATCTAAGCAGCGCCATTAATAATCGTGCACACCTGAAAGTTTCCAACACCCAAGCAGCACAGGGCGCAATACAGAAAACAGCCCTGGAGAGGTGCGCTAATCAAACAATGCACACACACCCACACTATCACGGTATACATCCCTCAGACATTCAGGTTGGACACACTATACACCCAATATACACTCACCGGCCAGATTATTAGGTACACTAGTACCCGGTCTGACGCCCTTTTGCCTTCAGAACAGAAGAAATTCTTTGTGGCATTGATTCAAGATGGTGCTGGAAACAAACCTCAGGGATTTTGGTCCATATCGACATGATAGTATCAGGCAGTTGATGCACCTCTCCCCTTCCACCATATCCTAAAAGTGCTGTACCAAATTGAGATTTGGTGACTGTGGAGGCCATTTGAGTGAAGTAAACTCATTGTCAGGTTCAAGAGACCAGTTTGAGGTGATCTGAGCTTTGTGAGCTGGCATGTTATCCTGCTGAAAGTAGCCACCGCAAGATGGGCACATTGCGGTCATAAAGGGCTGGACATGGTCAGCAACAATACTCAGGTTGGCTGTGGCATTTAAACGATGCTCAGTTAGTACTAAGGGGCCCAAAGGGTGCCAAGAAAATATCACCCACACCATTACATCTCCACCACCAGCAGCCTGAACCGTTGATAAAAGGCAGGATGGCTCCTTGCTTTCATGTTGTTGATGCCAAATTCTGACTATGCCATCCGAATGTCGCAGCAGAAATCAAGACTCATCAGACCAGGAAACATTTTTCCAATCTTCTGTTGTCCAATTTGTTGAGCACATGTGGATTGTAACATCAGTTTCCTGTTCTTAGCTGACAGGAGTGGCAACCGATGTGGTCTCCTTCTGTTGTAGCCCACCTGTTTCAAGGTTTGACGTGTTGTGTGTTCAGAGATGCTGTTCGGTTGTAACGCGTGATTATTTGAGTTACTGCTGCCTTTCTGTCAGCTCAGACCAGTCTGGACATTCTCCTCTGACCTCCTGACCTTAGATCCTGTCAAGTTTTATTAGACTGGATGTGAAGTGTCTGTAAGCTGCCATCTTCAGGTCTCTCCACAGATGTTCTATGGGGGTTCAAGTCAGTTCTTTGTCTGGAGGACACAAGGACATTCAGAGATGTGCCCCAAAGCCCCTCCAGCATTGTCTTGACTGAACATTTCTGGTCATTGTCATGCTGAAAACTGAACTGTGGCCCTTGTCTGAGGTCACTTGTACTCTGCAGCAACTTTTCTTCAAGGACTTCTCTGTGTTTGGTTTCATTTATCCGTCCCTCAGTTCTGACCAGTCTCCCTGTCCCTGCTGTTGAGAAGCCGCCCCATAGCACGATGACGCTGCCACCACTGTTCTTCACCATAGGGATTGCAATAAGCAGATGATGAGCAGTGCTTGATATTCATTAGAGTTAATGTATGGGCTTTGACCCAGAGAGCTCAATATTTCTCTCATTAAGCCAGAGAATCCTTCACCTTCTGCTCTTGGAGTCCTTCAAATGTCATTATATGCTTTTTAGTTAAAAGTGATTTCCATGTAGCCACTCTACCTTATACCTTAAATGCCTGACTGATGGATTGCTGCTGAAATGTTTATCCTTCCGACAGGTTCTTTCATTTCAGTGGAGGACTTCTGAAGCTCTCTTAGAGTGACTCTTGGACTCTTGGTCATCTACCTTACCAATGCCCTACTTGCCCAGTTCATTAGTTTGGCTGGATGGCCAACTCTAGGAAGAGTCCTGGTGGTTCGAAACATCTTCCATTTCACAATTCTTGAGACAACTGTGCTACTGGGAACACTCAAAACTGTAGCACCGGTTTTATCTCCTTGCCCTGATGTTTGATTGCGGTGGTCTACAGAGAGTTCCTTGGACTTCATCACTTGGATTTTGTCCTGACATGAAGTAAGACTTTCTGGACCTTCTGTAGTCAGGTCCACGTGTGACACTCTAAATGATGTCCAATCAATTCAGGTGACCACTCAAGTTCTCAACAGGTCTCAAGGCCAACAGGAGGCACCTGAGCACAACGTGGAGGGTCACAGCAAATGATCTGGACACTTAAGACAAGAAAGGATTTCAGTTTTGGATTTTTAATACATTTTCAAATTAACCTTTCTGAAAATGTGCTTTCCCTTTGTCCTTATGGGTTATTAAGATATAGACTAAATTGTATCCATTCAAAAAACCTCTGAAACTAAGGATCTGCGCTGTTATCTGGAAGGATGCTGGTTCAAATCTTATTCCTGCCAGAAGGAATTCTACTCCGTTGGGCCCTTAACCTGAAAATTGCTCCAGGGTTTCTGTTCAAAGGCTAACCCTGAATTCTGACCCCCTGAGGTCCACTGAAAAGACAAATTCCCATTGGGGATCAAAACAGTGCATCAAATACCAAAAATCTACCAAAAATGAAACCTACAACGCAATCAATTGTGCAGACAGTGAAGGAGTCTGAATGCTTTCTGAATCCCCTGAAGATAGAACGTTCTGACATTGACACATACATGAGACGTGATTGGAGCTGCTGCCCACCCCGCCGGTCTGTCATATACTTTAGATCCTGGCCTGACATTCTCAAGGGGGGGGGGGGTCCTCCTTATGATATGTTAATGTCACTGGCTGCTCTTGAGATGTGTGAATGTGGCTGACCTGCAGTAGACTTGCACCCAGCCCAGCGTTGGTCACTTCTCCGCACCTCATGCTGGGGGCCTCCATTTCAGCTGCAGGCCTGAAAATTAATGAGAGTGATTTTGAAAAATCCGGCGCTGTAACTGATGTACTTAGTGACCTCACAGAAGACAATTTCCAATGTCCAAACGCATTTATAATAAAATTCTCTTTAATATCAGTCTCATTAATTTCATGACCGATCTCACACTTAGCTCCATATATTAGTTTGATACATACGACGCTACCCAGTGCCTTGTTAATATATCAACTTTCATATCTCCAACGCAGGATGACAAATACCTGCTTTATGGTGGAAGGTGTAGACATTAATTAGTCCCAGTATAATACTGTAGAAGAGTCATAATAAAAAAAGGATTAAAATTCTTAGTGTATATATAATTATAAAAGATTCCTGGTGTTCCACTGTAAATATCACAGACCACAAAGGCCATTGTTTTCCATACTTTTACAGCTTAGTCTTGAATTCCTTCAGTAAGTTCTTTGGAGAGCATTTCTTGCATCTTTGGCTGCATTTTTACAGTATCTCATAAAAGTGAGTACAACCCTCACATTTGTGTAAATATTTTATTATATCTTTTCATGGGACAGCACTGAAGATATGACACTTTGATACAATGTAAAGTAGTCAGTGTACAGCTTGTATAACAGTGTAAATTTGCTGTCCCCTCAAAATAACTCAACACACAGCCATTAATGTCTAAACCCCTGGCAACAAAAGTGAGTACACCCCTAAGTGAAAAATGTCTAAATTGTGCCCAAAGTGTCAATATTTTGTGTGACCACCATCAACTCTCCTGGGCATGGAGTTCACTAGAGCTTCACAGGTTGCCACTGGAATCCTCTTCCACTCCTCCATGACGACATCACAGAGCTGGTGGATGTTAGAGACCTTGCGCTCCTCTATGACGACATCACAGAGCTGGTGGATGTTAGAGACCTTGCGTTCCTCCATGACGACATCACAGAGCTGGTGGATGTTAGAGACCTTGCGTTCCTCCATGACGACATCACAGAGCTGGTGGATGTTAGAGACCTTGCACTCCTCTATGACGACGTCACAGAGCTGATGGATGTTAGAGACCTTGCGCTCCTCTATGACGACATCACAGAGCTGGTGGATGTTAGAGACCTTGCACTCCTCTATGACGACGTCACAGAGCTGATGGATGTTAGAGACCTTGCGTTCCTCCATGACGACATCACAGAGCTGGTGGATGTTAGAGACCTTGCGCTCCTCCACCTTCCATTTGAAGATGCCCCACAGATGCTCAGTAGGGTTTAGGTCTGGAGACACACTTGGCCAGTCCAGCACCTTTACCCTCAGTTTCTTTAGCAAGGCAGTGGTCGTCATGGAGGTGTGTTTGGGGTCGTTATCATGTTGGAATACTGCCCTGCGGCCCAGGGAGGGGATCATGCTCTGCTTCAGTATGTCACAGTCCATGTTGGCATTTATGGTTCCCTCAATGAACTGTAGCTCCCCAGTGCTGGCAGCATTCCAGCAGCCTCAAACCATGACCACCCTGCTTGACTGTAGGTAAGACACACTTGTCTTTGTACTCCTCACCTGGTTGCCGCCACACACGCTTGACACCATCTGAACCAAATAAGTTTCTCTTGGTCTCATCAGACCACAGGATATGGTTCCAGTAATCCATGTCCTTAGTCTGCTTTCTTGTGCACCATCTTTAGAAGAGGCTTCCTTCTGGGACGACAGCCATGCAGACCAATTTGATGGAGTGTGCGGCGGGCGTATGGTCTGAGCACTGACAGGCTGACCCCCCCACCCCTTCAACCTCTGCAGCAATGCTGGCAGCACTCAGGCGTCTATTTTCAAAAGACAACCTCTGGATATGACGCTGAGCATGTGCACTCAACTTCTTTGGTTGACCTTGGTGAGGCCTGTTCTGAGTGGAACCTGTCCTGTTAAAACTGCTGTATGGTCTTGGCCACTGTGCTGCTGCTCAGTTTCAGGGTGTTGGCAATCTTCTATAGCTGAGGCCATCTTTATATAGAGCGACAATTCTTTTTTTCAGATCCTCAGAGAGTTCTTTGCCATGAGATGCCATGTTGAACTTCCAGTGACCAATATGAGAGAGTGTGAGGGCGATAACGCCAAATTTAACACACCTGCTCCCCATTCACACCTGAGACCTTGTAACACTAACGAGTCACATGACACCGGGGACGGAAAATGGCTAATTAGGCACAATTTGGACATTTTTCACTTAGGGGTGTACTCACTTTTGTTGCCAGCGGTTTAGACATTAATGGCTGTGTGTTGAGTTATTTTGAGGGGACAGCAAATTCACACTGTTACACAAGCTGTACACTGACTATGTTACATTGTATCAAAGTGTCATATCTTCAGTGTTGTCCCATGAAAAGATATAATAAAATATTTACAAAAATGTGAGGGGTGTACACACTTTTGTGAGATACTGCATCTTATGCAGATTTTTTCCCCATTTCAATCCATTACAAACATTAGAATTCACGGATATTCATTTTTGAGGCACACCTATACCAAGTTCACTCATATTGGGAGCGCACGGCTATGTAGGCAGCAGCCTATGCCATGTGGGATGCCTACCTATCACAGGGCACACTCATGTCAGTTACGTGTTTTAGGGTACAAAGGAAAACCATGCATACAATGGAGGAGCATGCAAACTCCTCACAAAATGTAACAGGACTGGAGTTTGAATCACAGGAATTATAGAGAGCTGTGGTGTCAAGCATGCGTGCATGGGAGGCCGCTAGAAGGACCAAAAGCATTTAATTCCACGCCAGGCCAGGGGGTGGCAGGGTGCATCAAACCTCTCTCTTTTATTCCTGCAGACCAAACGCGGGAAATTCTGCCTGGAGCAGACGACGTCACTTCCTATTCCGAGCCCGATGACATCACTTCTGGTTCCATTCCCGACTACGCCAATGTGAAAGGAAACGCCTTGACACAAGAAAGAGGTTTGGGGCAGCCACCCATATATACTTGTATAAGGCTGCAAAGAAGCGAACATCGGTAGTACAGTGTGTACGGGTTGTGTCTAAAACAGAACCGAGTTTACAGTCGGAAGTCGTTTGGATTTTTTGGCAGGTTGGGGGACGTGACATCAAAACTGAGCAATCAGGGGAGAGGAGCCTTAGTAAGAGAGGTGATAAAGAACCTGATGGTCACTTTGTGGTTCTTTACCGGGTTGTGAAGTATCTCATAGAACTAATGCTTGACAAAGCACCATTTCATTCTGGGAAGGGTTCTTTGACTATGTTGTGGGTTCTTTGTGCTAAAAGCAACATTTTTAAAGCATGCTAGGGTCCCAAATAAGACATTAACACATTTAAGAAAGTCTGGACTTAGCCTCTGTTACTGTATGCAGGGAGCGTCAGCCCCAACCAATGCGGTTTAGTGAAAGGATTTGGGACTACCAACGCTTTACATGCTGTCCACCTGCTCACGGAACAACATCGAGAGAAGAACAAGACCATCCACATTGAGATCCCAGACCTGGAAAGGGCATTTGACAGGGTGCCACCAGGCCCTGATCTGGAAGGCCCTCCAGGAACATGGTGTTTCCCGAATCCTGTATGAGGTTGGTCAAGTTACTCTACACCAACGTGACGAGCAGAGTGAAATGCCCAGTAGGAACATTGTCACCCTTCCCAATCTTTGCGAGGGCATAGCTCTGTCACCACTCCTCTTCGTTCCTGTGCATGAATATAGTCGCAGCAGAACATCCATACGCCGATGTCATGGACACTACTGTACACGGACAACCTCATGATCACTGAAGAAACATGATCTGCTCTTGGGTGCTTGGTGCAAAAATGGAAAGATCGATTGGAGAAAAATGGGGAACAACTAAGCATCACAAAGTACCTCGAAAGTGGCATGCAGACAGTAGGGACCATACGTGTAGATGGTCAAGACCTGAACAAAAGAAACCAAATTCATGTACATGCACTTGAGGGTGACAGCTCTTCTGATGCCCAGCTTGGCTCAAGTGCCAGCAAGTTATGGGAGTCCTGAGTGACCAAAGAATGCCTAACTATATCAAGGCAAAAATGTACAATACCATTGTCACTGTACCTTCACAGTGTCAAATGCTGGTCAACAACTGCTCAACAAGAACAAGTGCTCTACAGAATGGAAATGAAAATGCTTCGATGGTCAGTCGGCCTCATGCATTGAGACCACATCATGAACATGGACGTTAGGAAGATGATGGGAAGGAAGAAGTTGATAGGATAGGAAGAAAAGTAGTGTTGACTACCGGAAAGATGCAAGAGGCCCGCCTGAGATGGTATGGACATGTGCTTCACAGTGGAGAAGGGACAGTGGCCCAGATAGCTCTAAGATCCAGTCCAGTTGGCAAACAACCACACTGGGGGCCCAAAAATTGCTGGTTCGACAGGATTAAAGAGGATATGCGACAAATCGACGTTGACCTAGAAGACACCGTAGACTGAAAGAAGTGGAGAAGGGCATTGAAAGCACTGGACCCTGCTTAAGCCCGGGGCAAATGCTAGGAAACAGAGTCTGTATGCAGCGAGAGTCCTGTTCAAATCAGCGCCCCATTGGTATTTCACAAAACTGTTATCATCAATTCATGGTTATTTCCTGTATGGAGCCTGATGCAGATCTAAAGGTTCTTTCTGGAACCTTCATGTCTTTCGATAACTAAACATGATTTTCCCCTATGGCATTGCTCTGAAGAACCACTCTGGCACCTTTGATTTTTAAGTGTGTGGAGATGGGGAAAACTCCCAGAAAGACGACCATCACTTCAACACTTCTAATCTGGGTTTTACGTCCCACCTTAGGGTTTTCAAAAAAGACACCTCAAGGACTCCCAGACTAGGAGAAACCAGATTCTCTGGTCTGATGAAACCAACATTGAAGTGTTTGGGCTCAGTACTAAGTATCTTAACTGGAGGGAACCAGTCAGCATTCATCACCTGAGCAATGCCATTCCAACAGAGAAGTGTGTTGGGGGCACCACCATACTGTAGGGTTATTTGTTTAGTATCAGCATCTGGGAGACTAGACAGGGTGGAGGAAAAACTGAATGGAGGAAAGTCCAGAAACATCTGCTCCAGCCAAAGAGCCAAAGGTTCTCCATCCAACAGGGCAAAGCAAAGCACAATACAGGAGTGGGCAAACACTGTGAGTGTTCTTGAGTTACCCACCCAAAGCCCAGATGTGAACCCAAGCAAACCTCTATAGAGTGACCTGAAGACAGCTGTCCCCCGATGGTCTCCATCCACCCTGAGAGAGCGCGAGAGCATCTATGGGGATGAATGGCAGAAAAAATCCTTAAATCCAGGTGTGCAAAGCTTGTCATGTCAAATCCAAGAAGATTTCCGGGGGCATCAATGAAATACTGAAGACGGGGTCTGAATATTTGTGTCAGTCTCATATTTCAGTTTTTTATTTTTAATACATTTGCAAACATTTTCCAAAATCCTGTTTTCACTTGATGAGGGAAGACATGACTTCAAATGATTTTATCACAAGGCTGCAACACAACAAAATATGTAAGAAGTGAAGGGATCTGAATACGTTCTGAAGGCACTATAGGTGGGCACAGAAACATGGAACGATCACCGAAGTCTGCTAATGAGTCTTGAAATGGGCTGTTCACATTCCATTTGTTTTGGGGGCCTGGACCAGAATGCAAACACGCCAGCGATCACTGGCCACACACACATATGAATCCGACCAAAAGAGGACGCCTCATTCCTATACACGGCGCACACCTGAATGGAGGAGCCAAGGTGGCCGAAAATGAAAAGGGGATGCCGGGTTTTACTCTCCGCTCTCTTTTAATTGAAACAGAATACGGAATTATCCCTTTCTGCAAACTCAAGCGTTTCTGCATCTCGGGAAGAAATAAATAGATAAATAAAGAAGATATGAGCCGAGTTAATAAGAGGCTGTGAAGTGCGGGAGGAGATATTGACGCGACGGAGGGAGAGATTAGCGGGAGAGGTAGGCACCAGGGACAAGAAAATCCTCCAGAAATATCGATTGGAAATAGAAAATGCACCAGAGAAGGTGCACATGAAGAAATGAACATACTTATCTGGGAATGATTAGGGAGGAAGAAAGTTCCAGAGTGCAAACATGAAATGAATTTCTTCCCTCGGCTTACTGACTCTGGCAGCAGCAAACGTCTTGGAGGAGAAAAAGAAAAAAGGGAAGGGGGACAGGCCAAACGACAGAGATATGCCATGTGTGTGGTACAGTGGGCCGTGCTAGAGACCCCCCCAAGTGTTAATGGCCATGTAGGTCATCCTTGGAGATGCTTCCTGGGCTTCTTGTTGCCACTACACTGTGCTTGTGAACTGATCATTTGTGTCCACTTCTACTCCCACAAAGCTCACCGAGGACCTGCAGTGTCACCGTGGGCTGGTAATCCAAAGGTGTCCATCAGTTTACTTTTCGCTTTTGAGTTGACATCACAATATATAGGGGTCTGGATTGAGCGCCATTGAGGCATCTAGGGTAGCAATAGTCCTCTTTGAAGGAATAAATTGCAAGGCTGAGTGAGCTGCCATTAGCAGACCCCCAGGAGTTATGATAAGAGAACAGAGACCTTCCAGCATCAGGCTTTGTTAGCTTAAGATGTTGAATGGGGCGGCATGGTGGCGCAGTGGATAGGGCTGCTGCCTTGCAGTTAGGAGACCTGGGTTCACTTCCTGGGTCCTCCCTGCGTGGAGTTTGCATGTTCTCCACGTATCTGTGTGGGTTTTCTGCCACAGTCCAAAGACATACAGGTTAGGTGCATTGGCGATCCTAAATTGTCCCTAGTGTATGTTTGGTGTGTGTGTGTGTGCCCTGTGGTGGGCTGGCGCCCTGCCTGGGGTTTGTTTCCTGCCTTGCACCCGTGTTGGCTGGGATTGGCTCCAGCACACCCCCGTGACCCTGTAGTTAGGATATAGCGGGTTGGATAATGGATGGATGGAAGATGGTGAACTCTGACGAAAGCAGACTCCCTGAGTGAGCAATGACATATCAATGACAGTGGACAGGATTGGACATTTGTGAAAACAAAACTACAGAATGCTGCAATCTGACAGAATCAGGATGCTCAGACATGAAGGGTCATTCGCTTTGGGATGCAGTCTGGAAGGATCTGACTGCCAGGACATTGCAATATAAATGATGTCATTGGGTCCTGGTATGGTCAGGCTTTGTTAGCTTTAAGGTGCTGAAGTCTGACAAGATCAGGCTCTCCAAGTTAGCAAAAAGATCAGTGAC
Organism: Erpetoichthys calabaricus; assembly: GCF_900747795.2. Taxonomy (NCBI): domain Eukaryota; kingdom Metazoa; phylum Chordata; class Cladistia; order Polypteriformes; family Polypteridae; genus Erpetoichthys; species Erpetoichthys calabaricus. The sequence continues at coordinate 178,456,527 of NC_041402.2, read as the reverse complement.
AAAGGGCAGGATCAGACATCGTGAAGTAAAATAGAGTGCACTGAATCCTGGAAGGAGGACATTTCACATGGTAGGATTAGGCTCCCCTGATGAAAACACAGAACGCTGTAATCTGACAATACAAGACTTCTAGAAGTTATCAATAGAAATTGCAGCTTCAGATATCAGTGAAAAAATGCAGAATACTGAGATCTAACAGGATCAGAGTCCATGAGGATATTCAAACATGAAGGACTGGTCTCCTCTGAATACAATCTGGAAGGATCTGACTTCCAGGAGACAGCAATATGGCTATCAGAATGTGACAGGATCAGGCTGTTGTGAATAAAATACCAAATACTCAAACATGCAACATCTCCAATTCTCCAAAGGAGGCTGAAATGTGACAGGATCAGACTTCTGTGGATGAAGTACAGGGGACTTAAATATGACACAAAATGTTAGGATACCGTCATGGAGATTTGAAAGACTTAACCTTCCCACTGAGATGAGATTTTAGGAAAGAGATGAGAGAACAGAATCAGATCAGCTGAAATTTGACAGGATCAGGCTATTGTGGGCAAAGCAGAATACTGAAACATGACAAGATCAGGATACGGAAATCCAGCATCCCAGACAAACACTAAAACAGGATTAGATTCTAAGGAGGCAACAAAAAAGGAAACGGATAATCAGATATTATTAAGGTAAATCTGTAGGGCGTAAATAGAAGACAAGATCAAACACTCTTTAATAGAGTTACAGAATTCTGAAATCAAGCAGGTCCAGACACAAACATATAAGACTATTAGATGTTCGTGAGAATAAAAACCTTAGGGAATACATAGAAGAACGACTGGATTCCTGTTGAAGAAATAGATTTTGAAATCTAACAAGATCAGGCTCCTAGAAGGAAACGTTGGGTACAATAATAAAGTGCATCCGGAAAGTATTCACAGCGCATCACTTTTTCCACATTTTGTTACGTTACAGCCTTATTCCAAAATGGATTAAATTCATTTTTTTCCTCAGAATTCTGCACACAACACCCCATAATTACAACATGAAAAAAACTTTACTTGAGATTTTTGCAAATTTATTAAAAATAAAACAATTGAGAAAGCACATGTACATAAGTATTCACAGCCTTTGCCATGAAGCTCGGAATTGAGCTCAGGTGCATCCTGTTTCCCCTGATCATCCTTGAGATGTTTCTGCAGCCTCATTGGAGTCCACCTGTGGTAAATTCAGTTGACTGGACATGTTTGGAAAGGCACACACCTGTCTATATAAGGTCCCACAGTTGACAGTTCATGTCAGAGCACAAACCAAGCATGAAGTCAAAGGAATTGTCTGTAGACCTCCGAGACAGGATTGTCTCAAGGCACAAATCTGGGGAAGGTTACAGAAAAATTTCTGCTGCTTTGAAGGTCCCAATGAGCACAGTGGCCTCCATCATCCATAAGTGGAAGAAGTTCGAAACCACCAGGACTCGTCCTAGAGCTGGCCGGCCATCTAAACTGAGCGATCGGGGGAGAAGGACCTTAGTCAGGGAGGTGACCAAGAACCCGATGGTCACTCTGTCAGAGCTCCAGAGGTCCTCTATGGAGAGAGAAGAACCTTCCAGAAGGATAACCATATCTGTAGCAATCCACCAATCAGGCCTGTATGGTAGATTGGCCAGACGGAAGCCACTCCTTAGTAAAAGGCACATGGCAGCCCGCCTGGAGTTTGCCAAAAGGCACCTGAAGGACTCTCAGACCATGAGAAAGAAAATTCTCTGGTCTGATGAGACAAAGATTGAACTCTTTGGTGTGAATGCCAGGCGTCATGTTTGGAGGAAACCAGGCACCGCTCATCACCCAATACCATCCCTACAGTGAAGCATGGTGGTGGCAGCATCATGCTGTGGGGATGTTTTTTCAGCGGCAGGGACTGGGAGACTAGTCAGGATAAAGGGAAAGATGACTGCAGCAATGTACAGAGACATCCTGGATGAAAACCTGCTCCAGAGCGCTCTTGACCTCAGACTGGGGCGACGGTTCATCATTCAGCAGGACAACGACCCTAAGCACACAGCCAAGATATCAAAGGAGTGGCTTCAGGACAACTCTGTGAATGTCCTTGAGTGGCCCAGCCAGAGCCCAGACTTGAATCCGATTGAACATCTCTGGAGAGATCTTAAAATGGCTGTGCACCGACGCTTCCCATCCAACCTGATGGAGCTTGAGAGGTGCTGCAAAGAGGAATGGACAAAACTGGCCAAGGATAGGTGTGCCAAGCTTGTGGCATCATATTCAAAAAGACTTGAGACTGTAATTGCTGCCAAAGGTGCATCAACAAAGTTTTGAGCAAAGGCTGTGATTACTTATGTACATGGGATTTCTCAGTTTTTTGATTTTTAATAAATTTGCAAAAACCTGAAGTAAACTTTTTTTACATCGTCATTATGGGGTGTTGTGTGTAGAATTCTGAGGAAAAAAATGAATTTAATCCATTTTGGAATAAGGCTGTAACATAACAAAATGTGGAAAATGTGATGCGCTGTGAATACTTTCCGGATGCACTGTATATTACAGTATCTGGCTCACCTGAGGTGAAGTTGTAAAACACAGACTTCAGACAAGGACCAGACCTCCGTGGATGAAGTTGGCAATGCCAAAATGTGACAAGTTCAAACATCTCTGTAAAAAGTGCAGAATTCTAAAATCGTACAGGATCAGACTGCAGGGCCACCGTACAGTATAAGCGAAGATCAGACATCTTTGAGATGGAACTGTGGGGTATAGATATAAGACAAAATCACACTTCAGTGGATATACACAGAATGATGAAATATGACAGGATAAGATTCCCTAGATGCCTCCCAAGGTCATGTGTGGGCAAATTCCAATGAAATACTTTATTTCCATATGGGTAAATATAGACTTTGGTGAGCAGGACTGCAGTAGATGAACTGAAGAATGAATCACTGTCGAAAAAGATTAATAATATGAAAGAAAATTATGAAGCTTAACCTGACCTAGTTCTGAAGAAATTAGAATGTATTCTAAAAGAAATTCTGTTGGGGTAAATGCTAGAAAGGAACTTCTGCTCAAGTGAAATAACAAAGACAAATAAACGGTGCAGGACAGGGTCAGGAGCCTTGCTGTTCAAATTTAATGCAACCTCTTCATCTTCTCTCATCGCAGTGTTAGGACGTTGACACCACTTTCCCATCTCATTTCCCTACAACTTTATTTTTAAGATTCTTTTTCCTTTCACTATTTGGTATTTCATACACTAAAGCCTAACCCTGTCCTATCACTGTCTTGAAAAACTGCATCTTATAGGAGTCTGACTCTGTCAGACTTCAGCATCCCGCATCTTCAAAGGAGTTTATCCTCATGCTGGATGTCAGATCCCATCAAATTACAATGGTATTATTCACCTCATGGAAGTCTGACCCTGTCAAACTTCAGTGTCCTGCATTATTTGGAGACTGACTGGTTTTGCCTATGCATCCAATCAGATCCTCTACTTTTTCCAAAGTGGTCTAGTCTTCTTCCATTTCATTTCTCCTAAATCTTCCCTTTCTTATAGTCTGGTCTTGCCTGGTGTCTGTCTTGTATTAATGGTAACACAGTGTGTGATAGGGATGCATTTCAGTATTCTTTACTTTATGCAAGAGAGTACCTACAGCTTTCCATTCTGCTCTGAGTGAATAGCAGGCTGATCTTGTCACATCTCATTGACTGCTCTGACAAGCCCGATCTTGATAGTTTCAGGATGCAGTCTGGAAGGATCTGACTTCCAGGATAGAGCAATAAAAGTGTAGTTATTGGGTCCTGCTATGATCAGGCTTTGTTAGCTTTAAGGTGCTGACGACATTAGACTTCCTGAGTGAGCAATGAGGGCAATGACAGTGGACAGGATTGGACATTTGTGAAAACAAAAAATACAGAATGCTGCAATCTGACAGGATCAGAGTCCGTGATAAGGATGACATGAAGGGTCATTCGGTTTGGTATGCAGTATGGAAGGATCTGACTTCTGGGGTAGAATAATACAAGTGTGGTTATTGGGTCCTGCTAAGATCAGGCTTTGTTAGCTTTAAGGTGCTGAACTCTGACAAAATCTGGCTCTTCAAGTTAGCAATATAATCAGTGAGAAATGACAGGATCAGACATTGTTAAGTAACAGTTCTTTGTTCTGCTATTTCATCTCAGACTGCTCTTGTCACAGGTCTAGCCTTATTGGGCATGAGCCTGTGTAATCATGATGCCTTTTATTTTAATCCCGATCCTTCTCCAATTCAAGATTAGCCGGTTTCAATGATCAGCCTGATCAGCACTTACAGGATCTCTCTCTCTCTCTCATATCCGAATGTGCAACACCTCAGTGTCTCTCATCTTTACTGCCAGGTTCAATCCAAAGTCTGATAGGTAAGAAAATGAAAACCAACAAAGCAAAGCCTGATCCTGTCAGATATTGGTGTCCTGCTCCTTCAGCACTTACAGGAATTCTCCCTCTCATCTACGAACCTGTAACATCTCAGTGTCTCTCATTTTTACCACCAGGTTTAATCCTGATAGGTGAGAACATGAATTCCAACAAAGCAAATGCTAATCCTGTCAAATATCAGTGTCCTGCACCTTCATAATTTACAGAATCTCACAGAGTCATTTTTGCATTTTGTTCCTCATATCAGAACCTGTCACATCTCAGTGTCCCTCATGTCTCCTGCCAGGTTCAATCCAAAGTCTGATAGGTAAGAACATGAATACTGTACCAACAAAGCAAAGCCTGATCCTGTCAGATATTAGTGTCCTGCAACTTCAGCACTTACAGGATCTCTCTCTCTCTCTCATCTCCGAATGTGCAACACCTCAGTGTCTCTCATCTTTACTGCCAGGTTCAATCCAAAGTCTGATAGGTGAGAACATGAAAACCAACAAAGCAATGCCTGATCCTGTCAGATATTGGTGTCCTGCAGCTTCAGCACTTACAGGAATTCTCTCTCTCATCTCCGAACCTGTAACACCTCAGTGTCTATCATTTTAACTGCCAGGTTCAATCCAAAGTCTGATAGGTGAGAACATGAATACCAATTTAGCAAAGCCTGATCCTGTCACATATTGGTGTTCTGCAGCTTCAGCACTTACAGGAATTCTCTCTTTCATCTCCGAACCTGTAACAACTCAGTATCCCTCACCTTCACCGCCAGGTTCAATCCAAACTCTGATAGGTAAGAACATGAATACCAACAAAGTAAAGGCTGATCCAGTCAGATATCAGTGTCCTGCAGATTCAACACTTACAGGATCTATCTCTCCTTCTTTCTCATCACTGAACCTGTCAAACCTCAGTGTCCCACATTTTTACCACCAGGTTTAATCCAAAACCTGATAGGTGAGAACATGAATTCCAACAAAGCAATGTCTGATCCTGTCAGATATTGGTGTCCTGCAGCTTCAGCACTTACAGGAATTCTCTCTCTCATCTCCAAACCTGTAACACCTCAGTGTCTATCATTTTAACTGCCAGGTTCAATCCAAAGTCTGATAGGTGAGAACATGAATACCAATTTAGCGAAGCCTGATCCTGTCACATATTGGTGTTCTGCAGCTTCAGCACTTACAGGAATTCTCTCTTTCATCTCCGAACCTGTAACAACTCAGTGTCCCTCACCTTCACCGCCAGGTTCAATCCAAACTCTGATAGGTAAGAACATGAATACCAACAAAGTAAAGGCTGATCCAGTCAGATATCAGTGTCCTGCAGATTCAACACTTACAGGATCTATCTCTCCTTCTTTCTCATCTCTGAACCTGTCAAACCTCAGTGTCCCGCATTTTTACCACCAGGTTTAATCCAAAACCTGATAGGTGAGAACATGAATTCCAACAAAGCAAAGCCTGATCATGTCAAATATTGGTGTCCTGCAGCTTCAGCACTTACAGAAATTATCTCTTTCATCTGCGAACCTGTAACAACTCAGTGTCCCTCACCTTTACCGCCAGGTTCAATCCAAAGTCTGGTAGGTGAGAACATGAATACCAACAAAGCAAAGCCTGATCCTGTCAGATATTGGTGTCCTGCAGATTCAGCACTTACAGGATCTATCTCTCTTTCTTTCTCATTTCTGAACCTGTCAAATCTCAGTGTCCCTCGTCTTTACCACCAGGTTTAATCCAAAACCTGACAGGTGAAAACATGAATACCAACAAAGGAAATGCTAATCCTGTCAGATATCAGTGTCCTGCACCTTCACAATTTACAGAATCTCACAGAGTCATTTTTGCATTTTTTTCCTCATATCAGAACCTGACACACCTCAGTGTCCCTCATCTCTAATGCTGGGTTCAATCCAAAGTCTGATAGGTAAATACTTGAATACTGTACCACCAAAGCAAAGCTTGATACTGCAGCTTCAGCATTTACAGTACAAGGGACTACCTCTCTTTCTTTCTCATCTCTGAACCTTTCAAGCTTCAGTGTCCCTCACCTTTACCGCCAGGTTCAATCCAATGTCTTTTAGGTGAAAACATGAATACCAACAATCATTTTTGCATATTGTTCCTGTCTCTGAACCTGTCACACCTCAGAGCCCCCCATCTTTACTAACAGGTTAAATCCAAAACGTCCGAAGTATAAGAACATAAACACCAACAAACCATTAGCCTTTTCAAACCTGGAGTTCCACGTTACTTGTTCGAATTTCTAAGCACGTGAAACAATCTGTGGGAACGTTAACTTCAAAGGCCAGCTGAGCTGCTCTCCACAATTTTGTAACGTTCTTGCACATTTATTTTTAGTTCGTCTTTTCCACTTTGTAAGGTTTCTGAGGGCATTGCCGTCTGCAGGAGGATGAATTCCTGCTTGAAGGAAAAGTTGAAAGAAATGAAATGAAAGCGAGATGAGAGGCGCACCGGCGTGGGTCCCCCTCGTCTGTCCAGACAAAGCCGTCCGGAGCAGGCGGCTTATTTTTCGCAGGCTTTGGAGTGACACCACAGATAGCGGCTGCCAATATCTGCCTCTCTGCAGCGGGCGGGCTGGCTGGGAAGGGAAATGGCATTGCCATCTTTTCTCTCCATTTGCTCCTTTGTTAAATGACACTTTATGTTAGCGAGGAACTTCGTGTGAGCAGAGCGATCGGCTACATTAGGCAAATTAAGAAATTCAGCGCCGCGCAATAAATGAGGTGATATTAGGCATCTGCAAAAACCTGACGCGGGCTTCAGTAATATCTTTTTGAATTTATAATGACTGCCGATGCAAAGCTAATATTTCATTTTATTGCTTTCGCTATCTTAAAAAAGAGCAGCAGGCACATCATCCCCTGTGGAGCATCTAGTGGCGACGGCCCTGCGGCGGGTCTTTCCAGCAAGACTGTGAGCAAGTGCAAGAGAAAGAAAAGCTGACAACTAGGGGTGAACGATGGTTTCCGCGGACTGTGAAGAGCTAAATGCTGCTGTTTTGTCACATAAATCCATTTTGGCAGACACGTTTTAATGCGTATTGTTTCTGAGGGTCTCAAGGCAGAGTGTCTCCCGCCTCCACAATTACGGCTTTCTTTGCATTTCGCAGTGTGCAACCTGCTGATTAAAATACACCGGCGTGCGGCGCACAGGTGGTAAGGGGCGTAGAGGGGGCCAAAGACAAGGGTCTCTGTGTGCGTGTGTGTGTGTGTACAGATGTGTGGGATCTCACGACTTTGTGAGTGTATACTGTACTTATGCGAAAGGGCCGAACGCAAGTGTGTGAGTGTCTGTATGTCAATGTGTGTACATACATACTGTACTGTATAAATAGTACTATGATGTTGTACCGTGTTAGTCATTATGAATGTAGAGAAAACCCAAGCAAAATAACACCTTTTATTGGCTAACTAAAAAGATTACAGTATGCAAGCTTTCGAGGCAAGAAGGGGCCTGAGTTGCCTCGAAAGCTTGCATATTGTGATCTTTTTAGTTAGCCAATAAAAAGTGTCATTTTGCTTGGGTTTTCTCTCTCTATATATATACATACATACATACATACATACATACATACATACATACATACATACATACATACATACATACATACATACAGTGGGTACGGAAAGTATTCAGACCCCCTTCAATTTTTCACTCTTTGTCATATTGCAGCCATTTGCTAAAATCATTTAAATTAATTTTTTCCCTCATTAATGTACACACAGCACCCCATATTGACAGACAAAAAAAAGAATTTTTGAAATTGTTGCAGATTTATTAAAAAAGAAAAACTGAAATATCACATGGTCCTAAGTATTCAGACCCTTTGCTCAGTATTTAGTAGAAGCACCCTTTTGAGCTAATACAGCCATGTGTCTTCTTGGGAAAGATGCAACAAGTTTTTCACACCTGGATTTGGGGATCCTCTGCCATTCCTCCTTGCAGATCCTCTCCAGTTCTGTCAGGTTGGATGGTAAACGTTGGTGGACAGCCATTTTTAGGTCTCTCCAGAGATGCTCAATTGGGTTTAAGTCAGGGCTCTGGCTGGGCCATTCAAGAACAGTCACAGAGTTGTTGTGAAGCCACTCCTTCGTTATTTTAGCTGTGTGCTTAGGGTCATTGTCTTGTTGGAAGGTAAATCTTTGGCCCAGTCTGAGGTCCTTAGCACTCTGGAGAAAGTTCCCTGTACTTGGCCGCATTCATCTTTCCCTCGATTACAACCAGTCGTCCTGTCCCTGCAGCTGAAAAACACCCCCACAGCATGATGCTGCCACCGCCATGCTTCACTGTGGGGACTGTATTGGACAAGTGATGAGCAGTGCCTGGTTTTCTCCACACATACCGCTTAGAATTAAGGCCAAAAAGTTCTATCTTGGTCTCATCAGACCAGAGAATCTTATTTTTCACCATCTCAGAGTCCTTCAGGTGTCTTTTAGCAAACTCCATGCGGGAGTTGGCCTGCAGAATGCTGGTGACTTCTGAACACCTCAACATGTGATATGATGTTATGTGGCCTACCACTTCATGGCTAAGTTGCTGTTGTTCCCATTTACTTTCACTTTGTCATAACACCACTAACAGTGGACTGTGGAATATTTAGTAGTGAGGAAATTTCACGAATGGACTTAATGCACAGGTGGCATCTTATCATGGTGCCAGGCTTGAAATCACTGGGCTCCTGAGAGCGACCCATTCTGTCACAAATGTGCGTAGAAGCCAGCAGTCTGCATGCCAAGGGGCTCGAGTTTATACACCTGTGGCCATGGAAGCGACTGGAACACCTGAATTCAATTATTTGATGGGGGGATCCCAGTACTTATGGCAATATAGTGTAGAAGTTAGCCAGGCTACAGAAAGACACACAGACCCAGAATGTCCAGAACACACACTTTTATTTATTTCAATAAAGTCCTGCACACAACACAATACTCTAATAAACTCAACTCAAGCCTTTCTCTCTTCCACCACCACTCCTCCACATGCTTAGTCCTCCTCCTCCTGACTCAGGCCCCTGAATGGAGTGAGGCGGCCTCCTTTATAGTGCACCGGGAAGTGCTCAAGATGTCTCATGATTAACCTCTGGCAGCACTTCCGGGTGTGGCGAAAGTGCTGTATGCCCAGACTCTGGAGCTGTCCAGGTGCCCCCTGGTGATGACCCTGGACCCCCAACGGGTTGAAACCCAGGGGGCTGCCCTCTCATGTCACGGGGGAGGTACTCCTGATAGTACGCCCATTCCCCTGGTCTTATAAAGGGCGTCCCATTCGGGCAGGATCCCCAGCCACCCTTCTCTCTCTCTCTCTCTCTCTCTTTATATATATATATATACATACAGGGCAGGGCGGCACGGTAGCGCAGTGATAGCGCTGCTGCCTCGCAGTTAGGAGACCTGGGTTCGCTTCCCAGGTCCTCCCTGTGTGGATTTTGCATGTTCTCCCAGTGTCTGTGTGGGTTTCCTCCGGGCGCTCCGGTTTCCTCCCACAGTCCAAAGACATGCAGGTTAGGTGGAGTGGAAGAGAAGGTCTGTGATACGATTTGCATATTAGCGGCTGGAGATCCACAAAGGGAGAAAATGAATCACGTATCATAAAGTACTTTTTATTCCTGAGCTTTCAGTCCCTACCAAACATTAAAAAGAATCGCAACACGTATATATGAACATCACAACACCGTCAGAAGGAAGGACTCATGATCACTGATCTATACGCATACTAAATCAACAGGACATACATTTAACTGGGACAATGTACAAGTAAGATTTAAGGCCAGTACTAAAAGTGCCAGAGAACTGGCTGAATCTTGGCTATCAAACGAGAATGTCATTAACAGACATTTGAACATAAATCCAGCATATGCAAACTTAAGAAGAACATGTTCATAATAAATAAAACTTTACAACCAATACCCCCCCCCCTCCTGAACACACTGACTTAGCTCAACACCCCCCCCCCCCCCACCTAATTTTTGCTATATATTGCCTTTGATTCTTGTATGTCTAAGACTTATCCTCTGATGAAGGCCCCTGGTAGGGGCTGAAAGCTCAGGAATAAAAACTACTTTATGATATGTGATTCATTTTGTCCCTTTGTGGATCTCCAGCTGCAAAAAAAAAAAAATATATATATATATATATATATATATATATATATATATATATATATATATATATATATATATATATATATATATATATATACTGTATATATATATATATATATATATATATATATATATATATATATATATATATATATATATACATACTATACAAAAACCTGTTCAACTGCTTGTTAGTGCAAATATCTAATCAGCCAATCACATGGCAGCAACTCAATGCATTTTGGCACATAGAGGTTGTCAAGGCGACCTGCTGAAGTTCAAATCGAACATCAGAAAGGTGACTGAAGTGACTTTGAATGTGGCCTGGTTGTTGGGGCCAGACGGGCTGCTTTGAGTATTTCAGAAACTGCTGATCTACTGGGGATTGTCACACACAACTATCTCTAGGATTTACAAAGAATGGACTGAAAAAGGGAAAATATGCAGTGAGTGGCAGCTCTCTGGGTGAAGATGCCTTGTTGATTCCAGAGGGCAGAGGATAATGGTCAGACTGGTCTGAGTTGATAGAAAGGCAACAGTAACTCAAATAAGCACTCATTACAACTGAACAGCATCTCTGATCACACAACATGTCGACCCTTGAAGCAGGTGGGCTACAGCACCAGGGGACCACACCAGGGGCCACTCCTGTCAGCTAAGAACAGAAACTGAGGCCTCAAGTCACACGGGCTCACCAAAATGTAACAACAGAATGATTCCAAAATTTCTAAAGTTCTAAAATTTTTATTTTTACACTGTATTGAGGATTTGTTCTGTCCTGTGTATTGTTTTGTATTGTATTGACCCCCTTCTTTTTGACACCCACTGCACGCCCAACCTACCTGGAAAGGGGTCTCTCTTTGAACTGCCTTTCCCGAGGTTTCGTCCATTTTTTCACTACAAGGTTTTTTCTTTGGGAGTTTTTTCCTTGTCTTCTTAGAGAGTCAAGGCTGGGGGGCTGTCAAGAGGCAGGGCCTGTTAAAGCCCATTGCGGCACTTCTTGTGTGATTTTGGGCTTCACAACAATAAATTATATTGTATTGTATTGTATTGTATTGTATTGTATTGTATTGTATTGTATTGTATTGTATTGTATTGGAAAAATGTTGCCTGGTGTGATGAGTTTCAGTTTCTGCTGTGACATTCTGAATTGTGTAAATGGGTGTGCATACAGTATATGTGTTGCAGCTTGTTGGTATGTGAGTGTATGTAGATGTGCGAATGTGCTGAACACAAGCGTGTAAGTGAATGCGATATCAATATGTGTGTAGATGTCTGTGTCAAAACATGTGGTTGCGTTAGTATATACTTGTGTAAATGGGTGTGTAGGCTCATGGGAGGGGGGGCTTATGTGAAAGTATATTTGTGTAGACATGAGATACAGAAATGGGCAAAATACAAGTGTGAGTATATGCCTGTCATTATGTGTACAGAAGTATATGTGTCAAAACATATGTGTGTGTGTGTGTGTGTGTGTGTGCATGTATAAATGTGTAAATGGGTGTACATATATGGGTGGGAGTTTGTGTGTATGTGCAGATGTGTGAATTTGCCCCTGCTCAAGGTGAAAATGGTGTCAAATATAAGAGGGGGCAGTTAATCCAGCAATTACTAACAAACCCAACAGTATGAAGGGGGTCTTCACATGATATTTGGCTTAGTCCAGCTAAATGACCCCCTGGAGGTGGGCCTGTTGTGAATGTATGTATGTTGATGTACATGTATCTATATGTGTGTGTGTGCGTGTGTGTGCGTGTGTGTGTGTGTACGAGCAGATATATACATATTATGTATATAATGAAGTATGGCTGTTATAGTTCCAGTTGCCCTCCTGATATTCCAGTCTCTAGACTTCTGAGGCATTGGTGTCATAAACACAAAACATCCAGTGAGTGACGGCTCTGTGGGTGAAAACAACTTACAGATAAGAGAGGCCGGAATGGAGAATGTGCAGGACTCGCTCAGAAAGTCCATAAATACTGAAAGCACAGCTCTTTACCACAGTGGTGTGCAGAAGAAAATGTGTGAATGCACAGCGTGTTCGACCTTCACGCAGATGGGCAACCACAGCAGGAGATCACAATGGCTTACAGTGTTCATGTGATCACCAGAACTTGTTGAGGGAAGGCTGGAAAAATGTCATCTGCTCCAGTGAATTTTAATTTCTGCTCCAACATTCAGATGGTAGGGTCAGAACTTGACACAAACAGCTTGAATCTATGGGACCCTAAGCTGGCAGTGGTACTGTGATGGTGAGGAGTCTCTTAGAAAACATGAGGCCCTGTGGAATGTCATATCAATGACACATCACTCCTAAGCTTAGCTGCTCAAAACCCTTTGGCACTTCACTCCAGCGTGGAGTCTTCTAGGGTTTGAAATGAAAAACTTCACACATCAGGATTGGGGATTTTCTGCCATTCATCTCTGCAGATCTTCTCAAGCTCTGTCAGGTTGGACGGAGACCATCAGTGAACAGCGATTTTCAGGTCTTTCCAGAGATGTTTGAATCTGTTCAAGTCCAGGCTCTGAGGAGTCACTCTGAGGGGACATTCCCAGACTTGTCCCTAAGCTACTCCTCTGCTGTACTTGATCGGTACTTAGGGTCAGCGCCCTGTTAGAAAGGAAACCTTCATCCCAATCTGAGGTCCAGAGTGCTCTGAACAGGTTTTCTTTAAGGTTATCTTCTACAAAGTACTGGATGAAGGGCCTGAATTCTTCAGTGAATTTCAGGGTTTGATTGTTGGTGAATCTGCAAACCTTTCTGAAGACATGTTTTTCATTATGGGTTACTGATGGAAGACTGGTGGAGAAAAATGACAGATTTGTTCAATTCATAAAGTGTGTGGAAAGTGATGGGGTCTGGATCTATCTATCTATCTATCTATCTATCTATCTATCTATCTATCTATCTATCTATCTATCTATCTATCTATCTATCTATCTATCTATCTATCTATCTATCTATCTATCTATCTATTGTCACACACATGCGTTTAGGAGACTGTCAACAAGCCCAGAGGTGAGTGAAATTATAACAGATAAAGGGTTGGTTGATGGTATTGATGCCTCTCTCTCTGAATTTCCAGAAACAAAGAAGACAAATAATCACTCACCAACAACAGTTCACATTCCAGAAAATGGCTGTCCATCTACTACTTCATTTTCCCCATCACATCTGGCTTTTCTTGATGACATCACTTCTGGTTACCCATTGATGACATCACTTCTGGCGCCCGATGATGACGTCCCTTCCGGTCCTCCTTTGATGACGTCACTTCCGGCTTCCGATGATGATGCCACATCCGGTCCTCCATTGATGACCTCACTTCCCTCTTGATCATTAGTAGCAGCCATGTTTTGTATAAAAGCAACCCTCAATCCTCTGTATTTTGTCAACTGTTTGAATTTTTTCTACATTTTGACCAAATTGCTAGCGACCACAGCAATATACGGGGCCAATCCCCAACTCTTTATATTTGTTTTTGTGACTTCTTTTCACACTATCTATCTATCTATCTATCTATCTATCTATCTATCTATCTATCTATCTATCTATCTATCTATCTATCTATCTATCTATCTATCTATCTATCTATCTATCTATCTATCTATCTATCTATGTGTGTTGTTGACTGTAGAAAAATCACTTCTAATCAAACAGAAATAGACACGCCCCTTTGAGTAGGTTTAATTGTAGTAGACACGCCCCTTCACAATATTGACTGATATGTTGTCACTCCCCCATTCCCCCCCCCCCTCTTACCCCCCACCCGTCGCTCTGAACAATGAGCCCAGGCCAGCGTCCCAAAAAAGTGCTGGAAGCCCCCTTGCATTTCACCATTACATATACAAAAGCACAAGTTGTCTTATGTTGAAGAGGGCTGGACAAACATGAAGAGTCTACAGGATGTTATTGTCCATTTATTTATTTTATCTTTTGTCATTTTTTATTTCTGCTACAGACGTTTAACAATTTTTACGGGATAACGTCCTGAAAATACTGTACATCTGTTGACTTTCTGCAGGTTTTTTTCCCTTCCCGCCCTCTTCTCCTTGAGAATCATTGACTTCCAACACTTGATGCCCCATAGGAATTTAGAAGGGTGAAGTGAGCGATAATATTTGGGAAATGTAAATGAGACCCTAAGGGAGGGATGAGTCCTGTTGTATCTTTCCCAAAAAAGAATAATTAGGTTATCAATTGAAAACCTTTATTTAAATGAGGAGCTCCTCTGCAAAGGTCAGCGAAGGCCTGCTGGGAGGGCTGACAACGAGACAGGCGGGCCGTAAAATGAACACCAGCACTTCTATTTTGCATGTAGTTCCGCTGTGAAAAGAGCTGCCACTGACAAGAATGCACTACAATGGAGGAGGAGAAGGGGCAAGGCAAGTGATTTATAGTGCCAGTCAACTACAATAAGCAAGTGAGGGGTTTCTGTTTTATTTCATTTGTGTGAAAACGGGGAGTCATTTGTTTCATGTATCAGGATAGAATTAGAAATGACACACACACTCCTATAAGAGCTCCGATCACAGCCTGTAACTCATGGCAGTGTGGCTGGTAACACACCAGGACCCTCTGGTACTAAGCATAAAGACATTTGCCAACCGAAACATCTTTCTTTTGTATTCCTTTATTCTATCCTTTATATTATATTTATGGATATTATCTGTTGGTGAACTGTTTTTATTGTTAGTCATTTTGGACGCTGTTGCTTTCTTTTATGAGGGCATTTGTGAGCAAATCCTTTGCAGTTATGGAATCAAAGTTGAACTTGGAACATGAAATAAGGCAAATGGTTGAGAGTATTCAACTGGGGGAACAAACAGAGAACAGAATACGTCCAACCACACCCATCTGGATTCAGGTCATCCACATTCTGAGGTACTTCCAACATCTTTTGGAGGCAGACTGGGGCTGATAATTTGGTCAAAATGTTTTCACAGCTCAAATGCGCCTTTCATTTAAAGTACAGCCTCACACACAAGAATAGTCTTACTTGAAAACAAAAAGGAAACAGAAAGGAAAGGCACACGTGTACCCATACGGCAAAGCTGTCCGTTTATGGACTACATATATACTTCTATCTGCTCTCTCTCTTCATGTATACAGAGTAGACGCCAAGATGGATGGACTGCAATCCCAGCCAGGAGTGAGGGTAGCTCTTTGCCCAAATGGGAGGCTGCAATGAGAGGAGGAGGAGGATGGACAGGCACCCATCCGGGTTGGTTGCTGGTTGCTGGTTGCTTGTTGCGTTTTCTGACCAGGAGGATGAAATGGATGAACAGGTGATGAACTGTCTATTCAGTACACCAGACGGCAGTCTCCCTTAGGCGGAATTCCCAGGCGCACAACCGCAAAGTGACATGGGAATTGTAGTTCCAGTGGGCAGCCCTGCTGGATCTCTTAGGAGTCACAAGGGGGTGCTGCAGAAAGGAGGACTCCATATTTTAAGGTGTTACTGCCTGACTCGGAAGTGCTACCTGAATGCTGTAAGTACTCTCAGGTCAGATACATAATTAAAAAATAATTAAAAAATAACCTGCTGGGCTAGTCAGAGTCAGGAGGCAGGGGGCGACACTCACCTGGATGAGCGGAAAGAGGCAGAAAAGCGATACATTAGCTCTAATTATGGAAGAGGATCTTCCTCATTTGTAAAGGCACAGTGTTTAATTAATAAAATCCTTTATTTGATCCTATTGTGTTAGGTGTGTTGGTGTCTGGAGTCTGGTGCCCCCTACTGGTTATAATAGATTGAGAATTGTGAAAGGCACTATAGATAGATAGATAGATAGATAGATAGATAGATAGATAGATAGATAGATAGATAGATAGATAGATAGATAGATAGATAGATAGATGTGAAAGGTACTATATAATAGATAGATAGATAGATAGATAGATAGATAGATAGATAGATAGATAGATAGATAGATAGATAGATAGATAGATAGATAGATAGATAGATAGATGTGAAAGGTACTATATAATAGATAGATAGATAGATAGATAGATAGATAGATAGATAGATAGATAGATAGATAGATAGATAGATAGATAGATAGATAGATAGATAGATAGATAGATAGATAGATAGATAGATAGATAGATGTGTATTGTCATTGGTTTAAAGGAGTCCCCATAGTGTTTCTTGACACACTTCTGCTGAATAGCTCATTGACTGAAAGTCCTCAGTGTTAGTGTGTCAGAGAGAGGATGTGCAGCATTTCTACTTAATCCAAAGGCTTCAGATGCTGCTATTATTGTATACCAGGGGTCTCC
Source organism: Erpetoichthys calabaricus (assembly GCF_900747795.2). Classification (NCBI taxonomy): domain Eukaryota; kingdom Metazoa; phylum Chordata; class Cladistia; order Polypteriformes; family Polypteridae; genus Erpetoichthys; species Erpetoichthys calabaricus. Next base: position 178,439,708 of record NC_041402.2, on the reverse strand, counting down.
AACTCTGGTCCTGGAGGGCCTCAGTGGCTTCATGTTTCCATTCTAACCCTGTTCATAATTAGTGACCTGTATTTGCTGCTAATTAACTCCTTTTCCTTTCATATAAATTGACATGTTTTTTAAGATTTCTTCCCCTGAATTTCTTCAGTTCTTTCCTTAAAGAGAAAGGAATGGAATTCTTCCTTTTTGAAGACCTCTGCAATTCACCCTGGCAGGCTGTCAACCGACTTCTGAGCCCAATCCTGACTGATGGCAGCCCATTCTTGCATAATCAATGCTTGGGGTTTGTCAGAATTGGTGGGTTTTTGTTTGAGGATTGACCAGAAGGTCTCAGTGGGATTTACTGTAGGTCTAGGAAGTTTCCTGGCCATGGACCCCAAATTTTGATGTTTTGTTCCCCGAGCCACTTAGTTCTCACTTTTGCCTTATGGCCCAGTGCTCCATCATGCTGGATTGTTCATTGTTGGTCACCAAACTGTTCTTGGATGGTTGGGAGAAGTTGCTCTCTGAGAAGGTTTTGTTCCCATTCTTTATTCATGACTGTGTACTTAGGCCCAGTTGTGAGTGAGCCCACTGCCTTGGCTGAGAAGCAACCCCACGTGACATGAATGGTCTCAGGATGCTTTACTGTTGGCCTGACAAAGGACTGATGGCCGCGCCGCTCACCTTTTCTTTTTTTCTGGATGCCCCAATCGGAAAGGGAATTCATCAGAGAAAATGACTTGACCCTAGCAGTCTTCAGCAGTCCAATCCCTGTACCTTTTTCAGAATATCAGTCCGTCCCTGATGGTTTTCTTGGCTTCTTTGCTACCCTTCTTGACACCCAACAAGCCATCCCCCAAAAGCCTTCGCCTCACTCACTCACACCCGCCTGCCTGCTGCCATTTCTAAGCAAGCTCTGCCCTGGTGGTGCCCGCAGCTGAATCAACTTGAGGAGACACTCCTGGCGCTTGCTGGACTTTCTTGGGTGCCCTGAAGCCTTCTTCACCTCTCTATTGTAACTCGATCAGCCTGATAGAGTGACCTCCAGCCTTGTCCTCGTCAACACTCTCACCCATGTGAATGAGAGGACCACTAAAGTGACGTCAGCAGGTCTTTTGGTGGAAGGGTTGACATGCAGTGGAAATGGGTTTTTTGGGATAAAGTTCTTTTTCATGCATTTCATCTGATCACTCTTCATAATATTCATAGCAAATTGCCATCATACAAACGGAGGCAGCAAACTTTGTGAAAATTAATATTTGTGTAATTCTCAAACCTTTTGGCCACGACTGTATCTACAGTATATCCAGATTTGACCATTCACAATTTCTTTTATGCTTTTCTCTACTGGTATTATTGTTCTTTAATAAATACCACGTTAGCTTTTAACTTTCTACATTTTTGTCTTCATATATCTAGAGTGATTAAGGTAATACGGCCATTTTTATTACGAGCACACAAAGCAGTAAGGACGTGCCATACGATCCAATCTACGAGGTTTATCCAGCTGAGGACGAAGAACTCTGTCCAATAATGAACAGCGCGTTAAAGTAAAACATTCACAGGTTGATAAATGGCTTATAGCCAGGGATGGTGTGCCTTTATATGTTTGAATATATTCTTGGAGACCAAAGGTAATATTTAGGTCTGAGATTTATTGTTCGTGCCTATGAAGTCTCTTGGAGTGCTAGGGAAAGCGGACCGTGCTTGTGTTATTCACACGGTACTTGTGTGGGTTAAAGCGCTAGAGGGAATAACGTGCGCGTGTATGCGTCTTTCAAACGGTACTTTTGCGGTCAGGGTCTGCGCGTATGAGTGTCTTAAGGTGCGACGGTAGACCAATCCGGTAACGAATCTGATGATTCACTTATCCCTGAAGAAAACAGGTAAAGAGAGAAATATCACGATAACACATTTCACAAGTGAAGCAACTTGTTATTATGTTGAATATGTGGCTGAAATTGTTGGCTGTTGCGCTTTTTAATGCTAAGGGGCGTGGCTAATTTAAACAGGAGCGTAGCCAAGCGAGTCCAGTTGTCAGTCTTTCTTTGTTTAGGGTGAGTGGAGCACATCACATACATAAAAAACTAATAGGTAGTAGAGGAAAATATCACGATAACACATTTCACAAGTGGAGCAACTTGTTATTATGTTGAATATGCGGCTGAAATTGTTGGCTGTTGTGCCTTTTAATGCTAAGGGGCGTGGCTAATTTAAACAGGAGCGTAGCCACGCGAGTCCACTTGTCAGTCTTTGTTTAGGGTGAGTGGAGCACATCACATACATAAAAAACTAATAGGTAGTAGAAGAAAATATCACGATAACACATTTCACAAGTGGAGCAACTTGTTATTATGTTGAATATGCGGCTGAAATTGTTGGCTGTTGCGCTTTTTAATGCTAAGGGGCGTGGCTAATTCAAACAAGAGCGTAGCCACGCGAGTCCAGTTGTCAGTCTTTCTTTGTTTAGGGTGAGTGGAGCACATCACATACATAAAAACTAATAGCAAGTAGAGGAAAATATCACGATAACACATTTCACAAGTGGAGCAACTTGTTATTATGTTGAATATGCGGCTGAAATTGTTGGCTGTTGTGCCTTTTAATGCTAAGGGGCGTGGCTAATTTAAACAGGAGCGTAGCCACGTGAGTCCACTTGTCAGTCTTTGTTTAGGGTGAGTGGAGCACATCACATACATAAAAAACTAATAGGTAGTAGAAGAAAATATCACGATAACACATTTCACAAGTGGAGCAACTTGTTATTATGTTGAATATGCGGCTGAAATTGTTGGCTGTTGTGCCTTTTAATGCTAAGGGGCGTGGCTAATTCAAACAGGAGCGTAGCCACGCGAGTCCACTTGACAGTCTTTGTTTAGGGTGAGTGGAGCACATCACATACATAAAAACTAATAGCTAGCAGCTTGTTCTTCGTTCTCCTGATGCCAACAATCATCTGCCCGAGACTCTCAGCCCCCTCACATTGGCTGTCAAGTCTCTATATTCTCCGATCGCCTTCCTGACGCCTCGGAGAAGCTCGTATGGCACGGCTGGCAGCTACTGGCCAATCAGATCAAATAAAAAAAATGAGCTGTGCTGGACTGGCAGGTGTAAAGGGCTCTGAAAAACTAGAAGTTAAAGACAGAGCTTCATGGGAGGAATGGCAGGAAGATCTGGTTTCAGATTTAAAAATAAAATGCACACAAAATGAGCACCACTGACCTACTTGTCTGCACCGTAGACTCATTTTTTTTTTTGGTCATTGTTTGAGGCCCCTTCAGGCCGTGACATCACTCGTCACTTTAGCTTGTCTGGAGTAACGTTTCAGCTTTCTGTGCCTCTTCGATGTCGGGACTTCTGCGATTGTTTCTCTAAAAATCTGTAACACCCCAAACTGCTTTATCTGATGCCATGACAGCACACACTGTACACTTTCAGGTCCTTCATGTGCCATGCTGGCTCAGCAGCCTCCCTGCAGATGTTTGCGAAGATATCTGAGTGTAGCGGGCAGTCACAACAGGTCACAATTCTCTGCTAGTGCTATCCTTGGAGGATACAGCATGACAAAACCAAATCCAGCCTGCCGCTTGGTTTGGCAGCATCTGGTGGAAAGCAAGAAGCTGTCCTGATGAGATGTCAGTCCATCACAGGGCCTACTCAGCTCATGCCCATTTAAGGCCTGGCCCCTGACAGATGCACAATATTACCAAAATACATCTCCAATAAAGGGCTACCTTTCCATCAAGAGGCCTCCATGAAGATCAATATGTTAATAAACAACAAATACCATTATCAAATCTGTCCCACCCTAAGCAATTCACTCTTGAACACCCCCCTTAACAAAAGGAGTTCTTTACTGGCACTGCACCTGGTTGTGTGGTTCATCCCTGAACTATTGTCAGACAAAAAAAAATGGCCTCATTTTGGAAAGAACTCTCTGCATAACAAGTTGGTTCTTTGGGCTTTTTTGTTCTTTATTTTGCCTTTTACAATTTCTTGATTAGGAATTTGTTAGTTTTCACATACCCCTTGGGTTCAAAGAGCAGGGTCAGCCATTGTACAGCACCCCTGGAGCAACTAAAGGTTAAGGGTCTTGCTCAAGGGCCCAGCAGAGTAGGATCTCTCTTGGCAGTGACGGGGGGATTTAAACCGGCAACCTTCTGGATATCAGTGCAGATCCTTAGCCTCAGAGACACCACTACACCCATATGAAAAAGCTTTGAAAAGCTTCCTAACATGTCTGCAAAACTGACATCTTTAATGTGTAGTTTGTGATCTAGCAGGATACAACAGATCAAGAAATCCTGAACGGTGCCAGTGTGATTACATCCAGTGAGACTCCATTTAAATTCAGGAGCCCACCAGTACTTTTGTCATTATCTGTTCATGATATGTATGGGTGCAACACTGCAGCCCTACAAGGAACAGTCCTGCCACCTTCTCTCTTTGTGCATCGTATTTTCGTTCTGCAGCACATCTTGGATGTTCTGCTAAATGACAAATAAAATTGAATTGATTGATTGATTGATTGATTGATTGATTGTACATCTCAGACCTCAAACACAGCAGCAGGTCATGTCGCTTGCAGAAATTCTGCACTTGCAGGGTGTGGAGGCAGAACCTCAGCATTCTTCCCAGTTGATTCAGGGGTTCGTCAGGGGTCTGTTTTTGCTCCTACTCTGTTCAATGCTTGTATGGACTGAGTGTTGGGCAAGGTCATGGGATCCAGCGGCTGTAGGGCATCTGTGGGTAAAGAGAGATTCACTCGTCTTAACTTGATACTGTGATCTTCTCGGAGTCAATGGAGACTCTGATCGGGCGCTCGAGAGACTGAGTGAGGGGTCTGAGTGTCTGGGCTTGTGAGTGTCCTGATAAAAACCAAAATCCAGGCCTTTAATGACCTCTTGGGCACAGCCATCAACCGTGTGTCTGTCTCTGCAGAGAGAGTGTTGACCTCATTGAGAGGTTTACCTCGGCAGTGACATTCATGCCTCTGGTGACTATTACTATGAAGTCAGTAGACAGATTGGGAGAGCATGGGGGGTCATGAGGTCACTGGAAAGGGGTGTGTGGCGCTCAGGATATCATTACAAATGGACAAATCTGTTATATTATCTATCTATAGTGCCTTGCATATCTATCTATCTATCTATCTATCTATCTATCTATCTATCTATCTATCTATCTATCTATCTATCTATCTATCTATCTATCTGTCTGTCTGTCTGTCTATCTATCTATCTATCTATCTATCTATCTATCTATCTATCTATCTATCTATCTATCTATCTATCTATCTATCTATCTATCTATCCATCCATTTTCCAACCCGCTGAATCCGAACACAGGGTCACGGGGGTCTGCTGGAGCCAATCCCAGCCAACACAGGGCACAAGGCAGGAACCAATCCCGGGCAGGGTGCCAACCCACCGCAGGACACACACAAACGCACCCACACACCAAGCACACACTAGGGCCAGTTTAGAATCGCCAATCCACCTAACCTGCATGTCTTTGGACTGTGGGAGGAAACCAGAGTGCCCGGAGGAAACCCACGCAGACACGGGGAGAACATGCAAAACTCCATGCAGGGAGGACCCGGGAAGCGAACCCAAGGTCCCCAGGTCTCCCAACTTTGAGGCAGCAGCGCTTATCTATCTATCTATCTATCTATCTATCTATCTATCTATCTATCTATCTATCTATCTATCTATCTATCTATCTATCTGTCTGTCTGTCTGTCTGTCTGTCTGTCTGTCTGTCTGTCTGTCTGTCTGTCTGTCTATCTATCTATCTATCTATCTATCTATCTCTTCTTATATAGTGCCTTTCCTATCTATCTATCTATCTATCTATCTATCTATCTATCTATCTATCTATCTATCTATCTATCTATCTATCTATCTATCTATCTATCTATCTATCTATATAGTGCCTTTCACATCTATCTATCTATCTATCTATCTATCTATCTATCTATCTATCTATCTATCTATCTATCTATCTATCTATCTATCTATCTATCTATCTATCTATCTATCGTGGCGGACGGCCTGCCCACTTGCCCAGCCAAGACGCCTATATTAATGGAAGGACCGGTGAAGAAAGTTTGGTCGGGGCCTTATCTCCCCCGGATCACTCCTGGGTTGTTAAAGCACCACAGATTTTCACAGGGCACATTGTGGAATCCAAACTTGCTCCCTTGTGGTATCACTCTGAAGACCCCTTTTTTGACTTTATTTTTAAGAGAGAAACATTGAGTACGACTTTAACTACAGATCCATTTCCTGTTTCCTATTTAGTCTGAGTGAGGTCACTTCTGTTTGTACATTTTATACGCAGTATTTTCTTTTTATTTATCGGTCCGAGTTGTTGAAGGGGCAGCAGAGTTGTCTGCTCGTGCCCGCATGCCCTCATGAATGTCGTTTATGCCCATCCAAAAAGAAGTATGGTGGTCAGAGCAAATTTCTATTACACATGGCCCTTTTACAGAAAATTCAATCAATAAATGTCATTTTGATGAAATAAATAAAAAATAAAAAGGCTCCATCTTAAAGAAACATTACATTAAAACATTCCATCTAATCTCAGATTGCACCCGAATGTCACATTTTTTAATTTTTTCTTTATTTTGCCACAATTATTATAAAGATTGTGAAAAAATGTTTTTCTTAATTACTTTTTCACAGTTTTGTTTTTTCAAAATATAGATATTACTTTTTCACAATTTCAGAGGTTTAAATGTGCTACTGTCAAGTGAGATTTAGTTTATATTGTGACTTTATAACATGAACATCATATGATACTGGAATTGATGTTGTAATGTAAATGCCTAGCAGCTGGTAACTAGCAAAATACAATAACTGTTCTGGTCCCTCTCAGCCCCTCGATTAAATGCCAGTGTCCCCTCAGTTTACCCAACATTATTTGAGCAGCCCGTTTGTGAGGTACAGTTGGCCTCACCCTGACAGCCTGGGATGGCGCCCTAGACGAGCTTTGATTGTGTTTTGTTTTCTCCTCACACTCATTCTGACATATCATTTACTGTTTGTCTTTAAATTATTGAACAGTTTTTGTCAGATTGTACACATGCAGCCGTTCTTGTCAGTCGTATTTTTTTTTTCTCTTCACCGAAGAAAAATAACACAGAAGGCTTAAAGTAAATGGAAACGGAGGGCATCCCAGGGGCAGTGGGCAAGGGCAGATCGAGTGGCGCAGAGAAGACAGACCTGCGCTGCGTGCTTCTGGTTAGTTTTTCCGTGTCTACCTGTCCTTGAAATTGAGAGGAAAAAAAGATAAGTGAATATATAAATAACCATAAAAGAAAAAAGGAGAAGGGAAATGTGCACATCGCTGTCGGAAATCACTTTCAATGTGGCCGAGCCGCTGACTCTCTTAGGCTGTGGGGCGGCGCGGAGTGGCAGCGCGGAGTGGCCGGAGGGCGTCAGGCCGGCGGAAAGACGCATTCTGTGTGCCCGGACACACACGCGGCCGCGCGAACGCATCGCAGAAAGCTTTCATGCCGATTTGTGCTGCGAGTCAAGCTGGGATTAGTTATAGCGCGGGCAGAGGAGCTGAGCCGAGCTGTGGCTGTTCCAGTTAATAGAAAGTGACTGATAAACAAAGCTTATCTACTGACGGGTGTCACGCGCGCTCTCCTTAGGCGGCAGAAATGGCGGTGAAGGGGGGTAGGGTTGTAGGTATCTCCGTGTATCTCTGTTGCTTCACTGTGTCTGATCGCGGGGACCTCAGGCAGAATACCGCTGAAAACTACATAATTACCGGCACACACAAAAGACGTGGCAGGACATGCGGTGAAAATAAGATGGGGGATTTTGGTGACAGATATCAAAGCCGCGCAATCTCAGCCCTCCAGTCTGCCCGCTAAAGTCAAGACCCTCACTGTGTATGACACATACCATCATCAAACCAGCTGCCTACCTGGACACGGTGATAGGCCATAGCAGAGCCCTTTCATTCATAATTTCCTGAGCGGTTTGTTTTAGTACCTGAGGTCCCAGGCTGTAGAATGGCACTCTGATCTAAGCCATCAGCTTAAGGTGGGTCACTCCAACTGATCCCTTAAAGTTGCGGCAGTCCGATAAGCAGGATTCAATCACAACCTCAGACCACCAAGTTGTCAATAAAGAGTGATTCTGCAGACCCCATAGAGGTGTGTGTGGATCAAATTAAACCTAGTGGTTCCCAGATTGACTCTACATTCAGTGCCCAGGTTTCTCAACCTTACAGAAAGGCAAACAAACAAATTTCTACCTCAGTCTCCCAACACCAAAGTGTTAATAAATGGAGTCTGTAACCCCATAGACTCAACCATTAGTGAAATAAAACTTAGACTGTCCCAGCTTGGCCATCAACGTCCAAAATGTCTGTCAGGCCTGTTGGTTAAACTTAGAGTACACCAAACGGTCAGGCATACAAGGAGTTCGCCGTTTCAGCCACAGATGGGTGACATGTGGTCCATGACACAGTGTCGATTTTAAATAAATAATCATGCCCTATGTAGGCGCAGACTGTAAGCTGGCGTGAGGGTGTGTGAAGGGATAGCGGTGGTCCTGTTTGACCACGCCGCATTCACATGCAGAGACGGGAAAATCAATCAGAAGAAGAACAAACAACATCAACAAAAAGAACAAGAAAACAAGAACAACAAGAAGGAGGAGGAAGAGGATAAAGAGAAAGAGAAGGAGAAGAACAAAAAGAAGGAGGAGGAGAAAGAGAAGAAGAAGAAGAAGAAGAAGAGGGAGAAGGGGAGGAGGAGGAGGAGAAGAAGATGGAGGAGAAGAAGAAGGAGAAGAAGAAAAAGAAGAAGCAGAATATGAAGAAGAAGAACAACAACAACATCAACAAAAAGATCAAGAAAACAAGAAGAAGAAGAAGAAGGAGGAGGAGGAGAAGGATAAGGAGAAAGATAAGGAGAAGAAGAAGAAGAAAGAGGAGGAGGATAAGGAGAAAGAGAAGAAGAAGAAGGAGGAGGAGAAGAAGAAGAAGAAGAAGGCAAAGAAGAAGAAGAAGTACAACAACAACATCAACAAAAAGTACAAGAAAACAAGAAGAAGAAGAAAAAGAAGAGGGAGGAGGAGGAGAAGAAAATGGAGAAGAAGAAGGAGAAGAAGAAAAAGAAGAAGGAGAACAACAACAACAACAATATCAACAAAAAGAACAAGAAAACAAGAAGATGAAGAAGAGGAAGAAGAAGAAGAAGAACAACAACAACATCAACAAAAAGAACAAGAAAACAAGAAGAAGAAGAAGAAGAAGAAGAGGGAGAAGGAGGAGGAGGAGAAGATGAAGAAGAAGAAGAAGAAGAACAACAACAACAACAACAACAACATTAACACAAAGAACAAGAAAACAAAAAGAAGAAGAATAAGAAGAAGTAGAAGAAGAAGAAGAAGAAGAGGAACATGTCAGACGAAAAAATGTGAGGTTAAAAGTAAGAATCGAGAGTAAGAAAGGTGACGACCTGAGAGAGCAGTGTCTTGTAGGACGAGCCGGCCAGTTAGAGAGGAGAGGCAGCGTAGGCCTCACAAAGGAGTGATTGAGTGGCACTCCTGGGGCTGCTAAACCCCACTGAATAACTGTGTGGAGTGGGGTGAGTGTGGTGGAGTCCTCCCCAGGCATCTAACCTTTGAAGGTGACCGATGAATGCTAGGAAATGAGATGCTGTCATTTCACCCACTTATGACCAGAAGGTCATTTATGTCTTGGATCTCGAAAGAATGGTAGAAATCCTTGCTTTGCACCCAAAAGTCATTTATGTTATCCACCAAGCCAGACATAAAATGAGTTTTCTTTAGCTTATATGATGGGGATTCAAGCTAAAGTTAGAAAATGGGATTTATCAGAAAACGGAACAAACTTTCACAAAACTGATCAGGTCATTTCTCAATGGCATCTCCACCCTTCTTGATAGCCTGGAAGTGCCAGCAGAATAAAATGTTTTGTCTCACCCTCGCCACCCCTCGTGCACCGCTTTCTTCAAGTCGTCATCTGTCTTGAATCAGCAACCACCCAGTGGTCCAGAAAGGTGGAAATCACACGGTGCCAAATCGGGCGAATAAGGAGGATGTGGCAATACCTCAAACTTCAGGTTCTCCAGACAAGCCTTGGTGTTCTTAGCAGTGTGTGGGCAGGCGGCCATTGTCTTGCAGCAAAAGGACTCCTTGAGCCAGCAGTCCCCGCCACTTGGGTCAAATAGCAGGCTTCACTTTGGTCTCCAGCAAGTGACAGTAACTTGGATTAGAGACTGGAGTATCCCTCGGCATGTAGTGGGGTACACGAGTGATGGTGAGGATAAGACCAAACCTTTTATTCTGCTGGCACTTCCAGGCTATTGAGAAGGGTGGAGACTCCATTGAAAAATGACCTGATCAGTTTTGTGAAGGTTCATTCCATTTTCTAACTTTAGCTTGACTCCACCTCATAGTAGGCCAATAGTCCAGATAAAGCCAGAGATGACCATTTTAGTTAACCACCAGGAGGTCATTAAGCTTAGATTTCTCACAGCAGACATTTAGGAGCAGATCTGAAACCAGGGCATCCGCATGGTTTGTCCTCTAACATCACAGTTTTGTATAACCAAGAAGCTTTTAGCTTGGGTTCTTCCACCCATTGATTTCCCCCATCAGGCCACCACACTTTAGAATAAGCCAAGGGTCCAGTGAAACAAAGATGCTCACATTTCAAACACTGACCACCAACAGGCCATCAAGTACAAACTACAAACCCAGAACTCCAGCTTAGTCCTGAACCTCAATAAGAGCTTTTAAAACCAGTGGCTGGGCAGATTGTCCGCTAAACCCCATAAAGTCATGAAGCTAACTTCACAAGGCCTTCTTGCTCAATGTAATATTTCATAGTTTTCCGAGCAGCTTGTTTTAGGACCTGCAGGTGACTCTCACTCAGGCCATAAACGTTTACAGGGATCAGTCCAGCAAGTCCAACAAATAAGCTTCCATCTCAATGTCAGGCCACCAAATGGTCAATGAGTGAGGTTCTGCCAATCCCATAGTGGTGTCTGTGGGTCAAGTGAAATTTAGGGGGCTACCAGCTTGAGCATCAATGTTCAGTGCCACGTTCCACAACCTTAGGTCTGAAAATCGGGAGTCCACCTTATAAGTGGGATGTAGGAGTCATAGTGATCTCGTCACAATCAACTGCCAGACATGTTCAGAAGCCATTAACTCTTTGAGGGATGAATATTTTTTTTTTCCAATAAACAGTGTTTTCAGAAAAGCACACAAAGCAACGGTTTCACACAGAAATCAACATAAAATGTCTGTCGCTGCATGCTGTTTGCCAGGAAGGCACGTCAGGCCTGCTACCAGGCCTGTCTTGTTGTTAGCGTTTACAATGCATCACAATCTGGTTTGCACCTTTTGTCATCGTAAGTGACGGCCCTCTCAGGTGAATGACGCCGTAGACACATCAGCATGGGACTGAGTAGCTGTTGCAATCACCTGTATCAAAATCGGAGTCCAGCGAGTCAAAGTCTAAATCAGTGATAATACGCAAAACGTCGCCCATCTGGCTTTACGCACTCACCTCGATCTCTCGCCAGACGTCAATGCCATTTGTGCTCTTGTTTACTCCTTTCTGCTCATGCGAGCGCAGGGAATATCGGTCCAAAACTATTAAGCTAACTTTACTTCTAACTAAAAAACTTAACGGTGGGTTTTGTCACTATTTGTTATTGATTATCACCGTCAACCCCATGGACAAAAGTCGAAGTCCGCCCTGAAAGAGTTAAGAAGGCAAACAGTCCAGTTATATAGCACCTTGATGTGTGGAGGATGACTTGTGTTCTGTTCTGTGTATTGCATTGTATTGACCCCTTTATTTTGATGCCCACTGCATGCCCAACCTAACTGGAAAGGGGTCTCTCTTTGAACTGCCTTTCCCAAGGTATCTTTCTTTTTTTTTCCCTATTAGGGTTTTTGTTTTTTGGGAGTTATTCCTTGTCTTTGTAGAGAGTCAAGGCTGGGGAGCTGTCAAAAGGCAGGGCCTGTTAAAGCCCATTGTGGCACTTCTTGTGTGATTTACATTATACTAGCCAACCCGCGCCGCATAATTATGTATTGATGGGTGAACACTTCCTAAAAGACACAGTTGTCCAAATGGGGTTGGTTTTGAGGATATGACTGTAGGTGAATGAAAATATGGAACTCTGGAGAGGGCAACATACAATACAGCGTTTTACACGCTGCATACAGCGATTCACATCAAAGCATAGACACTGCTAAGACCATGGGATACCCCTCGCAAACTGTTTTACATGCTGCATACAGCGATTCACATCCGTGACAAATATGATTCTTCTTAGATGGCCCTGTCGCGTCCACCCTCGCTCTCGAAGCATACACACTGCCTGGTCATGTGGCCGCTCGCAAGAGCAACTAACAAAGATCCGCCCACCAACTGTAAGACCATGGGATACCCCTCACAATCTGTTTTACACACCGCATACAGCGATTCATATCCACAACAAACAAACTGTTTTACACGCTGCATACAGCGATTCACATCCGTGACAAACATGCCTCTTCTTATGGGGTGGGTTTGAGGATACGACTGTAAGGGATCTCTAGAGAGAGGAACATACAATTGTCCATGACTGAAAACTGGAGGACCGCCGCCGCGCCCCCACCTCCCAGAACGAGGGATGAGGCTGGACGGCAGTCGCGCACGGAGGGCGGAACGGGGTGTGAGGGGTAGGATGCCCAGTGAGGACGATGCATTGATGGGTGAACAGTCATCTCTTAGTCTCGTTCAGTACGCACTGCCTGCTCATGTGCCTGCCCCCAACTCCTCACCTGAATTTCTTTTGTCTGCTACAGTCCACATACACTTGTGAGTCATGTTGACTATTCATTGTTCTGTTTGTCTGGGCCAGGTGAGGTTTCCCGTTTTGAGTCTAATTAAGCCAAAGGCTCCACACCTGGTGGTGCCCTTCCATCAATTCCTTTAAGTTTCAGCTTTGCAACCATACTCCCCACGGAACCCAAAGACTTTGGTTGCCTGGCGGATCATGGGAATAACACCGCCAGATCGCCAGTCAGCATCGTTTATGGTCGGAACTACGACGGTATGTGATCATCTTCGAACCTCCGACTTTCGTTCTTGATTAATGAAAACATTGTTGGCAAATGCTTTCGCTCTCGTGCGAATTGTTGGTGGGCGGGGCTGTGACATGCGTGTGCCATGGTCAGCTGCTTAGTTAATTGTTGGTGGGCGGGGCACTGTGAGTTGGCAGGCGTGGCTGTCTTGCGTGCGTCTTGCTTGCAATGGAATTAGTGAATTATATATATAGATTGTAATTGTATGTGTGAAGTACAAGACCGAGGAGGTGATGCTGAACTGATCTCCAGGCTACAAAAAGGACATAACAGCACTAGAAAAGGTCCAGAGAAGAGTGACTGGGCTGATTTGGGTGTTGCAGGGGGATGAGTTATGAGGAAAGATGAAATTAGTTGAGCCTTTAAAGAAGATGAGGAGGAGACATGAGTGAAGTGAATAAAATTATGAAGGGAATGAATCCAGTAGATCAAGACTGTGACTTTAAAATGAGTTTATCAAGAACACCAGGACACAGCTGGACGCTTGTGAAGGGTAAATTTCACACAAACATTAGGAGGTTTTTCTTCACACAAAGAACCACAGACTACATGTAACAAGTGACCAAGTAGTGTTGTAGACAGATGGACTTTAGGGACCTTCAAAACTTGACTTGATGTTAATTTAGAAGAATGAAGTGGATAGGACTGGCAAGATTTGCGGGGCCGAATGGCCTTCTCTCATCCCGATTGTTCTAATGTTCTTACAACAAGTCAACAAGCACATTTCCACATCTGGTTCCAGACACCAAAGGGTCAATAAATGAGGTACCCAACACACATAAGTGACCATTTTGGTAATAAAACTTGTCAACCGTAGACTAAGTCTGAGTCCAGCATAAACAGACGATGGGCTTCTGCACGTCACAAGGTCAAAGCCACCAACTTCTACAATGTCTGTGGGATCAAGAAAAAAAAATGTTTGAGTGTCAGAACCACAGGGTCACTGATCCAGGCCCTGCACCCCATGCTTCCCATGCTTTGAAACTATTAGCAAATCTGACCAGACATCCAATGAGATCTTAAGAGTATTTGCTTAAATACACAGAGTGACCAAAATAACCAAAGAGTTGCTAATCCTAACCTCTGTCCTGTGTCTAAAATAATCTGAAGCCATCTCAAGTCCCTGGCCACAAGACCGTCAATAAGTGGCGTCCATTCACCACAGGGTGTTGACAGTGAGTCAAATGTAACCAGAGACCCTCATCTCAGCCATTGAGTTAAGGTCAACCAACTTTAGAGTTGAGCGAGAGGCCAGTGAGCCAAGACCTCGAACCTCAGGCACATCGGTCAGTCCTGACCTTCTGTGGTAGCTTTGAAACTAGGAGACTATTAGCTCACCCGGTGGATGCTTGTGAGTCCTAATGCCAGGTCCTAGTGAATGTACAGAGTAGCAAGCAGGCCAGATGAATTCAGAAGGCCTCTAGGTCCTCCATTGTTAACCAGTGGGCACTTGCCTTTCTCCAAAGATGGCCGTTCATTCCGATCCATGGAAAAGTGGACAGTTCCATTTTAGCCTCTTGTGACCCGGGGATCCCTCTACTGAGTCATGTCATCCCCCAGAGGCTTTTGTCCACTCTTTTTAGATGATAAGGAACTACATAAGAACAAGTCTGCTTGTGAAGGACAGATCTTTCAGCTCCTCTATCATATTAACAAGGTCTAACTAACACCTCCATTCGCCTGCATACACGCTGACACTGTGCTTCATCGCGGGTGAAATATCTGTCAGACTCTATTCACAGAGCTGTTCTTTGCCTCCTTTTCTATGTGGGAGTAAGACATCTTTTGCAAGCAGGACGCCTCAATGCATCCACTGTGTATAATTATTGTCTATTAATAACTGTCTCATGGCTCCGAGACGCGTTCCCCAATGCGGGAATCAGGCGATTAAAAAAGAAAGAAAAAGACAGCAAAAACAGACAAAATATGAGGGAGGGGTTGGACAGCACCCCCTACTGGCTGCTGTTGGTTTTTGTTGTTGTTGTTGTTGTTTTTTTAATTATCATCAATTGTGCTAAAGTAGTTATCCTTGATTGGTGTTCTGATAAGCCCTCTCTTCAGTACCTCACTATGATGTCCCTCACTGCCTAGTCTAGAATGAGGAAGAGGTTAGGAATCCATTAAGTTCTTGAGCCATCTGTCTGTAAGGCTCCTTTTTTTGTTGTAAATAACTATAAAAGTGGATCCTGGGAATGAGACTCCAAGATTGTGGAATCGGGCTTGGAGATAAGCTCATGAGGGCTGGAAAATAGATGGACTGTAACACCTTTAGATAGATAGATAGATAGATAGATAGATAGATAGATAGATAGATAGATAGATAGATAGATAGATAGATAGATAGATAGATAGATAGATAGATAGATAGATAGATAGATAGATAGATAGATAGATGTAACAAGCCCAGAAACTGGACAGGCCTCTCATCAGATGGCCTATCCCCAAACTCAAAAACACAGTCTTAACCAGCCTACACAGGCCCAAAAAGTAGCTAAGATAGATAGAAGTGAAAGGGATTTTATGATAGATAGATAGATAGATAGATAGATAGATAGATAGATAGATAGATAGATAGATAGATAGATAGATAGATAGATAGATAGATAGATAGATAGATAGATAGATAGATAGATAGATAGATAGATAGATAGAAACTTTAGTATAATCGCCAGGATAGCTCCCCAAACCCGACTCAGAAAGACACAGGGTACAAGTCCAGCAACACACAAGGCTCTTTATTTGTGTGAAACTCTTCCCAAAGAGCTTCCTACAACACCAACCAAATACATGAAGCACAATTACAGGAGAAAAGCAGTCCACAGCACTTTGTCTTCTCTCTCTGTCTTCCTCTCACTCTGCATCATCCTTCCTTCAACAAGCTTCGTTCCTCCTACTCCCAACTCTTGTTCCTGGAGCAGCAGCAGTGTTCTGTGAGCCTGGTCTGAAAACACTTCCAGGTGTGGTGGGAACACAACAAATTAGGGTTTAACAGTGTCTGCAGCACCCCTTGGTGGTACCCTCAGGATCCAACAGGGCTGAGCGACCAAACTCCAATTCACAATGTGCCCTGTGGAAATCTGGGGTGCTTTAACAACCCAGGAGGGCTGCCATCTAGTGATCAGAGGGAGATAATGCTCCATCCACACTTTCTTCACCGCTCCTTCCATTAATATAGGTGTCTTGGCTGGGCAAGTGTGCATGCCATTCACCATGATAGATAGATAGATAGATAGATAGATAGATAGATAGATAGATAGATAGATAGATAGATAGATAGATAGATAGATAGATAGATAGATAGATAGATAGATAGATAGATAGATAGATAAGTAAAATGAGAAGAAGAGTTGGAAGATTCTGAATTCTTACAGTTGTTCTACCGTTTAAGAAAGGGGTTCTGTGTATCTAACATGCAACCAACCCAGAACGTGAATAGGCCTCACATCAGGCGGCCTAGCCCCAAACTCAAAAACACAGTCTTAACCGGCCTACACAGGCCCAGAATGTAGCTAAGACTCTTAAATGATAAAAGTCTAGAAATATTGATAAAAATGGAGAAGTGGAAAAAATGTGAAACCTCTGATTCAACAAAAAACAAGGCAAGACCTTTATATCTACATATTTATTTGAGAGAATAATTCAAAGATTTAACCAGGAAAAGCAAGGTAGGAACTAAAAGAACCAAAGTAAATAAATCCAATAAACACCAAGGAGAAACAGTACCTTATAGTAAAAGTAGGTCACATAATGCATAGAATCCAATGAACAAAAGCAAATCAAATCAAAAACAAGAACCACTGTCATGCCAAAGCAGCAGAAACACCATAAAGCTGTAGTTTAAGTACACCTGGTGTTGAGATTGCAGCCGTGCACAAAGGGCAAAATGTGAGGCCTTCAAAAAAGCCCCCCCCCCCCCCCCCCCCCCCAAATAAAAGGCCACAATACCCAGTTTTCTTCCCCAGAATAGGTGTGATCCTAGGAAACCTGGAGACTTCAGGCCTGTCTAGATTGCAAAATGCAGACTTCAAGAGCTCCACTTCATTGAGGTGGTTGTCACATTATATTATACATCAAACACCGAACAAGCCAAAATCCCCCCGCCATTGGTAAAGTTTAGGTTTGGAGGAGAGTTACATGACTCAAGTGGTGTAAACCAGGTGACAAAAACCTGCAATCCAATTGGCTGTCCACATTGGGGAGCTACTGAATCGTGGAGCTGGACCCATCTCAGACTCCTAGGCGTACTCACCTCCCCTCCATTATTTGGTATTTTGGTCATTGTGGTCAAAATGGAATAGGAGTCACATATTGGGCTGGTTTATCATGCCATTGGGTGGGTTTTGAGTTTGGGTGGGAACTTTTTGCATGACCTGACAACCTTGCCTTAGAAAAGGGGAAATGGCTGAGGTGATGGAAAGAGAGAGACCTGTGGGCACAGACTCAAGGCTTTCATGACTGCCATCTATTAAATATTGACCTGCAGGGGGCGACTATTTATGAAATTTATGCGCCCTGCCCGGGGTTTGTTTCCTGCCTTATGTTCTGTGTTGGCTGGGATTGGCTCCAGCAGACCCCCGTGACCCTGTAGTTAGGATATAGCGGGTTGGATAATGGGTGGATGGATGGATGGATATTTGTCATTAAATGAGGTCCCTTTTCAGAGACCTGTTTTCACCTTGATATCAACCATTATCAAAACAATAAAGACAAATTGAGTCCATTGTCATTCAATGTTGTATAATAAGAAAGTGTGAAAACCTCTTGAGGGGAGAATACTTTCATATTCCCTTTATATTTCTGTCTCATGGAGCTACCAGCGTCAGTGATCGACATGTAGAAGTTTTCAGGGGTCCAACCCCTTAATTGAGCTGAACGTCAGCTTTCTATTATTTGCATTTTTATTTCTTTTTGGATTTTGTTGGAGTGAATGCTTTGCTATTTTTATATCCTGTAAATTATTTCAGACCTAATTAACATCTCTTGGAGGAGAAAGTGTCAGGAGCCTTTTCGTTTTCCTGGAGTATTTATAGTCACCTCACGTGTTTTTAACAGAGCGTCTCCACCGAGCGTGGGAGCCTATAACCCCGTGGGATCTTCACACAGGAGGGCTCTGGAGTTCGCCTGCCGTCGGAGTCAACCGTGCACTCTAGCAATTTCTTCGCTAAGCAGCCTAAAGACGTTGATTACAGTAAACGCCAACTTATTCGATTGATTATTTGGAAATGGCGTCTTCTGTCTTTAAAGCGTAGGAGACGCCGTTGCTATCACGCGATCGCAATTTTCATGAAGTGCTGGACTTCATTGCGAAGTACGAGCTGCGCGTGCTCAACAGGTTCACACTTAAGGGTTCAGAGAAACAAAGAAATATCCATCTGCTCAAGAAGGCGCAACCTGCTTAACTCGACCTGAACACAGCGATGGCCGAGAGGGCTTCCGCCTCTCACAGCCGGCAGCCCAGTCGATCAGCGTGGCCATGTCTGGGGATTTCGCACTTTCTGTTTGCGCGCTTTGGGCTTCTTTTTACAACTGTGGTATAAAACTGATGAATATGCATCTGCATCTCTGCATATGTATGGGTGCAACTGTTCTTCACCTTCCTTCTACCGTAATCCCCTTTGGACTTGTAATTATATAACAACTTTTTTTATGATTATAAAATGGAAAAGCGCCCTCATGTAATTATTTCTGTTTTCCCACCAACAGGACACTGCTGACCGCATGGTGGCGCAGTGGTTGGTGCTGCGCTCCAATCCAAGGCCGGATGTGTGGAGTCATCACCAGAATTTATTTTTTATTTCTCTCTTACTGGTTAATCTGTCTTCTTTCTTACATCCTGAAAGCTTGTAAAAAATCTCCCTAAAAAAAGTTCCGTAATGGCACTTTATTGGGCTGTGTGGTTTCTTCAGCATTTAATTTTGTACTGTCTATGAACTTGGTTCTTAGGGGTTTCAAAAGGTTCTTAGTAAACAGTGTAGATGCCCCAGAGGACGAGTGGGTATCCCTCCCAAGATGGAGGTGAATTGCTTACCCAGCCAAGATGCCATAACAGAAGGATGGAATAAGTGGAGTGCAGTACCTGGCTGGGACGTCGTATGATTGGGATGCCCAGAGTTGTCAGAAACTAGCAGGAGATGGGTCCAACTGCATCCTGCAATACTTGTGATGTACATCAAGTAATGCCTACAACATCACTCGCAAAATGTCACTTTGAGTCAGTTAACCCTCCCACAACCCTGATTTTAACCTTAGTGTAATGCGATGGGCATTTTGTGACTGACGATGAGGGAGCTAAGTAATGTTGGGGCATCACTTCACTGACCTCATAGGTACTGCAGTCTACAATTACACTCTGTTGACCAGCAAGGGAGCAATTCATCCTCCACCATTCTAGGTGGCAGTGTCCCACATGTAGGGTCCCCAGTCTGGATGCCCACTGGGCTGTATGGGAGTTGGAGTCTGGAAGTGCAGCCCTGTAACAGCATTATAGGCCAATGGGGCAAAGCAGTGCACTGGGGGCCCCTACCTACACCACCACTCAGCAAGTCACAACATGCATAGATTAGCATGGGGCCACCGGGCAACTGCACAGTGTGCCCATGCGTTAAGACCACCCAGGCTGTAGGGTTCCTCTGGGTGATGGTAGAGGGTGCTGCCAGGGGAGGGGGATCTCCCTGGCTTTCTTGTAGCCCAGAAGTGCCTCCAACTGGCCATGCAAAATCACTTGAAGTACTCCCGGGTTTGCCCGCTTCCATAGTCGGGAGGCAGAGGGGCAAAACTCAACTGGAGGATGGAAGGAGGAAGATTTATTGTTCATTTATTGTACAGGATGAACCAAAATGTAGTACCACATTTCCTTTGATAGGTGATCCCTTGTAGTTTTTAATTCGTCAACATGCCTTGGTCCGGTGCGCACCGTGCTTTCGCTGTCAAAGCGTTCTTCAAAAACAACGAATCCATCATCAGTACGCAACGCGCCATTCCGAACGCACTTCAGCATGCAGCGATGTTGGGTGGCCTTCAAGTCCACCTGATGTCACTCCGTGTGATTTCTTCTTGTGGGGCTATTTCAAGTCGGAGGTATACACACATCAACCTCAAAACTTTGAAGTCCTCAAGAACGCTGTACATCATGAAATCACTGCTGTTCCCCTTGAAATGGCCAAAGGAGTCATGAGAATATTCAGAAATCGTCTTGAAGAGTGTACCGCTAATGATGGCCACCACCTTGAAGACATCATTTTTAAAACACAGTGAAAAAAAACAAACTATTTTGTATACCCTTTCTTGTGTCGCAATGAAATTTAGTTTATCTTGTAGCGTTTTTGTAGAATAAACGTTTGAAATGTGGTACTTTGTTTTGGCTCACCCTGTGTAATTATGGTTTGTTATTGGGAGGATAATAACATGCGGTGAAAAGCATGTCCCCAGCCACAGACAGATAGACACCAGAACGTCCAAAATGCACACGTTTATTTAACACAATACCAAAATTCCAACAGTCTCAATCACTTTCACTTCTCTAATCTCAATGACCTCCTTTCCCCTCCTCACAAGCTTCATCTCCTTCCTCCCAACTCTGGCTCCCTTTCTGGAGGGATGCGGCCCCTTTTATAGTGACCCGGATGGGATCCAGGTGCTCGTTCTGACGTCA
Source organism: Erpetoichthys calabaricus (assembly GCF_900747795.2). Lineage (NCBI taxonomy): Eukaryota > Metazoa > Chordata > Cladistia > Polypteriformes > Polypteridae > Erpetoichthys > Erpetoichthys calabaricus. The sequence continues at coordinate 178,418,939 of NC_041402.2, read as the reverse complement.
CTTCCTGGAAGTGTCAGGAGGGCAACCAGAAGCACTCCAGGTGTCCTTGGAATTTCTTCTGGCAGCACTTCCTGGTGTGGCGGAAGTGCTGCCATCCAGGGTTCCAACCATGTCTGGGAGCCCCCTGGCGGTGACTCCGTCCTCGCAGAGGGTTGAGCTTTGCAGCTCCGTGCCCCCCATGCATTCCAGGGAGGTTTCCCACCTGCATTCCAGGGAGAATATTGTCCCATTTCCGGTCCCCTGCTTCTTCTGGCATCCCGGCGGGGACATGTCCCTGGGAATCTATGACAATGCCAATACTGATGATCTGTGCAAGAGAGGACAGAGCCGACTATACTTCCTTAGAAGACTGGCGTCTTTCAACATCTGTAATAAGATGCTGCAGATGTTCTATGAGACGGTTGTGGCGAGCGCCCTCTTCTATGCGGTGGTGTGCTGGGGAGGCAGCATAAAGAAGAGGGACGCCTCACACCTGGACAAACTAGTGAGGAAGGCAGGCTCTATTGTAGGCACAGAGCTGGACAGTTTGATATCCGTGGCAGAGCGACGGGCACTGAGCAGACTCCTGTCAATCATGGAGAATCCACTGCATCCACTGAACGGGATCATCTCCAGACAGAGGAGCAGCTTCAGCGACAGACTGCTGTCACTGTCCTGCTCCACTGACAAACTGAGGAGATCGTTCCTCCCTCACACTATGCGACTCTTCAGTTCCACCGGGGGGTAAACGTTAACATTATACAAAGTTATTGACTGTTATACCTGCCTCGCACTCTCCACCTTGCACTTTTTAACTTGCACTGTATTTTTATCACTCTTTAATTAATATTGTTTTTATCAGTATGCTGCTGCTGGAGTATGTGAATTTCCCATTGGGGCTTAATAAAGTATCTATCTATCTATCTATCTATCTATCTATCTATCTATCTATCTATCTATCTATCTATCTATCTATCTATCTATCTATCTATCTATCTATCTATCTATCTATCTATCTATCTATCTATCTATCTATCTAGATAGGATTGTGCCTGGGAAGGGAATAAAAATCCTCTAATTCACCCTATCAGTGTGTGGTGCTTCACTGTGTCTTGTTCTATGGGCTTAAAGTATGGGCTTCGGTCACTCAGAGACTTGTCCCAAAGCCACCTCAGCATTATCTTGGCTCTATGCTTTGGGTCATGGTTGTGCTGAAAGGTGACCCGTTGCCCCAGTCTGAGGTGGTGTGCGCTCAGGAGTAGGGATTCATCTCTGTATTTTGCTTCATTCTGACCCCATCCCTGCACCTCCATGATATGATGCTTTCCCCAACCAGGCCTCACCACAAGGATGGTATCAGGCAGGTGATGAGCAATGCCAGGTCTTCTCCCCAGACACAGTGCTTGGAGTTCTGTCCGCTGAGTTTGATTTTTGCCTCATCAGAACAGAGAGTCTCTCTCCTTCAACTCTCACAGTCTAAACTGTCACATTCCTTTTCACACGAGAGTGGTATCCATCTTGCCAATCAGTCATAAACATGGAGGGCTACTGAGACTGCCATCCTTCTGTCAGGTTCTTTCATCTTGGCAGAGGATTCCTGAAGCTCTGTTAAAGTCACCATTGGGTTCTTGGTCACCTCTCTGGCCAAGACCCTTCTTGACCAGACGGCCAAATCTAGAAAGAGTCCTGGAGGTTCCAAACTTCTTCCATTTCAGAATTCCAGCATCTACTGTGCTCCTGGGAACACTCAAATCTCTACAAATGGGTTTTATCCCCTTATTCTGACTGAAGCCTCACCACAAATTGATTGTAGATGTCTACAGAGAGTTCCTTGGATTTTGTAGCTTGGTTTGTGTGATGGACAGCCACGGCCATTATCCGGCTGGGATGCCAGCTGGTTGGAAGGACCGGGGGAGAAGGCATCTGCAAGGCACTACCTCCCCCGGAACATTAGAGGGCAACCCTGCACCATGGATTCCCTCAGGGCATGCTGGGAGTTGGAGTTTGGCACAGCCCTGTTGGGTTCTGTGGGGAGCTTCTGAGCCCTGCTTTGGGCTTTCACCACACCTGGGTGTAATTCCAGGTCCGAGTAATGAGCCACTTGGAATACTTGCAGGGCCAACATTAAAGGAGCCACCTCACTCGATTTGGAGAGCCAGAATCGGGTGGTCAAGGACGAAGCTTGCCAGGAGGAGTGGAGGCAGAGAAAGAGAGAAGAAACCTACTTAATCCAGGGGTCCAAAGCCTGTCCTGATTGCACTTGGAATTAGGCAGGAAACAACTCCGTTCAGATCACTTGTATACTCTCACACAGAGATTGTCCGTTCAATGTCACCAGCAAAGAAAAATGGACCACCTGTGGAACGACCCACATAGACAAACATAAAACAAGCAAGTACCGTGAGTGACATTAACCCAGGATGCTACCATGTCACCTGGGGCCCCTTAGGATACACAATTCAACATGTTTTAATTTAGGAGACTAACATCATCAGTTTTCTGTTCATGGAAAGTCTATAAAGTTTAACTTGCATTAAGTATCACATGGACCTGGCCTTGAATGTTAATCATTCTTTGCACAGACGGTCAAAAAAGGACATTGGCTCATCAAGAAAAAGTAATGCAAGTTCACGTCATTAAAGAGCTTCAGTGACAGATGCTACACAAACACAATCGACCGTTGACGTCTAAAGAAACTGTGCTTAGTGAAAGTCCATCGACTTGAAGGCAGAGCCATTTTTGGTAAGCGTGCTTCTTCTAGCCATCAATAGACAGAGCTGCAGGTGAAATGGCGCTGAAGCCCTGGGTTAACAAAATAACCTGTGGAGACCCATCAGACGGGTTTTCAGACTACTCTGTCATCCTGATCACTGGCGACGAGAAGTGAGTGTTGCCCACTGCATGACGCAGCCCTGCTCTGCTTTGTGACCGCACCCAAAGGAGACGGTGTACCCACCTTAGCTGGCTGATCTCCATGAGCTTCTGATCTTCAAAGGTTTCAGTTTTTTTCTATTGAACTTTCCACATTGACATGCTTAATTATTTACCAAGTGGAATTATTGAAATATTTATTATTTATTTAATTGCTTCCAGGTTTTTATCTTTCCGCACTCAGACAGCTCACTAATGCTTCACCGGGGTCTGAGGTGAAGATGTTTTCCATCATTTGCAGCCACTGGAATGCTTGAGTGGCCTGAATATTGCAGCTGTCATCAAGGAACTAATTGTTGGAGCTGTTTGAGACTGAGATGGGACATTAAGGGATTTTAAGACTCAAGGAACAATGATGATGATGATGCTCTCAAAGTTCCCACTATATAGCGCCTTTCATAGCTTTCATATTGAGTAGGGGTGCTACAAAAGAGAGAGAGAAAGAAACGGTAACACACAATCACATTTCCAGAAAGGAAAGGTGCCTCTTCAAAGGATTGGTCCTGCTTGGATAGAAGGCATCCTCTCTACCATGGACTTAATTATGGGTGAATGGGGAGATGATTTAGAAGGCATGGAATTACAAATTATGGTTGGGTACCCATGACTGGTGCACGTGGACACAGAACCACCCTGTGTGCCACAAGATCATGGAAATCACACCAATTTCAATTTTGGACTGCCTAGTAGAAGGAGGGGGCACTTGTTAAGGCAGGTGGGAGTCACGAAATAGACATGTACTGTATATGCTAAGATGACTCTTCTAAGGTCCGAGTGTTTACCTCTGCACTAGTGATGAGTGAGTGATACTACCGAGTCCCATTTCACATACAATTTCATGAAATGGACCCTAAAAATTGCTCTGTAAAACTCTGTAAAATTTAAAATTTGGGATGGGTGTGAAAACGTTGGGATGTGAAGAGGTGGGTTAGACTTTTTGGAGTGGATCAGACATAAAGGGAATTTTCAGAGAAGGACCTGATCAGAAAATATTACTTCTCATGCATGGGCATTGGAGGACTCCTCCAAGGGCTTGGTAAAGGTATGTAATGACCCTCTGAGACGAGAGGGGTGGGCTACCGCTGACTTTGTTCTCTTTCTCTTCTTCTCTCACAGCTCCAAGAAACCACCCAAATAAGGGCACCTAGCCCCACCTCTTCCGGTGGTTTCACCATAAAGGACGGGCAGCCTAAAGAAAGGGGGTCTTCTGGAAGGCCAAAGCAAGCCCCAGAGCAGAACTCCAGTATGTGAAGAACCTCGGACCAGGGAGCAGTGCATTTTTGCGTTTTTTCATTTCTTTTTTCTTCAGTTTACTTTGTCTGGTGTAAGAAGACGCTTTATAGCGCCTGACCCAACACAGATTGGACACGGGAGGCACGTGTGAAATACAAAAGACTTTTATTTTCTTCACCCGTGGGCGCACGTCTTCCCCGTGACCCACAGGCCATACACAGTCCCAAGCACTAGTAACCACCAGTACAAACACTTTCTTCTCCTTGGCATCACCACTCCTCCCTAGCAACCTTGTGGTCGCTGGCTCCTTTTATAGGTCATCTGGAAATGCTCCAGGTGTTTGATCACCGAGTTCTGACGGCATTTCCAGGTGTGATGAATCTGTTGCCCACACGGGCTCAGGAGTCCCAAACACAGCACCCCCTGGTGGTACCTGTGGGACCCAACAGGGCTGCCCCCAACTCCAATTCCCAGGGAGCCCTGTGGGAAACCCAGGCACTACTCCAGCCCAGGGGGGCGGCCATCTAGCATCCAGGGGGAGGTATTGCACTTTCCAGGGCTGCTCCCCCTGAATATAGTGTGCAGGGGCGTCCCAGCTGGGCATGGATGCCAGCCGTCTGCCACACTGGCAACAAATAAAAGAGATGACCCCAGTTGGCATCCCGAAAATGTGATTCCAGTCTGTCCTTCCACCGCCAGACCACACACTATATGCAAATTATATGGTACCTTATCTATCAGATCCACAAAATTCTTCACCAGCAGTCCTATGAGTAGATTTTCAGAAGATATCTGGACTCCAAATTAATAATAATAACTAAAAATGAACATTAATATTATACTGGACACCTTCCCATTTACCTTAGCAGGTCAGTTTAAATATCTGGGGTCAATATCACAAGAAAACATAAACATCTTTTTTCAACAAAATGTTGCTGTCTGCACGGAAAAAATTAAACAAGATGTGAATAGATGGTCCACTCTCCGTCTCACATTAACAGGGAGTATCAACACTCTTAAGATCAACATCCTTCCCAAGCTTCTGTTTTCAATTTCAAATCATCCCCAAATACTGTACATTAAGAAATCGTTTTAAAGAAATTAGATTCAATCATAACGTTATTTATTTGGAACTTAAAACATCCACACTTCCAAAGGGCGACTCTACAATGACCTACAGCAGAAGGTGGCACGGCACTACCTCACTTTTCAATTTTATTACTGGGCAGCAAATATACAGGCCATAAAGACCTAGACATCGACACACAAGCCTGGTCTGCAATAGAATTAAATTCTTGCTGTACTTCATTATATTCCCTGCTCTGTGTCCCAATAAATACAAATTATCATCAATACACTAATAATCCAGTTGCCCTGCATTCACTCAGAATATGGAACCAATGTAGGCTGCACTGTAAGACAGAGAAGCTCTTATCTGTTACACCCCTTCATGACACCACTTTTTTCCACCCTCTCAAACATACACAGTACTGAATGCTGGGAAAATGTCTGGGATTCAAACACTCACAGACTTGTACATCGATCATGTTTTTGCATCTGTCACGCTTGTGCATCTGAGGATCTCCTTGCCGGCTCATTCGAGGTAAACAGTAACCCACCACGGTGAGAGGAGGCGCTGTTGCTAACTCTGTCTCCTTTTCTCCCCCACAACTCCCAGAAACCTCCCAATGAGGTAAATTAGCTCCGCCTCTCCCGGTCCTCCCATTATAAAAAGACCAGGTGCCTCAACTGACCTGTCTTTTGATGAGACCAGCTCCGACGAGTGAAAGCTCTAGGAAAGCCTTCCTTTGTTTTTGCCGGCTAGCATTAAAGCTGAATCTATTTTCTGTTTTGTACCCTGAAGCCTTATGTTAAGTGTTACCAGAAGGCACCTGTTTAAATTTCTCGAGAAGTCAGAGAGAATTAAAAGGGATTACCCAGCTGGTGTCCCAAATTTTTGTGATTTGTTCCGGCTCTGTTTGAACCTGTGTTCGGCCAGTTCACACATTATATGAACAAATAGCCTTCAAGTTGAACTTCTCATCAACATAATTTTACCACTACTTTCAAGCTAGAAACTTTGCTAAAAGGAACCTGCCCAAATTTTCCTCACCTTCCACCTATTTCAATTCTAGAAGAAATATCGATCAGTCTTGAAGACTCAGATAGCATCTCTACAATTTAGGAAAATGGTTTAAACTCCTTTCCTTTCAAAGATCCCAGGGCACAATGGGGAAAGGATCTTCACTTAATATTTCAGAAAAGGAGTGGAGGGCCACCATGCAGAGAATACACTCGAGCTCCATATACGCCGCGCACTCAATTACTCAACTTAAAATTTTCTGTCAAGCACATTTATCAAAGTCAAAGTCAAAGCCAAAGTGAACTTTATTGTCATCTCAACCATATACAGGTGCTGGTCATAAAATTAGAATATCATGACAAAGTTGATTTATTTCAGTAATTCCATTCATAAAGTGAAACTTGAATATTAGATTCATTCATTACACACAGACTGATGTATTTCAAATGTTTATTTCTTTTAATGTTGATGATTATAACTGACAACTAATGAAAGTCCCAAATTTAGTATCTTGGAAAATTAGAATATCAATTAAGACCAATGCAAAAAAAGGATTTTTAGAAATGTTGGCCAACTGAAAGGTATGAACGTGAAAAGTATGAGCATGTACAGCACTCAATGTTTAGTTGGGGCTCCTTTGGCCTGGATTACTGCAGCAATGCGGCGTGGCATGGAGTCGATCAGTCTGTGGCACTGCTCAGGTGTTATGAGAGCCCATGTTGCTCTGATAGTGGCTTTCAGCTCTTCTGAATTGTTGGGTCTGGCGTATTGCATCTTCCTCTTCACAATACCCCATAGATTTTCTATGGGGTTAAGGTCAGGCGAGTTTGCTGGCCAATCAAGAACAGGGATACCATGGTCCTTAAACCAGGTACTGGTAGCTTTGGCACTGTGTGCATGTGCCAGGTCCTGTTGGAAAATTAAATCTGCATCTCCATAAAGTTCGTCAGCAGCAGGAAGCATGAAGTGCTCTAAAACGTCCTGGTAGACGGCTGCATTGTCCTTGGACCTCAGAAAACACAATGGACCAACACCAGCAGATGACATGGCACTACAAACCATCACTGACTGTGGAAACTTTACACTGGACCTCAAGCAACGTGGATTCTGTGCCTCTCCTCTCTTCCTCCCAACTCTGGGACCTTGATTTCCAAAGGAAATGCAAAATTTACTTTCATCAGAGAACATAACTTTGGACCACTCAGCAGCAGTCCAGTCCTTTTTGTCTTTAGCCCAGGCGAGACGCTTCTGACGCTGTCTCTTGTTCAAGAGTGGCTTGACACAAGGAATGCGACAGCTGAAACCCATGTCTTGCATACGTCTGTGCGTGGTGGTTCTTGAAGCACTGACTCCAGCTGCAGTCCACTCTTTGTGAATCTCCCCCACATTTTTGAATGGGTTTTGTTTCACAATCCTCTCCAGGGTGCGGTTATCCCTATTGCTTGAACACTTTTTTCTACCACATCTTGTCCTTCCCTTCGCCTCTTTATTAATGTGCTTGGACACAGAGCTCTGTGAACAGCCAGCCTCTTCAGCAATGACCTTTTGTGTCTTGCCCTCCTTGTGCAAGGTGTCAATGGTCATCTTTTGGACAACTGTCAAGTCAGCAGTCTTCCCCATGATTGTGTAGCCTACAGAACTCGACTGAGAGACCATTTAAAGGCTTTTGCAGGTGTTTTGAGTTAATTAGCTGATTAGAGTGTGGCACCAGGTGTCTTCAATATTGAACCTTTTCACAATATTCTAATTTTCCGAGATACTGAATTTGGGACTTTCATTAGTTGTCAGTTATAATCATCAACATTAAAAGAAATAAACATTTGAAATACATCAGTCTGTGTGTAATGAATGAATCTAATACACAAGTTTCACTTTTTGAATGGAATTACTGAAATAAATCAACTTTGTGATGATATTCTAATTTTATGACCAGCACCTGTACAATTATGCAGATAGACGAAATTGCGAAGCTCAGGGTCCACGGTGTAACAACATGAGGTGCAAATAATAAATTAAAAATAGAATTAAAATTAAGATTTAAATTTAAAATTAAAACACAAACAAGACAAGACATTGTGCAAAGACAAGACAAAGAAGTAGCAGCAATTTTGACGTGTAGTTAGCAATATGAACATTGATGCAATGTATGGTGTGTGATGGATGGCAGGCGTTTCAGCCTGGCCAGGACGTCCCTCAACAGAGAAAAGAAAGAAAAGCAGCCTTTTCAGGGCGCTACATCCTCCGGGACGCTAGATGGCAGCTCCCTTGGACAGAACTGGATTACCTTAGGGCAACATGGGACATGAAGTCCGTTTCTTCATCCCTTGTGGATGCCATGGGTGCCGCCAGGGGGAGCTCATCAAGAACCTGGGGACTATTCCTGTTACGCTAACCCGGAAGTACTTCAGAGTCACGAGGACGGAAGCCCGCAGTACTTCCGGGACACTTGAGAAGGATGATGTGGCGTTTGACCCGGAGAAGAAATACTTCCGGGTCATGGACTATAAAAGGACTCTGGGAATACCAGCAAGCTGAGCCGGAGTTGGGAGGGAGTGTGACGGAGCTGCTGGGAGTGGAGGATTGTGTTATTGATTATTGCTTTATTAAGGAGAATTGTGGAGTGTCTGGTGCTTTGTGCACTTTATTGAAGAATATTATTAAAGAAATTATTTTTGGTGTTTTAAACGTGTGTCCTAGACGTCTGTCTGGTGGGTTCAATGGGGCAACAGCGACTCTAGCGACCACAGGTATTTGCAGTCTAGATACATAAATATAGTCAATAGCTATATAATATAATGAATAAATAATAAATCTAGATAATACAGAAATTATCAGTGTATGCTAATAGTTGTTTAAGACGTGTAAACAATGACAGGTCCGAATGTTTCACAGCAGAAGGATAACAAGAGTGTCAAAATACTTAAAGGTCAGTATTAGATTTTCAGTTCTTTTCTACATGCACACTTGTCTTTGCAGGAAAGTGTTCTTAGAGGTGTTTGATGCAGTGTGGAAGATCCCAGGGAGCAGCCTGGTGTTAAGGAGTCTAACAGCTTGGGGGTGAAAACTCTCCTGCAGCCTGGCAGATCTGGCACCGATGCTGCAGTATCTTCTCTTGGATGGCAGAAGTGTGAAAAGTCTATGTGAGGGGGTGTAAGGGGTCCTGCACGATGCTGCAGGCCTTGTGGACACTGCGTTTGTAAAATATGTCCTGTAGTGAAGGGTGAGGCACCCCAATAATGTTCTCTGCTGTCTTCACGATCCTTTGCAAGCACTTGCGGTCGGATATGTTGCAGTTGCCATACCAGACCATGATGCAGCTGGTCAGAACACTCTCAATGGTGCCTCTGTAGAACATGGTGAGGATGGAAGGGGGAAGACTTGCTCGCTTCAGCCACCTCAAGAAGTGTAGTCTCTGCTGGGCTTCCTTGATTAGTGACGAAGTGTTATGCGTCCACGTAAGTTCCTCAGTTATGTTCACACTGAGGAACTTGGTACTCCTAACAGTCTCCACATCTAAACCGTTGATGCTGAGTGGGATGTGGGCAGGACGTGATTTTTCTGAAGTCCACGATAATCTCTTTTGTCTTGTTGACATTGAGAGATAAATTGTTGTCTTCACACCATACGGACAGCCGTTCCACCTCATCTCTGTATGCTGTTTCATCATCCCTGCTTATCAGTCCCAGCACTGTCGTATCATTTATCTCAATTAAAGCTATCTAAAATGTTTCCAGGGTGAGATTCAACCTGTGAATGTTGCAATCGAGCTCCAGCCTCACTGGGCCACATGTTCTGGGCCTGCACCACATTATCAACATTTTGCACAAAAATCTTTGAATGCCTACCAGACATCCTTGGTATCCCAGTCACTGCTAATCCATTAACAGTCATGTTTGGTGTACTCCCAGGTGGGCTTAAAGTGGGGAAGGACAAACAAACTGGAATCGCCTTTACTTCACTATTAGCACATACACTACTGGAAGAATCCCACCCCACCTCTTTTAAGTTAGTGGGCAGCTGATGTTATATACTATTTGAAATGTGAAAAAAATCAAATTCTCACTTGAAGATTCTGTTCAAAACTTTTTAAAAATATGGCAGTTTTAGAATGAACTTCCATTTCGGGGTAAAGGATACTCTTCCTTCCTTCCTTGCTGCTTTCAAACATTTGCTTTGTCGACTGGCCCTCCTCTCTTTCTTTTGGGAGGGGGTTGAATTTTATGTTTGTGAAGTTTGATTTCATTGTATGCATTGTTATTTCTTTTAAATAATATCAATAAAAAATAAGTATTTGTAGTCGAAGGCAAGGAATATTGCATCCTAATGTTTTCTCTACATCTGTATTCCAGTTGTCTGCAGCTGGACCCATCTCACTTTTTAGGGAAATTCCCTATTTTTAAGCTGGCATTGGGCTAAAATTTTTATTAGAGACCTTACAAAACATGATATAGTGCCATTAAAGAATCATTATTATCAAGAATGCACAGTGCAAAGCCCCTAAAGAGACTTGAACAAAAAAAAGTTATTTTTTCTTGAGCACGTTAAACTTTTACCTGTTTGGGAAATCGTTTTGCTTATACACACAGTAGTGTTATACGGTGGGCTCCACATATTTCCGGTAGACCAATTCTGCTTCAGTAACTTGAACGGTTTTATTGTGTAGCCTATTGGAAGGTCGTACGCGCGCAAAAAGATCTGAGCACACAAAACTTTTTTTCTTTCTTTTTGCATCTGCCCCTTATTTGGCTCCATAGCACAGAATAGTCTATTTATCTTTAATAAGGCACATTTATTATTATTATTATTATTATTATTATTATTATTATTATTATTATTATTATTATTATTATTATTAACTCTAACCTAACCCACTCTCACCTCGGAGTACTGCACCCTCCACCCATCCTTCTGCTGATACCAGCATAGGGGAGAGTTTCCCCCCACCCACAATTACTGTACAGCAGCCCAGGTAAGCAGAGAGCTGAGGAGACTTTGTGCCAGCAAAGCAGCAGGTCCAGATGGAGTATCGCCACGACTGCTGAAGGTCTGTGCATTGGAGCTGGGGAGTCCTCTACAGCGCATCTTCAACCTGAGCCTGGAACAGAGGAGAGTCCCGAGGCTTTGGAAAACATCTTGCATCACCCCAGTCCCAAAGGTATCACGTCCTGGTGAGCTGAATGACTTCCGGCCTGTCGCTCTGATGTCACATGTGATGAAGACCATGGAGCAGCTGCTGCTTCGCCACCTGAGGCCACAGGTCCGCCACGCCCTTGACCCGATGCAGTTCCCATACCAGGAGAAGGTGGGAGCGGAGGATGCCATTATCTACATGCTACACTGATCCCTCTCCAGCTTGGACAGAGGAAGTGGTGCAGTAAGAATTATGTTTCTGGACTTCTCTAGCGCCTTCAACACCATCCAACCTCTGCTCTTTAGTGACAAGCTGACAGAGATGGGAGTAGATTCATACCTGGTGGCATGGATCGTGGACTATCTTAAAGACAGACCTCAGTATGTGCGTCTTGGGAACTGCAGGTCTGACATTGTGGTCAGCAGCACAGGAGCGCCACAGGGGACTGTACATTCTCCGGTCCTGTTCAGCCTATATACATCGGACTTCCAAGACAGCAGGCCCCTCCTGGACCCCGTGATTATCAGAGGTGACTGTGTGCAGAGGGTGCAGACCTATAAATACCTGGGAGTGCAGCTGGATGATAAACTGGACTGGAGTGCCAATACTGATGCTCTGTGCAAGAGAGGACAGAACTGACTATACTTCCTTAGGAGACTGACAGACTGAGGAGATAGTTCCTCTCCCATACTATGCGACTCTTCAATTCCACGGGGGGTAAACGTTAACAGTATACAAAGTTACTGTCTGTTATACTGTACCTGCCTCGCACTCTTCACCTTGCACTTTTTAACTTGCACTGTGTTTTTATTGCTCTTTAATTAATATTGTTTTTATCAGTATGCTGCTGCTGGAATATGTGAATTTCCCCTTGGGGATTAATGAAGTATCTATCTATCTATCTATCTATCTATCTATCTATCTATCTATCTATCTATCTATCTATCTATCTATCTATCTATCTATCTATCTATCTATTATTATTATTATTATTATTATTATTATTATTGTTATTATTATTATTATCTGTTTCTTGCAAACCCAAGAAGACGCTCCTTTGCATTCGGAGCGATTATGTTTGTCCTAATGGGAGAAAAGGGGGCATTGAGTGGAACAGGGCAGGGGCGTGAGTCGGTGTAGCCACCTCTTCATTCACGACCTTTCATGCTAACAAACATCCAACATATGTCGGAACTTTTTTAATAATAGATGAGTTCCATCTAATGTCCTGAATGGAAAAAGGTGTCAGGGGAGCCCCATCTGGCAGTTCGTGTACAGTTGCATCACTGCTGCTGATTATATTACTGATTACCTGTTGCCATGGCCGGCGCCACCATTAAGGTGAATCAGGCGTTCGCCTAGGGCACAGATCATAAGGGGAGGAACCCAGCCACATGGGATTGGGCACAACATAACCTAACACCGGCACTGCCTGCTGCAACCTGGACTGAGGGGTTAAGCCGACAAAGAAGCGACCAAGAAGCTGAGCCTTTTCGTGATGAGTCCGTGTCAGTTGATCCTTTCTAGAGGGTGGCAAGTTTGGTTTTTGGAAAGCAAAACTTGCAGGCACCTAAAGAAGAGTGACAGTCCCGAAGCTGAGCTTGTCGAAGTCCGCGCGCTCTGACATGGGGCGCATTTAGAGGCGGGAATTAATGTAAGAGTGACGTGTTTGACATTATTATTATTATTATTATATTATGTAATTTCTCTACATTTCTGAAGGCACTGATTTCCTAACCTCTGTGTTAGAGAGGTCACTGCAAGATGGTATAGCATTAATCCCCTATGGCCGTGTGCTTCGCTGTCTTTCCTTTGGTCCGTCTCGACTTGCATTTGTATTTTACACTGTTAAAATAAAACATCACATCAATATGTGTACAATGTGTGTTGTATTGTATTGTATTGTATTGACCCCATTCTTTTTGACACCCACTGCACGCCCAACCTACCTGGAAAGGGGTCTCTCTTTGAATTGCCTTTCCCGAGGTTTCTTCCATTTTTTCCCTACAAAATTTTTTTTTGGGAGTGTTTCCTCGTCTTCTTAGAGAATCAAGGTTGGGGGGCTGTCTTAAGAGGCAGGGCCTGTTAAAGCCCATTGCAGCACTTCTTGTGTGATTTTGGGCTATACAAAAATAAATTGTATTGTATTGTATTGTATTGTAATATGGCACTGTAGCATCTACCAGAAGTATCTGTTACTTTAAATGTAAACCTGACAGCATTACTTGTACATTATAGACTACTAGACAAAGATCCCATTTTGACAACGTAAGATGAAACGGGCACGAGTTTGTGTCAGTAGTGTATGAAGAACAAATGATAAGCGACGAAGAAGTTGTTTTGTAATGATTGTAGTCCGCTTTACTCATTACTGTACAGGCTTGTACTGTTAGTTGATGAATTTTCTAGGCCTATAGTATAATACTGAATGATGAATGTTCCAGTACAATATGGAATAGTAATAAGTATAAGCACCACAAACCTGATATAGGTGTATTGAATGAATGTGTAATTGAATCAGAATGCGTAATTAGGCCTCGAGCTGTAGTCGATATCGCCTTTCAGGCCTCTAGAGCTTTAATCGAAGTCGCCTTTCTCTTTGAATTTTTGCGGCCGTAAATCTGCCGCCTGCCGTGATGTTGGGGTTCGATGTCGGTCGAAGTCGCCTTTCTCTTTGAATTTTCGCGGCCGTAAATCTGCTGCCTGCTGCAATGTCGGTCTCGTAAGGTTTTTCGGGCAGCTGCGCAGAAGGCGACTGTGCATTCGGCTTCGGACAGACGTGAGTGAGTGAGTGAGTGAGTGAGTGAGTGAGTGAGTGAGTGAGTGAGTGATTGAGTGAGTGAGTGAGTGAGTGAGTGAGTGAGTGAGTGAGTGAGTGAGTGAGTGAGTGAGTGAGTGAGTGAGTGAGTGAGTGAGTGAGTGAGTGAGTGAGTGAGTGAGTAGGTTGGCGAATTATATATAAGATATGAAGGAAGTAAACTGCACATGTAACAAACCATCTTTCTGTTCTGAGTCTTTTAATCGAATATACCATTAGAACAAATAAAATGTATTTTACTGTGTTGTGTGATTCCTCTTAGAACCCTTATTTGACAAATCTATTTTATCCTGCGAAGGGTCCTTTGCATAGGAAACTGGGCCCTTGGGCACTGAAAAGGTTTCTAAAGCAGACATCTTTAAACTATAGTAGGCTGCCTGGGCAGGATAGAGCAGATCAAGAAAGCCTGTGTGATTGTGTGCAGCGAGGGTCCTTTAAAAATCGTGAAGCCATTGGTATTTGAAAAAGATGTTATCTATTGATGGTCAGGGCCGTCTTAATGTATGGGCAGCAGCCAGGGGCTCCTGAAGCATTTCCAGGTGTTGTTTAAAAGGGGTTCGCCACTTTGTTATGGGTCCAGCTGCAGACCTCCACCCGTAGCTCCACGATTCAGTAGCTCTGCTGGACAGCCAATTGGATTGCAGGTTTTTTGTCACCTGGTTTACTTGCTAACCCTCCTCCAACCCTAATCTTAACCTACTGTACATCAGATCTCAATGGGAAAAAACATCCTGCTGGATATCTCTACTGGTGTGGACTGGATAATTGTTAGGATCGAAAGGATGGAAATGGAAGTGATCAACCTACAGGGGGCTAAAGTCAAAGACACCCCGAAAATCAAAGGGAAAAAACTGATGCAGCAGGCAAGCGAGTCCATTTGGCCAAAATTTCATTGCAGCAACTCCAAATCGTACTCAGTAGTTTGTATGGCCCCCACGTGCTTGTATGCGTGCCTGACCACATCGTAATGAGACAATGGATGGTGTCCTGGGGATTTCCTCGCAGATCTGGACCAGGGCACCACTGAGCTCTTGGACAGTCTGAGGCGTTGGATAGACCGAAACATAATGTCCCACCCAGAAGTGTTCTGTTGGATTGAGGTCAGGTGAGTGAGCGTGGGGGGGTGCCAGTCAATGGTATCAATTCCTTCATCCTCCAGGAACTGCCTGCATACTCTCGCCACATGAGGCCGGGCATTGTCGTGCACCAGGAGCCACTGCACCAGCATACGGTCTGACAATGGGTCCAAGGATTTCATCCCGATACCTAATGGCAGTCAGGGTGTCGTTGTCTAGACTGTAGAGGTCTGTGCGTCCCTCCATGGATATGCCTCCCCAGATATACCCTCACTGACCCACCACCAAACCAGTCATGCTGAACGATGTTACTGGCAGCATAACGTTGTCCACGGCTTCTCCAGACCCTTTAATGTCTGTCACATGTGCTCAGAGTGAACCTGCTCTCATCTACGAAAAGCACAGGGTGCCAGTGGTGGACCTGCCATTTCTGCTATTCTATGGCAAATGCCAGTCGAGCTCCACCATGCCGGGCAGTGAGCACAGGGTCCACTAGAGGATGTCGGGCCCTCAGACCACCCTCATGAAGTCTGTTTCTGATTGTTCAGTTATAGACATTCACATCAGTGGCCTGCATGCTGGAGGTCATTTTGTAGGATCTGGCAGTGCTCATCCTGTTCCTCCTTGCCCAAAGGAGTAGATACCAGTGGGTCCTGCTGATGGTTAAAGGACCTTCTACAAGGGGGTCTTGTCCAGCTCTCCTACAGTAACTGCCTGTATCCTGGAATCTCCTCCACGACCTTGAGACTGTGCTGGGAGACACAGCAAACCTTCTGGCAATGGTACATATTGATGTGCTATCCTGGAGAAGCTGGACTACCTGTGCCAGCTCTGTAGGGTCCAGGTATGGCCTCATGCTACCATTAGTGACACTGACTGTAGACAAATGCAAAACGAGTGACAAAACAGATGAGGAGGGAAAAATGTCATTTGCCTCCCTCCACCTGTTAAACCATTCATTCCTGTTTTGGAGTCCTCTCATTGTTATCCCTCTAGTGCCCCTCTTGTTAATTTCATGAACACCAAAGCAGCTGAAACTGATGAACAAGCCCCTCTGCTACTTAACTGACCAGAACAATAGCCCACAAGTTTCATTGACTTGATCCTATACTCTCATGAAAAAGTGTTTCTTTAATTTTTTTGAGCAGTATATAAAGTAACAATCTCCTCAATAGCTGGAGCCGCTTCACCCGAGGAGTCAGAGTCAGGATTTGGAGGGTGACAGGGTCTATTTATGTTGTAATTGTGTCGATGTGTCTATGTTCCCTTTGGAAGAAATATTAATGATCAATGCAGATTCCTGTTGTCAACCCAGGACTGTGTTGGGCATTACTAAGTCTGGGCTTTCTGGGTTCAGTTATGCCCCCTACTGGATACATTTGTAATTAATGAATTATGACCATAGGACTGACTCTAATAAGCCAGTGCAAAATTTCTAATCACGTGTCTGCGATGTGGGAGGAAAATCTGAGTATCTGACAGAACATGACAAGAACATGCAAAGTCCCCACCAACAGCAACAGCTGTGCAGAGTGCATCATGGGACTTCAGGACAGAGAATTGCAGCGAATTGAACCTGTTTGGTCTGAGCAAAGGAGACTGCATGGGGACCTCATCCAGGTCTTCAAAATCTTCAAAAGCATTGATAAAGCAGATCTAGCAGAAATCTTGTACGTGAGGGTATTAATGGAAATGAAGGGGAAGTGCATTTAAAACTGAAGCCAGGAAGCACTTCTTTATGCAAAGAGTGAAAGAAACTCTGGAGAGGTGGCATTGATGCAGAAACCCTGAGAACCATTAAGAAGATTCTAGATGAGAAACTGGAGCAGCTTAACTATGAGCTAAACAAACGGGCTTGATGGACTGAATGTCAAATGTCTTATGTGTCAAAGCTGTCAAGCTGACAGAGATGGAATTATATTCATACCTGGTGGCATGGATCGTGGACTATCATACAGACAGACCTCAGTATGTGCGTCTTGGGAACTGCACATCTGACATTGTGGTCAGCAACACAGGAGAACCACAGGGGACTGCACTTTCTCCGGTCCTGTTCAGCCTATATACATCGGTCTTCCAATACAACTCGGAGTCCTGCCACATGCAAAATTTCGCTGATGACACTACTATCCTGGGCAGCATCAGGAGTGGGCAGGAGGAGGAGTATAGGAACCTCATCAAGGACTTTGTTAAGTGGTGCGACTCTAACCACCTACAACTGAACACCAGCAAAACCAAGGAGCTGGTGGTGGATTTTAGGAGGCCCAGACCCCTCATGGACCCTGTGATCATCAGAGATGACTGTGTGCAGATGGTGCAGACCTATAAATATCTGGGAGTGCAGCTGGATGATAAATTAGACTGGACTGCCAATACTGATGCGCTGTGCAAGAATCTATCTATCTATCTATCTATCTATCTATCTATCTATCTATCTATCTATCTATCTATCTATCTATCTATCTATCTATCTATTATATAGTGCCTTTCAAATCTATCTATCTATCTATCTATCTATCTATCTATCTATCTATCTATCTATCTATCTATCTATCTATCTATCTATCTATTATATAGTGCCTTTCAAATCTATCTATCTATCTATCTATCTATCTATCTATCTATCTATCTATCTATCTATCTATCTATCTATCTATCTATCTATCTATCTATTCATTATATAGTGCCTTTCATATCTATCTATCTATCTATCTATCTATCTATCTATCTATCTATCTATCTATCTATCTATCTATCTATCTATCTATTATATAGTGCCTTTCAAATCTATCTATCTATCTATCTATCTATCTATCTATCTATCTATCTATCTATCTATCTATCTATCTATCTATCTATCTATTATATAATGCCTTTCATATCTATCTATCTATCTATCTATCTATCTATCTATCTATCTATCTATCTATCTATCTATCTATCTATCTACAAAGGCGCTATATGACATGTTCATTAGTTTATGGCAATGGTAAGCGGATTAAAAAGCCGAATGCACGCATCTTCCGTAAAGACTGGCAACACATAAAGAAGGAGGTAGGAAAGCCCCCTTAGGGTCTCTCACATTAGCTTCACGTTAATTTACCCCAATGTAACGCCGCGGCCCCGTCTTCGTTTCATGTCATCAAAGCCGACATTCGGCAGCCGTGCCAGCAGGTCTTTATACCTTCGAAGCCTTTGAAGTGTCTTTTTTTTCTTTGTAAAATGGAAATGAAGTCAAAGCCCCACTCGCTCGGTGTCTTCCGTGTCAGCAGATTGCCGTATCAAGCTTTCCCCGTGCTGTGTGTGTGCGTCGTGCCGGGAGCGTGCGGAGCCAATAATGGCGAGCCGCATCTTCAGAAAATAAAAGAAGGGAAGGCAGCAGCCGCTCCTGCAGAGTCCATTTTGTGGAATGACTCTATTTGGCAAAGCGTTCCTAAAGTAAATCGCTGCTTGTCTGGTTTCTACTGCGTGCCTAGAGGATGTGGGTAGGGGGGGGGGGGGGGGGGGAGGTTAGCAATCGGGAAATAACTGGAACGGGGAAAAGGCAAATAACGGCCCCGGTTAAACGCGTTAAGTCGGAGTAACGCGACCTACAGGGGGAGGCACGTCAGTGGGGGGCCCAAGAGCAGCCAGGCCCGTCCGCGGCTTGCTCGCCTGCTTCCCCTTCTAAATGCGGCGCATTGTGCTCGATATTCAGTTGGGGCTCCAGTGAGTTGCCTCGCATGATCCTGTCAGCCCACGCAGTGAGATATTTCAGTAAACCAAACCGGAAAAAGAAATGAAAAAGAAATAAAAATGGAGCTATGGATCCTCTGACGCGTCATCACCCGCACCTTCACCCGCACTTAGGGGGTGAGGGTGAGAATTAAATGGGAAAGGATGAGGAGTTGGGGGGCGGGGGGGTTGGGGGCTCTCTCCTGTCCTTACAGCACAAGCCGATTATGAGAAGAAGAGAAGTGCGCAGAGAGGTAATTTACTCCTCCGAAGCTCTGACATGTGAGTTAAGTGTTATTACAGAACAATAGGGGACTGACGTTAAAATAAAATTAGCAGCAAACAAAGAGCCCGGGCTTAGATGCTGTAATTTGCACCAGCATGGGGGATTAGGGGGGCACTGCTGTCAGAAGATGTTACGGGCAAGGCGTGTGGGGGGATCTGAAGTGCACAGAGACCGCAGGCCACCTGGACTCTTCTTCTTGTGCGTAGCCCCACCTGGCATAAGAGGAAGAAGGAGGAGATGGCAAGCAGCGTGGCTTAGTGACTCAGCCATTAAACAGCGACCCTCGAGGCTGCCGGTTCACGTCCTCTCCTGCCATTCTCTGTGTCACCACAAATGAGTCAGTTGTACTGGCTTGTGTTTTTTTTTTTTTTTTTTGTTACAGAATTTGGAAAACTAGAACATCACACCACTTAGAAACTGGAAGGCACATTGGCCCCCTTGGGCAGGACACAGTGCTGTTTATTGTAGGGACCCTGGGTCCGGACCTGCAACTCGGGAAGTCACAGTTGGCCCTAAGGCGAGGGGATACCTGGAGAAGCAGGCGAAACAGAAATGTGAAAAAGTAAGTACACCCCATGGAAACTGTCGACTCAATGTATTTGAACAGGTAAACATTATTCCTATGGATAAAGGTGACATACTTGAACAAATGACACATACAGTGCATCCAGAAAGTATTCACAGCGCATCATTTTTTCCACATTTTGTTATGTTACAGCCTTATTCCAAAATGGATTAAATTCATTTTTTTCCTCAGAATTCTACACACAACACCCCATAATGACAACGTGAAAAAAGTTTACTTGAGGTTTTTGCAAATTTATTAAAAATAAAAAAACAGAGAAATCACCTGTACATAAGTATCCACAGCCTTTGCTCAATACTTTGTCGATGCACCTTTGGCAGCAATTACAGCCTCAAGTCTTGTTGAATATGATGCCACAAGCTTGGCACACCTATCCTTGGCCAGTTTGGCCCATTCCTCTTTGCAGCACCTCTCAAGCTCCATCAGGTTGGATGGGAAGCGTCGGTGCACAGCCATTTTAAGATCTCTCCAGAGATGTTCAATCGGATTCAAGTCTGGGCTCTGGCTGGGCCACTCAGGGACATTCACAGAGTTGTCCTGAAGCCACTCCTTTGATATCTTGGCTGTGTGCTTAGGGTCGTTGTCCTGCTGAAAGATGAACTGTCGCCCCAGTCTGAGGTCAAGAGCGCTCTGGAGCAGGTTTTCATCCAGGATGTCTCTGTACATTGCTGCAGTCATCTTTCCCTTTATCCTGACTAGTCTCCCAGCTCCTGCCGCTGAAAAACATCCCCACAGCATAATGCTGCCACCACCATGCTTCACTGTAGGAATGGTGCCTGGTTTCCTCCAAACATGACGCCTGGCATTCACACCAAAGAGATCAATCTTTGTCTCATCAGACCAGAGAATTTTCTTTCTCACGGTCTGAGAGTCCTTCAGGTGCCTTTTGGCAAACTCCAGGCGGGCTGCCATGTGCCTTTTACTAAGGAGTGGCTTCCGTCTGGCCACTCTACCATACAGGCCTGATTGGTGGATTGCTGCAGAGATGGTTGTCCGTCTGGAAGGTTCTCCTCTCTCCACAGAGGACCTCTGGAGCTCTGACAGAGTGACCATCGGGTTCTTGGTCACCTCCCTGACTAAGGCCCTTCTCCCCTGATCGCTCAGTTTAGATGGCCGGCCAGCTCTAGGAAGAGTCCTGGTGGTTTCGAACTTCTTCCACTTACGGATGATGGAGGCCACTGTGCTCATTGGGACCTTCAAAGCAGCAGAAATTTTTCTGTAACCTTCCCCAGATTTGTGCCTCGAGACAATCCTGTCTTGGAGGTCTACAGACAATTCCTTTGACTTCATGCTTGGTTTGTGCTCTGACATGAACTGTCAACTGTGGGACCTTATATAGACAGGTGTGTGCCTTTCCAAATCATGTCCAGCCAACTGAATTTACCACAGGTGGACTCCAATGAAGATGCAGAAACATCTCAAGGATGATCAGGGGAAACAGGAGGCACCTGAGCTCAATTTTGAGCTTCATGGCAAAGGCTGTGAATACTTATATACATGTGCTTTCTCAATTTTTTTTATTTTTAATACATTTGCAAAAACCTCAAGTAAACTTTTTTCACGTTGTCATTATGGGGTGTTGTGTGTGGAATTCTGAGGAAAAAAATGATTTTAATCCATTGTGGAATAAGGCTGTAACATAACAAAATGTGGAAAAAGTGATGCGCTGTGAATACTTTCTGGATGCACTGTAAAGTGGACATGATGTATACGGTCTCATACTCTGTTGAGCAGAAATGCAGATTTGTCATGTGGAAAAAGTAAGCCCACCCCTACATTTCTCACCACTTCAAATCCATCAGAGTCAGTCTGTCAGGGGTTTGAGGCTCATTGTCCAGCAGGACAGTGATTGACCCTCAAAACAGACTGCTGAGGCTACACTGGAGTGGTTTAAAGGGAAACAAGTAAACATCTTGGATTGGCCTCATCAAAGCCCAGACGTCCATCCTGCGGAGAATCTGTAGCACAACTTGAAGATGGCTGCACAGCAATGGAGCCTGTCAAACGTGAAGGAGTTGAAGGAGTTTGGCTTTGAGAAACAGGCAATAATAGGCGTAATAGAGACATTCACATGGTTGAATATTTATGCACACTCAGGATTTCTGTTTGTCTTAATTTTTGTTTGTGTCACAGATACAGTACAACACAGGCCTTCTTTCTTCCTCTCTCTTTCTCTCTCTTCGCCTTTACTCCTCCTTGCAAGTTTTTGCACCTTCAAAGTGGTAGGCATGTTGTATAAATCAAATAGTGCTGACCCACCCCTCAAAACTCCATTTCAATACCAGGTTGTAATGTGACAAAAGGGATGAATACTTCTGCAAGGTCCTGTAGGAATGATAGGACCATGTCAACAAACCGCGGGGCACCATATTGGTCAGGGGAGAGAGGGAGCTGCTGAATGAGTTGGTCCTCAAGCTAGCTGGCAGTGAGCCTGTCCTAGTGGGCAGCAATAGGGTATTTTTTTTTTTTGTGCTTGCCACTCTGGCCATCATAAAGAAAACCTCCACATTGTTCCAGTCTGGTGCTGAGGTGTCACCCAGTGGTTCGTTGTGTGGATGGTGTGGCAACGCTCTATATCAGGGCCAGCTGCCAACCTCTCTCTCTCTTTGTAAGGGGCATACATGGGGAAGACAGAATGGTTGAAACATGAAAGCATACAAATAATTTACAAAAATATAATGAGACAGCTGTGGTGGGCTGGCGCCATGCCCATGGTTTGTTTCCTGCCTTGTGCCCTGTGTTGGCTGGAATTGGTTCCAGCAGACACCCGTGACCCTGTAGTTAGGATATAGCGGGTTAGATAATGGATGGATGGATAATGAGACCGACTTTACTATCTGCCTTGGAATCCTTAAAAAAGGGTGCCCATCTGATGCCAGGCCCTACGATCAGTTCAAGATGCCATCAGAGGAGCCCACGTGTGAAAGCAGCCCCTCACTCTTTCAGGTTTATTGAAGAATTCCTCTTAAAGCCAAACACTTCTCGTACAACTGTGCTGTTAAAATGGCAGACCCCTCCGCCCACTCCCGTCATTTACTTGAGAGGCGCTTTACACACACCCGCTAATTTGCTCACAATGCAGTAAAACAGCAGGGTTTTACTTGTCAGGGTGTTTGTTTAAAAAAAAAAAACGAAAGACAAGAAAAGAAAAGAATAAAAAAACAACAGCAGCAAAAATAAAATGCAGGTTTGGAGCGGCGGGCGCCTGCTGCTCAAGTCGAGTGACGCGCTGTAACGCTCAGCACCTTGAGAGAGGTGAAGAGTCAAAGAGAGTTAAAATAAAGCCCGCCATCTCCATGGCAACGCTTCATGTTTAAAACAACAGGAATCATTTTGATGTTCTTGTGTATGAAGAGCAGACCCGTGGGCGACACGTTTCTGGGTGCCATAAGGCGAGTGCAGCGCCAGCGTGTCTCCAAGCTGGCACCCCACTTATGGACGCCAGGCACAGTGAACAATGTGAACGACACCGATGCCGGACTTTTCTAACTGGCCGCCTATTATTTACGAGCAGCATGAGCCGTGTGCTGCATGCTCTGAGGTAGGGCCTCGCTTGAAGCAGTGGTCAGGATTAGGGGATTTCATGGAAGGAGAGGCTTACAGACGCCATTACCTGGCACCAGAGGTGCACGCTGATGGCAGTTCTGTGATGAGTTTTCTTGTTGAGGTTTGAGATGAGATTAATGGTCATCAATATGTCAGGTTGTAGGTCTCCCTTCCCTTCTAGACTGATGGCTACCAACCATCATGTGTTCAGCTACCCATGACAGGACATGACTCAATATGTCCTGACTGTGTTTGAATATAACTGAGCATTTAAAGGAGATCATAGAGCCAATCAAACGGGATACACACACACGTGCCAAGCAGCGTAGAAGCTAAAAAGCTGGCACTTCCAAACTGGAGAGTTACACCATTTCATACACTCTATTGCAGCATACAGTGGTACAAAATAGCAGGGCTGCAATGCAATTATACATATAAAAGTCAAATACCACTGACTCACTCATCACGAAATCTCCCGAACCATGAGGACTTGGGACTTGACATTTGGAATGGAGGTTACCCTTCGCCCATAGGTGCTCTGTAAGAAATGGTTTTAAAAATTTCGTGGTCCAAGCGCTAAATTTCTTACAGTTTTTTTAGACCCGTTTGTATGTCTGTCCGCTTTACACGAGAGAACTACTTAACGGATTTTGATTGGGTTTTTTTTCTATAATTTGCTTGAACATTCCGTTGATTTTGCGACTCTTTCATCGCGCTAAGTATCACAGTTCGCTTGCGTTACCGATTTATTAGCGCGAATCTGAGAGAGACTCATCGGGCTGCGGGGCCCTCCTCACTCACGCGTCTGCCTCGGGGCGTAACCTTAACTCTGCTTAGTTAGCGAACGAGAGAACTACTTAACGAATTTAGATCTTATTTTTCTGGAATTTGCTTGAACATTCCGTTTATTTTGCAACTTTCTCATTGCGCTAAATATCACAGTTCACTTGCGGTGGCGATTTATTAGCACGAATCCGAGAGAGACTCATCGGGCTGCAGGGCCCTCCTCACTCATGTGTCTGCCTCGGGGCGTAACCTTAACTCTGCTTAGTTAGCGAACGAGAGAACTACTTAACGAATTTAGATCTTATTTTTCTGGAATTTGCTTGAACATTCCGTTTATTTTGCGACTTTCTCATTGCGCTAAGTATCACAGTTCGCTTGCGGTACCGATTTATTAGCGCGAATCTGAGAGAGACTCATCGGGCTGCGGGGCCCTCCTCACTCACGCGTCTGCCTCGGGGCGTAACCTTAACTCCACTTAGTTAGCGAACGAGAGAACCATTTAACGAATTTAGATCTTTTTTTTCTGGAATTTGCTTGAACATTCCGGTTGATTATGCAACTTCTCTCATTGCGCTAAGAATCATAGTTCGCTTGCAGGAGCGATATATTTGTGCTAATCTGAGACAGAGGCTGCGGGCTGAGGGGAGAGGGAAGTGCGACGTCAAGAGTAGAGAGCTGGCCGGGGCCCTCCTCACCATCCTGTTTCACTAATACACGGGCGAAGCCGCGGAGGATGGCTAGTAGCATAAACACAGGATAAGTGCGAGACAAGTAAAGAACTGAACTATACTATAAATAAATAAATAATAGCTAAGTGAATAGATAGGGCTCTCGAGAGACTGAGTGAGGGGTCTGACTGTCTGGGCTTGCGAATGTCCTGATAAAAACCAAGATCCAGGCCTTTAATGACCTCTTGGGCACGGCCATCAGCAGTGTGTCAGTCTGCAGAGAGAGTGTCGACCTCATCGAGATGTTTACTTACCTCGGCAGTGACATTCATGTCTCTGGTGACTCTTTCTATGAAGTCAGTAGACGGATTGGGAGAGCATTGGGGTGTCATTGAGGTCACTGGAAAGGGGTGTGTGGTGCTCCTGATATCTTTACAAAAGAACGAAGGTCCAAGTCTTTAGAGTCCTGGTGTTTCCTGTTTGTGAGACATGGCCGCTATCCAGTGACCTGAGATGAAGACTGGACTCCTTCAGTACTGTGTCTGTTTGGAGAATCCTTGGGTACCGCTGGTTTGACTTTGTGTTGCTCACAGAGTCCTGAATGAGGCACGTCACCTGCATTGTGAGAGTGTGTCAGTTACTGCACTACAGCCACGTGGCGCAATTCTCTGAGAGTGATCCGGCTCACAGGACCCAGGACACCTGCAGTAAAACCTGACCATAGAGGTGGAGAATGCAGTGAATTCAGAACGTATTCCGACTCCACTTACCAGCCTGTGCTGTCCGGCCAATGCCAGGATACAAGACTAACTTGACAGGTAGGTGTTATCTTCTACAATGGGTTCAGAGAGTCTTCAGACCACTTCACTTTTTACATATTTTGTGGGTGTTGCAGCCTTGTGCTAAAATCGTTTGAATTCATTCTTTCCCTCATCAAGCAACACTCAATACCCCAGAATGACAAAGCGAAAACAAGATTTTGGAAAATTTTACAAATTTATTAAAAATAAAAAGCTGAAATACCACATTAACCCCAAGTATTCAGACCTTTTACAGTCATCACAGATGTTTCTACACCTGGTTTGGAGTCCACCTGTGGTCAAGTCAATTGATCCAACCTGATTAGGAAAGGCAGACACTTGTGTATTGAAGGTCCCACCGTAGAGCTAAAAACAAGCCATGAGATCAAAAGAATTGCCTTCAGAGCTCAGAGAGGAATTTGTTGAAAAACATATCTGGAGATGGCAAAATAAAAAACAAATTTGTAGCATAGAAGGTTCCCATGAGCACGGGGGCCATCAAAACCTTAAGTGGAACACTTTGCTATCTGTCCAAAATGAGCAATCAGGGGCAGAAGTGCCCTGGTAAGAGAGGTGACTAAGAACACAATGTGTTCTTTGTAGAGATAGGAGAAACCTCCAAAGGGACAACCATCACTGCATCACTGCACTAACCTGGGCGTTATGGCAGTGTGTCCAGATGACACATACAAACCAGATTAAAGTTTGTAAAAAATGCACCTGAAAGACTCTCAGACTGTGAGAAATAAGATCCTCTGGTCTGACGAAACCAAGATTGAACTCTTTGACCTCACATGTGGAAGAAACCAGGCACTGCTTATCATCTGTACAATACCATTCCAATAGTAAAACATGGTGGTGGCAGCATCATGCAGTGGGATTGGGGACTGGGGAATTAGACAGGGTTGAGGGAAAGCTGAATGGATCAAAGTACATAGACATCCATAATGAGACTCTGCTCAAAGTGCTCTGGACCACTGTCTGGGCTGAAAGTCCACCTTCCAAAACGAGAAAGCAAAGATGACACAGGAGTGGGTTAGGGTAAACCCTGTGACCTGTAGGGGGTGCTGTAACTCGCCTAACTCCTGACACAAAGGCTTGCACACAAGTCCTCTAGGAATGAAGGGTCTTCTTTCTGTAAAAGTCTCATAAGGAAGAGTTTCCCACACCACAATTACAATTCAATTCTCAACAACACCATCATCTCTCTGCCGTCTCTTTTCTTTTCTCCTCTTCTCCTATCAGCAAGCTTCGTCTCCCTCCCATCCCAACTCTGGCTCCTTGAGCTGAGGCATTCTGCCCCAATTATCTAAAACATGAAAGTACTTTCAGCATCCTGAGACTGTGGATTGGGAGTACTTCCGGGTGAGGCTAGAGCCCAATAAAGCAGGGTTCGCTAGGCCCCTCAGCACCCACCTGTCGGCACCCAAGGAACGCAACAGGACTAATCCAACAAACTCCATCTCCCAATGTGGCCATGTGGGAATCCGTGGAGGTACAGTAACCCGGGGGGATGCCACTTAGTAGTTCTGTGGGAGACAATGCCCTGTGCAAATTGACTTCCCCTGTCCTTCCAAGCCATGAGAGTCCCAGAAGGGTAAGGATCTCAGTAAAACTCTGACCAGGATATCCCTCACAATGTCCTTGAGTGGTCCAACAAAACCTTGGACTTGAACTCAATCGAGCATCTCTGGAGAAACCTGAAAATCACTATCTACAGCGCATCTTCAACCTGAGCCTGGAACAGGGGAGAATCCCGAGGCTTTGGAAAACATCTTGTATCACCCCAGTCCTAAAGGTATCACGTCCTAGTGAGCTGAATGACTTTCGGCCTGTTGCTCTGACATCACATGTGATGAAGACCATGGAGAGGCTGCTGCTTCACCACCTTAGGCCACAGGTTCAACACGCCCTTGACCCTCTGCAGTTTGCATATCAGGAGAAGGTGAGAGCGGAGGATGCCATCATCTATATGCTACACCGATCCCTCTCTCATTTGGACAGAGGCAGTGGTGCTGTAAGAATTATGTTTCTAGACTTCTCTAGCGCCTTCAACACAATCCAACCTCTGCTCCTTAGGGACAAGCTGATAGAGATGGGATTAGATTCATACTTGGTGGCATGGATCGTGGACTATCTTAAAGACAGACCACAGTATGTGCGTCTTGGGAACTGCACGTCTGACATTGTGATCAGCAACACAGGAGCGCCACAAGGGACTGTACTTTCTCCGGTCCTGTTCAGCCTATATACATCGGACTTCCAATACAACTCGGAGTCCTGCCATGTGCAAAAGTTCACTGATGACACTGCTATCGTGGGCTGCATCAGGAATGGGCTGGAGGAGGAGTATAGGGACCTAATCAATGACTTTGTTAAATGGTGCGACTCAAACCACCTACAACTGAACACCAGCAAAACCAAAGAGCTGGTGGTGGATTTTAGGAGGCCCAGACCCCTCATAGACCCCATGATCATCAGAGGTGACTGTGTGCAGATGGTGCAGACCTATAAATATCTGGGAGTGCAGCTGGATGATAAATTAGACTGGACTGCCAATACTGATGCGCTGTGCAAGAAAGGACAGAGCCGACTATACTTTCTTAGAAGGCTGGCGTCCTTCAACATCTGCAATAAGATGCTGCAGATGTTCTATCAGACAGTTGTGGTGAGCGCCCTCTTCTACGCGGTGGTGTGCTGGGGAGGCAGCATTAAGAGGAAAGACGCCTCACGCCTGGACAAACTGGTAAGGAAGGCAGGCTCTATTGTTGGCATGGAGCTGGACAGTTTAACATCTGTGGCAGAGCGAAGGGCACTCAGCAGGCTCCTATCAATTATGGAGAATCCACTGCATCCACTAAACAGGATCATCTCCAGACAGAGGAGCAGTGTCAGCGACAGACTGCTGTCACTGTCCTGCTCCACTGACAGATTGAGGAGATCGTTCCTCCCCCAAACTATGCGACTCTTCAATTCCACCCGGGGGGGTAAACGTTAACATTTAACATTATACAAAGTTATTGTCTATTTTTCACCTGCATTTTTATCATTCTTTAATTTAATATTATTTATTGTATCAGTATGCCGCTGCTGGAGAATGTGAATTTCCCATTGGGATTAATAAAGTATCTATCTATCTATCTATCTATCTATCTATCTATCTATCTATCTATCTATCTATCTATCTATCTATCTATCTATCTATCTATCTATCTATCTATCTATCTATCTATCTATCTATCTATCGCCGGGCTCCATCCAACCGGACACAACTTGAGAGGATCTGCACACAAGAATGGCAGAAAATCCCCAAATCCAGGGCTACGAAGCGTGCCGTGTGAGACCCAAGAAGACTACAGGCTGTAACCACTGCCAAAGGGGCTTCAACAAAGCATTGAGTAAAGGGTCTGAATACTTGTGACAATGGGATAGTTCAGTTTTTCCTTTTTAATAAATCTGCTGTCACACACGTGCGCATGGGAGGTAGCTAAAGGGCTTAAAAGAAGGTAATTCCATGCCAGGCCAGGGGGTGGCAGAGTACACTCATCCTTTCTCTTTTATCCCTGCAGACCAAACATGGGAAATTCCACCTGGGCCCGATGACATCACTTCCAGTGCTGGGCCCGATGACGTCATTTCCTGTCCAGATGATGTCATTTCCCGTCTGACTTTAAAAACCGCCATATTCTTTCTGCCTGTCAGTTCTGTTTTGGGCTCTTGTCTGTACACTCATTGCTCATATACGGGGTGGCTGCCCCAAACCTTTTTGTGGTGTCAAGGTGTTTCTTTTCACACTGCATTTTTCACGTTGTCACTTTAGGATACTAAGTGTTGCTTAATAAGGGGAAAAAAATTATCCCAAAAGACTTTAGCAGAAGGCTTCAACATAGCAGAATGGGAAAGGTGTGAATACTTTCTGAAGGCACTATATACCGAAGCTGACGGGCCTAGGCTTTGAAGCCATAACCCAGAAGCTACGCTTCAGCACGACTAACAACTGCACGTTTAAACATCCAGAGCTTCAGTCCACCATACTTGGCCAATTCCGAACCTCCAATCCGCCTGACCTGCATGTCTAAGGGACGTGGGAGGAAACCAGGTGGACATGGCATGAATGTGCAGAGCAGTGTGGCTAATATCCTTTCAGCACCATGCTCATGATATAGCCTCTCACTCAGAGCTGCTTTCTATTTTTGCTTTTGTTTCCTCTTCTTGTTAGTCATTCAGATCGCCGGAGGTGTATCTCTCAGTTTTTCCATGGATGAGATTGAAATTTGCAAGTTATGCTCACAACATTGGTCCTGAATTAAAAGGGCATTAATTCGACTCGCCACATTAGGTCGCCTATTATTATTTTGCCATCACTGTGCGTTTGTCCCATTTGACTCAAGAATACTTTGACGCATCGATCCCGAGTCATTTCTTATCACTACAAGATCGAGTATTTCTCCTCTGTTGACAGACTCGTTTCTAGGAGACAAAGCAATGGGTGGAGCCTAGAATCAGAAATTCAACTTGGCCCCGCCTACACGCCAGGCCACAAAGCAAAGACAATACATTTGCAGACCTTTGTCATTATGGGTTATTGAGTGTAGACTGGTGGGCAAAAGTGGCAAGTTGATCGATTCCAACTGAAATCTACAACACAGTGAAGTGCGCAGAAGGTGAAGGGGTCTTTCTTGCGCATACACTCGACCTGAAACCTTGTCATTGGCACTCCTTCTCTGAGGGAATTTAAAGCCCTCACACCCAAAGCTTTTCAGTTTTGCTCATGGCTGACCCATGTGTGATGGCAGTAGGCATTGCCCACGTACCTTGCTAAGGGTCTTCTACTCCTCCAGCCAGCTGTGATGACATCTGCATGAGGGTACTTGACTTGTGTTTATATATGC
The DNA here is from genome assembly GCF_900747795.2 of Erpetoichthys calabaricus. NCBI lineage: Eukaryota > Metazoa > Chordata > Cladistia > Polypteriformes > Polypteridae > Erpetoichthys > Erpetoichthys calabaricus. Next base: position 178,388,410 of record NC_041402.2, on the reverse strand, counting down.
TGTACACCAAAATTGTGTGCTGATGGCAATTATTGGAGTCTGTGGGAGACACACGAGGAAGGTTCCTGCCATGTTGTGAACGCATGACAATAATCCTGAACTACAGTGTGCGGAGGATTACTGTAATATTGTGACATCATGAACTTTTTTACATGTATATATTTTTTTCTTTATGCTAGTAAAGTGTCTGGGGTGTGAAACTCTATGTATATGGAAATTTGGATATGCCCTATAAGCTCGGCAGTGTTATGTTTACTGCAGGAAAGACGAGCCAAAAACATTGACATTGTATGTGGAACACGAACAGGTAGACCCCAGAGCATCAATATAGATGGAAAGGCACGTCGAGTGTCCACTGCTGTACTGATGCAGATTTAGTGACACATCCTTCAGGTGACATGTTTTGTAACAGTCACCAACGCACAGCCTGAATGTCACAAGTGGGACAGTAGATTGGTGTTTCTTTATTTTTCTGTTACTTGAGTGACAAGGTGGAATGTCAGTGCCTGATCTGCCCTATCGACACGCCCCTTGAGTTGCTGTACGCTACCTCAGTGCCAGGCTTAGTGACTTCCACATTTCTTCTCACATGAGCATTGATATTAACAGTGCTTGGGGGGTTGGGGGGGGGGGGGTTAACATATTTCTTCTCCTTCTGCTTGATCGCAATTTTTTTGTATCACGGTGAACCTTCAGGCGACCAAATTCACCAGGCATGTCACGTCGTTTCAGGCATCCAGGTGCCGTTTCCATCGGTTTCACTATCCGTGTTGACATCTGATTACCAATTCACGTTATCGTCATTATCGCTCGATTCAAATAATGGTTCACTTTAAGTTTGTCCTAAGACACATTTATAGGCTATTGCAGTGGTTCTCAACCTGTGTGGTGGGCCCCCCTAGGGGGGCGCGAAGTAACAAAAAGGGGGGCGCGAAGATGTGATAAAAAGAAAACAAGAATCGAAAATATGAAAAATACATCTATTGAAACCAAAACAAATTAATTTAATCTACATTCTGATACTAGAAAAATAAATACAGAGTTAGATAAATGTCAATAAAAGTTAATTAACTAGGTATAATAAAATGTGCATCTATGATATATCATTAATTAAAAAAGAACAAATTGGTATTAGTGGGCTCTTTTCAAAAAAATGTTAGGGGGAGGTGTGATTAAAACTGTTATGAAAACTCGGGAGTGCAAATACTTAAAAGGTTGAGAAACGCTGGGCTATTGTGTTGTGGTTTAAGGCCCCGCCCCAATCATGAATATTGATGAATTACCTTGATGAGCGTGGCAAAGAACATACTAATATTCACGATGTTTTTGTAGTATAATGTTTTTTAACCACCAGATGGCACCAGAACACGGTTATTACACTGTAAAGCGGATCACCAAACTTCATCCAAGTCTGACTCAGGCATAACCATAATTACGTAGAATTGTTGAGCATAAGTGGTGCTTGGGATTAATGCCAAGGAGGTGTGGAATCTGGGGCGCATACAACTCCTCAAACCAGACACAGAGGCCAAGTGTTGCACTCAACACATCTTTATTCAGCAGTAGAAACACCTTTCTTCTTTCTCTCTGTCTCCACACTTCCTCCAGCAAGCTTTGTCCACCTCCTCCCGACTCTGGTTCCTCGAATGGAGTGAGGCAGCCCCTTTTATAGTGCACCTGAAAGTGCTCCAGGTGCTCTCAGATTTTCTTCTGGCAGCACTTCTGCCAAACCCAGGGTTCAGAAACTGTCCAGGCTCCCCCCTGGCGGTGGCCACGGCCCCCAGTAGGATTGAGCTTCTGAGCTCCAAACCCATGTCCTCGCTGTGAGCTGGGGGGGTTGGGAGGGGGTTGCCCTCTCGTTATCCGCTGGGAGGTATTGCCCTGAAATGCCCTCTACCCCTGTCTTCCATTACAGGAGTGTCCCGGCTGGTCAAGGACCCCTAGCCATCTGCCACAGAGGTTAAAAGAAAACAGCCATTAGGACTGTTTGAGTACAAGGGAGAAGAGTTTTGCAATGATGTTGTTCTTCTCGCTATGTACCACCCAGGCCATTCTAGTGGTCACTCTGCGTGCCAACCTGTCCAGTTCACATTTAGTGATCTCCAAGATCTGAGACCAGTTTCATTTCTTTAAAAAAACGTGGGAATAAGCAGTGGCCACTTTAATTGGTGTGCTTTGCATGAGAGAGGACAAGATGTTCAAAGTTCTTCTAGGACTGAACACTTTCTAAAGCCACTGTATTTGCTTTGGGTTTGTCATGTCATCATTTTTGTCTTTTGTGACATTGGTTGCACATTAACACATTTCGGTCTTGTTTCTTTCCTAGCCAGATATTTTCAGTTTCTCTCTCTTGATGGGTAATTTTTGTGTATCTTTGATATATCTTGATATATATTAAACGAGCATTTTAAAACTTTACACACCAGTTCCCCTTTTTTTAGGCCTGTGTAGGCCCAAGCCAGCCTGTGGAGTTTTGGGGTCAGGCTTCCTGGGTCAGGCCTTGTTTGTGGCTGTTTTTGGAAATCTTCACCCTCTTCTCTGTTGGATTGCCCTTAATTCATAAATAAATAAATAAATTATTAATGCAGGCTTCTAACAAAAATACGTAAAAAAAAAAAAAAAAAAAGAAGGAAGGATGTGTACTTTCTTTTGAACACTAAGTGAAAGCTTATAGAAAATGAAAGAAAAATGCAACTTATAACAAACATGAAGTCAATATTAAATTTAAAGTTTTAAATCTTATACCAGTAACGGAATGCACTTAACGTGATCATTCCTAGTTTTCATCCTCTTTCTCTGTATGGTTGCTCAGAGGTTGATGCGCTGGTTGCTTCCTGATCAGCTCTTCTTTTCTCCGCCCTAGCGGTCTGCTTCTTCTCTTCTTTCGTGGGCATCTTTTCGCGTTTAAACTGATTAAGTCAGTGTTTGTGTTGCAATTACTTTGTACATTTTCTTTAATTTCACTTAAGCTAAAACTTAAGTCTTCAATCTGCCTCAAAAATGATTTAAGATATGAAGAGGTAGTGGAAGTGATGGCAAAGGTAGTAGGGATGAGAACGGCACCTGTATGCATGCATCACATGGCCGCCCTGCTGGCTGCTGATTCTACAATAAAATAAAAATAAAAATAGGAATAACCCTGGAGGTCAATCATCACCCCGAAAGCACATAGTAGACATCATGTAGTATATGTGTACCAAATTTCGGGTCAGTAGGTGAAACGGTTTGTGAGCTACAGGTGATTTAAAATCCTGGACAGACAAACGGACAGCCATGGTAATAGTGTATTATATACGTAAGAAGATAAGCTGTAACAAGAAGACAAAGAGAAAGAAAAAGGTTTGGGGATTCACCCCGTATATTGTGAAATGGATAAGCAACTGAGTAATCCAAAAAGACTGAGTCCCAATAGACTGCATGGGGAGGAGTGGGGTGGGCTTTTATAGGTGGTGTGCAGGAAGGGGCGGGTCCGTAGGGGGAGTGGCGCCAAGTGAGGTCAGCAGGAGGGTGTGGTCTGGACAGGAATGTGGAAGTTGCAGTGCCGGATTAACCAATAGGCACATGTAGCATATGCTACGGGCCCCACAATTTCGGGGGCCCCCAAATGGTGGACCCAATATTTAATGAAAAAGTGTAGCATTGAAAAACTGGTCTTTAAAAATATTATCTTTACGTTTTTAAACTGTAAATTTCTTACACAACAAAACTTTAGGGGCCCAACACATAAAATTCACATAAATATTATAAGATTCTTATTATAATCGAGAGTAAAATAATTATTTAGCCCGGTTTGAACTGTTCAGAATCTAAACTTCAGATGATGCAGACCAAAAGGGCCCCCAAATTTGAAATGTGCTACGGGCCCCCAAAGCTCTTAATCCGGCCCTGGGAAGTTGGTGTCGGTTTAATTGGGTTTCCCTTCTGTTGATCTGTACAAGATGGAGATAAGGAGTTAGTGCACTTCATCAACCCCCTGAGCTGGCATGTTACCTTCAGTTAGGCCCTTTGACTGCGTCCCATGCGCCCGTGTGTGACAAGAACAGAAAATCTTTTTAAAGACGCCAAGTAATGAATGACAGTACCCCAGCCACAGGGGATGCACAAACCAGTGTGTTTCTTCGTGCCGGTCCCAAGCCCGGATAAATGGGGAGGGTTATGTCAGGAAGGGCATCCGGTGTAAAATTTTACCAAATCAATATGCGGACAACAATACAAATTTCCATACCGGATCGGTCGAGCCCCAGGTTAACAACGACTGCCACCAGTACTGTTAGCCAACAGGGTGCTGGTGGAAATTGGGCTACTGTTGGCCGAAGAAGAAGAGGGGGGAGACGTGTCCAGAGGCAGGAGGAGAGGAGGAAGGTAAAGAGAGTGGAACTGAGGGTAGGAACTTTGAATGTTAGCAGTATGATTGGTAAGGGGAGAGAGTTGGCAGATATGATGGGAGTATATTGGGAGAAGGATGTTAAGGATAGAGCTGCCAGGCAATGGGAAAAGAGGAAGGCCTAAGAGGAGGTTTATGAATGTGGTGACAGAGGACATGCAGGTGATGGGTGTGACAAAGCAAGATGCAGAGGACAGACAGATATGGAAGAAGATGATCCGCTGTGGCGACCCCTAACGGGAGCAGCCGAAAGAAGAAGAAGAAATAATGAATGACAGTATCTGCCCAGTTGTAACACCAAGTACCTGACAGAGTAAGAGGTGAGGCTAAACCACATGGTCAGTATGACCAACTACAATGTGAAGTCAAAAGAGAATGCCACAAAGAGAGAGCTGTCCTCTAGTGGACAATTGTGGAAGTTGCACTCTGCACATGATGATGCTTTCAAGGTTACCTTACCTCTGCTACGCTCGGTGATCGTGAGGAAGTCCCTTAAGTTTGTTCACCGCGATAATGGCGACATCAGCTAAAGCTCTTGTAAATGGAGCAGGATCAGCAACGAGGATTTGTCTTTACACTGGACAGGTCTCTCCTGGACATCATCACATCTGTCCTTTGTAGCCCATTTAGCTTATGAGCAGCACTCATCTCCTCACAGGCACCCTTTTGTGGCTGGCATTCCATGGGTTAACAAGCCAAACCTTGTCATTTCTGTGTTGTATTTTCTCTGAACGTTTCTGCTTTGTCTGTTTGCCTCCCGGAAGATTAACAGTAGCCGACGTGCGATGGAGTGATTTTTCATTCTGATGAATAGGAAAGAGATGAAGCCGGCAGCAATGTCAGTGCAACTTAGAGTCAAGCAGAAACAGGAGATGCATGACCTGAGCCTGGAGTGGCACAAAGGGCCACACCACGCTACCACTGACACTTATTTCTGTCAAAACGAAGAAAAAAAAAAAAAAAAGTAAACACAAGGGAAAAAAAGATGGCACCTGTGCCCACCTCCTGCTGCTCTTCTAGACGCTCACCTGCCAGGCTGGATTCGATCTGAGGTCCTTGATGTGTTTTAATTAATCTTTTGTTAAGAACTAAAGATATTAGCAGAAGTGGGCACTCTGTACCAGGCATGGGTGGTACTGCCAGGCTAAGCCTCTAACCGTAAAAAACCTCCTGAATTTTGGATGCCAGAACAATTTGCCCATGTTCAGGCCGAACTTGGGTGATGCCCATGTCTATCAATCTATGTTTTAATGGTGCCCAATGGATGGCATGGCATGGCAATTCATCTACATTGTAGAAAGGCTCATTTGATGCTTATGCCTATTTATCTCTTTCTCAGGGCAGCCCAAGTAATGCCAACGACAATTAATTTTTTCTCTGAGAAGCCTGAATGATACCACCGACTAGTCATTTTTAATCCGGAGATTTCTGACTGTGAGGCATTTAGCAGATTCCAAATACTAATTCATCTTTTTTTTTTCCTTTGGAAGGTGCCAAATTGATGCCTCTATTCTCAGAGAGCTCTGGTGATGCCAATGACTATTTATTCTCTCCTAGGGGGTGCCCAGGTGATACCATAAGATTTCATCTTCATTGTGAAGGTCCTTACTGTGCCTTCAGAAAGTATGCAGAGCCCTTTGGACATCTTGTTCTGTTGCTGCCTTGTGCTCAAATCGTTTAAATTCATTTTTTCCTTCATTAAGCAACGCTCAATAACTCAGAATGGCAAAGTGAAGACTGGATTTTAGTTTTTTTTACAAGTTTATTAAAAATAAAACAACTGAAATATCCCATTGATTCCCTAGTGTTCTGACCCTCAGCTATGACACTTGAATTCTGGCTCAGGTGCATCCCATTCTACACCTTATTTGATGCCCACCTTTGGTCAAGTCGGTTTATTTGACCTGATTAGAGAAAGTCACACAGGTGTCTATGGAAGGCCCTACAGCTGAGCAAAAACTAAGCCATGAAGTCGAAGGAACTGCCGGCAGAGCTTAGAGACACAAGTCTGCAGAAGGCTACCAAAAAATGTCCCAAGAGCACAGTGGCCTCCGTAATTCTTTAATCGAAGAGGCCACTACTAGGACTGCCTGATTGGCCAAACTGATGGAGAAGGCTCTGTGACACCCCGAGTAGTGGCAAGGTTGGCACCAGACTACACTGTGGGCATCTTGTAGTTCAGCACCTTCAACTGCCTGGGCTGCTCCGGAGTCCACTCCCTGTGAACGACTTAGAGTGTTGACCGACTCCCTGCAACCTTCTTAGGAGCCATACTGCCCAAACTGTCTTTGTCATTGCTCCAAAAACAAATAAAAATATTGTCTGCTCTCTCACAACACCTTATCGATCCCACTGCTGCCACCAACATGTGACACCCCCGTGTAGCGGCAAGGTTAGCACCAGACTACACAGTGAGCGTCTTGTAGTTCAGGACCAACTGTGGTCAGATTTGAGAGAAGTCAGACAAGGAGGCACGGACACAAAAAAATGGTGGTATTTACAAAACAAAAGTGGGGTTTATTTACAGGTGCATGAAAACAATGTCCAAATCAAAAATAGTGAGCAATATATACAGTCAAGCTGTCAGACCCAAAAATGAAAAATAAGGACAAAAATGCAAATACACAAAATTGTAGTCTTCCCAACGAAAGAAAATAAGCAGGAAGAGACGACACACAATGAAATCAAAAAATCCAAAAAAAATATTTACAGGGAGAAAAATAAGTATATATACAGGCAAAACAAAAAGTGTACCTCAAACCCAAACTATAAGATACCTCCACCAAAACAATACTACAACTACAAAAATAAGCACCAGCCACTGTTTGGTACACTAAATGAATTCGCGATACACACCACTGAGTCTAAAGACAACCCCTTTGAGGGAGGAAGTGCCTTTTAGTTGGGGAACAGATCTTCAGCCAATCCTGCGACACGTTGCTCCCTTCCACCAATCACGATTGGCGCAGGTGCCTTCTGCCCAGATGCTCCTCTCAATCCTTTCAAGGCAGGCATTAAACAGGGTTAGCGGCCTCGCGTGCGCGCGCGGGAGCGAGCACGAGCACGAACTTCAGCGCCTTCCGACGCGCTCCCCTCGGAAGAGCCGATACGCACTACAAAAGCAAGTTACTTTTTCTTGGGGATTCTTGGGGACGCTAATGCATGCAGTAACTTAACTAAACGCTTCGCACATTTTCTTTTGCTAACGGCAGGGGGCTAAAGTGACGCTCGCCTTTATGACGGGGTACGCGCAACGTCCTAAAGAAGGCGTAACCTGGAAGCGCGTCCGACCTGGCGCCGGTCAAAGTATCCTACCGTAGTTTATTTCGACACATATATCTATCGATCGTTATACAGTAATAAATAACACTAACTAAACATCCTACCGAAAGTGACACGGCCTGATGCAAAGATTTCACAAGACGGTCATTACTCGTGCATGGATACAATGGCCTGTACAAGATTAAAAGTCACACATGCAAAATATACAACTTATAAAATGTTGACAGTAAATACCTATGCACTAAACTGTAATAAATACATGAATGTAGTAAGGCTAAGAAAAGCATATATATTACTGAAATACAGTTGGTAAGCTGCGAGAAAAGTTGCGTAATTTTGGTCTGCGCATGCGTAATATCAGTGAGTAGATCATTTCGATGGGTAGGATGTTTCGTTAGAACACCGGCGTCCCGCTGCGTAAACATGACGGCGAAAGCGCAACCATGCACTTTAACGACTTAAACAAGTTAAGTGCTTTAACTTTTATTTTGCAAAATTCGACTTTACCCATTTCTTTGGACTTTTCATTTTACTTTAAAGTGGTATTACCCCAGGCTCTTGGTAAGAGAGCAGACCAAAAACCAGATGGTCATTCTGCATGAGCTCCAGACAATCTATGTGGAGATGGGAGTACTGTAACTCCCAGAAGGACCACCACCACTGCAACACTCCACTGATCTGAGCTTTATGACAAACTGTCCAGACAACACCAAAAGACAGTGAAAAACAAGATTCTCTGGTCTGATGGAGCTAAGATTAAATGGTTTGGCCTCCATTCTAAGTGTCACCAGGCTTTCATCACTTCCTTCCCAATGGTGAAGTTTGATGGCAGCGGCAGCATCGTTCTATTAGGGTCGGGGACTTAGAGACTAATGAGAGATGAAGGACAGCTGAATTGAGCAAAGTAGGGGGATATCCTTCCTGAAAAGCTGCTCCAGAGAACTCGGTCTGGGCTGAAGGTTGACCTTCCAACAGGATAAAGTGAGGACCACATAGAAGTGACTTCAGGAACATTGAGTGGATGTCCTGGAGTGGCCCAGACAGAGCCCGGAGAAGGCTGTCACCTATCGCATGCCTATGCTGGGGTCCTAATTTGGAATCCTGAGGTGGTTCGTCATGTGGTGGGTGTGGCAACACGGTGTATCAGTGCATGCCCCCAACCTCAACCTGAAAATAGCCATTCATCCCAGCCTGACAGAACTTAAGAGGATCTGAGGAAATGAATGGCAGGAAAAAATCCAGGTGTGCAAAGCTTGTCGTGCCAAACCCAAGAAGACTCCAAACTGGAACCTGCACACACCAAAGGAGCTTCAACTAAGAGTCACTAAAGGGGCTGAATACTTGTGTCAATGGGATGTTTTCATTTTTTGTTTTTTAATTTAATAAATTTGCAAAAATCCTAAAATCCTGTTTCCGCTTGGTCATTCTGGGGTATTGAGTGTTGCTTGATGAGGGGAAAAAAATGAATTTAAATGATTTTAGCACAAGGCTGCGACACAACCAAATGTGAAAAAGTGAAGGTGTCTGAAGACTTTGGGAATCCATTAAATGAATTGAGCTCATGGCTGCAACATAACATGAATGAATGCTTTCTGAAGACACTGTAGATAAGATGGTTGTCAGATTAACGCCTGCCTGTCAAGTTCATCTTGTACCCTGGCATCGGCCTGATAGGACAGGCTGGTAAGAGGAGTCAGAATACTTTCTGAATCCACTGTATTCTCCACACATGGCTGCAACATAATGACATGTAAAATGTGAAGGGCTCTGAAAGCTTTCTGAAGGTGCCATATTTGCTGGTGATCGCCAACTCTATTTTGGGTGTAGTCCACGTGATACCAATGACTGTTCATTTGCTTTCAAGGCCATACCAGTAATGCCAAAGGATATTCTATATCTTTCTTCTAAAGGCTGCTGTCTTCAAATGCTTAGTGGATGCTAAAGACGACTTCCTCACATTCCAAAGACTCCAAGAAACACCAATGTCAAACCTTTTACAGTCTGGTGCCAAGATGATGCCATCTCAATGTATATTTATTTCATTGGTGTAAGGATGACAAAATGATTCAATCCATCACTACTCTGAAATTTGTATGTCAGACCACCAATAATACATAACTTCTATTCAAGAGAAGGGTTGTGATGCCAATGCTTTTTAATGTTCATACTTTTTTTAATGCCAATGATATTTAATTTTTTTACTGGAGAATGTGGGTGATGCCAATGACAATTCATCTTTTCTTCTAGAGCTTCCATTTTTGAAGTCTTAATAATGACTCATTTGTGATCACGGAACTCAAAGTGATGCCCAGGAGTTTTAAACTTCTCTTCTGGGAGGTGCCAATCTGATTCTCCTGAAAGTTTTGTCATGGCGGTTCATCCACACTCTGAAGTGCTTCTCCATTCTGGACAGTCTGAGCAATGCCAGTATCTCTTAATCTTTCTTCAGAGGTCCCATGACAATAAGCCCATGTGATGCCAACCTCAACCCTCATCTTTTTTGTCCATGTAGGCCAGTAGTGTATTCTGTGCCTTTGTCTAATAAACTCTTCTGACTAGTGATACATAGTGGAGGCCACAGATGGCACTACCAAGAGTAATGCCTAGTGTTCTCTTCATGCAATCGGAAATTCCAGATGTGTCACCCGCTGATGGCATCACTTCCCATTTGAACATTTCCTTGGTTTGCCTGAAGAGCATGGCTGCCATTTTTTTTCTTGTTGTTTATATCCTTAAAGCTGGAGTCCATTGTCCATGTGGAGATGCCAGACGGGAGACTAAGGCAAGATGAATAGGGTGATCCTTTTGGCACCACGACAGCTGTTATTGCAATTACGTCTCTCGCTCGGGTGGGCAGAGTTGGTCCGTGGAGCGATGGTGCACGGTGGTGGAGAGATGGTGCTGGGTCATGCTAAAAATCTCCGGCGACCACAGTGCTTACAGAAGAGCTTCTTCATGCATGAGTGGGCAATGAGAGTGCAACTGTAGCAATCCCATACATGGCTAATTACCCTGGCACAGAGGCAGAAGCGGACCACCGCCACCCACCCTCCCCCTCCAAACCCGTGGCCCTGGTTCGGCCTGCCATTTTTGTTTGACGGAGTGGCATAGGGCTGGAGAGCAGCGCCTTTAATAAGAGACACTCTCTCTCTCTCTTTCTCTTCCATGCTGCAATTTTGCCTCCGAGGCTAAAGGAACCTTTCGCATGCGGGCACGAGTGTGTGCGTACGTGTGTCTGTGTGGTCAGATGCATGGGGGGTGGCTGGCCTGATTTGGAGTATATTACAAGCCGTTACTGTAAATGAATCAACTGAAATGGAGGGATGGGGGGCCTTCAGGGAGAACAGTACTGACAGCTGCTCTCCCGTGCCCACCCCCTCACCTCGCCACCTTGGTCAGAACATGTCACGTTTCATCAGTCACTGAACGGCCATACACAGCCAGCCTCTGGAAATCTGCCTTGTTATATGAGCTGGAGAAAGAAAGGGCAAAAGACGTGAGTGGGTGGCGCTATAAATCCTCCTCAAATGCTTGGCACACCAGCCCAGTGCCCGTCCCAAATTCTTGCTTTTGAGGTTATCAAGAGCAGAATAGGGGAATGGAGCTTTAAAATCAATTCCAGTTTGAGGAACGGGTTCCCTTAGGTGCCACTTGAGCCATCCTCCACTCCTGACTCCATCTGCAAGAAAAAAAAAAAAAGAAAGAAAACACTTTCGGAAAAAATCTCCTCGGAATCATCTGGTCGGTCGAGATGTGAAGTGGCAGACGAGGCCGCTGCTCTGCTTTTTTTTGGCCTTGTTAACAGGGAGCTGTCCAGCACGAGCAGATGAGACGCTTACAGGACCCCCCTCACGTGGCTCTGCAGCCGGCGCCACACGTGCCGAGGCAGGCACGCAGCAGGGTCTGCTCCCTGGGACTTGGCCCCCGTCCGGGGGAAGCTGTCGACTTCAATCGCTTCATGCACCAGTGCCCCCCAGCCTGGCAGCTCGCTCTGGGTGAACTGGCTAAGATGCCTTCTAGCAGCAGGGGGAGCTGCACACAGATTTGTGCGGCAGATGGGCATGTAGGATGGGTTTAGGGGTGGCGTGACAAGAGGGTGTTGATGTTGGTGTCCTGGTTGAGGTGTCAATCAATGGAGGAGGTGAGCATCTCTGGTGCAAGTGCAGTGGAAAGAAGGGAGGAAAATAAGGAGCCTTAAGATGCCATGTATCCCGGGAATGTGAGCTGTGGAATACCAGTGAGGTGGAGCACTCGCGTTCACACACACACACACACACACACACACAAATACAAACATGAGCACGCATCAACACACATGTGCACACGGATACATAGGCACACATACAGAGAGACAATCACACTGCCGTACATCTGTGCACACAACACACACTGATAGGCAGCCACTCCTATTTTACAAGTACACACTGTGGCCACCAGGGGGCACACCAATGCCCCAACCTCGTCAGACGCCACTTCCCACAACAGTTCCAGATACACAGCACAGTTTATTTTTTTCTCTCGCACTCGGGTCTGAAATAAACAACATAAACTCATCCCTTCCCTTGTTATCTTCCCTTGGGCAGGAGGAGGAGTATAGGAACCTCATCAAGGACTTTGTTAAATGGTGCGACTCAAACCACCTACACCTGAACACCAGCAAAACCAAGGAGCTGGTGGTGGATTTTAGGAGGCCCAGGCCCCTCACGGACCCCGTGATCATCAGAGGTGACTGTGTGCAGAGGGTGCAGACCTATAAATACCTGGGAGTGCAGCTGGATGATAAACTGGACTGGACTGCCAATATTGATGTTCTGTGCAAGAGAGGACAGAGCCGACTATACTTCCTTAGAAGGATGGCGTCCTTCAACATCTGCAATAAGATGCTGCAGATGTTCTATCAGACGGTTGTGGCGAGCGCCCTCTTCTACGCAGTGGTGTGCTGGGGAGGCAGCATAAAGAAGAAGGACACCTCAAGCCTGGACAAACTGGTGAGGAAGGCAGGCTCTATTGTAGGCATGGAGCTGGACAGTTTGACATCCATGGAGGAGCGATGGGCACTGAGCAGACTCCTGTCAATCATGGAGAATCCACTGCATCCACTAAACAGTGTCATCTCCAGACAGAGGAGCAGCTTCAGCGACAGACTGCTGTCACCATCCTGCTCCACTGACAGACTAAGGAGATCGTTCCTCCACCACACTATGAGACTCTTCAATACCACCCGGGGGTTAAACATTAACATTATACAAAGTTATTGTCTGTTATACCTGCATTGTTATCACTCTTTAATTTAATATTGTTTATTATCAGTATGCTGCTGCTGGAGTATGTGAATTTCCCCTTGGGATTAATAAAGTATCTATCTATCTATCTATCTATCTATCTATCTATCTATCTATCTATCTATCTATCTATCTATCTATCTATCTATCTATCTATCTATCTATCTATCTTTTCATCTTCCTCTTGTTTCACTTCTTTTCCACTCCACTCCTCCTCCTCAGGCTTTGTCCACCGGCTCCAACCGAACCCCTAAGTGAAGAGGGCTGACTCCTCTCAGTGGGCAGTCAAGCCTCCAGGTCAGGCAGACCCCTTATCTAGACAGGGATGCTTATTCTGTGCAGCGCCCCCCTGGTAGCCTCTAGCAGGGTTGCGTTTTAGGACTGTTGCCCCATGGATGTTCTCTGCCACCTGGAAGTTTGGGGGAGCATGCAGTTTCAATAACCATGCTCCCCCCCCCCCCCCCCAACCTGGCCCTGCCCCTTCCAGTCTAGCTTCTTCTCAAGGAGCTCTGCCGCCATTTTGAGACAGTCTGTTGTTTGACTCCAATCTGAAAAGACTTAAACGAATTTGCTGTCTTTTGTTGTTGGTTAATTTTATGGGGTTCATCTCGTCTTCTTTCGTATTTGACATTTACACAGTCACATGAACACATCCCCATAGACACACGTGCAGACAGAGATGCCTAAATCTGCAGACGCACATAAACACACACATATGCACATGCATATAAAGACATGTAGACACACACACAAGACTCACTCTCACACACACACACACATTCATATAAAGACATGTAGGCACGCACAAAACTCGCTCCCACACACACACACACACATAAACACACACACACGCACATGCATATAAAGACATGTAGGCACAAACAAGACTCGCTCACATACACATGCACACATGCATGTGCAAATAAAGACATGTAGACACACACACAGAATCAAGTGCACCCTCAGATATTGAGCCGTACACATATGCATTCTCAAAGACATGCTGTGCTCATATCAAGACTGACACTCACATATTCAAGCATACAACACACACACACACAGTGAAGCACAGAGTCATTCACACACACACACACACACACACACACAGTGATGGACACCATGGGTGAACTGGCATTCTGAACTGGATGGATGGAGTTCTCTTACCTGTCTGGGAGGATTTTATGGTTAGGGATGGGATGGACGTTCATCCTGGCCATGATTGTTCTTATTCTGGTCAGAAGGTGGACACAATTGATGGACAGGAGATGACTGCCTCCCAGAGCCATGTGTTCTTGTAGTCCCCTGGGTGGCAGCATCAGCCTGGCGGAGCTCCCATCTGGTCACCCGCCAGGCCACATGGCTGTTATCTTTATGTGCCGGGAGGAGGGTCCTCTGTCAGAAGGAAGTTCCATCTGACCTGGCAGTCTTTCTTGTGGTGGCAGAAGTGCTCCCAGGTTCTGGCATAATGAAAGCTGCTCCACCTCACCCGCGTAACTCAGAGACAGGAGAGCAGATAAATGGAGGAGGAAGAGAAAGAGAACGAGGGCATTACTGGAGAAAGATGCCAATTTGAAAAAGATACTGTGTTAGCCAAAGAAATATTTACTTGAACCCTGCAGTTGTGTCTGTGGTTTGGGGCTCTGAGGCACCCCCTAGTGGTCACAACATGCTCACACATCTGTACATACGCACACACACGCTTGCACTTGCACTCACAGGGAGCCATGCGCATGAATATGAATGAGATGTTATCGATCGCATTTGAATGCTGCAGTTCTTTCCTCATTTGTCCAACATGAGCCACACAGCAGCAGCTGACCTCCCTGTTAGGTCCTGACCGAGTTCAAGATGGCCAATTGGTAATTCATGTATTCTCCTCTCCTCAAGTTTCCCAGACTAATGGTACACCAAGGCCATCAGGCTGTTTCTGGTCCAAGCACCAGACACAGGGATCTTCTTGTCAGTTTAAAGTTTGAGCCTTGATTCACAGTCACAATCGGTGACTTCAAAGAGTTCAGTCCAAAGTGGTGGAGGAACCTCTCAAGGTGTCTCAGAGTCGCTAGCATCACCCTTTCCCTCCATGGGTCTGACATTACCCAGACCACCTGTGGCATCGGTAAACTCAGAGCTCCAGCATATGGTCATGTAGGCTAACCCTGGCAATTGAGGACACCATGGTGACCACATGTCCCCATTGCCCACTTGTCCAAGGCCTCTCTGCCTTGCCAGTGCAATGCGTGAGTTGTGCGCCCCACTCTGACTTGGTGTCATCCTCGACACACTGCTGTTATTAAAATGCCACCATAAACCCTGTGGTAAATTTGCAGTGATTTGTTTTTGGGTTAGCTTAGCTGTATACTGACATCACGGTCCAGGACTAGGTGGTCCCTTGTCCAATTAGACACGGCTGTTCACGATCCCACCCCTGAAGGTCTACCCGAATGAGTTCTGGCAACCTGACCCAGTATTCTCAAAAGCAGTTAATCCCATTCAGGGTCCAATGGGTGGAGCCTCTCCCAGCAGAGCCCACCTCTAGATGGGGCACACCTGTTTTTGAGATGAAAACCAGGGTGTCCAGAGAAAGTGCAGACATGGGCAGAACATGCAAATTTCACACAGACCATGATCAGGCGAGGACTTCAAACACAGGATGCTGGATCCATAAGGCAGTAGTGCTAACTGCTGGGCTGCCCAACCTAGTAGCAGCCCTCTCTATAGTAAGACCCCTCAAGCAGCCACTGGTAGAAAATCTCCAAGGCTCTATTCCTATTTGGCATTCTGATACTTCCATGTCCATGGTTGACAGTCCATTTCTTTTCCACATTGGTCTCTCATAGATGTTAACACTCTTGATGACTTGGGACTCTGGACATTCCAGGCATTAAGGTCCAGGTTCTTCATCCCTTTTTTCTTCTCTTATTCTGAGGTCAGTCCTTGAGACATGTAGTGTGTCGCTTCTGTGTGACAATGTGATCTTCCGTCCTCCATTGCCTTGTGATGGAACACCATGTTGAAGAATATCACTCTGTCGTCCAGGTACCCCAGTCATCAGCATGCTCAGTTTAATTTTGTCCATCACTTGTATCTTAATCCACTGGCCCTCATTTGTCACTTCCTCACCTTAAGTGTCTCTAGATCCTTCCTCCATATGACTTGGAGCTGCCCCACAATCACTCCCTTTTGGCTTTCAGTTTAGAATTCCCTCTCCTCTATGCTGTCTATCCCAGTTTCTCTGTCTCCTCATACTTTCCTTCTCCTGGACATTTCCATACTTTCTCTCTGAGCCCAGTCTGGCAGAGGTTGTTCTCTCTGGGCACCATGGTTGACAAACTTGCAGTGGTCTCCTGATGGACGTCTACCAGCTCTGTCTCTGTCGTTTCTTGGAGATCTTATTTTCTAAAGGGTGGTGCAGGGAAATTGGGGAATTTTTCAAATGGTGTTCAAAGCACAAATAAACACCTTACAAAATATATTTAATGATGAAATGTATTGTACAGGGCGGCACGGTGGTGTAGTGGTAGTGCTGCTGCCTCACAGTAAGGAGATCTGGGTTCACTTCACGGGTCCTCCCTGCGTGGAGTTTGCATGTTCTCCCTGTGTCTGCGTGGGTTTCCTCCGGGTGCTCCGGTTTCCTCCCACAATCCAAAGACATGCAGGTTAGGTGGATTGGCGATCCTAAATTGTCCCTAATGTGTGCTTGGTGTGTGCTTGCGCACTGTCCGGGATTTGTTCCTGCCTTGCGCCCTGTGTTGGCTGGGATTGGCTCCAACAGACCCCTGTGACCCAGTGTTCGGATTTAGCGGGTTGGAAAATGGATGGATGGATGGATGTATTGTACAGGATATGCAATAGATAGATAGATAGATAGATAGATAGATAGATAGATAGATAGATAGATAGATAGATAGATAGATAGATAGATAGATAGATAGATATTAATTTTATGTTTTGAAGAAAACATCATGAAGGTGTTGTCCATTTCTCCATACGCATTCTGAGAGCCTGTTGCGGAAATTCTGCATTGCTCGATGTAACGTGTCAAGAGGAATGCCAGCGATTTCCTCTTCAATCCTCCTTTTTAGTTCAGCAATGGCTGCAGGACGTGTGCGGTACACTAGGCTTTAAGATGTCCCCACAGAAAAAAACAAACAGTGAGATCAGGGGATCTCGGATGCCACCGTTGCGTGAAATAACGCACCTTCCAAACAATAGTCGAATAGCTTCCATTGATTGTTGGGCAGTACGTGAAGTGGCTCCACCTGGGGACTTCTTTATTTTAAGGCTGAACCCGTTTCTTCAGAATTCCATACCCATGCTGCAATCGCGTGAGCAGACGGGACACGATTGTTACGTTCTAACTGGTAATGACGCTGACATTCCCTTTGCGCAGCAGTCACGCTATCGCCATTTTTATAAAAGGCTTTCACAGCGAGAGCTCGGTGCGCACCACTCCACTGCTCCATTAGATCTCATGGCAAGGGGTTCTAAGCGAGGTCACATCGGTCCTAAACAACTGCCAATGCCCCACGGTCATCAACACTTTTCTCATTTCCCTGTGCCATCCTGTATAATCTAACTCTTCTTGAACTTTCAGCACTGAGGTTTGATGGAACATTTGGCTCCAACATCAGGGAGTGACTTTTGGTCGCCAAGCTTATATATTAATGGATATCTGGTGGCCATTGATGATGCAAAGGTGTCCTCCTTGCTGCCTTTCTTCTTCATTCTGGATGTGGACCAGGGCCGTCTTAATGTATGGGCACAATGGGCACTGCCTGGGGGCCCCAGGAGCATAGGGGCCTACGATGTTTCTGATGCCTTTGTATGTTTCAGTTTTGCTATCAAAACAGAGGCCACAGGGCACTACTTTGCCCCGCGGGGCCTATGATGCTGTTAAGATGGCCCTGTTTGTGTGGGGGGGCATGTGTTCAGTGACTGGCACATTCCTGCCTTGTATCTGATGCTGCTGAGATAGACTCCACCCTCACCCAGATTTTGGGTCTTTCAACTCAAAAGTAATTCACGTTAATTGGAAATTGAAGGGAAGAACATTGGCACGATGGGCACTGTCCAGTATAGGAGCCCACAATATTTCTGATGCCTATGTATGTTTCTGTTTTGCTATCAGAACAGGGACCCCAACACACTATTCTTTGCCCAGGGGTCTATGATGATGTTAAGATGGCCCTGACATTGCGGACCACTGCTGTTTCTAATTAGCCATGCAGACAACACTTCAGTCACTTTCTGTATTGTGGTTTATTTTGTGGTGAGGTGGGCACTGCTTGTTTGATCTTATTATCGTGTGATTTCATACATCCTATTCACAAAAAAAGCAGCCACTGCTAGTGAGATGTTGGGATGGGATGTAAACCTAGAAAAGTGTGGAGGCTGCATGGGATGTTAAACCTTGAAAGTTTACTTAAAGTGCAGTGGAGGGTTAAATCTACACTGCACAATATGACAGTGGAAGGCACTATATACATCAAACAGGCACATCATGTGTACAGGCAGGACTACCTTTCTGGATCTGATGAGAAGATGAGAGAGGGCACTGGCGCTAACGATATCTAGACCAATGTCTAACTCCGCCCACATATCATAGAGCTGGCCCCGCCCACTCCATAAAATCAGGGCGTTCATTCGGACCCAACTCGTCGTCGTAGACAGAAGTCAGACTCCAGCTTGCAGATCCTTCTTTTGCAAACTACCAGGTTTGGATCAAGCCAGCTTTATTTTGTGCCCAGACCGCCATTTTATTTTTCTTTCTTTTTGTTTCAGAATTGTTTGTTCTGCTTACCTTTTGGAATAGTTCACGCCAGGAGTAGTGATAACATGTTCTGTCAACTCCGGGACTCAGATGTTTACAGCCGCGTGATCGCCCCCCACACCGCGATCAAATCTCCATCAGCTTTCCATTTCAGTCAGACAGATGAACGGAAAGCCGCAGCTTCCTCTTGTGTTTATTGTGGAAGGCGAGCGCGGTTTCTAAGCTCAGAGCATAAATTGTCTTGACATCGTTTACTGGGGGGGAGAGACGGAAGATTAAACAAGGTGCTGCTGTCCTGTAAAAAGCGCTATAAAAATAACTAACGACCCCTCGCCGCCTTATTTATAGTGCGCCTGTCTTGTCACTCACTTGCTGTGAAAGACGCCCTATAAAAAGAGACCTCGCTCAGTCCCGCCATGGACGGTCACCCGCGTGGCCTCAAAGATCTGTTTTTGATCCGGTGCCTCGCAGAGTCGTCGCCTTCTAGAAGCTTCACCTTGTCCGCACAGGTCTTTTCTTTCTTTTAGATAGTATTCTTAAATTCACTTACAACATTAGAATTCTGCTCGATCCGCAATAACAGCGTTTTGTCAACCTTTAAGAGTTTTAATCGCGCCCCCCTAAAGTATTTTTGAAAGGAGCCCACTTATACTAATTTGTTCTTTTTTAATTAATGATATATCATAGATGCATATTTTATTATACCTACTTAACTTTTATCGACATTTATCTCACTCTATATTTATTTTTCTAATATCAGAATGTAGTTTAAGTTATGCGGTGGGTTGGCACCCTGCCCAGGATTGGTTCCTGCCTTGTGCCCTGTGTTGGCTGGGATTGGCTCCAGCAGACCCCCGTGACCCTGTGTTCGGATTCAGCGGGTTGGAAAATGGATGGATGGATGGATAGTTTAAGTTAATTTGTTTTGGTTTCAATAGATGTATTTTCATATTTTTGATTCTTGTTTTCTTTTGTTCACATCTTCACGCCCCAATTTCTGTTACTTTGCGCCCCCCTAGGGGGGCCCGCCCCACAGATTGAGAACCACTGCGCTATAAGAACAAAAGAAATTTGACGAATTAGAGGAGATCATGCTGTCCGTCAGCTTGTTTGTTCAGCTGATAGGTAAGCAGTCTGAACATCTCATCCAGGTCCTTCTTAAAGGTTGTGAAGGTCTCTGCTGCAACTTCATGTGTTGGTTGTTCCTTCCAGATTCTCATTCTTCTTTGTGTAAAGAGGTGCTTTTTGGCTTAAGTCCTAAATATTCTTTCCTTTAATTTCCACTTAACGTGATTTACTTTGAGTTAAAAGAACCAGGGGCAGCATGGTGGTGCAGTGGGTAGCGCAGCTGCCTCGCAGTTAAGAGACCCGGGTTCGCTTCCCGGTCCTCCCTGCGTGGAGTTTGCATGTTCTCCCAGTGTCTGCGTGGGTTTCCTCCGGGCGCTCCGGTTTCCTCCCACAGTCCAAAGACATGCAGGTTAGGTGGATTGGTGATTCTAAATTGGCCCTAGTGTGTGCTTGGTGTGTGGGTGTGTTTGTGTGTGTCCTGCGGTGGGTTGGCACCTTGCCCGGGATTGGTTTCTGCCTTGTGCCCTGTGTTGGCTGGGATTGGCTCCAGCAGACTCCCGTGACCAGCGGGTTACAAAATGGATGGATGAAAGAGCCAGGATCTGGGTGAGGGTGGAGTCTATCTCAGAAGCATAGGGCACAAGGCAGGAATGTGCCAGTCACCACACACACAAATACACACACAAACACAGAGGCAGGGTTGTCTTAACAGCTTAGTAGCCCTCAAGGGGCAAAGTAGTGCACTGGAACCCCTGTTTTGATAGTAAAATAGAAACATACACGGGCATCAGAAACATCATAGGCCCATATGCTCCTGGGATCCCAGCCAGTGCCCATACATTAAGACGGCCCTGCACTCAGGCTGATTAGCTTAACTGCCATGTCTTCGGAGATCTGGACAAAAACCCATATAAACAAAGGGAGAACAAGCAAACTCTACACAGATGGCAACCCAGTGCATAAGAAGAAGCCAAGACGCTGGATACATGAAGCAACAGAGCGAGCAGATTCATGTAATATTTCAGGGGTGTCCAACTCCAGGCCTGGTGGGCCGCAGTGGCTGTAGGTTTTCATTCTAACCCTTTTCCCAATCAGTGACAAGCTTTCAATGCTAATTAAATTATTTTCCCTTTGTTTTAATAGCCTATAGTTTTTAAGGATTCAGTCCTCTGAATTGATTTGTTTCTTCATTAAATGTGAAACGGGCCAACAGATGACCAGGTAAATTGGGGCTTCAAACATCAACTTGCACTCCAACCAGTTTCTTAGTGAGAAGCCGACTCCTGCCGTTAATTAAACCCGTTATTTAATTCCATGGCCTGTTGCCGCTCTCAGTCTGACAGAACAGACATTTCCAAAACTGTTGATTTTCTATTTTTTTTTCTAAGAACACCATCAAAATGTTTTGGTGACCAGAGAGATCAGCCTTACAGAGACCTGCACCTTTCTTTCTTTTTAAGATACAGTCACATGAAAAAGTTTGGGAGCCTCTCTTAATTCTTTGGATTTTTGTTCATCATTGGCTGAGCTTTCAAAGTAGCAACTTCCTTTTAATATATGACATGCCTTATGGACACAGTAGCATTTCAGCAGTGATATTAAGTTTATTGGATTAACAGAAAATATGCAATATGCATCATAACAAATTTAGACAAGTGCATAAATGTGGGCACCCAACAGAGATATGATATCAATACTTAGTTGAGCCTCCTTTTGCAAATCTAACAGCCTCTAGACGCTGTCCTCCTGTAGCCTTTGATGAGTGTCTGGATTCTGGATGGAGGTATTTTTGACCATTCTTCTCTCCAGTTCAGTTCAATTTGATGGACAGCCAGCTTCAAATCATCCCATAGATTTTCGATGACATTCAAGTCAGGGGACTGTGACGGCCATTCCAGAACATTGTACTTCTCCCTCTGCATGAATGCCTTTGTAGATTTCGTACTGTGTTTTGGGTCATTGTCTTGTTGGAATATCCAACCCCTGCATAACTTCAACTTTGTGACTGATGCTTGAACATTATCCTGAAGAATTTGTTGATATTGGGTTGAATTCATCTGACCCTTGACTTTAACAAGGCCCCCAGTCCCTGAACTAGCCACACAGCCCCACTGCATGATGGAACCTCCACCAAATTTGACAGTAGGTAGCAGGTGTTTTTGTTGGAATGCCGTGTTCTTCTTCTGCCATACAAAGCGCTTTTTGTTATGACCAAATAACTCCATTTTTCCTCAGTCCAAAGCACTTTGTTCCAAAATGAATCTGGCTTGTCTAAATGAGCATTGGCATACAACAAGCGACTCTGTTTGTGGCGTGAGTGCAGAAAGGGCTTCTTTCTCATCACCCTGCCATACAGATGTTCTTTGTGAAAATTGCGCTGAATTGTAGAACGATGTACAGATACACCATCTGCAGCAAGATGTTCTTGCAGGTCTTCCTGATGACATTCCTTACAGTTGAAACTGACAGTTTAAACCTCTGAGATAGCTTTTTGTAGCCTTCCCCTAAACCATGAGACTCAACAATCTTTGTTTTCAGATCTTTGGAGAGTTGTTTTGAGGATCCCATGCTGTCACTCTTCAGAGGAGAGTCAAAGGGAAGCCCAACTTGCGATTGACCCCCTTAAATACCTTTATATCTCATGACTGGACACACCTGTCTGTGAAGTTCAAGGCTTAATGAGCTAATCCAACCAATTTGGTGTTGTAAGTAATCAGCATTGAGTAGTGACAGGCATTCAAATCAGCAAAATGACAAGGGGACCCACATTTGTGCACAGCCAGTTTTTCACATTTGATTTAATTTCATACAACTAAATACTTTGTTCGGAAATCACCTCAGTACTCAGATGTTCCTAGGAAATGAAAGACATACCACTGTTATCTTTTTTGTTGAGAGTCAATTATTATGCAGGCTGAGAGGGGTTCCCAAACTTTTTGATATGACTGTATTTTGTGGTGGGTACAGGTGAGCTGGTCATATGGCAGCTTGTTTTGTGGCCGCTAATTAAGTAAAAAGAAACAACTAAGGCAAAAGAAATTAATTAGTCACAAAAACTGGTCATTAATGATGGTTAGAATGAAAACCAGCAGCCACTGCGGCCCTCCAGGACTGGAGTTGGGCACCCCTGTTTAAATATTTTACTTTAAACCACGTGAACTGCCAAACTACAGGGGCTGATCTACCATCGGCAGGTTCGGGATGTGCACCAAGGGGCCTTTTTAACAAATTCCCCACAACTACACAGGACCCCCGCACAGTAAAACGCTGGAGTAACTACCAAGAGTCGAAGTGACCAAAGGGGATCCCAATAACCATATTCATTAAACCCCACCCTCATAGAGGACGCTGAAGCAATCGGAACAAGCACAGAAACCACGAGTGAGAAATACCGCGCTGCATTTTTAAAATGTGTGATCAGCTCTAAGCAACCCAAGAGCCTACGGGGGTCTTAATCAGGACTTGAACCTACATGAGTCAGGTCCAACACTTTAGTGGAATGCGAAAGACACTACATAAGAGCTTATTAAATGTCCACATGGTCTACATGAAAGATGCCCGCGTTCTGGAGTGGCGATCACCATAAATGGTGCAACTGAAATTTGGCACACTTTTATTTTGCAAGGAGGTTTGTCAGGACAGTTCAATAAACGTTGATGAGATATCTCGAGTAGATCGCACTTTGTAAAGCTGAGGAAATTCAAACTCTCCCACTGAAAATCATGTGGTGAATTTGTGAACTCGTCTATCTTAAAACAGGGACACATTCTGCGTGACTTCATCTACGAATCCGTTTTTCAGTTCCACATTTACCTGCAGAGCGGTCACTTTAGCTTGCATATTTTTGAAGATTCTCCTCTCGTGCTCGTCTGACAGCCGCTCAGATCAAGTCAGACAAAACTCCGGAGGAGGCACAAGCGCAAGCCGCTCGTACACGCGCCCACGTCTCCTGCTGCTTGACGTGAGTTAAATGAACACGCTAAAAAAAAATAGTGACAAAGATCTCAAGTGTTATAAAAGGCGCTCAGTAATGACAGACATGCTCTGTAGTAGTGCTTACTGTGAAAGGTGCTATATAAGAGTCCAGGGGTCTGTATTATACAGTAGTTGAATATGCAATGTGCCATATAGTAAGGACAGTGCGCTGCAAGACATTCGTGTAAGGTACCATAAAACATAGGGACGTAGAGAGTCTGCTCTGCAACAGCATTGTGTAGGGCACTATATACAGTGGTGTGAAAAACTATTTGCCCCCTTCCTGATTTCTTATTCTTTTGCATGTTTGTCACACAAAATGTTTCTGATCATCAAACACATTTAACCATTAGTCAAATATAACACAAGTAAACACAAAATGCAGTTTTTAAATGATGGTTTTTATTATTTAGGGAGAAAAAAAATCCAAACCTACATGGCCCTGTGTGAAAAAGTAATTGCCCCCCTTGTTAAAAAATAACCTAACTGTGGTGTATCACACCTGAGTTCAATTTCCGTAGCCACCCCCAGGCCTGATTACTGCCACACCTGTTTCAATCAAGAAATCACTTAAATAGGAGCTGCCTGACATAGAGAAGTAGACCAAAAGCACCTCAAAAGCTAGACATCATGCCAAGATCCAAAGAAATTCAGGAACAAATGAGAACAGAAGTAATTGAGATCTATCAGTCTGGTAAAGGTTATAAAGCCATTTCTAAAGCTTTGGGACTCCAGCGAACCACAGTGAGAGCCATTATCCACAAATGGCAAAAAACATGGAACAGTGGTGAACCTTCCCAGGAGTGGCCGGCCGACCAAAATTACCCCAAGAGCGCAGAGACGACTCATCCGAGAGGTCACAAAAGACCCCAGGACAACGTCTAAAGAACTGCAGGCCTCACTTGCCTCAATTAAGGTCAGTGTTCACGACTCCACCATAAGAAAGAGACTGAGCAAAAACGGCCTGCATGGCAGATTTCCAAGACGCAAACCACTGTTAAGCAAAAAGATCATTAGGGCTCGTCTCAATTTTGCTAAGGAACATCTCAATGATTGCCAAGACTTTTGGGAAAATACCTTGTGGACTGATGAGTCAAAAGTTGAACTTTTTGGAAGGCAAATGTCCCGTTACATCTGGCGTAAAAGGAACACAGCATTTCAGAAAAAGAACATCATACCAACAGTAAAATATGGTGGTGGTAGTGTGATGGTCTGGGGTTGTTTTGCTGCTTCAGGACCTGGAAGGCTTGCTGTGATAGATGGAACCATGAATTCTACTGTGTACCAAAAAATCCTGAAGGAGAATGTCCGGCCATCTGTTCGTCAACTCAAGCTGAAGCGATCTTGGGTGCTGCAACAGGACAATGACCCAAAACACACCAGCAAATCCACCTCTGAATGGCTGAAGAAAAACAAAATGAAGACTTTGGAGTGGCCTAGTCAAAGTCCTGACCTGAATCCAATTGAGATGCTATGGCATGACCTTAAAAAGGCGGTTCATGCTAGAAAACCCTCAAATAAAGCTGAATTACAACAATTTTGCAAAGATGAGTGGGCCAAAATTCCTCCAGAGCACTGTAAAAAACTCACTGCAAGTTATCGCAAACGCTTGATTGCAGTTATTGCTGCTAAGGGTGGCCCAACCAGTTATTAGGTTCAGAGGGCAATTACTTTTTCACACAGGGCCATGTAGGGTTTGGATTTTTTTTTCTCCCTAAATAATAAAAAACCACCATTTACAAACTGCATTTTGTGTTTACTTGTGTTATATTGACTAATGGTTAAATGTGTTTGATGATCAGAAACATTTTGTGTGACAAACATGCAAAAGAATAAGAAATCAGGAAGGGGGCAAATAGTTTTTCACACCACTGTAAATAGGACTACTGTGCAGCATCATTATATGTAGGTTGCTCTATAAATAAGGCTGTGCGTTGCAGAAGCATTGCTATATGTAAGGTGTGGTATAAAGTTGACTGTACTATGCAGTAGCATTGCTTTATAAGACATTATAGAAATAGAAATGTGTTCTGCAGCCACAATATTGTGTAAGGCACTATATAAATATTACTACTGGGCAGCAGCATTGCTATGAAATGTGCTATATGATTTTTTATGTGCTCTTCAGTAGCATTGTTGTGTAAGGTACTACGTTATACAGATATGAGTGCTATATGCACCAACACAGCTGTGTCAGGCACTATATAAATTAAATTATGTACTACAGAAGCATTACTGTTTAAGGTTCTATATAAATTTGATTGTACTCTGTAGTATTAGTGATGTGTAAAATGACTATATAAATATGAGTACAATGAAAAAACATTGCTGTGGAAGGTGCAATATAAATACTACTGTACATAGGGCCAGGTTGGATTTTGATATGGGGTAGTGGAGGGGTGGGTGCTCATCATTATATTTTACTATAATATAAAAGTTAAAATTTGATCACAAAAATGAATAAATATGGCTATCCTGTAGAAGCATACCTGTACAGTATATTGTAATATATAAATACAACTATGCTTTGCAGCAGCAGTATGTAAGGTGCTATATAAATGTACATGATCTCTGCAGCAGTATTTTTGGGTAAGGCACTATATCTATATGACTACAATGCAGCTGTGTAAGGTGCTATATACATGTGACCGTGCTCTGCAGCAGCATTTCACATACAAGCTGCTGTTCACACCATACGCTGACTTAGGTGCGATACAAGGTGACATCTAAAGAAAGCCGCAGTCAGCAGGGTTGGAATTGTAGCTGCTGTGCTGAAATTTCCTACACAGGCTGCCAACTATACCAAGCGTTATCTATCTATCTATCTATCTATCTATCTATCTATCTATCTATCTATCTATCTATCTATCTATCTATCTATCTATCTATCTATCTATCTATTATATAGTGGCTTTCATATCTATCTATCTATCTATCTATCTATCTATCTATCTATCTATCTATCTATCTATCTATCTATCTATCTATCTATCTATTATATAGTGGCTTTCATATCTATCTATCTATCTATCTATCTATCTATCTATCTATCTATCTATCTATCTATCTATCTATCTATCTATCTATCTATCTATCTATCTATCTATCTATGATTTCAAACCCAAGTTATTTTTGAAGACTGAAATAATCCTCATCTCAGTTTATTTTACAAATGCTGGGCTACATAAATCTGATGTGCTGGTATTGCTGGTATTAAAGATCGTAGTGTTCAAGGGTACAACAAACTGTAAAAGGTGCTCTAAAAACTGAAATCACGTTGCTATTTAAGGAATGTAGTATGCAGAAATATATATATATATATATATATATATATATATATATATATATATATATTGTGATGGACGACCGGCTATGGACTCCGGTCGCCACCCCCAGGCCGCTAGGAGGAGCCCTCCGGACAGCATATTTGTGCCCCGAGTTCCAGCAGGGCCTCATGGACTTTGTAGTGTTATGACACAGCCCTGCTGGATACCTTGGGGGCCGCCAGGAGTCGCTGTAGGGGGGCTAGTGGGCTCTTGCATGCCCTATAACCCGGGAGTGCGTCACAGTCACGTGACTGGAGGAAGCAGCGTGCTCCCGGGATGAAAAGGACTGTTTACCCTGACCCGGAAGGGATAAGGACTTGGGGGTTTGGCCAGGAGCCAAATCCGGGTCAGGGACTATAAAAGGACTCTGGGTAAGCCCAGACATTTGAGCTGAGCTGGGAGGAAGGGTGGAAAAGTGTCTGGGAGTGTGGAGGATTATTGTGTTTATTATCGATTAATTATATGAGTATTGTGGAGTGGAGCGTGCTTGGTGCAATTATTATTATTAATAAATCATTATTTGGACTTTTACCTGGTGTCTGACGTCTAGTCTGAGGGTTCAAGGGGTCACAGAGACCTTTAATCTTTTACAATATATATATTTGTAATAAGTGGTTTCTCCATAAAGACAGAAATGCGTACTCAATCCTAACCACCATCAGTGGTCACTTAAAGCAGAAATGATGTCCATCAAGTTCTTGGTGTGGCCTCAGATCTCCAGAGGTGTCCGTGTTCTTGACAGGCTCTTAATTGTAGTGTTGTAAGAGTTTTAGATTCGAAGTGACAGACCCTCTGCAGCGGCGTTCACGATACAAGGTGCTATATGAAGTGGTAGTCTTCTGATGTACTTTTTTTATAATTTGTGATTTTTTTTAAAAACAATAGCAATGTGTGTGAGACTCGCTATAGCAGGTGTCATGAAGGAATGCCAGTGCCCTGCAGCTCTTTAAGCTCTGCCATTGCCCAGCTGCTATTTAAAGACTGCAAAACAATTCCCTCGCCATATAAAGACACTGATGCTCGACAGTAAAAGCCAATGGCAGGGCCGGTGTGTTTAATAAAGCTGCCTGAGGCAAGGCATATTTTTGCTGGCCATTTCGATATCCCTGCTAAGTATGAGATGATAACAAAAGAATGACTTGACATCTAAACTGCTTTCAGTGTCAGTGGTCAAGCAGAGATCATTCCCAAAGCCAGTGCTTATGGTGGGCTCCATAGTGGCACTTCCCCATTCTGCCCTTTATTATACCATAGAGCCATTACCAACCCACATTTAGTAATTCCTCACAGGTGGTGCAGTGGTAGTGCTGCTGCTTTGCAGTAAGGAGACTGTGGAAGATTGGGGGTTCGCTTCCTGGTTCCTCCCTGTGTGGATAGCACTTTGAGTACTGAGAAAAGCGCTATATAAATGTAATGAATTATTATTATTAAATAATTGTGTCTTTTCACCAAGCTTTTCCAATTCCAAGGTAGATCCCCATACCCTACCACCCCCTTAACCCCCTATCTCCAAAATAGTTTCTATATATATCAGAGCGCTTTATTCTTCCAAGGGTGACCCCCGACCCTTTCTTCACCTCTGAAGATATCGTAATATCGGTGTTGTATCTACACCATTAATCGTTGGATTGAGAAAGTCTTCAGACCCCTTCACGTCTTTCATATTTTTGTTATGTTGCGACCTTGTGTTCAAATGCCCAGAAGTGGAGTATACTTCACTTACAGTATATAGACATAATCCAACAGTGGAGTTTCTTCCTGAAGAGCACATCACAGACAATGTCTCCATCTGCCCAATTTCCTACACTCTTTAAGAGTAAGGTGCCAAAGCAGCTCTTCAGCACGATGCCATAGGGGAACCATTTCTGGCTTTCCCAAAGAACCATCCACACAAAGGCTCCAGAAAGAACCTTATATTTCTATCCCTAACGTGTTCCGTGAATAATCATGAACAGATAATATAACACATTAGTGACTCTTCTCACATACAATCCTACCAGCTAAGTTCAAGTTTTTTGATCTTCCATCTCCAGCTGCACTCTTAAAAGTCAAGGTGCCAGGGTGTTTTTTTAGAACAATGCCATAGGGGCAACCATTTTTGGTTCCTAAAAGACCCATTCATATGAAGGTTCCAGAAAGACCCTTTTATTTATTTAGATCCATAACAGGCTCCACACAGTCAGTAACCCTGAGTAGATGGTAACAGATTTGTGAAATAGCAATGGCTCCCGATTTTTAAAAGACTCGCTGCATACGTACAGTAATGCAGGCTAAGATCAGGTCTTCTTGATCTCTTATGTCCTGTTCAGTGGCTTACCATTAAAGATTTCAATTTCTTTGTACATACAGAATGTCTATCAAAGAAGAAAGAACCAACGTCACATGCAAAGAACCCGTCCCACAATGCAATGGTGCTTTGTCAAGCAATGGAGCTACAAGGAACCACACAACCCAGTGAAAAACCAGAAAATGCCATTATGGATAACCTGCTGTACATTAAAGGTGTCTGTTTTGTCCACATATTAGGAACCTTTTCAAACCCAAAGTCCTGATCTCATATGCAAAGAACCAGTAAAAGCTCCTCAAGTAGCCACACAGTCCAGTGCCATGGAAGAAGTAACTGCTCTTTTTAAGAGTGTAACATGCATGAGCGAGTGGAGCAGCAGGCCCTCCTTCAATGCCCATCCACGCTTGGTCCTTGTGTCTGTTGGTCATTTGGTCAGAAGCTACATTCTCCTAGACCACCATGGCTGTGGTGACTGGCAGGGTCCTGTCAGGCTCTAACCTGCTTTTGGCTTCCATAGATTAATTCTGACTCCCTCCAGTACTGGTATAGTGTCCCCCCTAAATTGCTCAGTGATTGTAGTCTCACTGTCTCACGTTCATAAACATTTCAGGACATGTACTTCAGCCCTATTAGAGCTCCACTCCATTGGAGAGGTTGTCGCTTTAATATACGTCAGTGATAGTTCTGGTTACACTATGGCTAGGATTACGGTTTAGAGAGGGTTATCTGACTCAAGAAATCCAGGTGACCAAAACCTGCAAGCCAATTGGCTGGAGCTACTGAACCGTAAAGCTGTGGAGGTCTGCACACCTAAGCCAGTCGCCTCTCTGGTAAAGGCTGTATGTCTCTCTCTCTCTCAATCTCTCTCACTCTTCTGCTCTCAATCTCTCTCTCTCTTTCTCTCCCTCTCTCAGTCTCTCTCTGTCTCTCTCACTCTCTCCCTCCCTCTCTCCCTCTTTCAATCTCTCTCTTTCTCTCCCTCTCTCAATCTCTCTCTCTTTCTCTCTCTCTCTTAATCTCTCTCTCCCTCTCTCTCTCAATATCTCTCTCTCTCTCACTCTTCCACTCTCAATCTCTCGCTCTCTTTCTCTCCCTCTCTCAATCTCTCTCTCTCTCCGTCTCTCAGTCTCTCTCAATCTCTCCCTCTCTCAATCTCTCTCTCTTTCTCTCCCTCTCTCTCTCTTTCTCTCCCTCTCTCAATCTCTCTTTCTCCCTCTCTCAGTCTCTCTCTCTTATCTCTCACTCACTCACTCACTCACTCACTCACTCACTCACCCACTCTCTCACTCTCTCTCTCTCTCTCTCTCTCTCTCTCTCTCTCTCTCTCTCTCTCTCACTCTCTCCCTCTCTCAATCTCTCTCTCTCTTTCTCCCTCTCTCGGTCTCTCAATCTTCTTCTCTCAATCTCTCTCTCCCTCTCTCAATCTCTCACTCACTCACTCTCTCGCTCTCTCTCTGTCTGTCTCCCTCTCTCAATCTCTCTCTCTTTCTCCCTCTCTCAGTCTCTCTCTTTCTCTCCCTCTCTCAATCTCTCACTCACTCACTCTCTCGCTCTCTCTCTGTCTGTCTCCCTCTCTCAATCTCCCTCTTTCTCTCCCTCTCTCAATCTCTCTCACTCTCTCAATCTCTCACTCACTCACTCTCTCACTCTCTCTCTGTCTGTCTCACTCTCTCCCTCTCTCAATCTCTCTCTCTTTCTCCCTCTCTCAGTCTCTCTCTCTCTTTCTCCCCCTCTCTCTCTCCCTCTCTCAATCTCTCTCACTCACTCTCTCGCTCTCTCTCCCTCTCTCAATCTCTCTCTCGCTCTCTCTCTGTCTCTCTCTCCCTCTCTCAATCTCTCTCTCTTTCTCCCTCTCTCAGTCTCTCTCTCTCTTTCTCCCCCTCTCTCTCTCCCTCTCTCAATCTCTCTCACTCTCTCTCTCTCTCTCTCTTTCTCTCTCTCTCTCAGTCTCTCTCTCTTATCTCTCTTTTCTCTCTCTGTCTCTCTCCCAGCCAGTCACAGTTGTCCCTGTGCTAAAAACACTTCATTTTTCAACTAGTGATTGAACTTTGTAATTTCCTTGGCACACGGGCATCATCATCCCAAAGGCAGTCCGACACCTGCCCCATTCCTTCATTTCAGCCTCATCTCCTGAAGGCTCTGAGCGCATCTGCTGTGATGTATTGCGGTGTGGATCGACGAGCTTGCTTACCATCGCGTTCTCGTCCGAGGTACTGGAGGGTGGGGTCACCCCCAATCCGCCCCGGTGGGTCCCCGTGCCCTTCCCATGCTTAGTGGCCGGTAATGGCACCAGTGGCTGCACCGCCTAGGCGAGCTCTTGTGCGGCTGGCTTTCGTGACAGCGCATTAACGGCGCTGCTTGTTCTAACTTGTAATCACGTCCGTCTGCGCTCTAATCAGCGCGTCCTCCACAGCGAGCGCGATCCTCATTACAGAGGGGAAGCTGACACCTTGTTATAAAAATGCAAATGAAGCGAAGTCCTGAAAGAAATAGTTCATCTCTCTTGTGTTCCCCTGCCAGGCCCGTGCCGACTCCTCTGATGTCATTATGGCTGTGCAGAGCCGTGAAATTGCCTATTGTTTAAACAGGCAAATGACAGCGCACTTCCAAACATTATCTAATTGCAGTGTAATGTATTTAAACCCAACTTCGCTCTTTCATTTCTCAGATCATTTCAAAATGTGACACTAATTTTTATTTCTCCTTGGCAGCGCCGCCGTCTCCGGGGAGTCGCAGGGTCGAGTTTCCGAGTGGCTCACGCCGAGACACGCGCCATACCGCCAGACCCGCAGTGTTGTGACCGGTCGTAAAATTGCAGGTTACCGACTCCGTGATTACCACGACAATTAGCGAACATCAAGACCCAGAGGCACTCGCTTTTGAATAGTCTCAGTCTAATTGACTGAGAGTAGTTTTAACACCGGGTGGCACAGAAGCGCACCATTCGTAATAGTGTGGTGGTGTTACCGGAGCGAAACGTGGCAAAGGAGGCCAGAGCAGTGAAGAGGGGCAGTGCCATGTTTGAGCTGACATCAGAGAGCAGAGGTACCTGGGGCATTGTTGAAGAACGTGTGGAAAATCACACGTTTTAGAGACTGATGCATGACAGAGTAATGCACGGCGCTGTTTAAAAATAGAGACAAGAGAGAATGAGCCACCAAGCTGGCATCTGCCGGTGTCACTACAGAGTGCCAGCTACGAGCTGTGTGTTTGTGTTTAGTGGGCGGAACAGATGGCAGTTTAGAGCTTGTGGTTATGTTAGCAGTTCAATAGTAGACAAGGGCACGTGTCCACTTTTCAAAGGGTTACTTTAAATGGTCTATTTAAGAAGGATTGGACAATGCTAATTGGTTACTTAGAATTGACGCTACGTCCTCACTGAGAGGGGCTGGGCAGTCGGTTTACTCCATAAGCACTTGACTCAAAGTTTGGGTACATTCTCAGTAACAGGATCTGGGCAGGTGTTGAGGTAGGCTGAAATTCACTAGTAGTACCTCTTCCAATTGTTATCTGGAGTACCGGCACCTTTTCAAAGCTTCATGGGACCCTCTGTAACATTAACATGGCACTCGAAACTTCACGTGGGGATGGGGGAACTCACCTTTCGACACTCCCCTGTCCTTCAATTGAATGTTTTTGTATTGCAACTTTCAAAGTTTCATGGGGGACCTACTTTAGAGTACTACCACCTTTTCTTACAGTTACAGTGTTTCACATTGCTCAAAGTTACACAAGGGACCCCACCAGCCCTGCTCTGTTCCACAGTCAAAGGATATTGGGATGTGGCACTCGAAGCTTCAGAAAACTCCCTAAACTCCCACCTAAAGTAATTGGCACTCTTTCTGAGCAGCCCACCTAGAGTAATTGTACCCCTTGTTATCATTGCATCGCTCGAAGATACTTGGGGAACCCCACCATCAACTGCTCCGTTACATAATCAAATGATACTATAATGTGACACTCAAAGCTTCACATGGATTGGGGGAAACTCCCTAAACACCCACCTGTCTTCTCGATCAAATATTTTTGTATGGCAGCGATTGATGCCTCATGGGTGACCCACCTAAAGTAAATGGCATCCTTTCTTACCGTTACAGAGTATTGCATCACTTGCAGAAACACAGGGGACCCCACCAGCCGCACTCTGTTCCTCGATCGAATGTTATTGTAATGTGGCACCTGAAGCTTAAAAGGAGACTGGGGAAGCCCCCCTCTTCAACACCTTCTTTGCTGCTTAAATTGAATCCTTTTATATTGCAGCACTCAAAGTTTCATGGACCCTGCCTAGAGGACTGGCACCTTTTCTCACCAGTACAATGTATTGTGTTGCTCAAAGTCACATGGGAGACCCCACCAGCCCTGCCCCATTCCTTGATCAAATATTATAGTAATGTGGCACTCGAAGGTTCATGGTAAAAGGGGAATACCCCCTCAACACCCCCCCCCCCCTTACCCTTCGATTGAATGTTCTTGTATTGCAACTTTCAAAGTTGCACGGGGGATCTACTGTAGAGTACTGCCACCTTTCCTCATAGTTACAGTGCATCACATTACTCAAAGTTACAAGGGGGTCCCCACCAGCCCTGCTCTGTTCCACAGGCAAATGATATTGCAATTTGGTACTCAAAACTTCAGAGGGATTGGGGGAAACTCCCTAAAGTCCCACCTAAAGTAATTGGCACTCTTTCTGAGCGGCCCACCTATTATTGTACCCCTTGTTATCATTGCATCACTCAAAGTTACATGGGGAACCCCACCAGCAACCGCTCTGTTACAAAATCAAATGACACCATAATGTGACACTCAAAGCTTCAGAGGGATTGGGGAAAACTCCCTAAAGTCCCACCTAAAGTAATTGGGACTCTTTCTGAGCAGCCCACCTAGAATAATTGTACCCCTTGTTATCATTGCATCACTCAAAGTTACATGGGGAACCCCACCAGCAACCGCTCTGTTACATAATCAAATGATATTATAATGTGACACTCAAAGCTTCACAAGAATTGGGGAAAACTCCCTAAAGTCCCACCTAAAGTAATTGGCACTCTTTCTGAGAGGCCCACCTATTATTGTACCCCTTGTTATCATTGCATCACTCACAGTTACATGGGGAACCCCACCAGCAACCGCTCTGTTACAAAATCAAATGACACCATAATGTGACACTCAAAGCTTCAGAGGGATTGGGGAAAACTCCCTAAAAGTCCCACCTAAAGTAATTGGGACTCTTTCTGAGCGGCCCACCTAGAATAATTGTACCCCTTGTTATCATTGCATCACTCAAAGTTACATGGGGAACCCCACCAGCAACCGCTCTGTTACATAATCAAATGATTTTATAATGTGACACTCAAAGCTTCACAAGGATTGGGGAAAACTCCCTAAAAGTCCCACCTAAAGTAATTGACACTCTTTCTGAGCAGCACACCTATTGTACCCCTTGTTATCATTGAATCTCTCAAAGTTACATGGGGAACCCCACCAACAACCGCTCTGTTATAAAATCAAATGATATTATAATGTGACACTCAAAGCTTCACAAGGATTGGGGAAAACTCCCTAAAAGTCCCACCTAAAGTAATTGACACTCTTTCTGAGCAGCACACCTATTGTATCCCTTGTTATCATTGCATCTCTCAAAGTTACATGGGGAACCCCACCAGCAACCGCTCTGTTACAAAATCAAATGATATTATAATGTGACACTCAAAGCTTCACAAGGATTGGGAAAAACTCCCTAAAGTCTCACCTCTCTTCACAATCAAATGTTTTTGTATGGCAGCGATTGATGCCTCATGGGCGACCCACCTAAAGTAAATGGCACCCTTTCTTACTGTTACAGAGTTTTAATTCCCTTGCAGGTACACTGCTTCGTTCCTAGATTGAATGTTATTGTAATGTGTCACTTGAAGCTTAATAAGGGCATTGGGGAAAACACCTCTTTTGCTGCTCAACTGAATGTTTTTATATTGCAGCACTCAAAGTTTCACGGACCCTACCTGGACTACTGGTACATTTTCTCACCATTACAGTGTATTGTGTTGCTTGAAGTTACATGGGGGACCCCCACCAGCCCTACTCCATTCCTTGACCAAACGTTATTGTAATGTGGCACTCGAAAGGTTCATGGTAAATGGGGGATTCCCCCTCAACACCCCCCACCGCTCTTATAGCTCTCGAAGTTCCACAAGGGTCCTATTTAGAGCACTGGATCCTTTTCTTACTGTTACAGAGTATTGCATCACTTGCAGGTACATGGGGGACCCCACCAGCCCAGCTCCATTCCTATTCTATTTTTTGGTTGATTGTGCTAAATGGGACGCCAGGTTGGCACATCACATTTTCTTTGGTTCTTCTGGTCCTTACTTACTGCCGCCACCCTCCACAATATATAGAAACGAAATAACCAACAATGTTAACATTAAAAATCAACAAAATTAACCTAAATGAAAAGTCTGAACCCCAACCAGGGGGGAGAACCCTGGTGGTGACTGGCAGGTGTCCCTGCCTGTTGGTGGAAGGGGGACTACCCGCAAAACACAGGAAACATAACGCATGCAGCTTGTATACTTAGAACCAAAAAATAAAGAAAGATGCACGTCATCAACATAAGGAGAGTCAAAAATGAACAGAAACACGAATTTGAACCCCAGCCAAGTGAGGGACCCCGACTGAGACATGACACTCCTTTAATTAGATGTCCCCCGAGACATGTGACTGGGTGAGACGGGGCTATTCTGGACCTCACTGGGCAGTCAGGCAGGACTTAAATGGCTGTTCTGGACCTCACTGGGTGGTCTCTGCTGCCAAGCACTTCCACTTCCTCCTCTCATTTGGACATTTCAAGCTCTCATCTGTGAAAGAGGAGAATTTGCTCTGAGAAAATTCCTCCTCCATTGTTTCCAGGATTTTTCCCGGGCTCCCATTTTGGAGATCGCAGGCATTTCCACTAACGTGAACCGTCTTGAGGTCCATGTTTTCCTGTTCACGCCGGACTGACCAGGACCACATTTAAACCTGATGTGTAAAGCAGGCTAACTGCTGCAAGGCCTAATTACCATTTGCCTTCATAATGGATTTCTCCTCTCAATTGGCACTTTTATTAAATTGCTATTTATGGCCTCTAATGTGAGAGGCGTCCTCTTAAGCTACATTGTGGACAAAATCAATTACATTTTCAATTATTCTTAACTCAATCACCTCTTTAATCACTTGAATTACGGTGGTCACAATCCCTGTGAGAGACAGGTGGACCCTCAACGCTGCTCTTTCAGTGGTCAGTCTGTTTGATACCATTAGCAGCACACACTCCCCCCCGCCCCACCACCACCCCATAAGTCTCTAAACACTCATCTCATTTCACACTTCTCCTAAAGAGACCCCACAGGGTGCCAAGTAGCCCAGGGCACAAGCCAATTGTGTAAAAAGCTTATGCATGAGAAGAGACTTTATCTATCTGTTTAAACAAATTGGGGTCTTTATTTGCCCCCGTTATGTCACTTGTAAAGTGAACTTGTCACAGCGCTCGGCAAAGAGCACTATACAAAAATAACCTGAACTTGGCGTGAACAGCTCATCACCGGCATTGATGGCCAATATCTGCAGAGTCCTCCCACCAGGTGAAAGGCGGCCATTGGCACAGCAGGCATTACATGTGCAGAGTTACCGAAATGGGCAGATACAGGCAAACGTGTACCACCCACAAAGATGACACTGGGCAAAGTCGTGTACAAGAAATTGTGACATCACCATCAACGGTAGCTTATGAATATGAAGAAGAGTCCACATTGGGCTCTGCACTTCCCAGGCTTTATCACAGCAATGTCCACCCTGCTGCCCACAACTCACCTTCTGTGACTGCACATTTACATTTATTTGCTTAGTAGATGCTTTTATCCAAAGCAACTTACAAAAGAGGTCGATGTTGTCAAGTAAACATCACTCTGGGGGACTAATTGGGAACAAGTGTGACAGGACAAGGGTACAAAATTGATTGTCACAAGTGAGGAACACAGAATTGAACACAAGCGAGTTGTGCTTCCATAGTAACAAGAACCTACCAGAGCCATCCTCGAGTTGAAAATTCACAGGACAAGAGAGTCTTCAAACGTTTCTTCTGCACATTGAGGGAGTCAGCTCGTTCCACCAGCTAGGAGTGACAGCTGAAGAGTCTGGATTGAGACGTGAAACCATGCAAAGGTCGCATCTCCAGCAGATCCCAGTGGTCGAGAAGGAGAAAAAGACCTCATAAGTGTCTCCATATACAGTATATAGTTTGTCAACGAAAGGACATATTACCAGCCCCACAGCTGCTGGAACCCCTAACCCCCCACCATCCTGCCCAACATCCAGTCCATGCAAGCATTGAACAGAGTAGGAGCAAAAACAGACCCCTGACAAACCCCAGAATCAACTGGGAAGAACGCAGAAGTTCTGCCTCCACCCTGCACAGCATGCACAGTACCAGTGTACAGGCCGGCCATGATATCGAGCAACTTTGAGGGGATCCCACAAAGTCTCAGGATGTCCCACAGTGCAGCTCAAGCAACTAAGTCAAATGCTTTACGAAAATCGACAAAGAGGGCAAAGAAACCCTGCCGATATTCGTGTTTGCCCTCAATGAGAGCCCTCTGTACCAGTAGTACCAGTATAAGGGTGATGAATGACTTCTTAAGAGTAAAACCAGACTGCTCTGGTCGCTGGTAGGTGAGCAAGTGATCCACATTCAGAAAAAACAAAAAATAATAAAGTTTAAGAAATTGTAACAGATTCTATAGTTGCCTCCACCGATATTCATCCTAGTGATCTCCATTTTACCAAAGTCCCTTTTCCTCTGATGACCTCTTCGCTGGTGTATTTCACCAAAGCCCACTCTTTTCATGTCTTATTTTTTTCACCTAAAGTCTGTTCTCCTAGTCCACCCATCTATTTTTAACCTCCCTTTCCGAAATTGGTGGTCTTTCTTATCAGCCCTCGATGGCAGCCCACCTCTAAGCACACACTTCCATGTTGTCAATTCATGCCGTCTTCGACTGAATCCCTATTATTTCTGCATGGTGATTGCCCACTCCAGTGATATCCACTATTTGGATGCCATTTTGTGGATTTGCCCTCATCTGAGATCCACATAGCTGTTGTAAATGTTAGTAACGTCCATTCCACTGAAAAAAATCTGTGCTAATATCTGCTCTGCTAATATCCTCACAGCTCACTAACGAAGTCTACTGCTGTGGATCAATGTCCACTTTCAGAATTTCCTCCCTCATGATAGCCAGTCCTGCAATGGCCTGTCACCCTGTCCAGGTGCTGTTCCTGATTTGTGCCAGACTACTCCTGGGTCCAGGGTCCAGCTGTCCCATGCCTTTAGGAAAATGGACAGATGAATTGATGATACCTAGTCCTCAATCAGATCTAGTCTCTGTTGATGTCCCCTCCACTGATGTCCACTCTGTATTTACCTTTCATGTCATTTTCTAAAGATGATGTGAACCTCCAAGGTGGGCACCCCAACCTGGCACAGACAGACGCAGAGGCACAAGTGCAAAACACACAGGACTTTTAATTTTCTTTCCCCTTGTGGAATACGTCTTCCCCATCTCCCACAACCCAAACACAGCCCCCAAGCACTGCATACAATCTACAAATCTCTTCTTCTCTCTCTCTTCTCCTCCACTCCTCCTGGCAAGCTTCATCTCCCTCCTCCCGACTCTGGCTCACCGAGTAATGTCTGCTGGCCCCTTTTATAAGGCACCCAGAAGTGCTCCAGGTGTTTGTAGACACTTTTCTGGCAGCACCCCCTGGTGGTGCCCACGGATTCCAACAGGGCTGTATCCAACTCCCATGGAGTCCTGCGGTAGTCCAAGGCACCACTGCAACCCAGGGGGGCTGCCACCTAGCGCTCCAGGGGAGGTAATGTTCTCGCCACATATCCTCCCCTGGTCCTTCCATCGTGAAGGCGTCCCGGCCAGGCAAGGTTCCAAGCCATCTACCACAATGTCCTCTCATTTGAAATCCTCACTACTGATGACCAATGTATTAGCTTCAGTTTTATCGATCATCTCAGCTTCTCTAACCTATCAGTCCTAATGATGCCCTATCAGATGATACCCACTCCTTTGGTATCAAATCTTCCCTGCTGATGACCATTCCATAGACATTAAATCTAAAGATGTTGTTTCAGCTAATATCTCTTCCATTTTATCAGTTCAAATGAGGTCGTCTCAGATCTCTTTCTTTCCTTTGATGTGAAATCTAATGATGGTTCTCTCAGACTGGATTCAATTAATTGACATCATTTTTACTGAGTTTTTCTCCACTGATATCATCCCTAATGATAAGCTCTGAGATGATGGTCATTCCTTTCATATCACTTCTAATGATGTCTTTTCACCTGATGTCCATTCCTTTGATGTCAAATCTAATCATGTCCCATTAGTTGATGTCCACTGCATGAGTGGCCACTCTAAAGATGTCTTTTCAGATGATGTCTTTTCCATTCACAACTGTGCAAATGGTTCAGATTCAACTGATTTCCATTCCAAATCATCCATCCATCCATCTCACTAACCCTCTTAATCAGGTGGAATCACAGGACAGCAGGAGCCTATCCCAGCAGTCACCAGGCACAAGGCAAGAACAATACCTTTTTAGGGTGCCAGTTGATCAAAGGGTGAATACACTCCAACAGACACTGGCCAGTTTACAGTCTCCAGCCCACCTAGTCTGCATATCTTTGGAATATGGGAGGAAACCGAAGCACCTGGAGAAAAGTCATCTGGGAGAACATGCAAACTCCAAGGAAGGAGTATCAGGGACGTGAACCCCAGTCTCCCATTGTGAAGCAGCAGGGTTATCACTGTGCCACCATGCCATCCATTTTAATCATATCAGTTGCAATGATGTCCTGTCAGCTGATGTCAAATCTAATGATGTCCTCTCATGTAATGATGTAAACTTTTTGATGTAAACTCTAATGACATCTTCCGTGCTGATGTCCATTCTAGTGATATTAGTTCTAATGATGTCCTCTCAGCTGATGCCCATTCAAAACATATAAGTTGCAATGATGCCCTGTTATTTCCTTGATGCCAAATCTAATGATACCCACTCAAAAAATTATTTTCAATTTAAACTCTAATGATCCTCTAAGCTGATGTCCATTCTGTAGATATCATTGCTAATGATGTCCTCTCAGTTGATGTCCATTCCAGTAATGTCAGTTTTTTGTTTTTCTTTTTAGTTGATACCCTGCTCCTCTTCACTCCAGGGATATCCACTTGGTGTTTGACAATTGCATTGACGTCAGCGCTATTGATTTCCATTTTGCTTGGAAACTCTAGGAAGATCCACCCACTTATCCCCAGTATATATCTCTGCTGCCCAGAGCCTCTACACTGGAGCCGCACGTAGATGGAGTTGACTCTAGTGGGAGCCAATAGAGTCTACCGTAGCTTCAGAGTTCCACCCAGTCACACTATGATTAAGATTAGGGTTGAGGGAAGGATATCTGACTCAAACAGTGATGGCTATCAGTTAAGACAACTCCATTTAGACTCTTAAAAATAATGGTTCTATAATGGCATT
This sequence comes from Erpetoichthys calabaricus, assembly GCF_900747795.2. Lineage (NCBI taxonomy): Eukaryota > Metazoa > Chordata > Cladistia > Polypteriformes > Polypteridae > Erpetoichthys > Erpetoichthys calabaricus. Next base: position 178,347,453 of record NC_041402.2, on the reverse strand, counting down.
TTATGAAAACTTCATGTAGATGGGACCTGTGAGAACTAAAAAATGGTTCCCCCATGACATTGCCCTGAAGAACCACTCTGGCACCTTTATTTTTAAGAGGGTATAGGAGCTGCAGGGTGGATGTTCCTGGCTGCAAATAAATCAGACTCGTTTATCCAGGGCACAGTCATGAAGCAGCTGGAGCCTGTCTCAGAAGTCATTGGATGCAACGTAAGGAGAACACCTGGACACAGAAGTTCTAGGGAGGTCTGGATGGCTTTTAATGATCCTAAAGTGATCTATGATGTAATCCTGAATGTGTTTCCAGGCAAGCACTTAAAAGCACTCTACTAGCTATCTGCCCCTAGAGGTTGGAGCCTACTATAGTATAGTATAGTATAGTATAGTATAGTATAGTATAGTATAGTATAGTATAGTATAGTATAGTATAGTGTAGTGTAGTGTAGTGTAGTGTAGTGTAGTGTAGTGTAGTGCAGCCTAGTATACTATATTGTAGTAAAGTATAGTATAGCATAACATAGTAGAGTATAGTGTTGTGTCATGTAGTGCAGCCCAGTATAGTATAGTGTAGTGTAGCCTAGCATACTATTTTATAGTAAAGTATAGTATAGCATAGCATAGTATAGTATAGTGTTGTGTCGTGTAGTACAACCCAGTATAGTATAGTGCAGTGTAGCCTAGTATACTATATTATAGAAAAGTATAGTATAGTATAGCATAGCATAGTATAGTGTATCGTGTAGTGCAGCCCAGTATAGTATAGTGCAGCCTAGTATACTATATTATAGTAAAGTATAGTAGAGTAGAGTAGAGTATAGTATAGCATAGTATTGTGTTGTGCCGTGTAGTTTAGTCCAGTATAGTATATAGTATAGAAGAAACAACTGACAATGAAAGAGACAAGAAAAGAGAGGACCAGGGGAGGACAAGTGACCCCTGTGATTCACAGGACTGCACTTGACTAGACTTCACCTCACTATACTATACTATACTATACTATACTATACTATACTATACTATACTATACTATACTATACTATACTATACTATACCAGGGGTGTCAAACTCCAGGCCTGGTGGGCCGCAGTGGCTACAGGTTTTCATTGTAACCCTTTTCCTAATCAGTGAGTAGTTTTCAATGCTAATTAACTCCTTTTCCCTTCATTTCAGTAGTCCTGTTTTTAAGGATTCAGTCCTCTGAATTGATTTGTTTCTTCAATAAATGACAGCCAAACAGAAATGACACGCGAAACGAGCCAACAGATCACCAGCTAAGCTGGGACTTCAAACTCCAACCAATTTCACTCCAAACAGTCTCTTAATGAGAAGCAGATTCTTGCTGTTAATTAAGCCCTTTATTTAATTCCATGGCTTGTTGCTGCTCTCATTCTGCCACAGCAGACATTTCCAAATCTGTTGATTTTTCTGTTTTTCTAAGAACACCAACAAAATGTTTTGATGACCTGAGAGATCAACCTTACTGAGACCTTCACCTTTACTTATTTTCAGATATTGTGTGGGCACAGGTGAGCTGGTCATATGGTGGCTTGTTTGATGTCTCATTATTGTTTGGCTACTAATTAAGGAAAAAGTGATAATTAAAGGGCCTGAGTCAAGTTAATTAAAACTAAAGCAAAAGAAGTTAATTAGCAGTAAAAACGGCTCACTAATGAAGAAGATGGTTAGAATGAAAACATGCAGCCACTGCGGCCCTGGAGGACTGTGAACTATACTATACTATTGTCCTAGGTGAGTGACCATGTGCACTGCATCCACCACAGGGTGGATCACGATGAGAAACAGCCCACTATTTCCATGTTAGAATAACCTGGCCAGTGTAAGAAGCCTATGAAGCCCTTCATTTCTGCATGTCCAATGTGTGTGATCCTGCGCTGAGTAATTCATACTCACGAATGACTGGTCTGCATGTTCACACGGAGAATGGCTGCACGCACTGTCAAGCTGATTACGTGCTAGCGGACGTAGCGCCTTCTCTGGACATCAACGTGCAGCTGTTTCCGGAGTGATGGACGGCGAGTGGCCCCTGCAGTTCGGCTTCTTTTCTCGCCGCGCTGCCTGCCTGAGCCGTGGGACGGGGAGAGCGCGTTAATGCGACATTAGCCGCGGCTTGTCGTCTGAAATGAGCCGTTTCGTGTTTCATGCTGCTCTAATTTTATTACGCAGTTAACTTGCTTGGGCACATTTCAAGAGGTGAATAATTAAGGGATTTGACGGGATGACTCCGTGAGCGTGAGAGGCACACGTAGGTGCACACGCGCACACCCATAATTACATAATGGAGGCTTAACACACACAAGTGTCGCTCAAGATGCATACAAACACCTACACAAGTTAAATGAGCACAAACACACCTGCACACCCCCTTGGGAAAGCACACTTAAACAAACGTAGCAGCACTGACACCCACAGAGACACTTGGATACACACACACATACACACACAAATGCACACATTTATATACACACACACACACACAAACGCAGATAAATACGCACAAAGACATCTGCACAACCACTTACTATCGTACAAACACACACCCAGGGGGATACACAAAAACTTCATTTCAGGGGGATGAGAATGTCCACTAATGAGTTAAACCCAATATAGAATTCTGTATATTTATAGATTCAGACTCTATAGATATGTCTGTGTGCACACTCAAAATCAAATACAATGTTACACAAATCCACTTAGAGAAACACACAAAGCTAAACACACACACATATACAAATATGCCAACACACAGGGCCTGGTGCCACCATTGGGGCAAATTAGGCATTCACCTAGTGGGGGGCGGTTGGGGACCCAACCACATGAGTTACATACAAACAGTCAGTTGGCACACTAATAAGCTTGGCATAGGGCGTGACATAACCTGGCACCGGCACTGCCTACACACATGTGTGTGTTTCACACATTCACTTTGATAAACACACAAAGCTTAATACACCAACACAGACATGTCTACACACACACACACACACGTGTGTTACACGCATTTGCTTAGATAAACATACAAAGCTAACTTCACATACAGTCACACCTACACAGACATTCACTTTGACAAATGCACAAATCTAAACACTCAAACACGCATGTAAACACGTGTGTTACACACATTTGTGCAAACACAAAAAGCTAAACACACACACAAACATGCCTACACACACATGTGTGTTAAACACATTCATTTAGACAAACATGCAAAGCTAAACACACACACACAGAAAAATCCACACACATTCACTTAGGTGAACACACAAAGCTAAACACACACACACACACGCGCGTGTTGCACATATTTGCTTACACAAACACAAACCTAAACACACACACAAGCACATCTAACAATTCTTTACATTTATATAGTGCTTTTCTCACTACTCAAAGACACACACACGTGTGTTACACACTTTCACTCAGATAAGCACACAAAGCTAAATACACACAGACTCCTAATGAAATACACACAGGCACACCTACTCACCCAATGCTACATTTACACACACACACACACACAAACACACACAGACGTAGTTAAATACACATAACCATACCAAGTTCCACTTACACACACAGGAACCCTCACACATACTCGCCTATTCTTATATTTACACACACAGCTACAGTAAATACACTTTGAATCACACCGACAGACCCACTTACACCCCCAAACTATGTGTGTGGTTGAAGGCACACAGTTACACACATGCATATTCCACTGCACATAAACACACACACACCTACACACACAGCACAATTGTATGATCACAGTGCCAGCTTCCTTGCCGCCTGAGGCAACACCTCCTTACCAGGGAACCTGACACATTTCTGTTAGTGCAGCGGATTATAATGAAACAAGTCGGAGCAGGAGATGGGACGGACGGGTGGGCCGTGGGCATGTGTGTGTGTGTGTGTGTGTGAATGTAAACTTCTTTGAGAGTCCAGCAATATGATGATAATGATAATATAGTTTATTATCTATCACAATGTAGATATGTGAGAGTGTGTGTGTGTCCATGAGTCCTCCAGTATGTCTGTATGTGAATGTGTGTGTCTCCATGAGTCCTCCAGTATGTCTGTATGCAAGTGAGGGTGTGTGTGAGTATCTCTGAGAGTCCAGCAGTATGTCTGTATGTGAGTGTGTGTGTCTCCATGAGTCCTCCAGTATGTCTGTATGCAAGTGAGGGTGTGTGTGAGTATCTCTGAGAGTCCAGCAGTATGTCTGTATGTGAGTGTGTGTGTCTCCATGAGTCCTCCAGTATGTCTGTATGCAAGTGAGGGTGTGTGTGAGTATCTCTGAGAGTCCAGAAGTATGTCTGTATGTGAGTGTGTGTGTGTGTTACATTGAGTGTGGAAGTGCACAGTGTGTACAAATCGCCACTCCTCTGTGGGACCCAAACTGCCTCTGGAAGCAACATCAGCACAAGAACTGCACAGTGGGAGCTTCGTGAAAGGCTCCATGGCCAAAGAGCTGCACCCAAGCCTAAGACCACCATGTGCAATGCCAAGTGTTGGCTGGAAGGGTGTAAAGCGCCAGTGCCATTGCACTCTGCAGCAGTGCAGACGTGTTCAGTGGAGTGATGACTCAAGCTTCACTATCTGTCAGTGTGAGAAACAACTCTGGATTTGGCAGATGCCGGGTGGGCTTTACCTTCTGGACTGCCTAGTGCCTGCTGTAAACTCTGGTGGGGAAGGGATAATGGCAGGGTTTGGGCTTGGTCCATTGGTTCCAGTAAAGGACACTGTTAATACCACAGCATACACAGAAATTGTAGACAGTTGTAAATTTCCAACACTGTGTCCCCCACAGTTTGTTGAAGGCCCTTGTATGTTCCAGCATGACTGTGCCCCCTGTGGACAAAGCCAGGCCCATAAAGACATGGAGGAAATTGAGTGGCTGAGCACTTTGTAATGTGAGTATAGCATCAAGTCAATGACACTTGTGGGCTATTGTTCTGGTCAGTTAAGTAGCAGAGGGGCTTGTTCATCAGTTTCAGCTGCTTTGGTGTTCATGAAATTACCAAAAGGTGCACTAGAGGGGCAACAATGAGAGGACCCCCAAAACAGGAATGAATGGTTTAACAGGTGGAGGGAGGCCACTGATATTTTTCCCTCCTCATCTGTTTTGTCACTTGTTTTGCATTTGGCTACGGTCAGTGTCACTACTGGTAGCATGAGGCCATACCTGGACCCTACAGAGCTGGCACAGGTAGTCTGGCTTCTCCAGGATGGCCATTGCCAGAAGGTTTGCTGTGTCTCCCAGCACAGTCTAAAAAGGCATGGAGGAGATTCCAGGAGACAGGCAGTTACTTTAGGAGAGCTGGACAAGACCCCTCCTAGAAGGTCCTTAACACCAGTATCTGCTCTTTTGGGTGAGGAGGAATAGGATGAGCCCTGCCAGAGCCTACAAAATGACCTCCAGCAGGCAGGCCACTGGTGTGAATGTCTCTGACCAAACAATCAGAAACAGACTTCATGAGGGTGGCCTGAGGGCCTGACGTTCTCTAGTGGTCCCTGTGCTCACTGACCACCTGGCCCCGTGGAGCTTGATTGGCATTTGCCATAGAATACCAGAACTGGCAGGTCCACCACTGGTGGGTGCCCTGTGCTTTTCACAGATGAGAACAGGTTCACTCTGAGCACATGCGACAGACGTGAAAGGGTCTGGAGAAGCCGTGGAGAACGTTATGCTGCCTGTAACATCGTTCAACAGGACCGATTTGGTGGTGGGTCAGTGATGGTATATCTGGGGAGGCATATCCAGACCTCTACAGGCTAGACAACGGCACCTTAATTGCCATTAGGTTTTGGGATGAAATCCTTAGACCCATTGTCAGACCCTATGCTGGTGCAGTGGTCCTGGGTTCCCCCTGGTGCACGACAATGCCCGGCCTCATGTGGTGAGAGGATGAAGGAATTGATACCATTGACTGCCCCCCACACGCTTATTTGCCTGACCTCAATCCAATAGAACACCTCTGGATGGGACATTATGTTTCAGTCCATCTGACACCTCAGACTGTCTAGGAGCTCAGTGATGCCCCGGTCCAGATCTGTGAGGAGATCCCCCAGGACACCATCCGTCGTCACATTAGGAGCATGAACCCCTGCCCCCCCCCGACACTGTCAGGAATTCATACTAGCACGTGGTGGTTGGGGGTTGGCATACAAACTACTGAGTATGATTTGGAGTTGCTGCAATGAAATTTTGGCCAAATGGACTCGCCTGCCTGTCACTGTATCGTTTTTTCCCTTTGATTTTCAGGGTGTCTTTGAATTCAGCCCCCTGTAGGTTCATCATTTTCATTTCCATCAAAAGATGTGCCATCCTTTTGTTCCTAACACATTACCCAGTCAATATCATTAGAGATTTTTTTCCCATTGAGATCTGATGTGTTTTCAAATTGTTCCTTTATATTTTTTTGAGCAGTTTATTATAACATTGAAATAAAAAAAACACGTTAACAGCACAAAACGAGTCTTCTTAGATCAGAGTTCTATTCCGACTGTCGAAGATGGCAGTTCTTCTGGTCACATGGAAGAGATGGGTCCAGGTGGGCGGACACCAGAAGTGACATCATTAAAGGAAAGCCATCAGTCTTCCAGTCTGCAGAGGGAGGAAAAGAGAGAGAGCATCATCAGACAGCGCCACCCCCTGGATTGTTGGTGAATTACCTTAAACCGTCTCCCATGCACACGTGTGTGACAAAGGTATAGGGATTGAGGGAAGAGCTCAGAAGATCCTGAGTGCAGATTTGTCAGTGCCCAGGGTCCGAGTGTTCTGCTTCTTACAGAACGCAGATTTGGATCGATTACCTGGTATTTCAGTTGGCCAGCATGACATTCATGACACCAGGACTTTCTAATAACCCCGCCATCTTTAGCCCGACCTGCCATTCAGGAGTTGGTCAGCCTGGCAAACTGCTTCTCTAATGTGTGTGTTGGTGTGTGTATGGCGGGCAGAGGGGATGTTTGAGTCAACACCGCTTCCTCTTTATCTGTTTCTGCACTCTAATTCATTCTTCCCATAAATGTTCCACCTAAGTGGAAAAGGTCCGCAAAATTATTATTCTGTTTCAAAAATTGCACTTCTTATCTGTGATGAGTCCTGCTCACCTATAGCCCATCCTTATCTCTGATGTGACACCCCCCCCCCCCCCCCCCCTTAATGATCCTGTGCACAGCATGTTATTCTGCACTTATTGAGCATCTCACATTTAGGAAATACAAGACCTTCACGAAATGAGGACCATCAGAAAATAAGGCCAGACAATAAGAGCTGAACTGATGGAGTGACCCGATACGCCATTGCCAGGATTGCTGTTAATTTTACTTCATGCTCCCTCTCAACTACTACACGGGGCCAATTTGCTATAGTCAACCTCATGAATCTGAACTGGTCACCAGTTTTACTCCTAATATCAAGCTTGGGCTCCCTGTTCAGTCACTTAATCCCACTGCAAAAACCAACACCCTTCAACAATTGATCACCAGTGTGAATGTATGACTCTTCTCCCACTTTGGACCCACTTTAATCCTAAATCCCTAAATAATGATGATCAAAACAATATGCGCAAAATTAAATTTTTCACAACAAGCAAAACTGTACTTCATACTCATCTACATGCATTTTGGGGGCATTTCTCCTCTACTAAAATCCATTGGCCTAGGAATGTTCAAAGGAGGATCAAAAATTAATGGCAACGTACCCCTTAAAACTGTTAACTGTGAAGAGATGGGCATAAGATCTATCACTTCTGCTTTGTCGTTCATTGCATTCTAGATCTTTCCTGCATTGTGTACTCATGTGAAGCGTATCCATATAAGAGTACTGTATGGTAGCAAGGAAGGAACACACCTTCCTTACCATTTGACACCCCCCTCACACACACACATCCCCATCTTGCATTCTTCTTCTTCTTCTTGTTCTTCTTCTTCTACATGTTAGGATTGAGTGCATGCAAAATAACAAAAGGGTATGTAGCCTCTAAAACACCCATTAAACCAGGGTAGAATTTCCATGGGCCTGCCTGAAGACAGGCCTGACCCCAAACTCTACTGGCAGGCTTGGGCCTAGATCAGGTTTTAAAAATGGGAAACAGACTTCAAAAGTTCAATATACTTTAAATGTCCCAAAATACACCAAGAGAAAGGAAAACCTTTGGCTTGAAGTACAATTTCACAAAAAATCTTTAAATAATAATGTATTTATTCGAATATGATTAGAAAAAGCAGAAAGGGCAGACGGTTTCTCTGATAATCCAATAAGGAATGCAGCCATCAATAATCCAATACCAGACAGTTCAAATAGTCACAAGAAATGGGCCCTCTCCAAACATCAATGAACCACCGAAGGACCAACACCCCAGCCTCAGAGGGCGGTCCTTCAGCAGTGACATCACCTCTTTGGGGCTCCTCCCACAAAACACAAGGAACTCAATACACATTCAAAATCAGAACACTTCAGACCCCTTTACTCTCTTTACACATTCGGTTGTTTTGCGGCCTTGCGCTAAAATCATTTCAATTATTTTTTTTTTTATTCATTAAGCAACACTCGCTATACCCCAGATTGACAAAGTGAAAACAGGATTTGCAAAACCTATTAAAAATGAAAAACAACAGACCTATCACACGGATACAAGTATTCAGACCCCTTACTGTAACACTTGAAAGATGACCGAGGTGGGTCCCATTCTATAGATCACCTTGTTTGGACTCCACCGGTGGTCAGCTGTATTGATTAGACCTGATTAGGAATGGCACCCACCTGCCTAGAGAAGGTCCCACCAAGCCATGAGGTTGAAGGAGTTGCCGGCAGAGCTTAGAGCTAGGATTGTGTCGAGGCACAGATTAAGGGAAGACCACCAAAAAAAAAATAAATCCTGCAACATTTTAGGTACCCAAGGGTAGAGTGGAATAAATTTGAGCCAATCCAGATTCTTCTTGAGCTGCCTTTCAAATTGAGCATTCGTGGGAGAAGACAAGTGGCCCAATGGTCACTCAGGTTGAGCTTCAGAGAAGATTATATGGAGATGGGAGAAACTTTCACAAAGGCAACGACCGCCGCAACACTCCACCAATCTGGATGCTATGGCAAAGTGGTCAGGTGACATACAAAATGACAACTAAAGAACTTTCAGACTATGAGAAACAAAACTCTCTGATCTGATGAATCCAACATTGAACTATCTGGTCATAATTCCAAGAGTCATGTCTGGCGTAAAGCAGGCACTGCTCATCACCTGCCCAAGACCATTCCAACGATTAAGCATGGTGGTGGCAGCATCATGGTGTGGAATTGTTCATCATTAGTAGGGAGACCTTGGAGACCAGACAGGGTTCAGGAATAAATCTGAATGGAACCAAGTCCAGAGATCTCCTTAGTGGTAAACTATTCCAGAGTGCTCTGGATCTCAGATTGGACCAAAGGTTCGCCATCCAACTTGACAAAGTAAAGACAGCACAGTGGCTTAGGGACAACTCTGGGAATGTCCTTGTGTGGCACAGCAAGAGCTCTGATTGAAACCAATTGAACATCTCTGGAGAGCCCTGGAAACAGCTGCCCGCTGAAGGTCACCATCCAACCTGACACACAGAGCTTGAGAGGATCAGCACGAAAGAAGGGCAGAAAATCCCAAAATCTTGGTTGTTGTCAAACCAAGAAAGACTGGAATTGCTGCCAAAAAAGGGGGCTTCGGCATAGTTCTGAGTAAAGGGTCTGTATACTTGCCGTCCATGGGATGTTTCAGTTTTTTTATTCTTAATAAATAAAGAAATCTTCTTCCAACTTCACTTTGTCGCTCTGTTGCTTGATGAAAAAATAAAAAATAACAAGCGATTTTAGCACAACATAACAAACTGTGTAAAAAGTGAAGGGGTCTGAATACTTACTAAAGGCAGCGTAAATCCTAAATAATGAATAGACACAAAAACATTGCATAAAAGCCAGAAAAATGCATTAATAAAAAATAAAAAGGAGAAAACGCATGGCTGTAACTTAGCACTGTGCCCACCGAGCCCTTTGCACATGCCGGCCTATGTGACCGCCTACTAGCTCCTCCTTTTCTGGCCCCTCCCCTTTTCCACAGTTAGCCCCTCCCACTGCAGTCTCCTCCCTCTCCTCCTTGCCTCCATCAAAGACGCGTGCTGCCAAACAAGCAGCAGATTTCATTTTATTTTATCTGTTGTGAAGGTGAAATCAGTGGGGGTCAATTAGATTTGATGAGCTTTAAGCGCTCCTCTCTGAGAGTTCTCCCGTGACCCCTGAAACATTAATAACGTGCCTCGTTGTGCTTGCAGCCTCGAGTTCTGCTGTCTGAGCAGCTCCTGTACAATCAATTACTTTTATTACCTTCTTCGACGCAGTCAGACTCGGAGTCTCTCTTTTTTTTTTTTTTTTTTTTCCGGCAACATCGCGGCTCGCTCAACAATAGCCTCTAGGGGGCACCCTTTAAATGCTGCTGCCAGGATGGGACTTGGAGGGGTAAAGAGAGCAGGTAGGTGAAGTGTGCTGTCATAATGAGCTCTCCGTGAATGTGCTTTGCATATCGTGTCTTCAGTTTTAATGGAAGCACCCCAAAAGCAGAAGTTTCAGCCACCCCATCAGGCAGTTAAATGCCAGCAGGGAGATGAAACTCCATTGCCATGATGTTTCATTTGAAGGCACAGTGTGTGCGATGTGAAAAATTTTATGGGTCAGAGAACAGGCTGCTCCTGTAAAACAAGACTGTGTAAAATTCATTACTGTGTAAAAAATGAGGGTGACAGATGCACTGTCAATAGATTTAGATTTCTTTTCAATGGGCTGAGAAGAAAGGAAATAAGTGGATGAGGGCATTTCTCTGTCCTCTTCAGACAGCGTCTCTCATTTCAAGGAAATGCAGGAAGTCATTCAATAGCAACTAAGGGCCACGTCACATTATATGACTTTTCCAGCGATTTTCTGTTGGAATGTTAACAAGTCTGAGGCAGTCAGCTCTCACCTAATGTGACTCACTCCAGCTGGTCGATGACTTGCCCTGACATCTTGTCTGTAGTTGTAAGGGTGGGATCTGTGTGCATGACCGCTGACACCCAATGAACGCCCACCCAGAAGTACAATGCGTAGAATGCAGCAAGATCGCGCGTGTTTTGGACGTCACAAACAGAAGTAAAGCTCGACCGTCTGATGTCCTGTGTTTTATGTACCATGACAGAATGGAAACAAGGAAAAGAAGAGCTTGGATTGCGACTGAACTCACTCTTTGTAGAGCTGGCTGGCACAAAAAGGGGCAAGTGCGACTATTTTTGAACGTTGGCACTAAATGGGCAGTGACTTTTCAGTCATGTTAAGTGGTACAGCGACAAGATCAGCAACTTCAGTCGGCAAATCTGACGTACCCCCGTGTCTAAAAGTCACACGATGTGGCATTGGCTTAAGTGTGTTGGATTTCATGCAGGGGAACACAATGACCCAATTAGCTATGTAGAGATATGTGCATGCAAACAAATATACACCTGCTTGAAAAATACAGCGATACCACCATCCCAGTGCAGACAAGATGCACACATTTATACGTACGCACAGACATGGCAACAAACTAACAAAGATGCGATTGGAGGAGGTCATCCACCTGAAATATTTGGATGGCAAACCAACTAGGAAAAGCTTGGATTGCTGCTGAAAGAGGTGTTGGTGAGTCCAGCAGGGGGCACTTTCTCTGTAGTCTGAATGTGGATCCCAGTGAAGTGATGGGGGGCACTGTGCTGTAAAAATGGTGCCATCCATTAGATGAGACATAGAAACGAAGTTCTGACTCTCTGTGGTCATAATAGATCCCTGGGCATCCTTCGTAAAGAGCAGGGTGTATCCCGATGTTGCTCTCCACATCCTAGTCATTCTGGCCCCCTAATCAACCCCTGTCTCTGACTGGCTAACTATTTCTCACCCCTTCACCACCCAACAGCTAATGTGTGGTGAGTGTACTGGCACAAAAATGGCTGCCATTGCATCATCCAGGTGGTTGAAGTGGCTCCCGACTCATTACATAATGTGCTTTGAGCAGTGAGAAAAGTGCTCTATAAATGGAAAGAATTATTATTATTATTAAAGACTCCTGAAAACATATGTCGTCTGTGGTATAGCAGGTCTGTGCTAATATTCATTTGTAAATAAATAAATATACGGCACACTCATGTGAGGGGGTGTAGGTGTGATCGATGGTGTGGCAAGGCAGCTCCAAGGTGTTAGTGGTTAATTTGCTAGCCAAGCTTTCACATGCAGATGTGCGGCGGTCAGCTGCCTCATTAGAACTCTGGAGGCCGTTACCGCAGCGCTTGTGTCCGACGATCGGCATTTAAAAAGGGAGCCTGAGTAGAGAAAGGTGGGGGGATTGTCTGTTGAAAATGTCTTGCGTCGGAAATGTGGTGACAAGGGAGACGGTGGAACTGGACTCAGTTCTGTGGCTACACATTGGACTTCCTGCAGACCATCTTAGAGCAGAAGGCGTGGCCGAGTTCTGGGCGTAGGACGCCAGGGGCTATGGTGACAGAGAAATGTGGAGGCGGGGTTTCACAGAGGGAGGAGCTATGGTGGGCGTCGCCATAGAAGGCACAGCACTGCGACAGAGTGGGTGGAGTGAACAGTTCAGAACTTCATCAGGATTGGGGTGAAAGAAGTGATGGGGTCACCGTTCACAGGTCAAGTGCAGGTGTACTCTTCTTTGCAGGCTGGAGTCATCGGGGACATTTTTCTAGATCTACTATGAAAGGGACTGAAAGTGGCTTTTAACTATTGGGCTTACTTGATTTTACTTTATGTGGTCTTATTAGATTATTGAATTATTTACTAAAGAACTTTTGCACTGCACATTTTGTAGACTTATGTTTTATTTAAAGCACCAATGCACTTTTGCACCTTTGACTTTTTGTCCTTTATCACCCTCAGTCTATGACTATCGATGGTTCAATAACTGTCAGGGATTGTGGAGCGAACCTGGACCGTCACTTTGCCACCCCCACCTCATGACTGAATGCAAACCCTCACCCATAACTGTAAAATTCACACATGAACGCCAACACAGATGCTCACACCTACTGTACATGTGGAAGCTATATTGCTGGAGCTCAAAACAGAGCAGATTTTTTAAATAAGAAACCAGGAGATAAGATGAAGTCAAGAAACGGGTCTATAAAGTCTTTACTAGAAAATCAGCCAGTCAAAATACCAAATCCAAATCACTAATCTGCTCTGATAGGCTCTGTAATAAGAACTTAACTAAAGCTTCATTTGGCTTTAATAAAACAATGACAACACTGCAATAGGAGCCCCTCAGAGGAAATCATTTATTCTGTCACCGTTACGCAACAAGAACTTAACTAAGACTTTCTTTAGACGGAATAAGACTTAGAAACGTGCCAATGACTTGATCACACATGCTGCTTGTCATGAAGGTGATGTAATAATGTTTTAAAAAGAGCTTCAAAAATATTTACAAATCAATTTTGTTAACTGCAGGTTAAAACTAATGATAAAAAAAAAATTAAAGAAATAAATCTCAGAAACTTACAGGTCTGCTAGCCTGAGGGAATACAGGTGGGCTAAGATGAAAGGCCATTAATGGGCCAGTATAACCTAGAATGGAAAAACTTCTGGTGCCTCTTCCAACTCCAACTCCATGAGGAAAGCGTGGGTTAGAATAGGGGTGGGACTGGAGTTGTGGCTGAGTGGGATTGGTTAGCAGTAGGGAGTCGAAGAAAAGAAGCAGCGGTGCATCAATAGTTATGCGCTCAACCAAAAACATTTTTTGCTGATGCCTTTAAAAAGTTGGTACGATACTGGGAAACTTGCATTGCAAACAAAGGTGACTATGTAGAAAATGATGTCATTTGTTTTTGAAATTCTTAATAAATAGAGTTAAAAAAAAGTGCAGAAACTTTTTGAATGTCCCTTGTAAATTAAGAAAGATCTTCTGCTATGGGTGCTGCTGAAGAGCTCATGACCACCAATCCAAAGTATCCTCATCTCCCCATTCCACTCCCAGGGTGCAACGGGCATCACTGGGCACCTCACCGCTGGGCTATGAGACTGTCTTATGGTGTACAAGCTGCTGGCCGTTCATCTTATTCTTTTCTTTAGGGTGTTACCGGGAACCTTTGAAAAGCCGGAGAAGAAAAGTTGGAGAGGCCGAAGAAGACACTGAAGAGTGAGAGAAAAAAGGGGAAAGCAAAGGGAGGACTGAGCAGAAAGCGGACTACATGGGATGACTGGCACTGCTGGGATTTCTGGCACCTCGATGCTGTGAAAGGCGGATGGATCATCAGGACAGCAACATCTTAGCATAAGAAAACATAAAAATGTTATTATTTTTGCCGCAGGCTACTGATGTGAATCGTGCATAACATTGCAGATGACCTGCTGGTGCACTGTGATGCCAATCAGGACGAGAAAACACCTCAGGTTAAAGCAGAGCGAAGTGCCATTCGGAGAACTTGGTGGTCATCAAGTGCATCGAGGCCACTGGGGTTTACTGTCAGTGCAATGAAATTTTTACTTGCATGTCTCCTCGGAACAGTTGACAAAAATACACCACCAAAAAAATAAAGACAAAGTACGCTGTACTTGACTTGTAACATATATACTGAATATAAATTAAAAATATTGCTGGTATTATATTTACTGTATATGCACTGTTGGCTCTGTTACAATATGCTACATGCTCTTATGATTGACTGTTCAGCCATCTTACAGACTGATGTGTAAGGCGAGCTCCTTGGTTTGGCCGACATTACAGGTGAGACTGTTGCGCTGCCTCTTCTCTGTAAGCCTTCTCTTTGCTGTCGGCAACCAGGCCTATGATGATGGCACCATCAACAGATTTAATAATGGAGATGAGCGGCGTCTGGCCACACAGTCACAGCCGGGTGCAGGACAAACTGTCCTGTGGTGTCACCATGTTGAGGGTTAGAATGAAGGATATGATGTTGTGTCATTCAGAATTGACTTTAAAATTCTGCTTATGGTTTATAAAGCTTTAAATAATCTCGCCCCGTCTTATATATCGGAATGTCTGACACCTTATATTCCAAATCGCAACCTCAGATCCTCAACTGAGTGTCTCCTTAGAATTCCAAGAGCAAAACTTAAAAGAAGTGGTGAGGCGGCCTTCTGCTGTTATGCACCTAACATCTGGAATAGCCTGCCAGTAGGAATTCGCCAGGCTAATACAGTGGAGCACTTTAAAAAACTACTGAAAACACATTACTTTAACATGGCCTTCTCATAACTTCACTGTAATTTAATCCTGACACTCTGTATATCCAATTCATTATAATAACTATTCATTCAAAATTTGTACTAACCCCTACTCTCTCTTCTGTTTCCTTTTCCGGTGTCCTATTGGTGGTGGCTTGTGCCACCACCATCTACCCAAAGCACCATGATGTTCCAACAATGATGGATGGATTAAAAGCCAGAAGTCTGTATAACCATCAGCATCAAGTGACTCCGTGCGAACAATAACTACAAAGAGGACTATTTCATTTATGTTAGGTAGAATGCCCAAAGGGGACTGGGCGGTCTCGTGGCCTGGAACCCCTACAGATTTTATTTTTTTCTCCAGCCTTCTGGAGTTTTTTTTTGTTTTTTCTGTCCACCCTGGCCATCGGACCTTACTCCTTTTTATGTTAACTAAGGTTGTCTTATTTTAATTTCTTATTTGTCTTTTATTCTTCTTTTCTTCATTATGTAAAGCACTTTGAGCTACTTTTTGTATGAAAATGTGCTATATAAATAAATGTTGTTGTTGTTGTTGTTGTTGCCAATCCACACATGCTGAGGTCTGTTGGATAGGTTGATACAACACTGTTAAATAATAATAATAACATTCATAATAATATTAAAGATTATTTATGTAGTACAAAGTATAAGCAATCATTTCTAGGTGCTTTAGAGTAATAAATAAATAAATCGCTCAATCGATCAATTGACACCAGGGTCCTCATGCATAATGCCGTGCATAGAACTCACGCTAAAACATGGCATACGGACAAAAGCAGAAATGTTCGTACGCACAAAAACAAATCCAGATGTATAAATCTGTGCGTTCGCCAACTTCTATGTTCTTCCGCTACATAAATCCCAGTCAGCGTGAAAAGTAACTCACGTGCACGCGCCTGCTGCCACTCCCCAAACTCCTCCCAGAATTACGCCTCTTTGAATATGCAAATCAATATAAATAGCCCTTAAACTCAGCCTTCTGTGAGAAGGCAATGCCAAAAGCAAAAAATAGAAGGGGAAAATAGAAGAATTTCAGCGAATACCAAGTGGAGGCAACGAAAAACGCACTATTTGTTGGTTTAAACAGTGGCATAAACAACAAAAGGAAGTTGATCGAGTGACATAGAGTGTCGGAAAAACTCGAAAAAGATGATCTGCTGTGGCAACCCCTAATGGGAGCAGCTGAAAGAAGAAGAAGAAGGTGCAGTGAGAATAACAACGCTAAAGCAGATATGGTATTTGGAATAGTTTGGCCATTCCGTGGACCATTATATTGTTACAGAGGTTAATTATAATCAGATGCCTTAAACTAATAAACGATATGCGGTGTCGTACATGGCTGGGGGTCAGACCCAGCCGGGACACCTGGAGGGACTGAGAGGTGGCGTATTTGTCCTCTGGGCCAAGAGGGGGCAACCGCCTTGGAGCAGAAGAGGGCCACGGAAGGGGAGCAGGGAAGCTGAAGTCCGTGGAGGCCTGTATCCACCGCCAGGGGGCGCCCCGAGCCTCATAGAGCCCGGGACTTATTTACTTCCACCACACCCATTGAGGACGATCCTTCCAGAGTCACCCGGAGTGCTTCCGGGTGCTCTCCTGACGCTTTCACCACACCAGGATGTGACATCAGGTAGAGTACCTGGAACTCATCCGGGTAAGGATAAATGGGACTGCCTCCCTCCTATCATAGAGCTGGAGTCGGGAGCAGGAGCAGGACGAAGCTCCTGGAGAGAGAGAGGACAGGTGGCCCAGGGACAAGGAGAGAGAAGGCCCAGGAGAAGGGTGACTGGGGCTAGAGGCACTGTGAGTTGTGCGGGACTGTGTTGTGTTGTGGAAAAGGAAAATAAAACAAGTATTTTGTATAAAGATGTGGTCTTCGACTAGTGGTGTCCGGGCAAATATCACAGTAGTTAATTTCAGTGTATTTATAAAGCCACGTCAGGGATGTGGATCTAAAAAAGAAAGGGAAACCACACTGGAACAAAAGCATTGATTTGATGCTGGGTGCCGCCAGTTTGCAAAACCAAGCAGAGAACTTGTGTACACCAGCATGAGCTACCATGAAAATGTGCGTGGCTTTACACCAAGTTTAGGTTTAGGTTTTATACATTGCGATTTGAGCATGGAAACAGGAATACGCAACATTTTTGTGCATACGCACCATTTATACATGATGCCCCTGGTGTCTCTCTGTGGTTTCAATACCTGATCTAATGGCCTTATTCTTCGCTTCCCGTGTAACTCCCAGTAGCATTAGGCCTTTGCACAGTGAGCACCTAGTAAATCCCAGATTGGACCACCTTAGTGAGTTAGCAGTGTGTTTGCCAATCTTGCCCCTAAGATTGTTCTTCTAGCTCCTGGTAAATTGCGTGTTCCCAGGGCACCGTGAGCTCCACCTTAACCATTTGCTTGGTGTCCTCTGAGAAGATGACCAGACCTGGGTGAGGAGTTGTGATGTTTTCTGGGAACCTCAACTGCTTGCCCAAGTAGACTTTTAGCTGCCAGTCAGAATCCCTACTTAGGAGTCCAGTCCTTGTTCTAGGCTTTGGGTGGCCTGTGTCGCCTAATGGTTTGCCTGGCTCTGGTTGCATCACCCATCAACAATCAGGCAACTATGAAGGCCTTGTCATGAGAGTAACAAGGATGGTTGTGACACAAGATCTGAGATCCTCTCCAAGACAACAAACGCAGACAAAGAGAAAGGTTGGTGGACAACATCTCAGAGTGGACAGAGATGACTTTAGCTGAAATCCAAATGCTGGCATATAACCGGTAACCTGGTTAGACCAGAGAGACCAAGAGACCAGGAAACAGAACTGATCCTTGAGGAACCCCAGAGAAGACAAAATAAGAAGTTGAATAATAATTTCCACAAGCAACGTGTGCTCTCCTTTTGGTAAGAAATGAGAGATTCGAAACACCACTAAGGTGACGTAACAAGATTCCATGGTGTTGAAGCCAATGGTCAGTTCAAATAGAACAGCCAGACTAAAAGAACCTGAGGCTGTAGCCATAAGACGGCCATTGCCAACCTTGACTAATGTACTGTGGGCAGCTGAACAATCAGATTGAAAGACTTCAGGTGAACGATTCAAGACTGCGGCTGACTGCAGTTGCAAGATGAGAGTCTTCTCAAGCAACTTCGACAAAAGACGAAGGGTGCAAATGGTGTGATAACTGAATAATGACCAGGTGTAGCCTATAAACAGGACTCGGGCGTTACCGAGGTGCGCCAGGATGGCAGGTAGGCAGTGGGTCAACAGAATGGGAATCAGATGGCTCCACATCCACGCCACATCAGGACATGAAGCCTCGCAGTGTGCCCATAGTCATCAAAAGCCCACCTGGAGAGTGAAAAATAGAGCATGCCAATCACAACGAGGTGGCCACGAGTGGCTCTGCAAATGATTTTAAAATGCGTGCTATGCAGAAAAATAAAAAATCACTTTAGCTTCAGGCTTTACATATGTTGGGTTAACCTCATAAATAAAAAAGCAATTTAAAAGCTCCATGTGCATTCCCCCGATGCTCCACGGCCAGCACCCCCGCTTGCAGCCAGTCGTATCCAATTAGGCTAAACACCTCGAGAGAGACGTCATGGGGGGCTCGCTGTATGCCCGGTGCGGGCGCGAGTGTGGGCAGGCTGATCTCAGTGCCTGCTGGGTTCTCACTCATCAACGCCTGCTTAGCACAGAACCCCTCTTGCTGAGGATGGTTTGCTTGAATGTCTAATTGGCTTTGGTCTGCGTGATGCTCAGGCAGATTCCGTTGATCTCTCTGGGGTCATGTTGCTTAGATGGCCTTGTAAAGACGCATCGACATCCTCTATCACCCTCCAAAGAGAAGAAAAGTTTCTACAACACTGTAGTTATAAATGAAGGAGGAACCAGCCCATGTCTTTCTGAAGCCAGCCATTGACTAGACAGGCTGACCATGGGGGATCCTGGAATCCACTGAGGTCACAATTAATAGATCTGAATACATGTCTTTCTAAATGAGATGGAAAGATAAACAACAGATAAAAAACGAAGAGATAGAGGAGGCAAATAAGATAAGAGTGGCAAAACCAAAAGTGACAGAAAGGACAGATTGTCAAAGCTGGAAAGACAAAACCAAATCTGTAGTTGAGACATCGTAGTGTGGACCACCAGGGGGTGTACAGCTCCCCAAACCCTGGACACAACAGACATGGAGCCCAAGTCCAGCACTCAACACACGTTTATTATGAAGGGGGAAGCGCATTTTTCCTCACTTCTCAAAGTAGCACAGTATCAACAAGAACCAAATACTCGAGTAACACAGGTCCCTTTCTTCTTCTTGTCTCTTTCCTTCTTCTTTCTCCCAATCCACCTCCCCTCCTCCTGGCCATCTTTGTCCACATCCTCCCAACTCTGGCTGACTTGGATAAGGGAGTGCAGCCCCTTTTATTGAGGACTCGGGAGTACTTCCAGTGCCAGGGTCACTGCCTGATGGAAGTACTTCTGGGTCATACGGAAATTCCATAAATTGAGGAATGCAACTTCCTGCAGCGCCCCCTTGCAGTGCCCCTGGACCTCAGCATGGCTCTGCTGCTGGACTACAACTCCTGGAATTCCCTTCTGGTTTTCAAATTGGCGCCGATATGGAGGGCTTCTGCCATCTAGCACCTGGGGGGGATTAAATATCCCCCTGAGACAGTCCTTTACTGTCCTCTTGTTCTGTTGCGGCCTGGGAAGGTATGAATGCCCGGTCGGGATAACAGTCTTTTTATTTGGGGCTTCCCGCTCAGGTAAGGAGCCGTTCGTTCTGGCTGGGATGTCCGTCCAGGTGTGACCTTCTTCCCTCTCTTGAAAGGAACCCCTTTATGTTCCCAAGGGGCCTCCCATCCAGGTAAAGGATCTTCCTGGATCCATCCATCCAGTGTGTCACCTACAGGTCCCAGTTAGTGATGATCAAGATGATGTGCACAAAACTGAATTCACAGCTAAACCTGAAATTTACAAAACAGATGATACTTCACCCCAAGCAAAATTCACACCATTGCTACATCTATGTGTCTTCTCATCTGCAGCCTTCTTGCCCATGTTCAGAGGTAGGGGGACATTTATTCTGGAAGGGCAGGTGTGACTAGAGGGCACTTAGCTGCAGGCATGTCTTACCACATCCAGCTAGTCTTCCCATTTCAGGCATTGCAGCCCTTGTTGTTATATAATCCCACCGCCCACACCATCATACTTCAAGAATTAGTCCCCAGTGTAACTTTGTGACTCTTCCCCAACTTTGGACTCCTATTAGTCATATGTTAATGGGTAGTGATGAGGAAAATGACTCGGTCAAAATGTAATTTTTCGCTTCACAAATAAATGGCGCTTCACAACCAGAAAAAATCACCTCATTAGCACATATATTTTCATCTAACCTGCAATTTTTAATTCTCCATGTACAAAAGCATAGAGCGATTTATTCTGATGAAGAGGGTGGAGTGCACATGGAGAACACTTGGATGTGTGCATTTTGGAGCGCTTCTTCTTTGCTAAAGTTCACTGGTCTAGGAATGTAATCTCTAGAAGGATCCTGGTTTGGATCAGCTAACAAAATTGGGCAAAGTGAGTGCAGATAGTGTTACCGACAGAAAATAATAAACTGCAAGAAAAATCAGTGTAAAATATGTCTGAAATAACAAAAACAAAATAAGAAAAATAAAACATAACCATAAAAATAAGTTTAAAAGTAAGTCCAAATTGAAATTCAGGATGCTGAAACCCTGATTCATTACAGACTCTTAATTAAAGGAGAAAGCCGTTCCCTAATACTTCTGGCGCCAACATCTCTCATTTGAGTGGGGAGTCTCTTCACCTGCAGTGGTTTAGACCTCAGTGAGTTACGTCTCCTTGACATGTGCAATCTAAGAAGCAGCAGATCCCTCAACTAGCGTGACTCCTTGATACTTGGAATCCATAATCGAAAGCCCTTCAGAGGTTCCCTAGCTGCCCTGTGGAGTTACCACAAGAAGAATTAATTTGGGTTTGGAATCAGGAGTTGAGTTGTAACCAAAAACAAATTAACAAGGATTGATATGTGTAACAAAAATCATAGTCAAGTAGTGGGGCAGAAATACAAAAAGGCTCAATACGTATAATGAAAGTCATAGTGAAGTAGTGGGGTAGAAATTCCCAAACAGCTCAAAATGTGTAACAAAAATCATAGTCAAGTAGTGGGGTATAAGTTTCACAAAGGCTTAATACATGTAACAAAAATGATATTCAAATAGTGGGATAGAAATTCCAAAACAGCTTAATATGTGCAATAAAAATCATAGTCAAGTAGTGGGGTGGAAATTTCACAATGCATGCAAAAAAATTCTTTTCAAGTAGTGGGATAGAAATTCCAAAATGGCTAAATATGTAAAACAAATATCATAGTCAAAGAGTGGGATAGAAATTTCACCAAGGTTCAATACACATAACAAAAATCTCAGTCAAGTAGTGGGACAGAAATACAAAAAAGGCTCAGTATATGTAACAAAAATCATAGTCAAGTAGTAGGAGTAGAAATTTCCAAAAAGGCTCAATATGTGTAACAAAAATCAGAGTCAAACAGTGGGACAGAAATTCCAAAGCCAGTAAACACAAACACAAACAAACCAATATATTAATTTTAAATCACAGTCAAGAAGCTGAGCCTGAACTTTTCAAAACAACAAGGGAATTAAAGTAATAAAGGTCTGGTGAATCCACGATCTTGGACAACCAAGAAGTATTTGATTCTACTCTTTATAGCTTCCACCCTGTGATATCACCAGCTACAAATTGCCGGTTGACCTGACCTCGCACCAGCAGAGCAACTGTTAAAAAACAATCTTCAAAATGATAGCACATTCAAGAAAAACAACATGACATTGCGGAAGAATGATGATTATAATCAACGGATTGACCACAAAACTAAATATGAACATGAGATTCCAAGAAATCTCAAAACCTATAAAAAGAAGTTTCAATAATTTTGAAAGGCCAAATACAAGTTATAAAAAATAAACAAAATAAACCTGATCCTGACATGCTGTATATAAGATGGTGGCGCAGTGCCCTTGGTGTCTGAACATTGTTTGAAATTACATGAGAAAATCCATGATTGTTAGTGATATGGGACTCTTGCTTGCTAATTTGAAGACCATTTCCAATAATTTTTAGCTTAGAGTTTTGGTTTTTGAT
The DNA here is from genome assembly GCF_900747795.2 of Erpetoichthys calabaricus. Classification (NCBI taxonomy): domain Eukaryota; kingdom Metazoa; phylum Chordata; class Cladistia; order Polypteriformes; family Polypteridae; genus Erpetoichthys; species Erpetoichthys calabaricus. The sequence goes on along the minus strand of NC_041402.2, from coordinate 178,324,983 downwards.
ATTTGTTTCAGTTGCTTTTTTTTTTTTTTTTTTTTTTGGCGTTTTGATTCCAGTCTGTTTTCTGATGTCTCTGATGCCATTTGCTGGTATTTTCTTAGTCTTTCACTATGATCATTGATCCCATCTTAGTCCTTAGTGATCCAAACAACTTGAACCATACTGTGAGTCTCTCCTTATTAAGAATAAATAATTTAACATGGTTCTGAGATTGATTTACAATTCTGTCGATGAAAAACAACTCAAAGTAAATCACTAAGTGAGGTTCCGAGCCTAATTCAAAGCCCTTTGAGAGCACACTGAGCTAGAGTGCATCACCAAATGTGATTCTGAGATCGATTAACTGTCCTGTTAGCCTGTATGATCAAGAAAATAATGAATAAAACAATTTCTGAGATTGGCTTCTAGTCCTGTCAACAAAATCCAAGCTCAATTACTTCACATGATGTAAATTTAAGCTCATTTTGCTGTCGGGTAACTCATCACTTCATGTGTGTCGAAGCTCACTTTACTGTTCTTTGACTCTTTTCTGACTTGGAATACATCACTAAGTGTTTTTTTCTGTTATTAATGCACTTATGAATTCAAATTGTGGTTCTGAGATGGACTTAGTGTCCTGTTAGCTCAGACTGACCTGAATTGCAGCATTCATCATTCATCTTTGCTCGTCTTTTAGCCCTGCAATTCATTGAAATGTATCACTAGGGTGAGCCATGGAGGAGAAAATGACAAATCCAGGAGACTTCTCTCTTCTTTAAGACCACAAAGTGGCTTCAGAAACTATTACAATACAATACCATTTATTGTTGTGTAGCCCAAAATCACACAAGGGGTGTTGCAATGGGTTTTAACAGGCCCTGCCTCTTGACAGCCCTCCAGCCTAGACTCTCTAAGAAGACAAGGAAAACTCCAAAAAATGGAAGAAACCTTGGAAAAGGCAATTCAAAGAGAGACCCCTTTCCAGGTAGTTTGGGTGTGTAGTGGGTGATAAAATTAAAAAGGCATCAATACAACACTATACACAGAACAGAACACAAGTCATCCTCGATATAATACAATAGAGCAATAGAAATATTACAAGTACAGAGTAAAATTCAACAGTAGATGATATCACAGAATAGGACTCAGACCCCATTCACTTCCTGCACACTTTATGGTGTTGCAGATTTCGTTTTAAATGCATAGATTTGCCTTTTTTGACTATTAATCTGCACTCAATAACCCATAATGGCAGCAAAAACACATTTTCAGAAAGGTTTACAAATGAATTACAAATCCAAAACTGAAATCTCTCATTCCTAGAAGGATTCTGACCCTGTGTTGCAGCACCCCAAATTGGTGCATCCTGTTGGGTTTAATTCTCCTTGAGACGTGTTGAGAACTTGATTACAGACCAACTGAATTCAGCGGACGTCATTTATAAAGGCACACATGTACCTGTGAATAGAAGGTCCACAAGTCACACTGCATATCAGGACAAAAACCAAGCCATGAAGTCCAAGAATCTCTCAGCAGAGCTCGCCAATCAAATTGTGATGAGACCAAGATCAGGATAAGGGGATAATATTATTTCTAAAGCTTTGAGTGTTACCAGTGGCCTCAATAATTTCAAAATGGAAGAAGTTTGGAAGTCTTGAAGAGGTGGCCATCAGGCATGAACAGCCTTGATCAAGGAGGTGACTAAGAACCTAACGCTCACTCTAACAGAGCTTAAAAAGTCCTATGCTGGTGTTTTGTCTGGGTAGAGTTCTGCATTACCCGACTTTCCCCTTTTGTATTCATCAATCTGTAGCCTTTGTCAGAATGCCTCAAATCCCATAGACTTACCACTGTTTATAAGGTATTGTACTTGTGAAAAGAACACAAGAGAGACAGGAAGAAGGTTTGGGGATCCACCCCATATCCTTGAGATTTTGTGCATGTCTGTAATGAAAACAACTGTTGAGTGGACTCCAAGGACTGAGTCGTAACACAACTAATTAAATAAGAGGAAGGTGGTGACTTCATCGTGGATAAGGTGGAAGACGCGGGTCTTCTGAGCTGAAACCGGAAGTGAGGTCAGGACTGGGAGTAGCTAGGAGGTCTCTGGAGGCGAGACCGAAAGTGGCTTCTGTAGAGGAACCAGAAGTGGTGTTAGGAGGATGTCCCTTCTGGGTGTCTGTAGAGGAAGGAAAGGAGACATCAGTGCACACTGTTAGCTCCTGGTCCGGCGCAAACACACTCTGAGTGAAGCCTATCAACTGCTTCCCAAGCGCGCATGTGTGACATTCTTTATAACTTCTCCCCATCTTTCCTTCTACATCTAAAACCTCAGGCAATTAGATAGAGTAATATTCATAAAAATAATAACAATAAGCAAAGTACAAGTGAATATTGGCAACCATACAACCTGATAAATACTGATGTGTAGTTTCAGGCAGCGCACAGAATTGTAGTTACTTTAAATGTCTCTAGTTAAGTCCTCATCTTTAGTCAGTTTTCTTCAGAACTGGCCACACGCCTGTCTCAATATGTCTGCCGAGCTCTTGCTCTTCATTGTGTTGTCCTTTTCGTTGTAATGGTGTGAGAGAGAGAGAGGTAGGGGTAAAGCAACTGAATTTATACATTTTCTGTTCAAATCCTATAGCCAATAGGGCGTCATGGTACAGAATGACTTCTGATTAAAAACCAACAGCCAACTTTAGACCAATAGAATTGTGGTGCAACATGTCCCATTACTGGCTTATTTTCACACCGGCCCCCAAAAACAATTTCTTGAGTGAAGCATGCCAGATAAGTAGTTTGGCTTTCCCGTGGGGGTTGATTGAGAGAGTCCCGCAGAGAATCACTTGCCAAACCAGTCTGTGGCACTTTCCCCCAACCCTGCCATAAAGTTCACTTCCTGAGTCAGTCTCATGGGTTGGTTAGACATGAAAGCATATCAATGAAGTCTTCTTCTTCTTTCAGCTACTCCCGTTAGGGGTTGTCACAGCGGATCATCTTCTTCCATATCTCCCTGTCCTTGTCATCTTGCTCTGTTACACTCACCACCTTCATGTCCTCTCTCACCACATCCATAATCCTTCTCTTAGGCCAGCGTTTCTCAACCTTTAAGTATTTGTGACCCAAGTTTTCATAACAGTTTTAATCGCACTCCCCTAATGTTTTTTTGAAAGGAGCCTACTAATACCAATTTGTTCTTTTTTAATTAATGATATATTATAGATGCATATTTTATTATACCTTCTTAACATTTATCGACATTTATCTAACTCTATATTTATTTTTCTAGTATCAGAATGTAGTGTAAGTTAATTTGTTTTGGTTTCAATAGATGTATTTTTCATATTTTTGATTCTTGTTTTCTTTGTTTCACATCTTCGTGCCCCCTTTTTGTTACTTCGCGCCCCCCTAGGGGGGCATGCCCCACAGATTGAGAACCACTGTCTTAGGCCTTCCTCTTTTCCTCTTCCCTGGCAGCTCCATCCTCATCATCCTTCTCCCAATATACCCAGCATCTCTCCTCTGCACATGTCCAAACCAACACAATTTCACTTCTCTGACTTTGTCTCCCAACCGTCCAACCTGAGCTGACCCTCTAATGTCCTCATTTCTAATCCTGTTCATTCTTTCACACCCTATGCAAATCATAGCATCTTTAACTCTGTCATCTCCAGCTCTGTCTCTTGTTTTTTTGATCAGTGCTACCGTCTCCAACCCATATAACATAGTTGGTCTCACTACTGTCCTGTAGACCTTCCCTTTCACTCTTGCTGATACCCGTCTGTCACAAATCACTCCTGACACTCTTCTACACTCTGCCTGCACTCTCTTTTTCACGTTTCTTCCACAATCCCCATTACTCTGTACTGTTGATCCCACCTCATCCACCTCCGCCAACTCTACTCCCTGCATCCTCACCATTCCACTGACCTCCCTCTCATTCACTCACATGTATTCTGTCTTGTTCCTTCTGACCTTCATTCCTCTCCCCTCATATCTCCACCTCTCCAGGGTCTCCTGAACCTGCTTCTTACTCTTGCTACAGATCACAATGTCATCAGCAAATATCATAGTTCACGGGGACTCCTGTCTAATCTCATCTGTCAATCTGTCCATCACCATTGCAAATAAGAAAGGGCTTAGAGCCGATCACTGATATAATCCCACCTCCACCATGACCTCAGACTTCACCACAGTCACACTTCCCTCGTACATATCCTGTGCCACTCTTACATACTTCTCTGCCACTCCCGACTTCCTCATACAATACCACAGCTCCTCTTGAGGCACCCTGTCATATGCTTCTCGTAGTCCACAAAGACACAATGCAACAGCTTGCTATTTTGAGAGTCCACCATGGTTTTGGATAAGACAGTCATTGTGTAGGTAAGTTTGGCGTCCTCTCCTTTCAGTCCGCATTGCTTCTGAAACCATCACTTCATAGAAATCTGAGCAAGTGGAGCAGCAGATGGGATGGTGGATTCACTGGAGGGTGGCCGAGGAAGGAGTCGACCTCCACTAAACCTCACTTGAGGGGGCAATTGAAAGACACTGTGCTTCACAGTGTATTAGGCTACCAGCACCAGACGTTATAAAAAAATCAGCCGAATACTACACTAAATAGTGACACAAAATGAAGATTTGTCAATAAAGTATATTTTCATACAGTGCCGCACCAAAAGGATTAAGTGATATGCCAAAGAAAAAACATAAATGAATATTCAGAAATGTCTAACTTTTGTTCAGTGGGAAATTGAACTGCTCTAAAAGTAATCAGCGTCATTCATGATGATAATGACGACTACTCCAAAATAAAAAGGCGCAAGTTTACACACACTTTAAATTGTGCTAAAGAAAAATAAACCACATTAATAAGCTTTCAATTTCAAAATTCAGGCTGCATAGCAGCACTCAGGGCAAAGGTATGGAGGAAACATTTGTCTGTGTGAGCAACCCAGAAACCAGCTAGCAGTGCCGCACAGAAAGACAATTTAACATAATGCATCAAGAACTTTTCGAGATATGAAATTGTAGCGATCATGTCATGGGAAATTGGAAAAATTAGACTGTAGTGGCCCAGATGAGTTGCGGTAAACATTTTAACAGCACCTTAAATATGAGTTTCCACAGATTTAATTTTTACCCAACAGCACCATCTGCTGGGAGATAAGAGTATTGCTTCACTTGCCCCAAATATTGAGATGCCACTGTTATTATTGTTGTTGTTATTATCATTATTGTTATAAAATCTATTAATGCATATTTTGTGTTACACCTTCACCCAAACCATCTTTAGACTACTTCACAATTCTTTATGTTCAGCCTCCTGCAAATTAAAATATATTCATTCCTCTCCACACTCCCTTCACTTATCTCTGATTTCAACAAACCTGTGAAAGTCTGGCAAGGCCAGATTACCAATTAAAAAGACAACAGGAGACTATGCTTGATCCAATATTAACCCTAACCCTAATCCTAACCTTGTGCGCATTTCACCAATTATGTGCACTGCATTTAAATTCTGCAAATATATTTACTGTTATTTGTTAATGCGTGCCATTCAAGGGAAAACGACTTTAAAATTACTGCTAAAAAGGGTTATCATTGAACAAGAATGAATAGAACTAGCAATGGTATCACTAGGGTTGGTGTCACCCAGTGTGGTAACCATGGCTCTGTTAAGACCCCCACAGACCCCTGGGTGACTTGATGACTACAACACCTTAACAGAGAGTTGATCATCCTTTATACAATGCAGCACACAGACTACCATCCATTTAATGCAGTGTGGTAATTATTACTATTAATGGCACACGGATACTCAGCTGTTGCATGGAGCATAGAGTGGGCTTCCCCCCTTGTTGATTGCAGTCAATGGAGACTCGACTGTTTCATTGTGCAGTTCCCATTTGGTGATTTTAGCCCACGAACACTTGATCATTTCATTGTGTGAATGCTAACACCTCCGGTGCGCCCCTAGTGACACTACTGAAAACTACTCAGGTGCCAAGGCCAGAAAGGTTGAGAACTTCTACTCTGTGGTGCTCAGCTTCCTAGCTGGAGTCCCGACACTCACCTTACGTCTGACTCCCATGATTCTCATGTATTTCTCTCCTCCCCTCAGACGGTGTGTAATGCTTAGTTACAGATGCTTCATCAGAGGCCTTCCCTGAAGACACTGGGGCGGGCAGAGGTGAGCACTCATTTCCAGTGGCCTTCCTTAATGGGCACCTGTCCTTCTTTTATTAATAATGGAGATTTAATGGAGCGAGGAGATGGATTCCTACTGAGGAGTTTTAATTAGCCCGTCTTGAATGGCTGAGTACTTCACTGCAGACAAAAGTAGACGGATCAGATTTGTAGACTTTATATTCCAGTGACAGCTGTGTTAGGTAGAAAAAAATATCCTAAAGTGGTTATTGTATTATTTATCTCTGGCACGCGGCATCTGAGGACAAGCGGCAGATGGAAGTTCAAACTATATCTTTTTATTTATACGGACTCAGGCTCTTTAAGGAATAAAGTGTGGCAGTGGAGGAAGCCCCCTAATATGGCACTGAGACTTCAGTAGACAAGTGAGCGAAGTTCCCACCCAATCACAGCCTCCCAATCACCCTCAGGCTCCTGTGTGGTTTCTCTGCCTTTATTGGGCTGAGGGCAGTCCCTAGTGGTGACGGACAGGTTGCCCCGCCTCTTGGGGAGCCACCCACAAAACACAAAGCACATAACAAAGGCATGAAGAGACATATATAAAGTGTAAATATTAATGCAAATCATAAACAAAGGCAATACTATTACATGTAAATAAATCAAATATGTACAACAAAAGCATAAAACAAATTGTTGAAACCCAACCAGTGGAGGAACCCTGTCTGACATATAACAACCACATTGCAGATCGGAAGCAGTATAAACCTTGACCAAGCTGAAGACATACAGTGTAAAGCTATAGTTCTGCACCATATACAGTAGTTGTGCCTAAACATGATTGGTCAAATGGCCTACCTGAATATAACGGGGAAGTCTGCCCTACACTATAATGTCCCATTGGTCCAAGAAGCACACTGAAGATGAACTAGACAGCCACTAAGTGCTACAGAGAAGCCCAGGAGTTTCTATTATTCCATGTCAGAGAAAGACCCTATTCTTTTGGAGAGACCCCATCCATACAACCATCGAGAGGTCAAATAACGCAGTTCATGCACTGTTGAATTTAAAGGAGCCCACCAGGACATCACCCTCTATTAACACTAATGTCTCCTTTGCTGCTAGTCTTTAGTAAGCTTTCTAACTTGAAAGCAAGGATGCATTTTTATTTAGGAGTGTACATCCAAGACTTTACTATTCATTTATATTTTCTATTATTTTCCTCTATTTTGTAAAAAGTGCATATCCCGAGTGAGTAATGTAATTCTTGTGAACTAGGAGTCCCAGCACTAAAGAGTTTCAAAGCACGTAATCCCAGACACTTTTAGTACTCACCACTAGAGGGGGATATCACCGTCAAACCCCAGCTTATAATAAGGCAAGCACAGAATATTCATAAAATAAAAGATTTATTCTTCAAAATAGGTACTCTAATCACTTTGAAGCTCCATGGAGCACAAAGGCAAAAATGCATTGATTGAAACAAAGGCAATCCAAGTCAAACAAAGTCCCGATACAGAACCCAAATAGAGTATTTGAAAAAAACAGCAAGAGGGCCAACATTTCAAAATCCATATTACTAACCGAAGGTTGTAAACCGGATGGGCGCAGGGCGCAGGGCTCATCGAATGTACGGAAACCCCAAAGGTCCATGCTGTGACAACGCGCTTGTGAAAGGAGTCACGGCACACACCAACTGTGACAACGCGCTTGTGAAAGGAGTCACAGCTCAAACCAACTGTGACAACGCGCTTGTGAAAGGAGTCACAGCTCAAACCAACTGTGACAACGCGCGCGCCTACAACGCGCTTGCGAAAGGAGTCACGGCACACACCAACTGTGACAACGCGCGCGCCTACAACGTGCTTGCGAAAGGAGTCGCGGCTCAAACCAAAGAAAACAGAGAAACGAGACTACGACCTGTGAAGTACACCTGAGGTAAAGCATGCACGCCAGGTTGTACGGCCACCTGGACGCGACCGCCCACACCACCGCATATACCCTCCATGATATGTCTTCATGCAGAGGCTTCCCACCGAGGCGCATATTGCGCTGTGGCGCTCGCCCCACAGTCAGACGCAGCAGCCTCCCAGAGTCAGTAGATGGCCCCCAAGCAACACAACCTGTTCAAGCGGTCGTTGTCAGCGAAGGCAACAGACTCACGTCTCCACAAAACGAAACCGCTTTAGTACAGATATGCCTATTGGATTAAATAACATTTCCCCAGACGCACCCGCCCTCCATGATATGTCATCCATCCACATATCGGGCGGAACAGAAACTGATTGCCATTCTAGGATTTCCGATTCGCTAGCGAATTGCGGGTTTACTTGTAACCAATAAGTCACCAACTCACAATGAACCGTTAGCTATGAAGGTCTGCAGCTGGACCCTTCTCTTTGTCATGAACTTGGGGTCCTAAAGCACATAAGACCCAATAAGTTCCAAAAAACACCTCCAAAATTGCTCACACGAGGGGAATATCACAGTCATATCCCAGGTAGTTATAAGGGGAAACACTGAATCTTTATAAAATAAAAACTTTATTTTCACAAAAGAAAAAAAAAAGCTCTATCACACAATGAAGCTCCGCCGAGCACAAAAGGCATAAAGGAGTTGCCAGCATGGCAATCCTAGGCACCCAAAACAATTATCCAAAATGAAGACAAAAAGCAGAACGTGGGTTCAAAAACATACAATAACTCATCAACTCCTCAGCATGTTACAAATGAACCTCCAGGAACTGTGGAATGACCCTGCAGATTTAAAGGCCGGAGGGCAGACCCTGATGGTGACTGGCAGGTGGCGCACCACCACCAAAATATATGGAATATAATATGCATAGTCAAAATCAAACACAAAGAAGAATACACATTAAAATAAATAAAAGAATTCAAAATTAACAAAACAGATACAACACAAGAATCTGAACCCCAGTTAAGGGGGGGACCCTGCCTGAGCCTTGACAATAATAAGATGCAGGGCACATCAGGTGCTGTGTTCTTTCTTACGGGGTTAGCAGGCTAAGGGGAGACGTCCCCAAGAGAGATGAGCACAATGGCTGTCATGCATTGTTGGTTGGTAAGTGTCGTTAACTAAAGTGTGTCAACCTCCAAGTGTCTGAGTCAAGATTTCCTAAATGTTTTCAGGACAAGGACCCCTAAAATGTTGTTTCTCCTGGTCGGTGCCCTTACAAATATAAACACAATGCTGTGAAACTGGGCCTGATTTTGGATCTTGGTTTCTGCTAACAACAGCTCTACAAACACGATTTTGGATAATAGAAGACCGGCTGTGTTATTCAATGCAAATGCTAAAGTATTGGAAACTGTTGATGAATACGTGATTACATGTCATGTGATAGCTGGCTGGGGTACTCAACCTTTTTTCTGCTGGAATTGAAATGCTTTGTGCCACCATTTTTTCAGTCTTAAATTGTTACGTACTCTGAATAGGCAAAAGTAAAGGTGATATTTCTTGAATCCCACCAGCCCACTCTTAACTGGGTTTCTGTTAAAGATTCCATAGTCGGCACAAGTCCGTTGCGCTCCATCAGCATGTGCCACTGCTTTGCACTCCCTTTCAGCAGCATCGGGTTTGAAGCAACCACAAAATACATTTCCGGAGGCAAATGTTTAGGCGATCGTAACACTCGTTCTCCTGGAAGACAAAATCCACCTCAGTATTTCAGAAATTGCTAAATTGATGTTGATGAGCTGAACGTACAGTGCTAAACTCAGCAAGACGTGCAACATGTTGTAAGAGAAGATGGCTGACGTCCATGACCCCGAATGATGTAAAACAAAAGAACTGGTCGATCTTTTCACAAAGGTGAGAGAGACTTTTTTTTTTTGGATGCAAGTCCAACAGAGAACTGACAAGATATGGCAGACCATCTGGTCACATGGGTTACAGGCAGGAAGGGGCGGGTCCAGGAGGGTCGACAACAGAATTGACATCAGCATTCTGCAGGGGGAGGAAGAGAGAAGGCATTAGCACACAGCGCCAACCACTGGTTTGGTGGGTAACTGCCATCACCACAGCCCTTAGGCTGCCCTCCCAGTGCACGTGTGTGACAGTTTGTTAAGTACTCCAATTACTTTTTAAAGTAATGACTAACCTAATGCAATATTTATCTTATTGAAGTAATATTATCTGCATTATTATTATTATTACAGCAGCACTGGGTGTGAGATGAGGAGCACACGTACCTGTATGGCAGTCTTTTGCACAGCCAAGGGATTAATAGATTTTTCTAATCTAATCTGCAGCTGCGTTTACCCAAAATTAGCAAAATTCTGCATCTCCAGCTTGTAAATTGGATTCAACAAAAGCCTGACGTGTCGAAACGATTCCACAGGCAAAATATTTTAGTTTTTAAAAGATTTAGTTAAAATTCAAAGTAAAACAGTTCACACAAAAAGAGAAAATTGAAATAGCAAAAAATTAGAAAAGTTCTTGTTTAAGAGAAGTTCTGTTCAAAGCTAAAATTGTTGTTACTTTTCTAATTGTTTGTGAATCACTTCTAAACGTTTCTGAACCATTTCAAAAACAGTCAGAGAACTGTACGTCTATCCCATTTCTATGTTAAAAATCGGGTCTTTTGTAAGTCCCTGTGCACTGGGACCTGTTCTAAACAGCAACTGACTTGATTATTACACAGTATATTAATTATAGCAAGAAAGTTCTATCTCTTATTAACTTACAGGGGGTAACAGGCTATGACTAAACAAACACTAATATGAATTTAACTTAACTTAAAGCATTACTTTCTAACATTGGCTCTTACATAATCTAAAAGAGTGTGCTGCATGCAATCCAGTAACAGAAACCTCTAAAAGAGTTAATTTGAATATATATATATATATATATATATATATAAAATTCTTTTCGCGTTTGAAACGGAAATTACGTATGACCACAGAGGAACAGGAAAAACATTCTTAATAAACCTGATTCTTGCAGAGAAAGCAAATGGTGACATAGCTCTGGCTGTAGCGTCATCGGGAATCGCTTCTACATTATCAGATGGAGGCCGTACAGCACATTCGGCATTGCAATTACCATTAAACCTCGCTCACGACGAAATTCCAATTTGCAACATACGCAAGGGTTCTGGAATGGCAAAAGTCTTGTAACATTCAAAGATAATAGTTTGGGGTGAGTGCACCATGGCACATAAAAGAGCTTATGAAGCCTTGAATCGAACAATGCAAGATCTCAGAGATCCTACCAAAATAATGGGAGTTACTGTCGTTTTACTCACAGGAGATATTTGTCAAACATTACCAGTTATTCCACGAGGGACACCAGCGGATGAACTCAACGCGTGTTTAAAATCCACGGTCAGTTATATGTCGCGTGTTCTCGGGTAGGTACACCAAAAAATGTATACATTAATGCACGTAATGGGCAAACAAAAAATGTAGTATACCCGAAAGCACTGCAGTAGTACTCAATGTATCTTTCCTTCTTAAATGTTAATGTTTTACTGTTTAATAATTTATACGCTTCTTATATGTTGTTCAAATTCTTTTATCAAAATATTTTACTGTTTAATAATTTATATTTATATGCAATGTGCTTCTTATATATTACTTCATATTCTCATATAATAATGATGTTAATAATGTTGTTTATATTGATTTCTATGTTATTGTAAATGCTCTTCATTTGTTGAAAAATAAAATTGGCAATTAACAAACTTATTTTATAAATACTACATTTTATTTTTTTCCCTTACACTCAGTGGGCGTAGCCACTGGGAAATCAGCTAGTATATATATAAATAAATAAATATATATATATATATATATATATATTTATAAAACACAAGTAAATGATCACAGGCGTCATGCTTACTATATTTCCAGATTCATGCTTGCCAATGATGGCGTTTCATTCTTTTTTCTGTAGTTTGATGACGTTGCAGCATTTCCACAAAGGAGAACTCCAGAAGATCACTTGCCCCTGTAAATGCCCATGTAACCCTAATTTTTAAGAAACCGGGTTTCTGCCTTAATTCGGTTATTCACCTTACTTCACCCTACTTATAGGTTTGCACAGGAATGCACTGAATGGTACAGGACTACTTTCATGCAACAATTGCAGAACACTTTCAGTTATGCCTATTTAAAAAACCACGTGAGGTAATTTAAAGACAAACTTTAAAATTATAATGGATTTGTTAAGAATGTCAGCCTCGCTAAAAGTGCCGCGCCGCCGCCCACCCCTTCCACTGATCGAGGATATTCTTGGGGATCAAGGCAGCTTTTAGGTCAAGGTTACATCCAGGGACCAGCTTGTGCTTTTCACGTTGAAGCTAATGAGTCCCTGTGTGGAGTACTGAGGAGTGATAAGCTGTACAGATATCACTTATAATCGGTGCTTGTGTGGAAAGCAGAGGGCCCTGTGTGTGTGTGTGTGTGTGTGTGTGTGTGTCTCTGTCTGTCTCTCTCTGTGTGTCTGCATGCGTTAATCTTACATTGCAGGAGTAAACCAATCCATAAAACAAACTCGATCAGTTCCACTCAGCCCACAATAATTCAAGAATACCTTAAAACGAAGCGGGGTAAATTCCAATAGATCTGAGCAAGAATCACAAGAATCACAAGTCGAAAAGCAGGTTATAGTGACTTGGAGTGAGAAATAAATACTTTTACTGTCAAACATTACAACATTAGAACAATTTAGAAGCGAACAGGCCATTCAACCCAGACAAGCTCGCCAGTCCTATCCACTTCATTCCTCCAAAGTAACATCAAGGACTCTAAAGTCCTACTGTCCTCCACACTACTTGATCACTTATTCCATGTGTCTGTGGTTTCTTTAGGTTAAGAAAAACTTAATAATGTTTGTGTGAAATTCACTCTTAAGTTTCCAACTGTGTCCCCATGTTCTCGATGAACTCATTTTATAGTCACAGTCTTGACCCACTGTAGTAATTCCCTTCAATCATTTTAAATTCTTCAGTCAGGTCACCTCTTACTCTCCTTTTGTTTAAACTGTAAAGTCTCAGCTCTTTTCATCTTTCCTCATAACTCGTCCTCTGTAGCCCCCCAATCAGCCCAGACGCTCTTCTCTGGACCTTCTCTAGTGCTGCTATGTCCTTTTTGTAGCCTGGAGACCAAAACTGCACCCAGTACTCCAGATGAGGCCTCACCAGCATGTTATAAAGGTTGAGCAGAACCTCCTGTGACTTGTACTCCACACATCAAGGCGCTATATAACCTGACATTCTGTTAGCCTTCTTAATGGCTTCTGAACACCATCTGGATGTTTGTAGTGCCATAATTTCAAACACTTCACTCAGGTCTTCTCTTCATCTCATTTAAAGGCTCAGCTCTTTTCATTTTTCCACATAATTCATCCCCTGTAGCCCCTCAATCAGCCCAGTCGCTATTCATTGGACTTTTTCTAGTGCTGTTATGTCCTTTTTGTAGCCTGGAGACCAAAACTGCACCCAGTACTCCAGATGAGGCCTCACCAGTGTGTTATAAAGCTTGGACTTGTAATAGTAGACAATCAGAGACAATCCAAAGATTCACTGAAAACTGAACTGAAAGTAAATCCTCTCTTTCAAACAAACTGAAAACATAATCAAAAATCAGGAATCAGACTTGAGAGCAAGAGATGAGAAAATCAGAACAACAAAAGGAACAACAGTTTTCAAAAATATAAATATAAATAGTGCAAGTTCAATCCATAAAACCCAGATACGATGGAGATGTGTGAAGTGGCCTTTAAAACGCTGCACCAAAGATGTTACTGTTCTGTTTGGGTTGTGTTATTCATTTCTTATTTAGTATGAGTTTATTCTTGTTTCGGGGGTCTGAGATTTCTGTTTTTTTTGTTTTTTTTTTGATTCTTCAAATAGTTTAGGAATTGTGTAATTTTTTTCATAATGTTTTGGGCACCATTTTAGCTTCCTTCGGTTGCTGCTATTTTTTACTTTCTCGTATACGATGTACAGGCAAAGTATTGGAATCCTCCAAAAAATCGACATCTATTTTGATGAATCTCGACGTTTTAGGTTTTAGACCTCCCTGAGTCCGAAAATACCAGTTTTTGGAATTATGTCTATGTCTCAGTCTGTCTGTCTGTCTGTCTGTCTGTGTCTGTGTGTGTATGTAAATATGATAACGTGATTATGCTTTCAATTTGGTCAACCAAATTTTGCATACAAGTATTCCCTACAAAACATAGATTTCTATCAACTTTTGAGCTATTTCCGTTAACCGGAAATGGTACTTTACCTTTTATTCATGCAGATGTAGAGTCCAATTTATTCAACTTTACTTTTATAATAATCCTTCAATATATCATTAATTTGATTTGATTTGCTGCTGATGGTTCTTTTATGTACATTATATAAAAATATAACCATTGTCTTGCAGTTTACTCCTCAAATATCCATCCCTGTATCTGAGTATACGAGAGAGTCAAGGGGAGACCACTCCCGATTTTGTTCTACCTGTCATTAGGTCCACGTCTTGCGTTGTTGGTGGCATGGCCTTGTGTGTTCTTGGTGTGACAGGTCTTCCATAGGTGTGTTCGCCTAACCCATCTGCAGATTCCAGATCCTTCACATCTTTTTGCTAAACATTCTTTCTTGTTATTGTTCCTCAGTTCTGTCAGTCATTATCCAACCCACTATATATCCCAACACAGAGTCACGAGGGTCCGCTGGAGCCAATCCCAGCCAACACGGGGTCAAGGCAGGAACAAATCCCCGGGCAGGGCGCCAGCCCACCGCAGGGCACACACACACCCACACACACCAAGCACACACTAGGGACAATTTAGGATCGCCAATGCACCTCACCTGTATGTCTTAGGACTGTGGGAGGAAACCCATGCAGACACAGGGAGAACATGCAAACTCCACACAGTGAGGACCCAGGAAGTGAACCCGGGTCTCCTTACTGTGAGGCAGCAGCACTACCACTGCGCCACCATGCCGCCCTCCTCAGTTCTGACCTTTTGCTTTGACTTTTTGACCACATTTTGTCCAACACTCTGGTTTTTTTGCAGTTTACTTGATATCCCAGCTTTGATCTTTTTCTGATTGGTTCTGCGTCTCCCAGTTTCTAAACAAAAATTCTCTTGTCGTTTTGCTGTCAGGACAGTCCCATGTGATGTGTATCCCAAAGGTGCCAAAAACTCTGCAACAGCAGTGCCAAACAAAACAGAGATGGCACTGTGGCATAACAGGAAAAATCTTGAACTTCCTCAGCTTACACGTAACGTGAAAACTAATGAGAGAATTGTAATCCTTGAGTTTTCAAACTCTCTGGGATCAATTTATAGATTGTATAAGTCCATCCAGGAACTCCGATAAAAACTTGGCAACACAACACAACACAAGTGAGAGCTTCAGATTCTCTTTAAATACTGGAACGGGCCAGCCAATCCCCTGTCTCCATAACAAGGTGGCCCCGCCTTCTGGGGCTCAACATACAGGGGACAGGGCAGTTGAAAATGACAAAGACAAGCAATACACACAAAGTTAAGAAAAATACAACATTACACAATAATTATTAAATATAATATCAAACAATAAAGCCCAGAAAGAATAAAAACAAAAAACAAAATTAAACAAGAATATGAATATATATATATATATATATATATATATATATATATATATATATATATATAAATACTGCTCAAAAAAATTAAAGGACCCCTTTTTTAATGAGAGTATAGCATCAAGTCAATGACACTTGTGGGCTATTGATGTGGTCAGTTAAGTAGCAGAGAGGCTTGTTCATCAGTTTCAGCTGCTTTGGTGTTCATGAAATTACCAACAGGTGCACTAGAGGAGCCACAATAAGATGACCCTCAAAACAGGAATGGTTTAATAAGAGGCAGGGCCTGTTAAAGCCCATTGCGACAATTCTTGTGTGATTTTGAGCTATACAAAAAATAAATTGTATTGTATTGTAAATTGTAACAGGTGGAGGGAGGTCACTGACATTTTTCCCTCCTCATCTGTTTTTTCACTCGTTTACCATTTGTCTACTGTCAGTGTCAGTATTGGCAGCATAAGGTGATACCTGGACCCTACAAAGGTGGCACAGGTAGGATGGCACATCAATACGTGCCATTGCCAGAAGGTTTGCTGTGTCTCCCAGCACAGTCTCAAGGGCATGGAGGAGATTCCAGGAGACAGGCAGTTACTTTAGGAGAGCTGGACAGGGCCCCTCGTAGAAGGTCCTTAACCCATCAGCAGGACCCACCGGTATCTGCTCCTTTGGGCAAGGAGGAACAGGATGAGCACTGCCAGAGCCTACAAAATGACCTCCAGCAGGCAGACCACTGGTGTGAATGTCTCTGACCAAACAATCAGAAACAGACTTCATGAGGGTGACCTAAGGGTCTGACATCCTCTAGTGGGCCCTGTGCTCACTGCCTGCCTGGCACTGTGGAGCTCGATTGGCATTTGCCATAGAATACCAGAATTGGCAGGTCCACCACTGGTGCCCTGTGCTTTTCACAAATGAGAGCAGGTTCAACTTGAGCACATGTGACAGACATGAAAGGGTCTGGAGAAGCTATGGAGAACGTTATGCTGCCTGTAACATCGTTCAGCATGACCAGTTTGGTGGTGGGTCAATCTGGGGAGGCATATCCAGACCTCTACAGGCTAGATAACGGCACCGCAGGACTGCCATTAGGTATCGGAATGAAATCCTTGGACCCATGGTCAGATCCTTTGCTGGTGCAGTGGCTCCTGGGTTCCTCCTTGTGCATGACAATGCCCGGCCTCATGTGGCAAGAAGGAATTGATACTATTGACTGCCCACGCTCACTCGCCTGACCTCAATCCAATAGAACACCTCTGGGTGGGACATTATGTTTCGGTCCATTCGACACCTCAGACTGTCCAGGAGCCAAGTGATGCCCCGGTCCATATCTGGGAGGAGATCACCCAGTACACCATCCGTCATCTCATTAGGAGCATGAACCCCTGCCCCACCCCGACGTTGTCAGGCATGCATACAAGCACATGGGGGCCATGCAAACTATTGAGTCCGATTTTCAGTTGCTGCAATGACATTTTGGCCAAATGGACTCGCCTGCCTGCCGCTGTATCGTTTTTTCCCTTTGATTTTCGGGGTGTCTATGAATTCAGCTCTCTGTATGTTAATCATTTTCATTTCCATCAAACGATGTGCCATTCTTTCGTTCCTAACACATTACCATATCTGTCCATATCAGTAGAGATAGCCAGCAGGATTTGTTTTCCCACTAACATCTGAAGTGTTTTCAAAGTGTTCTTTTAATTTTTTTTAGCAGTTTATTTAAATAACAAAAAAGACTAAATTAACAAGGAATAAACCTGAGCCAGGGCAACGCCTGTAACACCCAGCATCCCTAATGAGGCATTAGTGGACAGAAAGACACGTCGTGCTCACTAACTGAAAGTGAGTTTGTGTCCAGGTCGTCCCGTAGTTCTCTTTATCTTCATGCCAGCCTTCAGACTTTTTGCTTTTTCATTAAACTCTGCTCCCGACCAGCACTTTAGAAACCTTTGCATGGTGTCTCTCACCGGCATGGACATCCACCAGCAACGGTGAGCATAGCATGTCCCTAAAGGGTCTAGCACTCTCCATGTGAGTGAGTGAGTGAGTGAGTGTGTGTGCGAGTGTGTTCACTCAGGACTCCTCTTCTCATTGACATGAGCTCCGCTACGTGTGTGTTTTTGTGTGTGTGCCTGCATCTCTGCTGATTCCCCCCTCGAGGGAATGGCCGCCTGTCAAGTTTCTCCTTACTTCCCAGTGATAGAATCAGAATATTTCACATTGCATTTCACCCTCAGCTACCAGTTCGTCATTGTCTGTGGGGGAGCTGACAATCAGGGGTCATAAGTGGAAGCTAACAGTCTTGAAAACAACACCCCACTGTGAGACAGACCACCCACTACCCATAATCCTCTTGCCAGAAGCAGGCATATTGGCAGGTTAAATAAAACAAACACTCGAGCGGCCAGAAGATGACAAATCTTCTCCCGCCTTGTCCAGCTGTCACTTAGTTCTCCGCTCTGGCGGAGCGCCATGCCGGTCCGATCCTGTCAGATATCGGCCTCCTGCAGCGTTACCCCCGCCATTCCCTTACGGCTGAACTTTATAGCCTGATGTGAATTATAATCCTTGAATGAGCAGCTTGCTTACGCCAAAGCCTAAATGTGACCCTGGAGTCTTTTCCAGCAAGGAACTGATGCAGCTGCTCCTGGTTTTATTTTGCACTTGCATCCTTTTTAATTTGAACAGAAGTCATTCAGGCAGTCCACAGCGGGGCTGACAAGTTTAAATCTGTTGGGTTCAGGGTTTAATTTCAGTATTTTAAACCAATAGTTACCATAAAGGCAGTGAGTTGGACACGCACAAGAGCAGCTCTGCGGTTTGATGGTGTTACTAGCTGTGCTATCCATCTAAGATGGCTTGAAATCTAAGTAGTCGACATACACCTCAGGGCTAATGTTTGTTAGATGCCATTTGGTATGGGATTTGCAAAAGCAGTGTTAATGTTTGTGAGGCACCATCTGTTGGAATGAAAAATGCAATGCATTTTATTACTAAAAATGTCTGTGATTGCAGCATGGTGGCATAGTGGTAGCGCCGCCGCCTCACATTAAGGAGACCTGGGTTCACTTCCTGGGTACTCCCTGTGTTAAATTTGTAATGTTCTCTCCATGTTTGCGTGGGTTTCCTCCCACAGTGGCGATCCTAAATTGTCCCTAATGGGTGTGTGTGCTTGGTGTGTGGATGTGTGTGCCCTGTGGTGAGCTGGCACCCTGCCCGTGATTTGTCCCTGCCTTGAGCCCTGTGTTGGCTGGGATTGGCTCCAGCAGACCCCCATGACCTTGTAGTTAGGATATAGCGGGTTGGAAAATGTTGGTGATGCTTCATCTTTTGGAAAGACAGAAACACGGCAACCAGACGGACACCTAGGCAGACACATAGAAACCCATCCTTTTATTAGTTTGGGTGACATGGAGGAATCGGGAGATGTACACAGGAAAAGAGCCAGAAGAGGGTAAGTGCCCCCTTAATACAAACATATTAAGGTTTTTAATAGGAAAGTGAAAGATCAGTTAATTAAATAAAGAATCTTATTTTAGAATATCAGATTTTATTAGCAAGCATTTGTTGTCCCTTATCTATTAAATGAAAATCAAAGCAAAAGTAAAACCCAAACTACTTGGGTAGTTGCAGTGACCCCATTTCAAACAAAATATCACTACCTCCATCTCCCCTTAGAATTTTCGATGCCCCCTCAAAGATTTTTTTTCCTGCCGCCAGACCTGACTCACATGGGCACTAGGAGGACATGAAGACCCTATAAACATGGTGATCAGGCTAGGGGTTGAACCTCCGGTCACTGGCGCTGTGTGGCCCCTATGCCACTTGTGAGAGTCTGACTTGAGATTGGTTTGTAAAAGACCCTCACTGCGCTTACATAAAGCTGAATACTGGCCATAAAAAGCAGATTAGCGATTCTTAAAAGAATGAAGTAATGGCTTATGGTGATGCTCACTCTTCTTATTCCGTTTGTCATTTTCTCTCCCGCCAGCTTTTCTAAATTATTCAAGAGGAGTGTGTGTGTCTGCACTGGGACGTCAATGTCCTCCTTAGATCACACAATTCAGCCAGGTGACCAGCAGCTGTACTGGCCTGTTGCATTGTCTTTCAGTTCATTTAATCTGAGTTTTCAGCTCATTTTATACTTAATCCCCTTCCTGACACCCGTACTTTTTTGTTGTTGTTTCTTGTTAATAAATGTTTCAAATATCAATCTTCATGTTTTTCAAAGGGTGCTGCCACTTGTTGACTGTGGAGTGTTATATTTCAGCCAGGACTCCTCCTCAGCTGCTGTTCACATTCCTTATTTTGGTTACATTATTATTATTGCCTATTTTAAATATTATTATTATTTTTATTTCTAATTTCTATGTGTCTATGCTTGTTCTGTTATGTTTCTTCTATTTTGTGGGGGAATACCCAGTGGGGCAGGACCACCTGTCCATCACCATCTAAAGACTGCTCTTAGTCCTAAACAGGCCGAGGGAGTATACAGTCCCTTGCGGTTCATTGAATGTGCTTATAGTGTTGGTAAGGCCAGCTCTACCATTTAAGGGTGAAGTAGGCAGTCGCTCAGGGAGGCAAAATTTGGGGTGGCAACATTTTATTAAACAATACAGACCCACATTCATTAAGACTGTCTGATTATATTGTTTTAAACTATTAATTCATACTCTTGATGTTTGGTCTTAATGTCTGAAAACCTACATGATATAACAGTAACACATACAGTAACAATACCAATACCAATAATAATAATAATAATAATAATGCTCAAACTGTAGTATAGAAGACACAGATATGACAAAATAAAAATACACGATTAAAATGGAAACAGGGCTGCATTGCTAAAGGCTGATTTATTTCAAATCATAATCATCTTCCAAACAGGCTTACATTAAAACTTGTATTAAAACCTGCCAAATATAGTTCTTGTTGTTCATCACCTTCAGTGACATTCACTCTTGGCAGGTTAAAGCAGCTCTCCTTAGTCCATCTGTGGTTGGAGGTCATGCATTGATTGGATTGTTACACTGTATTATTTCCAAACACGAGGATACAGTAACGTTGAACTGAAGGCAAAGAAACCAGTTTAAAGCATTCAATATACTTATGTTTCATTGAAATCTGTGACTATATTAATTTTGTTTTATTAATTTAAATGACATGTACAGTATATGTAATATGCTGTCTTGGTAAGATTATAATTAGAATGTCACCATCACTGTAAACTACATGTATGGCTGGTGGTTTAAAAAGAGTCCTATAGATCTAAAACTTCAAATAGGATTAAGTGGTAATGTTATTATGTGATAAGATGCTTTTTTTTCTTTAGAGAAACATTAAATTGAAATAGATAGATAGATAGATAGATAGATAGATAGATAGATAGATAGATAGATAGATAGATAGATAGATAGATAGATAGATAGATAGATAGATAGATAGATAGTGTGACACACGCATGCTTAGGGTGCGGCCAAAGGGTCCAAATGAGCATGAAATATCAACAGATAAGGGGTTGGAATGGAGTACTGGTGCCTTTTTTCCTCTTCTGACAGACCAACAGAAGAATAATCAAATTTTCTCATCTCAGTCCCACACAATAACATGACTTCTGGCTCCCAGTGATGATGGCACTTCCAGTCCCTCTCATGATCACTACTAGTCCCTCATTGATGACATCACTTCCGGCTCTTCATGGTGAATGTCACTTTTGACCCACAGTGATGACATCACTTCCTTCAAGACCACTTCCACTTTCTCTCTGATCCTAACGTCCTTTCTGCCACCATTTCATAAAAGGCCTGTGTAAAAATTGCTTGATTGTCAAATGTATTTTTCATTTTTGACCAGTGAATAATCTTTTTTGACTAATCGGACCGCCAAACATTATACAGTACGGTGAATTCCCCTAACTGTTCTTTTTGTTGTTTGTCTTTGTTTTTTTTTTCACAATAGATAGATAGATGGATATGAAAGGCACTATATGATAGATAGATAGATAGATAGATAGATAGATAGATAGATAGATAGATAGATAGATAGATAGATAGATAGATAGATAGATAGATAGATAGATAGATAGATAGATAGATAGATGTGAAAGGGACTATATAATAGATAGATAGATAGATAGATAGATAGATAGATAGATAGATAGATAGATAGATAGATGTGAAAGGGACTATAAGATAGATAGATAGATAGATAGATAGATAGATAGATAGATAGATAGATAGATAGATAGATAGATAGATAGATAGATAGATAGATAGATAGATAGATAGATAGATGAAAGGCACTATGTAATACATAAAGTAGATAGATAGATTTCTGCTCAAGCTGCTGCCCCAGCGACCCGACCTCGGATAAGTGGAAGAGGATAGATAGATAGATAGATAGATAGATAGATAGATAGATAGATAGATAGATAGATAGATAGATAGATAGATAGATAGATAGATAGATAGATAGATAGATAGATAGACTGGCAGTGACATTGGTGACTTCTTGTATTTTTTACTGTGCTGTTGCAGATTCCTGGATTTTGTGCCCCCCTTTTGGTGTGTTTTGTTCTTTTTTATGATTGTTTCCGGTATTGTATTGGGACTTGTTTGTTACGTGGATTTCCGATTTCAGGCAACCTTTTCTTGTTTCCAAAGCATTTTTGAAATATTTTTTTCATGAGTTTCTGCTGTGTCACATAAGCTGTAGGATGATGGACCCTTCCTCTTGTGGGGGATGGCAGGGGGGCGGTTATTGCTACAGTTTTTGGGAGTTTATGCTAAGGTACTCACAGGTTCATGACAGGGGGTATGGCATGTTGCCAGGCAACATAGTGGGCAATAGTGTGGCATGTGACTTTGGTTCAGCTGTATTTCAAAAGAAGCACAGCCAGACTCCTTAATACTAATTTTATGGAATAACTTGTGAACAAAGAAATAACAAAGTTATTGCAGGGTGCATCTCACACTGTTTCTGACTTTGAATTCTGGGATGTGTGTTGGTTTTGGTGGAACTGACCCCTGCCTGTTAATTGACAGTTGTCTGCCAAATCCCCCTACAGTTGACAGCAGGTTATCTGTGTTGTGCTAAAAATGATCCTGCCAAGCACAATACACACACTCAGAAGAGAAAAATAATACATAATTAATTATTAGCACTGTCTAAGGCCACTTCTAAACTGTGACAGGATTCCTATTTATTTCTAAGCAGACAGCCCCCTTCACACTTAAAATATTTTCCTGCCATCCTGACAGGAAGATGAGCTGAGATTCACATTTAAAACCGCATTTCAGCTTAACATTGACATATTGGACAGTAGTGACTTGAGCTCAGAGTCACAAGTGACATTTTTCTTTTATGTCAGAATAGATAGACAGTACAAGATGAGCCGTGATACACATTTCAGCTTTAGATAGGCAAGCACTCTAGACGATGAGGTGATCCAGTTTCGCTGGGGTATAAAAATCCCACAAGTCAGAGGCACAGTCATTTGGGTACTTCAGGACTTGGGGGAACACAGGACAGGACATCCAATTGAGCTCTGATTCATAAAATATGTAACCTTCAGTTCAGTGTGAATACACAGGACAGGGAGTTGACATGTGGTCTTCAATTCAGGTGTCGGTCCACAGGACAGCGAGTCAAACTCCAACTCATATGGGGTCACCAGCTCACACTAAGAACAGGACAGTAAGTTCAGTCTGAGTCCTATGATATGAGGTCTTCATTTCAGTGTGAATACACAGGACAGGGAGTTGAATACCTATTAACATGAGGTGTTGATGTCCGGTGTCAGTCCACAGGACAGAAAATCGAGCTCCAACTCATATGGTGTCACCAGCTCAGGCTAAGTAACAGGACAGTGAGTTCAGCTCTGATTTTTACTGTATGCGGCCTTCAGTTCAGTGTGAATACACAGGACAGGGAGCTGAATACCAATTTTCACGTGGCCTTCAGTTCAGGTGTCAGTCCACAGGACAGCGAGTCGAGCTACAACTCATATGAGGACACCAGCTCATGCTAAGTACAGAGGACAGTAAGTTCAGCTCTGATTCTTATGGTATGTGGCCTTCAGTTCAGTGTGAATACACAGGACAAGGAGTTGAGTACTGATTTACATGTGGTCTTGACTTCCGGTGTCAGTCCACAAGACAGAAAGTCAAGCTCCATGTCATATAAGGCCACCAGCTCACACTAAATACACAGTAGAGTGGATCAAGCGTCAACTCATATGGGGACACCAGCTCATGCTAAGTACACAGGACAGTAAGTTCAGCTATGCTTCTTATGGTATGTGGCCTTCAGTTCAGTGTGAATACACAGGACAGGGAGTTGAGTATTGATTCACATATGGTCTTCAAATCAGGTGTCAATCCACAGGACAGCAAGTCGAGCTCCAACTCCTATGGGGTCACCAGCTTGCATTAAGTACACAGGACAGTAAGTTCAGCTCTGACTCTTATGGTGGCCTTCAGTTCAGTGTGAATACAAAGGACAGGGAGTTGAGTACCGATTTACACATGGCCTTCCGTTCAGGTGTCAGTTCACAGGACAGCAAGTCGAGCGCCAACTCATATGGGGTCACCAGCTTGCATTAAGTACAGAGGACAGTAAGTTCAGCTCTGATTCTTTATGGTATGTGGTCTTCAGTTCAGTGTTAATACACAGGACAGGGAGTTGAGTACTGATTTACATGTGGTCTTGACTTCCGGTGTCAGTCCACAAGACAGAAAGTCAAGCTCCACTTCATATAAGGCCACCAGCTCACACTAAATACACAGTACAGTGGATCAAGCGCCAACTCATATAGTGACACCAGCTCATGCTAAGTACACAGGACAGTAAGTTCAGCTCTGATTCTTATGGTATGTGGCTTTCAGTTCAATGTGAATACACAGGACAGGGAGTTGAGTACTGATTAACATGTGGTCTTCAAATCAGGTATCAATCCACAGGACAGCAAGTCGAGCTCCGAGTCATATGGGGTAACCAGCTTGCATTAAGTACAGAGGACAGTAAGTCCAGTTCTGACTGTTATGGTGGCCTTCAGTTCAGTGTGAATACACAGGACAGGGAGTTGAGCAACGATTTACACATGGCGTTCCGTTCAGGTGTCAGTTCACTGGACAGCGAGTCGAGCGCCAACTCATATGGGGTCACCAGCTCACCCTAAATACACAGGACAATAAGTTTAGCTCTGATTCTTATGGTGTGTGGCCTTCGGTTCAGTGTGAATACACAGGACAGAGAGTTGAATACCTATTCACATGAGGTTTTCACTTCTGGTGTCCGTCCACAAGACAGCAAGTCAAGCTCCACTAAATACACAGTACAGCGAGTCGAGCTCCAACTCATATAGTGACACCAGCTCATGCTAAGTACACAGGACAGCAAATTCAGCTCTGATTCTTACGGTATGTGGCTTTCAGTTCAATGTGAATACACAGGACATGTAGTTGAATACCGATTTACACATGGCCTTCAGTTCATGTGTCAGTCCACAGGACAACGAATCGAGCTCCAACTCATATGGGCACAGCAGCTCAGACTGAGTACACAGGACGTTTGATACCTCTTGCCCTATGTGGACTTTTAGTTCCTTTCCTCTGTATCCTCGAGTGTCTGAACAGATTTTTGACCAGCGTACCCTCTCTTGAATGCATTCCCGCAAAGCCTGCGTAGGAAATTGTTGCATGTAGCAATTGTAAGAGATTAGACAGACCACGATAAAGAGTTGAGGGCATCACATGATGACCCCGTATATTTGGAATGCAAAGAAAAACAAAAAAACTAGAAAATAGCAAAAATTTCTTTTCAGACAGGAGTTCCACAATGAACTGTTTTCAAAATGGCCCAACTTCCAGGCATATGTCCTTCCGGCAGAAAGAGGCGGGTCCATGCAGAAGGACAAATGGAAATGATGTCAGAGATGTTACAGCTGTCAGTCATCCAGTCTTCCAGAGGGAGGAAGAGGAAAGGCAAGCCGGGAGTGGTGAGTAATTACAATCACCAGAGCCCTTAAGCTGTCCACTATTCACACATGCGTGATACGATAAACTGACGTTTGTCTAAAGTTCCTTTGATCTCACGAGAACTGTTTCACTTCAAGAAAAGATGGACTTTCTTCCGAAGATCACAGTTGTTCAAAGTCTTTCAGCAGTCAATCAAATGGACAATCAACCAGTTTTATGTCTTCATAGGTCACTGAATTAAGTGAAGACGTACTTCAATTCAGATATCAAACAAGTGACATGTGTGACATCTTCATAAACATGGCTGGTCTTAAAGTAATGCCAATGTTAAACTGAATCCTTTCGACTGTTTTCAGACGGGTAGGTTTCTGTTATTACAGCTCTGAAAAATCATTCTATAATTATGCATAACAATGGAGCAGACCCCTGGTATGTTTTCTAAGGGGTAAAACCTGTGGGTTTTATGACATCTGAAATGCCATCCTGCCCCTCTCACCCCTCCCATCTCCCATTCGAATTTCTTGGCAGCAAATGAAACTCGACTCTTTTAAAGATTTTATTGCCACGTAATGTCTCACTGGACGAGTTTGGATCTCGGAGTATAAAGGCTATATGTTTTAAATATGAGGGGGTACACAAAGAAAACCGGAATCTGTACTTGTACTTAGCTGCAAATTTTTCTGCTAGGTGTAGCATACTTAGGGGATTCTGTGGCAGTCTGCCAAGTGGCGTTGCTCTGTATTGTTCGTCTGCCATTCCGTGTCGGTTTATCTTGGTGCTTATTAAACGTATTCTGCGATTTTTGTGATGGGTGATCATAAAGAACAGTGAGTCTGCATTAAATTTTGTTTTCTCTTAGGGAAAACAGCTCCTGAAACTGTAGTGATGCTTGAAACTGCTTTTAAAGAGGAAGCTTTTAAGTAAAGCACAGGTCTACGAGTGGTTTTCACATTTCAAATGAGGGAAAATGTCACTTGAAGACCAAACAAGATCTGGCTGACCTTCCACAATTAGGAATGACAACATCTTAAAAAAGTTGGTACTTCCAAAAGACCGTCATCAGACTATTGAAGAGGTTTCTGAATTGACTTGCGTGTCTTGGAGCTCTTGCCGCCTTTCCTACTCACCTGATCTTTGCCCTGTGTGACTTTTTCTTGTTCTCGCATATGAAAAAAGTACTCAAAGGAAAGTGTTTTTGTACCGTGGAGGAAGTCAAAGAAATATCACAGCAGGCCTTGGACAAACGTTCCACTTCAGCAATTCCAAAAATGTTTCCACCTGTGGGAACAAGTGCATTTATTCACATGGAGAGTACTTTGAAGGAGACTAAAGTTTCAGTAAGTAAAAATTATTAACTCTTAAACTACTGAATAACTGGGGTTGGGGTGTTAATGCACTCCTTGGACGCCAAATGTTTTTTTGCTGCATTTTTTAAGGAAACTTCACAATTCACCAAGAACAAGTGAAATTTTAATGGAACACATACTTCTTTCATGCAAAGAGCATCACAATCATTTAATAGACTGCCAATGAACTGTAAAATCTATAAAAAAAAAACTACTGCAACAATCTATTATGATATGTAAAAGGTGTAACTGATGCCATCAGTAAATCACCGAGCCAACTGTGCTTGAACTGGCTGCATGCAAACACACAGAGGCCAACGCTGATGCTGGCAGGTGAGTCTAGTGCAGCAGCTGAGTCCCAGGGAAAGTGAGGCTGAGTTACGATGGTGGTCATGAGCTGGCTGCTCTACGAATGTACAGCACAGACTGATCAGCTCCGGCATGCTGGGAAATTGCACTGGCAATTGGTTCCGGCAGTTTAAAGGTTAAAACGATTTATTTTTTTCAATTACAGTTATTTTTGGGTACCCTCTCATACCAAAGGGAAGAGAAGTACTTCAGTCTTCTAAAATGCATGTTTGTACATTTCTAGGATTCCTTATTTCATCTCTTTTTTATTCCATTTTGTTACTATATATAATTTTGGTTCTGCTACTGACAAGCCCTCAGTTATGGCAAAGTCCTTGTTACCACAGACAAACACTGGATCTCAGTCACGGAGGTCCAGTCTGAATTTTTAAATTTGGTGAGTGTTCTTTCACAGTTAAGGTTTGAATTAAATGTACCACACATTAGTTTAGGATGCTTAGCCTCTGAGATTTTATTTTGAAACACACGCTAAGGAGTAGCACTTAGCATCTGTGGTTGCGCATGAAATATAATTTATGTAACATATGCTAAAACAGCTACTTAGCCTCTGAGGTTACATATGAAATATAATTTATGTAATACACGCTAAAACAGCTACTTAGCCTTCAAGATGTGTATGAAATGCAAGTTATTTATGTAACACACACTAAAACAGCTAATTAGCCTTCGAGGTTGTGTATGAAATATATTTTATGTAACACACGCTAAAGCATCTACTTAGCCTCCAAGGTTCTGTATGAAATACAAGTTATTTATGTAACAAAGCGCTAAAACAGCTACTTAGCCTCTGAGGTTACGTATGAAATATAATTTATGTAACAAACGCTAAAACAGCTACTTAGCCTCCGAGGTTGCATATGAACTACAAATTATTTATGTAACAAATGGTAAAACAGCTACTTAGCCTCTGAGGTTACGTATGAAATATAATTTATGTAATACACGCTAAAACAGCTACTTAGCCTCCAAGATTGTGTATGAAATGCAAGTTATCTATGTAACACAGGCTAAAACAGCTACTTAGCCTTAGAGGTTGTGTATGAAATATAATTTATGTAATACATGCTTAAACAGCTACTTAGCCTTTGAGGTTACGTATGAAATATAATTTATGTAACACATGCTAAAACAGCTACTTAGCTTCCGAGGTTGCATATGAAATACACGTTTTTTATGTAATACATGCTAAAACAGCTACTTAGCCTCTGAGGTTGCGTATGAAATATATTTTATGTAACACATGCTAAAACAGCTACTTACCTTCCATGGTTGCATATGAAATTCAAGTTTTTTATGTAATACACACTAAAACCGCTACTTAGCCTCTGAGGTTGCGTATGAAATATATTTTATATAACACATGCTAAAACAGCTACTTAGCTTCCGAGGTTGCATATGAAATTCAAGTTTTTTTATGTAATACACACTAAAACAGCTACTTAGCCTTAGAGGTTGTGTATGAAATACAAGTTATTTATGTAACAAATGCTAAAACAGCTACTTAGCCTCTGAGGTTGCGTATGAAATATATTTTATATAACACATGCTAAAACAGCTACTTAGCTTCCGAGGTTGCATATGAAATTCAAGTTTTTTTATGTAATACACACTAAAACAGCTACTTAGCCTTAGAGGTTGTGTATGAAATACAAGTTATTTATGTAACAAATGCTAAAACAGCTACTTAGCCTCTGAGGTTGCGTATGAAATATAATTTATGTAACACATGCTAAAACAGCTACTTACCTTCCATGGTTGCATATGAAATTCAAGTTTTTTATGTAATACACGCTAAAACAGCTACTTAGCCTCTGAGGTTGCATATGAAATATATTTTATATAACACATGCTAAAACAACTACTTAGCTTCCGAGGTTGCATATGAAATACACGTTTTTTATGTAATACATGCTAAAACAGCTACTTAGCCTCTGAGGTTGCGTATGAAATATATTTTATATAACACATGCTAAAACAGCTACTTAGCTTCCGAGGTTGCATATGAAATTCAAGTTTTTTTATGTAATACACACTAAAACAGCTACTTAGCCTTAGAGGTTGTGTATGAAATACAAGTTATTTATGTAACAAATGCTAAAACAGCTACTTAGCCTCTGAGGTTGCGTATGAAATATATTTTATATAACACATGCT
Source organism: Erpetoichthys calabaricus (assembly GCF_900747795.2). Taxonomy (NCBI): domain Eukaryota; kingdom Metazoa; phylum Chordata; class Cladistia; order Polypteriformes; family Polypteridae; genus Erpetoichthys; species Erpetoichthys calabaricus. Next base: position 178,295,421 of record NC_041402.2, on the reverse strand, counting down.
AAAACAGCTACTTAGCTTCCGAGGTTGCATATGAAATTCAAGTTTTTTTATGTAATACACGCTAAAACAGCTACTTAGCCTTAGAGGTTGTGTATGAAATACAAGTTATTTATGTAACAAATGCTAAAACAGCTACTTAGCCTCTGAGGTTGCATATGAAATATAATTTATGTAACACATGCTAAAACAGCTACTTAGCTTCCGAGGTTGCATATGAAATACACGTTTTTTATGTAATACACACTAAAACCGCTACTTAGCCTCTGAGGTTGCATATGAAATATATTTTATGTAACACATGCTAAAACAGCTACTTACCTTCCATGGTTGCATATGAAATTCAAGTTTTTTATGTAATACACGCTAAAACAGCTACTTAGCTTCCGAGGTTGCATATGAAATACACGTTTTTTATTCAAGATTACATCTTGCCTGAAGAAGGGGCCTGAGTTGCCTCGAAAGCTTGCATATTGTAATCTTTCTAGTTAGCCAATAAAAGGTGTCATTTTGCTTGGCTTTTCTCTACATTCATAATGGCTAACACGGTACAACACCCTAGTACTAAAGTTTTTTTATGTAATACACACTAAAACAGCTACTTAGCCTTAGAGGTTGTGTATGAAATACAAGTTATTTATGTAACAAATGCTAAAACAGCTACTTAGCCTCTGAGGTTGCATATGAAATATAATTTATGTAACACATGCTAAAACAGCTACTTACCTTCCATGGTTGCATATGAAATTCAAGTTTTTTATGTAATACACGCTAAAACAACTACTTAGCTTCCGAGGTTGCATATGAAATACACGTTTTTTATGTAATACATGCTAAAACAGCTACTTAGCCTCTGAGGTTGCATATGAAATATATTTTATGTAACACGCACGTAAACAGCTACTTAGCCTCTGAGGTTGCGTATGAAATATATTTTATATAACACATGCTAAAACAGCTACTTAGCTTCCGAGGTTGCATATGAAATACACGTTTTTTATGTAATACATGCTAAAACAGCTACTTAGCCTCTGAGGTTGCGTATGAAATATATTTTATGTAACACATGCTAAAACAGCTACTTACCTTCCATGGTTGCATATGAAATTCAAGTTTTTTATGTAATACACACTAAAACAGCTACTTAGCCTCTGAGGTTGCATATGAAATATATTTTATGTAACATGCACTTAAACAGCTACTTAGCCTCTGAGGTTGCGTATGAAATATATTTTATATAACACATGCTAAAACAGCTACTTAGCTTCCGAGGTTGCATATGAAATTCAAGTTTTTTTATGTAATACACGCTAAAACAGCTACTTAGCCTTAGAGGTTGTGTATGAAATACAAGTTATTTATGTAACAAACGCTAAAACAGCTACTTAGCCTCTGAGGTTGCATATGAAATATATTTTATGTAACACGCACGTAAACAGCTACTTAGCCTCTGAGGTTGCGTATGAAATATATTTTATATAACACATGCTAAAACAGCTACTTAGCTTCCGAGGTTGCATATGAAATTCAAGTTTTTTTATGTAATACACGCTAAAACAGCTACTTAGCCTCTGAGGTTGTATATGAAATATTTTTTATGTAATACATGCTAAAACAGCTACTTAGCCTCCGAGGTTTTATTATTAAGCACATGCTAGTTATACAGAGCTAAACCTCTGAGGTTGGAGTAAAAAGAGACTATTAGCCACAGTCGTATTGCTTTCTCTGGGTGTTTAAACCAGATTTTTATAAACAATAATACGCCAAGTTAACTCAAATATTACAATAACATTTAAGTCATTTTTATCATATAAATTGATATTTTACACCAAACTCAATACTGGAGCCAAATTAATGGTCTACACTCCTTTTCTGTTGTTGAGTTGTAACTTAACATCTGCCTAAACCAGGGGCGGGCAGTGCTGGTCCTGGAGGGCTAAAGTGGCTACAAGTTTTTGTTCCAATTGCTTAATTAGAAACCAATCCTTGCCAATCTCTGACCTTTTTAATTTTATGGCTTGTTAGTCTGCAATTCTATGCTTTTATATCACATAATTTTTTCCTTTCCAAGAATATCATCCAAATGATTTGAAGCCCATTTGAAGCCCAAAATGGATCATTTTCATTCTGTCTAATTTTTCTCTTAAGTGTTTTATCAAACCAAATAGTTTATGGTGAATCCACACAGGTGTGAATGGAAACAAGTCAGATGGAGAACTGCTGGCTCCTTTGTTATTTACATCTTATTGCTAATAAGGAGCCATTAAAAACAGTGAATGCAGCTGTTTAAGTCTGAAATAAGCAATTAAGGGTGGGGAACCATAACAAGAGAGACCATGAACATGAAGCATCAAAATGTCACTTGAGCTATAAGGGCTTCATCAGCAATAGTTGAATTCTCATTAACCCTTTAACCGCCAACTCCCTAAATATTCCCCACGCCAGGCGAAATCTGAACAATTTTCGTTTTTTTACTTTTTTACATTTTTTTTTACATTTTTTACATTTATTCATGCAGTATTGACCACTAAATGTTGTGCAAGTTGCCAGTGTATACACGAAATCTATAAATGTAACCTGAATTCTCAGCTAAGCAAAACATCTTGATACCAAACTGTGCCCTTTTCAATGGTAGATACTGTCGAAACTGTAAGCGGCCCTTCCACGACAATAAACTTTCATTAACTGCAACTGACGGTCCTGGCATGTAGGGCAACTGAAATGCTTCAAATAAATGATCAATCAAAGGACGTAGCTTGAACAAGTGGTCGCGGTTTGGATCTTTCTTATCTGGCTCGTTTCTGTTGTCATTCAAATGAAAGAATTTCAGCAGCAAAGAGAATCGGTTACGTGTCATGTCAGCTGCAAAAATAGGTGTTGCATACATAGGATCTGTAGACCAGTACATCTCAATATCTGGTTTTCTGATTATTCTCATCAACATCAAAATCCCAATGAATTTTTTCATTTCGTTTTCATCAGTGTCAAACCAAGCACGAACACGGGAATGTGGAGGTAAATTGGGATTTTTCTCAATAAACTGTGCTGCATACAGATTTGTCTGATGAACAAAATGTCTGATCAAATCAGGTGACACAAACAGCTCATAAAACTGCTCAGCAGTGTAATTGTTTACATCAACAATAAAGCCACACGTTCCCTCAAACGAATGCAGAAAAGGTAGTTCACCACGGGCAGCAGCCCAGCTGAGATGCTGGGGATACACCCACTCAGCGCCGTCATCCGATGCGTCTTCATTCACAGTATCATGCAGCGCACGTTGCTGCTCATCACTGTCACTAAAATCTTCTTCAGAACTGCTACAATCATGATCAGAACTGTCCAAAATCGCCTGCAAAGCCTCACTTGAAGTCAGTTTACGTTTCGCCATATTCACAGCTGTTACATGCGAATCACGTCACATGACCGGCCAAAACAACCACAGACTTGTCGAAATACAACGTAGTAATAATACCCACGCCAAACCGTCAGTTATACTACTTGCCAGGCATTCATATAACCACAGGCAAATGTGCCGGATAATTCCGGCAGTATGGCGTTAGCAATAAAACAACGGTGCCGGATATATCCGGCAGAGGGCGGTTAAGGGGTTAAGAAAATGGGCTGAAACAAAAACCTGCAGTCACTGCACCCCGATTTAAACTCATGAGCAGGTAAAAACACCTACACCTGCTCCTCAGACTCTATCATTTTAAGATGCCTTGTCCACCTCCTGCCCTTCTTTGAAGGTGCTTCTCAGCGTGCCTCCTCCACTTTTACTGTCGCACACTCGCACTTCCTGTTTCGCTCGCTGACTTAAGCTAAACTGACCAATCAGATTGCTCTGAGTGACCTCTCACACACACAGACTCACACACAGACATTAGTAGTTTCTGTAAATCTCAGACAACATGGAAGTGCAAAACACTGACATTTATACTCTCAAAGTCACATCACAGTCACACACTTTCATTTGTCATACAGTAGCAAGCAGGGTAGCAACCACAAAAAGAGTTTCCCAATATGGTGTCGAGGGCAAGAAACAAAATAGCGGTGTGAAACAAATCAAATAAGATGTTAAGTGTTTTTAACTGTGTCAGAATGAAATCGAAAATACAGGACAAATTCTCATTACCAAAAAGTGCCTAACAGCCATGTTCATAACTACATAATGAGGCATAAAATAAAATAAAGGCCCTGCAAAACCAGAACACAATGACCTTTAGATAAAGTGCACCATGACAGGTGACTGATCAGACTATAAGAGACAGAGATACCGAAAGAAGTATGCCAGTGGATTACAAGCATGAATGTCAATGTGTCCTTTGTCACGCATGTGCGCCTTCATCTTTCTGGTGTTGACAAGTTAGGCAGTACCACCCCACAAAGGGAGGGGGCGCCGTCACTAACACTGTCTTCTTTCCCTTCCGCAAGTTCAGACTGGATGTGTCCTCCTTCAGCTCTGAGATAGCCCCGCCCCTTCTGGCAGAGGTGTAATAAAAACTAACAATGGGACCGAACAGTGAAGGATATGGAGCTTCCCTATAACATGGCATGCAAACCTTTATGATTAAATCAGCAAATTTGGGCCATTATTTTGACAGCTTGTAAGTGCTGGAACATTTTCTGTTTTGTCAACAGCATTGATTTAATGGGGTAACTGTTTCTATTAGTCCTCTCTTGCAGACTGTCCACCGGTCCCATTAAATAGAAGAAGCCTTTCTAGAATGCATTGAGGACCACAGGGGGCAGAGGCGGGGCAACTTTGTTTGAATTTGCATAAATAACACTATGTAACAAATTTTTATTTTTATTTTGTTCCTGGGTACAAAGTGTGTTTTCCTAACCCGTTATGCCTAAAAAAAATAGAAAATAGCTGTTGTTCCAAAAAAACTTTACTTTTGTGATCAGGACAATGATATTTTGAAATGTATCTGTTTTTGAGAAAATTCTCGATTCGCATTCAATACTGAGTAGTCTTCTAGAATATTCTTGAACTGTTAGAATTGTCCAGAAGTTTCTAGAATTTTCCAGAATTATCTAGAACTTTCAAGAAACTTGTAGAACTTTCTAGAACGTTCTCGGACTGTCCAATAGCAGTCATACAAGTATAGAAGCACAGGTGACTCGAACCAACAATTTGTGTTATGTTATTTTTTTGATTTGATTTAGATGGCATCAAGAGGTTGCTTGCACCCAGCAGATGCATTTTGCTACATCTGTGGACAATTTATAAAGACAAGAGCGAGAAAGTATTCCGTGAAAGCATGTCGTAAGATGTGCGAGGCCTACAAGGCATACTTCGGCATGCCTGTCGGGGAACAAGACAAGCCCTGGGCACCTCATTTCACATGCGAATATTGCAAGAAAACTCTTGAAGGTTGGTACAGGAGAGAAAAGAGAGCCATGAAGTTTGCTATCCCGCGAATTTGGCGGCAACCGACTGACCACTCAAGCAACTGCTACTTCTGCATGGTGGATCCTACCAAACGTCGCACTGGCAAGAATGCGCCTCAAATCGTTTATCCAGACATTCCTTCTTCCATTGCCCCAGTACCACACTGCCCCGAGCTGCCCGTTCCCACTCCTCCAAAGAGGGATCAGCCATCTTCAGGAGACAGCAGCAAGTCAGACAGCGAGGAAGATATTGCAGATATCCTTGACGCTCATCTTGACAAATTCAAGGAGAACATGGGAGCTTACTCAGGGGAGCAAGGCGAGCGCTTTCATCAGGATATACTGGACTTTGAACGTCGTTACCAAGGACAGTGTAACGAAAACATGACGGGGGACTACATTTGGGGGCTTCTTCGAGAAAGCGATTTGCAGTACAGTCGCAAATCTAGAACACCTACTCATTTCTGAACCTTTTTGAGTGGTTTTGACTGTCTTTGTCTATTTACCATGCAAGTGTTGTTCTTTATCAGACCGCATGAACGAAAAGATAAAAATTCCCTTGTTTTGTCACTATAAATACGAAATTTTCTGGGCTGTGGTCATAAAATCAAAGTTTGTGCTGAATGTAGTCGTTTTTCCATAGGCTTTAGACATAAGCAGTTGAAATATAACTCTTGGAAGCCAGGAACAAAAATTGTGTTACATAGTGTAATTCAGGCTACCAGTTCCTGTTTTTAACCCACTAATGGCACTGAATGGTGAGCTGTCCTCGGATCTCATATTTTGGAAAGTGAACTGGTATATTTGGCTTCATTGTGGACACACACAGGACTATAAGATTATGTCCGAGGCACATTCAGAGGGCGCCTTAGCCCACAGCCGATACTCCGGATGGAGTGTTGAGCTCAGATTCTCCTTCAGAGCTGCCCAGATCCCCGGTCGACCGCACATTGACATTAAGTGAACTTTCACTAGATACGCAAGACAGACGGTGCTGCAGTGCTACGGGCCCTACAATGATTGGGAAATTATACAAAAAAAGTGCATAATTTGGTATTCATAACACTATTGATGGGAAACGTCTGTAAATGGATTTTATTGTATGTTAATTTGCTGCTGGGAAATCTTTATATGTATCATTACCGACAACCGCCAGTCATAGCTCAGTGATTACAGAAGGCTGTCGTCCTCTGCATATTTAGTGTAAATAATGATTTTCAGGATACCGAGATGTTGCGCAGACGACTGTTTATTAAAGTCGCTCTTATCTAAACAGAGGGCAGCGAGCCAAACTCAGAATGGCATACGGCGGGACACTCGAGGTCAACATGGACGGGTTGGCTTCAGATTGATATTCTGTTGTCTGTATTGGCTCAGCACGGATTCACAGGACAGAGTGTTGTACTCGGGGTTGCGTTCCGTAGTGTCCTTCAGCTCATCATGCATACATTGAGAAGCAGGTTGTCCAGAGGTCATCTCACATTAATATCGACAGTTAAGCACAGCAAAGGGAGCTCAATACCGTTATTCGTTAAACATCAGCGGTGGGCACAGTGTGGCACAGCCCCAGCAGATGTTGTGCAGAATAAGGAATCCGCGTCACCCAATCATTTAAATATTTGCTAAATGTTTATAACAACCCATAGCTTTGTCTTCTTAAGCGCATTTTTTTTTCCAATTTTCCATCATATGCTCGATTAAATTTTTTATTGCATCTTGCAGTCTGTGAAATTGTCTTCCTGCCGGGTGTTGCCAGTCTGTTTCTGTCAGCCTCCAGTGTTCTCCATACCCGTGAGTGCGTGCACAGGTGCAGGCTGAATTTTTGTATTTTAGAGATGGGGCTTGAAGGCTGAAGCCCCTTAATTCTCAGCATTTTCTCTGTTTTTACAAGTCAAAGTCATGCAGCATAAAACTACAAATAGGAACTAAAAAGTCCAGGGCCATTTGCTCCCTTAAAAGTTGGTCAGAGAAATCTGAAAAACAGAAGAAAGCAGAGCAACATGAGGAACGCATCCAACACAAGGCGCCATGATGATCGGGATGAGGTTGAGAGGCTTCTTGAACTCCAACTAAGAAGGACTTTGTGAGGGTGCTAAATTTGAAATAGCCGCTAAGGAGCAGGGCCGTCTTAACAGCATTATAGACCTCCCCGGGCAAAGCAGTGCACTGGGGCCCCTACCTACACATCCACTCAGCAAGTCACAACATACATACCTACACAGATTAGCAAGGGACCCCTATGCTTGTGGGACACCCAGGTAACTGCCCGGTGTGCCTATGCGTTAAGACGGCCCTGCTAAGGAGGTCTTATGTGGGCACCTGAAACTGGAGTGGAGTTTGGGTGGAGCAGACATGACATCAGTGGTCTTTGGGCAATGCTTCCTCTGTCCTGGGACTTTGATTAGAGCAGCGGTTCTCAAACTGTGGGGCGGGCCCCCCTAGGGGGGCACAAAGTAACAAAAAGGGGGGCGCGAAGATGTGAAAAAAAGAAAACATGAATCAAAAATATGAAAAATACATCTATTGAAACCAAAACAAATTAACTTAAACTACATTCTGATACTAAATAAATAAATATAGAGTTATAGGTATAATAAAATATGCATCTATGATATATCATTAATTAAAAAATAACAAATTGGTTTTAGTGGGCTCCTTTCAAAAAAAGTTAGGGGGGGGGGTGCAATTAAAACTGTTATAAAAACTCGGGTCGCAAATACCTAAAGGTTGAGAGACGCTGGATTAGAGGCTGCTGTCAGACACAGTGTAACGCTCTCTACGGTATTCTTCAATAAGGGTGCCCACAAAAAGGCGAGCTTCAAAAGGGTGACCTCAATTGAGCGCGGCGAATAAAGGCGTTCGTAGATAATTTAGATAATAATAGTAGATAATAATAAAATACCTACGTGGCATTGCACATAATCTACAGCTTCAAGTGTAACACAACAATGAGTAAGAGCAGAAAACAATGAAATATAGAGAGCTTTAGAAATAGTTCGTTAGAAATTCATGCATTAATTAATTGGATGTTTTAATATTCTTGCTTTATCCTTTTTATACATTCAATCATTGCCTTTATCTAATAAATTTTCTGTAATAATTTTGTTGCGTTTGCCTTTATTCGTTGCGCCCAATTGAGGTCGCCCTTTTGAAGCTCGCCTTTTTGTGCGCGCCCTTATTGAATAGAACCCTCCCTACAATCCCCAATGCACCTTTAATAAGTACCAGTAAAGAAAACCAAGCAAAATGACACCTTTTGTTGGCTAACTAAAAAAATGACAATATGCAAGCTTTCGAGGCAACTCAGGCCTCTTCTTCAGGCAAGATGTTCATTCTACCTGACATCTTGCCCAAAGATGGGGCCTGAGTTGCCTCGAAAGCTTGCATATTGTAATCTTTTTAGTTAGCCAATAAAAGGTGTCATTTTGCTTGGTTTTTCTCTACATTCATAATGGCCAGGGCCGGATTTTCCTATAGGCTAACTAGGCTTCAGCCTAGGGCCTTAAGATCAAGAGGGGCCTACATTCAAATTGTTAGCAAAATTAAAATTACACTATTCTAAAAACAGTGAACACTAAAACACTGAACCGAAAATAAGGAGAAATTCTACGCATATGACTAATAAACAAACATAAAAATGTATTGGTTAAGATCAACGCGTATTACGTATTTTATTATCTCTCATGTAATTTACAAACTTAAAAATGGAAGGTGAAAGGACCTCATAAGTGGAATAGCCTAGGGCCTCTTTTCATATAAATCCGGCCCTGATAATGGCTAACACGGTACAACACCCTAGTACTACAGACATATAAGTACTGGTAAGACACTCAAGATTCTCACAAGTGTGACTAAATACTAAATGCCAGAGTGGATGGACTGGCATCCTGACTGGGATCGAAGATAACTTCCTACCCCACAAAGGAGGTTGCAATGGAAGAACCAAAGGAACAGAGGTGCAACCTGGCTTGGGAGAATCCTTAATTAATATCCAAGTCAGGATGAATGAATAATGGTTGGACTAGTTGAGGTTGCACATTATGAACACTTCATCCTCCAACGTGGGAGGTGGCAGTATTGCTATGGCTTGCTCCAAACCTGGACACCTGCAGGGTTGCCTGCAAATTGTAGTGTTGAAGAGCAACCCTGCTGAGGTCCTTGGGTGCTGCCAGGGAGGTCCTGCAAAAGGAGAAACTTCCCCCTTCATGCAGTTTCCAATACTGTGGCACCATAAGTACTCCTGGGTCCCACATAAAAGGAGTTGCTCTGCTTCGTAGAGGAGAGCCAGCACTGGGATGGACTGGGTGACACTTGTGAAGGAGATGGAAGCTTTTGGTTTATTGTTGGGTCCATTGTTTGGTTGAGTGAAAAGCCTACAAAGGAGGAGGAGGAGGAGGTTGGGAGTGTGCGCTGATAGCACATTGCCATACCCACCACACAACAAACCACCTGGATTGGCGGCCGAGTGTAGCGGGTGACAAATCAACACCACACTGAAAGAGTGGGAGGTTTTTTTATACAGTGGCTGGAGTGCCAATCCTGACTCCAACCCACAAGTTTTCCCTGTGGGTTGGAGGAGCTGCTTGCATGGCTGGATGCAGATTAGCGTCATATGCAGGACGGGGCAATTGCTCAAGGCCCCAGCGGAGTAGAGTTACTTCTGGCATATACGGGATTCAAATCGGCAGCCTTCCTTGCTGATGCAGATCCCTAGCTTCAGAGACCCCACAAAGGTGCTACTTCATTATATACATCAGTGGGTGAGCCGTGTTTGGTGACGGGACATCCCGTCATCACTGTCATTAGCTCTACAATGTTTGTGATCTCTGTTTTCATAAATGTATTATGTCTCTTCTGTTTATATAACTGGTAATCTTTATATCGAATCATAGGTTTATACATACAAGGATTTTGATTATTTGGTCAGTAACGTTGCATCTTGCTTATTTTAGTTGTGTATATTTTATTTATGTACTATTGACATGTTGTTTTCCTGATGGGTGCCGCTATTTTAAAACCTTTTGATAACGTTTCCCAGAATACATTGCAACGCACTCATTTGTGACATCATTAGAGTGATGATTTGAAGGTCATCCTCAGCGGGGTATCTCAGTGTGATAGATTTTCACTGTGATAAAGAATATTTATTTTTGTTCTTCCCTGTTATGGAATCTCGGCTCTTGTTTTTTTGACTTCAACTTTTGCTTCTCGTTTTGGTTTCGACCTTTGGTTGTGTTGATACCCCGTTTTGACCTTTGACCTAATCGCTGACTACAATTTCTTTCGTCATTTTTCATATTTCTCTTACTTTCCCTGTATCTGCTGGTGTAGATGCAAATGGCCCCTGTATAGTTGGATACCAGGGGAGGAGAAAACAAAATGGCTGTGCTACTGAGCGACTCTTAATGTACATTTATTGTAGACTAGCTGTGCTGCCCGTCTAAGATGGGTTGAATACTACGTTTACCTTTCACCATCTTTTGGAATGTACTTTCTAATACATGTCCAATTGTTATACGGTGTGGGAGTGGCGGGCTTCAGCTTGAGGAAAGCCATGAAGACGCTTGGAGAAGAAACGGAGAAAGGGAGCTACTGGTTTTGGCTGTGGAGGACAGACATTGGTTGGTGGTCAGCACTCCAGTGAAGGCAGCTGCTGGGGCTGCCACTAAAGGCCAGGAGATGTACTGGTTTAAGGGGCGAAACATCCGTGAGCAGCAGTTTCCAGCTGATGACCCTGAAGCTGACCTAACGGCACCAGTGAAGGTGCGACAGGCTGAAGAGCCGAAGCAGGATACACCGTCTTACCTGTCGAATGAACTGAACTAGTAATAAAATGCATTGTATTTTTCATTCCAACAGATGGCACATCACAAACGTTACCACTGCAGTTACGAATCCAATACTAGATGGCATAGAACAGAACCGTAGTGTTATACTTCAACCTAGGGTCCCTCCTCTGTCTGGTGTTTAAATTCTTGTTTTATGTCTTCTCTGTTTGCATTTGATTCCATTTATTATTCATTATGTTCGACGTTGTCTGTGTATGTCTGCCTCGGTTATATTCCTTGTGTTTTGTGAGTGGTTCCCCAAGAGGCAGGGCCACCTGCACATCACCGCCTCCAACACACAGTCCCTTGCAGCTCATTCAAATACGCTTGGGAGCTGGTGAGTGCTTCTTTGTGATTTGTGATCTGTGCTTTAATTTTTTTGATACTTGATTTGATATACTTTATTAATCCCAAAGGGGAAATTGTCTTTCCGCATGACCTCTGGGGGTCAGAGCGCAGGATCAGCCATTGTAAGTTGTTCAAGGGCCCAACGGAGTAGGATCCCATCTGACGGTAATGGGATTTGAACCGGCAGCCTTCCAGATACCAGTGCAGATCCTTTGGACCTTTTTTGTTCTGTCCTTGTCTGCTCTTTGGATTTCATATTGGGACTTTGTTCACCTTGGATTGCCTTTGATGGCAACTCCTTCTTTTTTGCCTTTTCAGCTCCACAGAGCTTATGTTTTGTTAAGAATAAATCTTTTATTTTTAAAGATTCAGTATTTGTTCTTATTACTAGCTGGGTGTGATGGCTTCCCCATCTGCCATGCATTTTTGGGATATTTCAGGAATTTGTGCTTGGGAACTCTCCAGATTAACACATAGAAGCTGGATGGACAAACAGGGACACAGACACACACATGGACACTTGTCCTTTTGTTAAGGTGGATGCTGATGACCATAAGTTGGCCTAGGATTTGTTAAGATTTTGCTTATTGAATCATTTTTGCACATTTTGTTTCTCTGGTTATTATTTATTTTTATTGTTATGATGATAATATCATCTACTGTTGCCGTCAATGTCAATTTATTTTTTATGGCTATGGCACTGCTGTTAATGTCTATGACAGCTGTTGCTAACCACCTGATCACAGATGCTGTACGTGCGGCCATAATGACACAATCACTGTCTAAAATAACGCACTGAGGGACAGTAACCAAGCAGTTTCTTATTCAATTAATTCTGTTTAAGATGAAGAGATCGCAATGACTTTTTGACTACTGGTATTTGGAGTGCGGATTTGTCAATTGCTCCTTTATGTGACCCCTGATGATGCCTCTGCCTGATCCTTTTAACCATTTCATCTCCTGATCTGTTTAACTCTGTTTCACTCTGTGGTCACCAAAGTGTCCCCCAGCAAGACTGAAGTGTCTGTGATGAACGCTGGCCCAGTTTAGATATTCAGGGCAGCAAGTTGAGCTCCAATTCACATTCGGTGGTGTACATCTGCACAATCAGATACACACAAGAGATGAGCGGAGTTCTAATTCATATTCAGCTGTGAACGTCAACATGATCTTTAATACAAAGGACAATGAGTGGAGCTCCATTTCACATTTAGGGTCTTACAAATCTTGACTTTTTACTTTCTTGTATATAAACTATAGGGAAAGTATTGTACTCATCCAAAGATTCGATATCGAGATTTTGATGAATCTCAAAGTTTTAGACCTCCCTGAGTCCGAAAATTACCATCTTTGGAATTATGTCTTTCACAAATTTTGCGTACAAGTATTCGGTACAAAACATAGATTTCTATCAACTTTTGGGCAATTTCTGCGAAGCGAAAATGGTACTTTACCTTTTATTCATGCAGCTGCAGAGTCCGATTTATTCAACTGTACTTTTTAAATAATTGTTCAATATATTATTAATTTGATTTGATTTGTTGTTGATGGTTCTTTAATGTAAATAATATAATATATATATATATATATATATATATATATATATATATATATAATATAAAAATATAACCATTGTCTTGTGGTTTACTCCTCAAATATCCATCCCTGTATCTGAGTATAAGAGAAAGTCGAGTGTGGACCACTCCCAATTTTGTTCTACCTGTCATTAGGTTCATGTCTTGCATTGTCGGGGGCAAGGACTTGTTTGTTCTTGGTGGGACAAGTCGTCCGTAGGTGCACTTTATTATCCCATCTGCAGATTCCAAATCCTTCAAATCTTTTGGCTAAACATTCTTTCTTGTGATTGTTCCTCAGTTCTGACTTTTTGACCATATTTTTGTCCCACACTCTGGTTTTGTTGTAGTTTACTTGATATCCCAGCTTAGTCCTTTTTCTGATTGCTTCTGCGTCTCCCAGTTTCTAACAATGTTTGGGCTATTTCCGCTAACTCAAAGTGGTACTTCATGCAGCTACAGAGTTCACAAAATAATTGTTCAATATATTTGATTTGATTTGTGGTTGATGGTTCTTTAATGTATATAATATAAAAATATAAATCATTGTCTTGTGGTTTACTCCTCAAATATCCATCCCCATATGATGGATATGATCTGAGTATATAGATAGATAGATAGATAGATAGATAGATAGATAGATAGATAGATAGATAGATAGATAGATAGATAGATAGATAGATAGATAGATAGATAGATAGATAGATAGATAGATAGATAGATAGATAAATAGATAAAAAGATAGATACTTTATTAATCCCAAGGGGGAAATTCACATACTCCAGCAGCAGCATACTGATACAAAAAACAATATTAAATTAAAGAGTAATAAAAATGTAGGTAAAAAACAGACAATAACTTTGTATAATGTTAACGTCTTATTGCAGATGTTGAAGGACGCCAGTCTTCTAAGGAAGTATAGTCGGCTCTGTCCTTTCTTGCACAGAGCATCAGTGTTGGAAGTCCAGTCCAATTTATCATCCAGCTGCACTCCCAGGTATTTATAAGTCTGCACCCTCTGCACACAGTCACCTCTGATGATCACGGGGTCCATGAGGAGCCTGGGCCTCCTAAAATCCACCACCAGCTGTTTGGTTTTGCTGGTGTTCAGGTGTAGGTGGTTTGAGTCGCACCATTTAACAAAGTCCTTGATGAGGTTCCTATACTCCTCCTCCTGCCCACTCCTGATGCAGCCCACGATAGCAGTGTCATCAGTGAACTTTTGCATGTGGCAGGACTCCAAGTTGTATTGGAAGTCAGATGTATATAGGCTGAACAGGACCGGAAAAAGTACAGTCCCCTGCGGCGCTCCTATGTTGCTGACCACAATGTCATACCTGCAGTCCCCGAGACGCACATACTGAGGTCTGTTTGTAAGATAGTCCACGATCCATGCCACCAGGTATGAATCTACTCCCATTTCTGTCAGCTTGTCCCTAAGGAGCAGAGGTTGGATGGTGTTGAAGGCGCCAGAGAAGTCTAGAAACATAATTCTTACAGCACCACTGCCTCTGTCCAAGTGGGAGAGTGATCGGTGTAGCATATAGATGATGGCATCCTCCGCTCCCACCTTCTCCTGGTATGCGAACTGCAGAGGGTCGAGGGCATGGCGTACCTGTTGCCTCAGGTGGTGAAGCAGCAGCTGCTCCATGGTCTTCATCACATGTGACGTCAGAGCGACAGGCCGGAAGTCATTCAACCCTCTAGGACGTGATACCTTCTATTTGAGAAGGTCTAGGGGAGACCACTCCCGATGTTTATTTTTGGGACATTTCACTGTTTATTTTTGATAAGGTGCCACACATGTGTGTCAGAGGATCTCCTCACGGGCTCAATTGAGGTATGTGATAACCCACCAAGGCAAGAACGGGGTTCTTTTCTTCTCTTCCTTATCAGCTTCTTCTCCTTCTGTTCAAGGAGCTGTGAGAAAACCACCCAGTGATGGTGCTTAGCCCCGCCTCCTTCTGGATTATATATAAACATCTACACATGGAAGTGTGTGTGTCTGTCTATCTGGCCAGGAAGTGTGAGGGTACAGCATGAAGCTAAAAGAGCCGGCAAGGCAAGTTAACGAGTCAGAAGAAGAATGAAGTACGAAGCTACAGCATGAAGCTGAAAGAAAGCAAGTCCATCACCAAAGTGAAGACGCTGAAGAAAGACAAACTTAGCTACTAATACACAAGCGAGGCGAGCATATCGGCAAAACGAAACCTCCAAGGAGACTGAAACTCACATAGCCGCCGATAGACAAAGGGGGGTCCAGCACATCTGCAAAACTCTGCATTTCAATTTTGTTTTCTGACCATTTCAGTAGTTTGTAGGAGCTCGGGGTTTTTACAGCACGGCCTTACACAGCTAGTACAATATAAGAAGGCTGGCTGCCCGAACGGAGGCGTCATTTGCAAACAGAGTGAACTGCAGGACGGAGCTCCAGTGACTGACCCTGATTTCCACAGCAAAGAGATTTCTTTCGTTGTTTGTTTGCCCAAGCGGGCTGTTTTATTGAAGCCCTGAGGCGTAATTTTGTCTGGACTTTCTCTTATTACCTGGGTGGTGTCCCACCTATCCCTTCGGTTTGTGACCCACCCACAGAGCTTAAATTGCTGTCATGAGAGCACCATTTTTGTGTCCTTGTTTTGTCGATGGCCACCTCTATGTAATTATGCCTGCTGCTGGTCATGTGACAAGGAGCTCAGCGGACATATTGTGACATCTATCTATCTATCTATCTATCTATCTATCTATCTATCTATCTATCTATCTATCTATCTATCTATCTATCTATCTATCTATCTATCTACAGTGCATCCGGAAAGTATTCACAGCGCATCACTTTTTCCACATTTTGTTATGTTACAGCCTTATTCCAAAATGGATTAAATTCATTTTTTTCCTCAGAATTCCATACATAACACCCCATAATGACAACGTGAAAAATGTTTACTTGAGATTTTTGCAAATTCATTAAAAATAAACAAATTGAGAAAGCACATGTACATAAGTATTCACAGCCTTTGCCATGAAGCTCAAAATTGAGCTCAGGTGCATCCTGTTTCCCCTGATCATCCTTGAGATGTTTCTGCAGCTTAATTGGAGTCCACCTGTGGTAAATTCAGTTGACTGGACATGATTTGGAAAGGCACACACCTGTCTATATAAGGTCCCACAGTTGACATTTCATGTCAGAGCACAAACCAAGCATGAAGTCAAAGGAATTGTCTGTAGACCTCCGAGGCAGGATTGTCTCAAAGCACAAATCTGGGGAAGGTTACAGAATAATTTCTACTGCTTTGAAGGTCCCAATGAGCACAGTGGCCTCCATCATCTGTAAGTGGAAGAAGTTCGAACCACTAGGACTCTTCCTAGAGCTGGCCGGCCATCTAAACTGAGCGATCAGGGGAGAAGGGCCTTAGTCAGGGAGGTGACCAAGAACCCGATGGTCACTCTGTCAGAGCTCCAGAAGTCCTCTGTGGAGAGAGGAGAACCTTCCAGAAGGACAACCATCTCTGCAGCAATCCACCAATCAGGCCTGTATGGTAGAGTGGCCAGACGGAAGCCACTCCTTAGTAAAAGGCACATGGCAGCCCGCCTGGAGTTTGCCAAAAGGCACCTGAAGGACTCTCAGACCATGAGAAAGAAAATTCTCTGGTCTGATGAGACAAAAATTGCACTCTTTGGTGTGAATGCCAGGCGTCACATTTGGAGGAAACCAGGCACCGCTCATCTCCAGGCCAATATCATCCCTACAGTGAAGCATGGTGGTGGCAGCATCATGCTGTGGGGATGTTTTTCAGTGGCAGGGACTGGGAGATTAGTCAGGATAAAGGGAAAGATGACTGCAGCAATGTACAGAGACATCCTGGATGAAAACCTGCTCCAGAGCGCTCTTGACCTCAGACTGGGGCGACGGTTCATCTTTCAGCAGGACAACGACCCTAAGCACACAGCCAAGATATCAAAGGAGTAGCTTCAGGACAACTCTGTGAATGTCCTTGAGTGGCCCAGCCAGAGCCCAGACTTGAATCTGATTGAACATCTCTGGAGAGATCTTAAAATGGCTGTGCACCGACGCTTCTCATCCAACCTGATGGAGCTTGAGAGGTGCTGCAAAGAGGAATGGGCGAAACTGGCCAAGGATAGGTGTGCCAAGCTTGTGGCATCATATTCAACAAGACTTGAGGCTGGAATTGCTGCCAAAGGTGCATCGACAAAGTATTGAGCAAAGGCTGTCAATACTTATGCACATGGGATTTCTCAGTTCTTTTATTTTGAATAAATTTGCAAATACCTCAAGTAAACTTTTTTCACGTTGTCATTATGGGGTGTTGTGTGTAGAATTCTGAGGAAAAAAATGAATTTAATCCATTTTGGAATAAGGCTGTAACATAACAAAATATGGAAAAAGTGATGCGCTGTGAATACTTTCTGGATGCACTCTATCTATCTATCTATCTATCTATCTATCTATCTATCTATCTATCTATCTATCTATCTATCTATCTATCTATCTATCTATCTATCCTGTTCTGCAGATTTATGACGCGCACCCATATCTACAAGTACTTGCTGTGTGAGCACTGGATCAATTTCACGAAAGAAATTCAAACAGATGACTTTATTCAGGTACCCAGAAAAGACAAGTTAGACTTAAGCCACCCGCTTCTAATTTCTGACCACGATTTTGATTTTGGGCTCTGTCTTTGCCGTTCAGCTCTTCTTGGTATTCGGACCTCTGCTTATTTGCTATACTTTGATTCTGCCATCTCCTGGTCCTGTTCCTCCGAAGCACCTGCCCTTCCTGGGGCGGAGATTGGCACACTTTAGATAGACAGGACAACGAGCCGAGTGCTGATTGACATTCGCCTCATTTACATACTGATGACCACGAGTTGCTCTTGGGTTTCATGAGCACAGACTTCACTTAGATGAGCCCTGACAGGTCTACATCAGCACGATTATACAGAGAGCACGGTGAGCTGACCTTTACCTACCCTTCATCTTCTGTCAGCGTGACCCCTCAATCACCTGTTGACACCCAAGGTCAGGCTCTCTCGTTATGAATCCATATTCGGGCTGTAGGCGGTTGTCTTCTTCGCAATCTGCTGCTTCTTCCTTGAACAGGTTAATCCTCCCGCTGACGTCCATGGAGCTATCGGCACTCGGGGCTCTTCTTCAACATTGCGTTCGCTGCAGGGAAGGGAAAGGCATCTATTTTCATTAATGCTGATGTCAGAGCGCTCATTTGTTTTTCTTGTTGTTTGCGATGACGAGCCATCAGGAAAGTGGGAAGCGATACGGGGCCGCAGAGCGTGGCATGCTTGGTTAAACGTGAAATCTAATAGACATGTCAATCAAGCAAATTAAAGATAACATGCAGCTTGCTTAGGGGACATTATACCGACAGTGTATTAAAAGTTTGAAAGCAACGCTTCCTGTATATGCCTCCCAGGCTGAAATTAGATAAGACTGAGGCATTTGCCACATGAAACCTGCCATTACCAGCCTCCTGAGGATCTGATAGATCGGCGGCGGTGGCGCTGCTCGGTGCAACAGGATGGCAAAAGAGAAGCAGCTAGTGCTGATATGTCAGGATCAGCGGCGTTACACCGGCAGGATGAGCAACTCGGATATAATGCTTGTGTGTGTGTTTGTATGTATGTGTGTTGTGGAAGATCAGCCCGACTACAGACAGACACTTAGACACACAATGTCCAAAAGCACACACTATTTATTTTCCTGCTTCTCCTGCACAGCACAGAGTGCACCAACCACCACAATAAACTCAGTCCTTTCTTTCTCTGTCTTTTCTTCTGCCGCCTCACAAGCTCTGTCCTCCACCTCCTGACTCCAGCTCTCCGAATGGAGTGAGCCAGCCTCTTTCTTACCACAGCCAGAAGTGTTCCAGGTGCTCCCCGATCAACTGCCGGCAGTACTTCCGGGTGTGGCGGAAGTGCTGCATGCCAAGGCTCCGGAGCTGTCCAGGCGCCTCCTGTTGGTGGCCACGGGCCCCAGCAGGGTTGAGTTTCTAAGCTTCAAGCCTGTGACCCTGATGCAACCCGGGTTGCTGCCCTCTAGTATCCCAGGGGAGGTACTGCTGTTGGCATGTCCTCTCCCCTGGTCCTCTCCTCAAAAGGGCATCCCGACCGGGCAAGGACCCCCGCCAACCTTCACAGTATGTTGACCATACAAGTCATCGTGATCACAAATTAGAAAATAAATGATCGCTGCCGAAGAGTCACAGTGCATTCTCGGATGCCAGGTTCCACATCTGAATGCTGACTTCACCTGTCTGCATATCCCATCCCGAGGTGGAAGGGCAAGATTTCCGGTTTTGTGGCTGAGGAAGTGACGTTAGTCTGACTTGTGACAGTTGGTCTGACCTGGAAGTGAAAGAGAAGACAGCGGAGCTCTCTGACACTTTGTGCATGCTCCCTTTAGCCCATTTGTATGTGTACGTGAGTGTGTGTGCGTGTGTGTGCGTGTGTGTGAGTGCATGTGTGTGTGTTTGTGTGTGAGGCTTGTGTGTCCATGTGTGCACTGTAGAAAAACAAGTGTGGCCACCATGGGGCACTCCACCTCCCAAAACACCAGACACACACAGCCTCAGACACAAGTATAAAAGCACAAAAGGTTTGTATTGTGGGATACTCTTCTCTGGGAAGCATTTCCCACACCACAATATAGATAAAAGCATAAGCACACAGAAATGCTTTTCTTCTCTTTGTCTTCTCTCTCTCTTTCTGTCACTTCTTTCACTTCTCCATGCAAGTGTTGTCCTCCTTACTCCCAACTCTGGCTCCTGGAGCTATGGCAGGCAGCTTCTTTTATACTTCAAATGTTCTCAAAAGCTTGGCCCGGATGCACTTCTGGGTAAGGCTGGAGCCCCATGAAGTAGGGCTCCTCAGTCTCTGCAGCAACCCCTGGAAGCACCCACAGAATCCAACAGGGCTGAGCCGACAAAGTCTAAGTCTCATAATGCCCTATGGGAATCCATGGCGATACTGGAACCCATGGAAGCTGTAATCTCGCACCCTGTGCAAGTTGCAGCTGTCTCCTGGCTTTGTCCGTCTGTGTATCCCAACTGAGGTGGAAGGGCAAGATTTTTGGGTTTGTGGCAGAAGAAGTGACATTAGTAGACTATCGTCTGGTCTGTCCAGGAGGTAAAAGAGGGGACACCAACAGGGCTTGGAGCAGGTATCACTGGTATTGTCTGAGCCCTGTGGCTGATCCCTATTAGCGTGTGTCTCACATTACATTTGTATGCCTGCATGTGTACACACGTGTGTGGGTGTGCTGTGGAAATACAAGAAAACACAGAAAGGAAGGTTGGGATACACTATGGTTATGCCCCATATAAATATGAAAGAAAAGAAGATAAATGAAGCAATAAATGACAGTCAATGACCAAACAGATCATCGTGATCACAAATCAGAGTGAACATGATTGCTATTGAAGAGTCCAAGTGCGTACAGTATATACTGTAGGTGGAGTGGGAACTCTGAGGCTAAGGATATCTGGAAGGTCGCTCCCTCAAATCCCACTCCACCCAGTTGGGATCCTACTCTATTGGCCCTTAACCTGAAAACTGCTCCACTGGCGCTGTACAATGGCAGACCCTGCGCCCTGACCTTCAAAGGTCAATGTGAAAAGACAATTTCCCCTCATGGATTCACAAAGTAAAGTACATCCAAAATAAAATCAAGAACTCGTTCTCGGAACGTTATCTTCTGGCTTGAACTGTCTTCATGTTCCATTCAAGGCACAAGGGGCAGGACTTCTGGTTTTGTAGCAGAGGAAGTAACATTAGTAGTCTACCGGGTGGTCTGTCCTGGAGGTTAAAGAGGGAACAGAGTGACCAACAGAACTCTCTGATGCTCGGAGGTGGTCTTACCAGTATTTGTAAAGCCTTGTGGTTGCTCCTTATTTGCTTGTGCCTGACACTGTGCGTGTGCGTGTGTGTGTGTGTGTGTGTGTGTGTGTGTGTGTGTGTGTGTGACTAGTTGATTAACTGACTGACTGAGATACTGAATGATGGATCAGCTGACTGGTGGACATATTGAGTGTCTGACTGGCTGAACGACGTATTCATTGACTGCTCGATTGACTCGTTTCTTGAATGTCCTTCTGATGGGTGGACTTATTGACTGACTGTCTGACCAGTTTATTGACTGACTGACTGATCAATTGACTTTATTCACTAATTTAGAGATTCGATGATGGATCAGCTGACTGGTGGATGTATTGACTGACTGACTAACTGACTGAATGATTTATTAATTGATTACTCGATTGACTCATTTCTTGAATGGCTAGCTGATTGGTAGACTGATTGATTGACTGACTGAGAGACTGATTGATGGATCAGCTGACTGGTGGATGTATTGACTAACTGACTAGCTGAATGATGTATTCATTGACTGACTGATTCATTTCTTGAATGTTCTTCTGATGGGTGGACTTATCGCCTGACTGACTGATCAATTGACTTTATTGACTGACTTAGAGACTGATTGATGAATCATCTGACTGGTGGACATATTAACTGGATGATTGATCTTTTGACTGACTGGCTGAATGATGCATTCATTAACTGCTCAATTGACTCATTTCTTGAATGGCTACTGTGGTGGCTTGGCACCCTGCCCAGGATTGGTTCCTGCCTTGTGCCCTGTGTTGGCTGGGATTGGCTCCAGCAGACCCCCGTGACCCTGTGTTTGTATTCAGCGGGTTGGAAAATGGATGGATGGATGGATGGATGGATGGATGAACGGCTAGCTAATTAATGGACTGATTGATTGACTGACTGAGAGACTGATTGATGGATCAGCTGACTGGTGGATGTATTGACTGACTGACTACCTGAATGATGTATTCATTGACTGACTGATTCATTTCTTGAATGACCTTCTGATGGGTGGACTTATTGCCTGACTGACTGATCAAGTAATTGACTGACTGACTGGTGGATGTATTGACTGACTGACTAACTGACTGAATGATTTATTAATTGATTACTCGATTGACTCATTTCTTGAATGGCTAGCTGATTGGTAGACTGATTGATTGACTGACTGAGAGACTGATTGATGGATCAGCTGACTGGTGGACGTATTGACTGACTGACTAGCTAAATGATGTATTCATTGGCTGACTGATTCATTTCTTGAATGTTCTTCTGATGGGTGGACTTATTGCCTGACTGACTGATCAATTGACTTTATTGACTGACATAGAGACTGATTGATGAATCATCTGACTGGTGGACATATTGACTGGATGATTGCTCTTTTGACTGGCTGGCTGAACGATGCATTCACTAACTACTCAATTGACTCATTTCTTGAATGGCTAGCTAATTGATGGACTGATTGATTGACTGACTGAGAGACTGATTGATGGATCAGCTGACTGGTGGACTAATTGACTGACTGACTAGCTGAATGATGTATTCATTGACTGACTGATTCATTTCTTGAATGACCTTCTAAAGGGTGGACTTATTGCCTGACTGACTGATCAATTAATTGACTGACTGACTGGTGGATGTATTGACTGACTGACTAACTGACTGAATGATTTATTAATTGATTACTCGATTGACTCATTTCTTGAATGGCTAGCTGATTGGTAGACTGATTGATTGACTGACTGAGAGACTGATTGATGGATCAGCTGAATGATGTATTCATTGACTGACTGATTCATTTCTTGAATGACCTTCTGATGGGTGGACTTATTGCCTGACTGACTGATCAATTAATTGACTGACTGACTGATCAATTGACTTTATTCACTGACTTACAGATTGACTGATGGATCAGCAGACTGGTGGGTATATTGACTGGCTGATTGATTTATTCATTGACTGGCTGATTGACCCGTTTCTTGGATGTCCTTCTGATGGGTGGACTTATTGACTGACTGACTGAGAGACTGATTGATGGATCCGCTGATTGATTAGCTGAACAAAGTATTCATTGACAGCTCGATTGAGTCAATTCTGGAATGGCTAGCTGATTACTGGACTGATTGATTGATTGACTGACTGAGAGTCTGATTGATGGGTCAGCTGATCAATTGACTGACTGGCTGAGCGGTGTATTGGTTGGCAGACTGATCAACTCAGGCCTTGAATGACCTGCAGATTGACTGGCTGACTGACTGAATGAGTGAGTAATTGATTAACTAATTAATTCTTTGACTGAGTGACTAGCAGATTTGTCTGATGAAGCGACTGACCAGTTGACTTATTGGCTGAATGGTGTATCAATTACCAGACTGGTTGACTCGTGCCTTAAATGTGGAGTTATTGGCTGACTGTGACATTGAGCGAGTGATGATCTGATCAATATACTTGACTGCCTGACTGCTCAATGGACTTTATTGGCTGCCTGACTGAGCAATCGAATCCCTGAGCAGCTGACCTGTTGACCGGTTGACGGACTGATCCCCTGGGGTGTCACAGTTCTGCCTTTGGCTCTGCTAATCCCATGTGATAAAGTGACAGAGCTGTTTGTTTGTCCCCAGACTGCAGCAGACCAATGTCTTATTTCTGAATCTTTCCAGGCCTTCTGAGGACATTTCTATGACGTGACGTTTCCGAAGAGTGAAGGAGCACATGTGAGGAGCACCCATCACGCTGGCACTGCCAGATTTAATTGGAAGGTGAGGGCAGGGGCAGCCTGCAGAGAGCCGGTAATGATGCCTGAGCCATCTGAGAGTAGGCCCGCTGCTCCCACTCCAAGATGGTGAAGCGAGGTCAAGAGGAACCATTCAACGCAGGGTGACGGAAATGCGTGGGAGCAGGAAGCCATTTGGTGGACACCGGAGAAGGCCAGAGAGTAAGAGAACGGGTTTTTAGTGCCTTACCGGGAAAGGAGGAACTGTGGCATGTGGCGCGGGTTGCGTGACCTGCGCAAACCTAGAAGCCCTCCGCTCCCCTCCAGCTGCTGACAGACCCCCTCACTTCCTTTGGCACCATTGCTCTTCACGTCTGGGATGTAAACGGATTTTTCAAACAACACGGCACATTAATAAGTGAAAAAAAGCGAAGGTGAACCGGGGTGGATTTGCATGTTAATGACGCAGCCTACTCTTTGCCTTTCAGCGGCTGCTCAATTCAGAGGAAGTCGCTTCCCTTGAATCTCGCAATGGATATTGAATACGAGCTCTGCTCCCGGTCTCCGGTGTTCCGGCATAAGCGTGCCTGCACTCTGACATAAAGGGATGTTTGCATAATGCAGGATCCTCATGGAGCTGCTAAATTCCACCTTAATTACCTCCAAAAAAAAGTGCTTAGCGAGACCCTTCATTAGCGGTGAGAGCAGCGAGGCACGTGACCTTCACTTCCTGTTATTGGGCCCATTTGGAAAAAAATGTCTTCTTTGAGGACACCTCTCTACAGCATAATAAGATAATTGCACCTGAATGGAGGGAGAGTTTCACAGCAATGCGCTCTGAAGCACGGCGCGTGCAGTCATTCATCGGGAAGGAGCGATGTGCCTGTCAGAGCGAAGAGACGTTGAAAAGGAGCCTGATTAGTGACACAAGAACATCGGCACCCACTGGCAGGTAAGGGCATCACGGGGCAACTCGAGGCACTGAAGGAGAAAGTTGGCAGTTGCAAAGCACCTGGATTTCCCATTGAGTTACTGACTCCCGGTGTGATGCCACCCTTTATTGGAGAATAAGGGGAATTGGAGGGGGTGGCTCACCAGTCTGGCTATTGACCAGCCTGCTGTTGTGGACCCTAAATTTAAAACACATAATCACACACATGCGCACACACACTATTGAAACTGGACGATAAAGATTTGGCTTTCTGAACCCGTTTGGGTGTACCTTATTGATTTCAGTCTGCAGCTCGTGAAAGTCACCCTTGGATTTTCCTATCGTGTACAATTCAAGTGCAATCGGGATTTCCTCCCACATTATAATCATAGAGGGGATTCAGAAAATATTCAGAACCCTATCACTTTCTGCACGCTTTAATGTGTTGTACATTTCATTTTCAGTGTATACATTTACTTAATAACAGATTGTGTCTGGCCAGCTGAATTCGAACTCGCCGCTACTGGGTAGTGCTAATAGGTATCGCCAGCATCCCTCCTGGCACCGGGGTGGTCTAAGGGTCGTTACCCAGACTGTAAAAACAAACATCTACCGACAAAAGTTCTCAACTGCACAAAGTCTACCACTTAATGGACAGCTAACTAATGATGATGATGATGATGATGATGACTCGATAACCCATGTGGCTGACAGCCGGGGATGGTCCTGTGATAGAAGGACTGGGGGAGACGACAAATTCAGGGCAATACCTTCCTCGGAATACAAGAGGTCAACACTACCCCAAATCGCCCTTCCCCCCCTCCCCCGGCTCACAACAGGGGCCATGGGTTTGGACCTTAGAAGCTCAACCCTGTTGGCCAGCTGAATTCAATCTCGCTGCTACCGGGTAGTGTTAATCGGTATCGCCAGTATCCCTCCTGGTACCGGGGTAGTTACCTGGACTGTAAAAACAAACAACTACTGACAAAAGTCCTCGACTGCAAAAGTCTGCCACTTAATGGACAGCTAACCGATGACGATGATGATGATGATAACTCGATAACCGATGTGGCAGACAGCCGGGGATGCCCCTGTGATAGAAGGACCGGGGGAGAAGACAAATTCAGGGCAATACCTCCCTCGGAATACGAGAGGGCTACCCCCCCACCCCACCCCCAGCTCACAACAGGGGCCACGGGTTTGGACCCTAGAAGCTCAACCCTGCTGGCCGGTGATCTAAGGGTAGTTACCCAAACTGTTCTTTATACAGCCTCCAGTTAATACAAAATGCGGCTGCAAGAATTATTACAAGAACAAGAAAATACAAACACATAACTCCAGTTCTTAAATCCTTACACTGGCTCCCGGTTAAGTTTAAGGCAGATTTCAAAATCTTTCTTTTAACATATAAAGCATTAAATGGCAGAGGTCCGGCTTACTTATCTGAACTTATCATGACTTACAAACCAGAGTGCACATTAAGATCTCAAGATGCTGGTCTGCTTATGATTATAAGGATTAATAAAATAACAGTGGGAGGTCGAGCTTTTAGTTACAGGGCCCCTAAACTGTGGAATGGTCTGCCTGCTACTATAAGAGATGCCCCTTTGGTCTCAGCTTCTAAATCCCGGCTGAAGACTCACTACTTCAGTTTAGCACACCCTGACTAGAGCTGCTGATTAACTGTACAGACTACATCTCTGTTGTTAGTCATTAGCACTAAAACATAAGTAACATGATAGTTAGAATTGGATACTAACCCTCACCTATTCTGTTTCTCTTCTCGGTACTCAAATGTGGCACTTGGTGCCACGGCCCACCTGCCAAGTTGTTTTGCCTGCCTAAGGTAAAGTCATCCCTGATGGAGGATCGCAGGAATCGTGAGAAAGAGGGGTCCTTTCATCGGATTGGCTGGCCCAACACTGTTTCAGATGTGGAATGGCCAAATGGGGGAGGCAGCTTGATGGATGAAGTCTCCAGGAGTCTAAAATTATCCAAATCTTATTATGTGATATCATCTACTGTTAAATTCTGCTCCGTACCTCTAAAAAATTTTTATTTTTATTTTTTATTGAGGATTTGTTCTGTTCTGTGTATTGTATTGTATTGACCCCCTTCTTTTGACACCCACTGCACGCCCAACCTACCTGGAAAGGGGTCTCTCTTTGAACTGCCTTTCCCAAGGTTTTTTCCCTACTAGGTTTTTTTGGGAGTTTTTCCTTGTCTTCTTAGAGAGTCAAGGCTGGGGGGCTGTCAAGCGGCAGGACCTGTTAAAGCCCATTGCGGCACTTCCTGTTGTATTTTGGGCTATATAAAAATAAACTGTATTGTATTGTAAACTGTACCCGGACTGTAAAAACAAACAACTACCGACAAAAGTCTTTGATGGCACAAAGTCTGCCACTTAATGGACAGATAACCGATGATGATGATGATGACTCGATGTTTTGAAGCAGTCACATCCTGATGTAAAGCACATTTCCTTGTGCACTTCTCTTATGATATTTATTTCTGTAGCTTGTGCAGGAGAGTACAATGTCACTGCCTGATCTGCATGTGTTATTGTAGGCTACCAAAGTGTAAGACTTCGTGACTTCCACATTTCTCTGCACATGAACATTGATGGAGTATTGTGAACAGTACTTTAGGGGTCTAATGTCTTTACTATTCTTCTAATTGATCGCAGTCATTTCACATTTTTGCCATGTAGATACTGAACCCATCTGCAGCTTTATGCCCCTGAAGACACCTGGCATGTCAGGGTGGTTTGGCCATCCAGTGCCATATGCATCAGTTTCACTCTCCGTGTCAACATCTGCTGAGCAGTTCATATTCTCATCACTGTCATTTGATTCAACGTACTGTCCCATTTCAGTTTGTTCAAAAGAGCTTAATGATTTAATGATTCTTGTTTACAAGTCACTGAGTTTTGGTTAAAGGCTCCGCCCCACTCATGAATATTAATGAGTTGCCTTAGAGTGGCAAAATGTATAAAAATATGCATGACTTTTTGCAACCTGAACTGATTTCATCCATTAGGTGGCAGTAGAATACTGTCCCGAGAGTTTGTAAAGACCATTTAACGTCACCCAGAGTTTGACTCGGGTTTAACCTTTATGACAAAGAATTCCAAGTCTGAGTGAGACCCTCAGGGTTAACACCAAGGAGGTGTGAAAACTCTGTGGGGGCATGCCAGCCACTCATCCCGACACAGACTGATTTAAGATGCTCACTTATAAAAGCACACAGATTTTAATTTTTGTTTCTTCAATTGTGGGCAACGTCTTCCCCATTCCCACAAATATACAACATAGTCCCAAAGCACAAATACACCTCTACACAATACTCTTCTTTCTCTCTTTCTCCTCCACTCCTCCTCGGCAATCTTCGTCTCCCTCCTCCCGACTCTGGCTCCCCGAGTACTGTCTGCATGCTCCTTTTATACGTTACCTGGAAGTGCTGCAGGTTCTTGATGACCTACTTCAGGCAGCACTTCTGGGTGTGGTGAAAGGATCACCCATATGGGCTCAGAAGTAGCTGCAATACCCCCTGGCGGCGCCCCTCAATCCCAACAGAGTTGTAGACAACTCCATCTCCCATGAAGCCCTACGAGAATCCGAGGCACCGCTGCAACCCCTAGGGGATGCTATTTAGTGTCCCGGGGTAGGTAATGTTCCTCCCAGGGTTACTCTCTTGATCTGCTCAGTGAAGAGAAGTCCCGGCCGGGCAAGGACCCTGGCCATCCACCACAGAGGTTAACTTAGTCTGCTTTGCGGAGAATCTGTTTTCACTTTGACACAGAAGAGTCTTTTTCTGTTGACCAATGTCATATTAGGCCCATTGTAATTCAGACTTAAGTAACAATAAAATGTGAATATTTCCGAAAGGGGGTGAGTACTTTTTATAGGCACTGTAGAATACAGTGTGTTCTACAAAACCAGCCCAAAGAAGCCATTGTCTTGCAGTTCTTCAGTGAGGTCTTTCAAGGTCGGGGGAGTCGAGATGGGTCCAGATACAGACCTCCACTGCCTTCTAATTTGGTAGCTCAGCTGGACAGCCAATTGGATTGCAGATTTTGTCACCTGGTTTACTCGACTCATGTCAGGTAACCCCCCAAAAACCTTAATCGTAACCACAGTGCACAGTGTAGCCAGGTGTTATCACTGACGTAAAGTATAATATAAAGTGATAACCTGTCTCAGTGGAGAGCAGCTCTGGAGGTCCACAGCTAGAGACTTTTGGGGGAGTCGGAGGCATGTCTCTTTGGCCCAGACTTGATGGGATGTGTCCCTTCTGTCCATTTTCAGGCTTGGCTCAATGTCAGGCATCAGACTCACACTTTCCACTCACCAGTTCTACAGATTAGGGTCAGTTCTACTTATTTCGCACACTCACGGAGTCATTTGCATGTGCTTATAACCAGTGCTCTTTATGGACTAAGCTCCCCAAGACCAATTCAGCACATTCTGCTTTACCCAATTTAACCTTCTTCTGTCAGACTAAAGCAGTGCTTCTTTCTTCCAATCACTAACCTTCATTAAGGTCCCTTTTTTGCAGTCCTCAGATTGTCACAGCTGCCTTTGAAGATTCATCTGCTTGGGCTGAGTTAGCAAATCTCATACAATAAATTTGCTGAATGTACATATGTATGCCAAATGTAAGTATATTAAACAAAATCCACCCTGACAGATCACGGCACTGCATAGCTATTTTTCATCTCTGGATAGCTAATATCGCTTTACTCAGTTCACCTGAAAATGCGACTGCTGCCATTCCTGCTTGTTATGGTGTCCTACAGTCTCATATTTTCAGGCTATCCATGATCTTTGTCTCCTTCTTCTCCTTTGAGATTCACCATGCGGTTGCAGATCTCTGGTCCTAGCACCCAATGTTGAGATTTTAACATATGTTACGTGTTGCAGGCCATTGTCTCACAGTTATATATATATATATATATATATATATATACTAGACAAAGAGCCCGTTTCGACAATGTAAGATGAAACAGGCATGAGTGGAATAGTAATTAATAAATAGTAATAGTAATAGTAAACCAAGATTTTCAATCTCTCCCTGAGGCAGTCAGTGGTCCCCACTTCCTTCAAGGCATCCACCATCATTCCTGTCCCAAAGAAACCGGTGGTCTCCTGTCTGAATGACTATCGCCCGGTTGCACTGACATCGGTCATTATGAAGTGTTTCAAGCAACTAGTCAAAGGTTACATCTGCTCCTCCCTCCCTGACATGCTGGATCCTCTCCAATTTGCTTACAGAGCAAACAGATCGACAGAGGATGCCGTTGCACTAACAATAAACACTGCCCTCACCCACCTGGAAAGAGGAAATACATATGTAAGAATGCTGTTCATAGATTACAGCTCGGCATTCAACACCATCATCCCCTCAAAACTCGTCTTGAAGCTTGACGACCTTGGGTTGGGGACGACCATCTGCAGATGGATTTTCTCTTTCCTCACAAACAGGCCCCAGGTGGTGAGAGTCGGCAAACACACATCCTCATCACTCATTTTAAACACAGGAGCGCCGCAGGGCTGTGTGCTTAGCCCCCTCTTGTATTCCTTGTTCACCCATGACTGTGTTGCAAAACACGGCACAAACACCATCATTAAGAAGTTTGCAGACGACACAACCATCATAGGCCTTATCACTGACAACGATGAGACGGCCTACAGAGAGGAGGTGCTGGCATTGAGTAATTGGTGCCTAGATAACAACTTGTCTCTTAACGTCAGCAAAACCAAGGAGATGATTGTGGACTATCGAAAACAACAAGGCAGAGAACACCAGGCCATCTACATCAGCGGCATAGAAGTTGAAAGGGTTAACAGCTTCAAGTTCCTCGGAGTAAACATCACCAAGGATCTCTCGTGGACCCTTCACATAGACACTGTAGTCAAGAAAGCTTGCCAGCGGCTCTACTTCCTGAGGAGGCTGAGGAGTTTGGCATGAATGCCAACATCACCTCAAACTTTTACAGGAGTGTGGTCGAGAGTCTGCTGACGGGCTGCATTACTGTCTGGTATGGGAGCTGCTCTGCCAGCAGCCGGAAATCACTACAGAGAGTGGTGAAGGCAGCAGAGCACATCACGGGCAAGTGTCTTCCTGCCATTGAAGACATTTACCTCCATCGGTGCTTGCGTAAGACAAGCAGCATCATAAAGGACCACAGCCATCCAGCACGCCAGCTGTTCTCCTTGTTACCATCTGGCAGACGATACAGGAGTCTGGCTGCTCGGACTACAAGACTTAAGAACAGCTTTTACCACCAGGCCATTCAACTCCTCAACAGCAACACCTGAACACTTACATACACTTACATTACATCTACATTGCACTACATCTACATTGCACTACTCACACACAAACTGTACCTGCACACACTCAGAATACTGACTGGAACATGCATCTGCACTTTATGGAATATGCATCTGCACTTATAAAACATTATCTGTGCAATAACTGTCATTTGTACTTGCTGCTCATTGTACTCATATTGCTCTATGACTTCTTTTAAAACATACACATTTTATTTTATATGGCTTGTCTATTTTTTTGACTTGTAATCTTTTTTTAAGCTTTATTGGATCTAGGCTGAGTGACTTGTTTTTCTCGTCATACACATTTCATTGTATGTTGACCCTGTGTTAACCTATATATGACAAATAAACCTAAATCTAACCTAACCTAATAAGTATAAGCACCACAAACCTGATATAGGTGTATTGAATGAATGCGTAATTGAATCAGAATGCGTAATTAGGCCTCGAGCTGTAGTCGAAATCGCCTTTCAGGCCTCTAGAACTTTAATCAAAGTCGCCTTTCTCTTTGAATTTTTGCGGCCGTAAATCCACCACCTGCCGCGATGTTGGGGTTGGATGTCGGTTGAAGTCGCCTTTCTCTTTGAATTTTCGCTGCCGTAAATCCGGCGCCTGCCGCGATGTCGGTCTCGTAAGGTTTTTCGGGCACCTGCGCAGAAGGCGACTGCACATTCAGCTTCGGACGTGAGTGAGTGAGTGAGTGAGTGAGTGAGTGAGTGAGTGAGTGAGTGAGGAGGCTGGCGAATTATATATTAAGATATATATATATATATATATATATATATATATATATATATATATATATATATATGTATATGTATATTGTGAAGACACAGGAGATAGAAAGCACACATAAAGGTTTGGGACACTAGTCCTGTATACTGTAGATTGCTGCTGAGTCCAGAAGTGCACTGAGACACGTTACATTACAGAATACGCCAGAGACATAGGTGACCGAAACAGGGGGACTTTTATAACAGGCGGACAGGAAGTGACATAGGTAATTGAAGTGATGAACCGGAGATGAGGACACAGAGGGAAGACAGAAGTGAGGTCATCTAAGGGGGTCAGAGCTTCAGAACCTGGAAGAGGATTATTGTTTGGGAGTGCGTGTGTTTATCGCCAAATTCCAGAAGGTAAGGGTGTCACTCGTCTTCTTTTTTCCTGTCGTATAAGAGAAAGAGGCATTATTGTTTTGTGTCAAACCTCATCCGTTGTTGTTTTCACGATGCATCGGACCCGTTGGCTGTCCCCTATTCACGCATGTGTGACTATATATATATATGTAAAACACAATGTATATATGTTTGATTTTCACGAGAAAACTACTTAACGGATTTAGATTGTGTTTTTTTCTGTAATTTGCTTGAACATTCTGGTTGATTTTGTGACTTCTTTCATCATGCTAAGTATCACAGTTTGCTTGCAGCAGCAATTAACAAGCACGAATCAAAGAGAGAGGCTGCGGGGCGAGGGACGGGTGAGGTGGGACCTCAGGAGTAGGGAGCCAGGCAGGGCCCTCCTCACTCATGTGCCAGCCTGCGTTGGAGTCGGGTCAGTATGTCTGTCCGCATTTTCACGAGAGAACTACTTAACACATTTAGGTCGAGTTTTTTTCTAATAATTTGCTTGAACATTCCTGCTGATTTTGCGACTTCTCTCATTGCACTAAGTACCATAGTTTGCTTGCGACAGCAGTTTATAAGGACGAATCAAAGAGAGAGGCTGCGGAAAGGGGGGACACAAAATTAATCAATTGGTTCTCAAATTATTTGACACGCTGTCTCAGACATACATTTCAATACATACCGTTTTAGAACACAACGATTCAGTTCATTATCATTAGAATTTTTAAATTCCATTAATCCTCCTGGCGTGCCGCCCCACAACTTAGAATTGAAAGTAGGAGCACCGATTATCCTTTTGAGAAACTTGAGCCCACCCAAACTTTGCAATGGTACCCGTCTCCAAGTCTGTCAGCTTGGCAAGAATGGTTTTAATCCCTCGAATGCCTCTAATCTCAACGGACATGCCCTTTCAATTCAAGAGATTACAGTACCCAGTGAAGCTTTGCTTTGCAATGTCAATGAACAAAGCCCGGAGACAGACACTCAAGATGGCAGGGGTTGGTCTTAGCTCACCAGACTTCTCACATGGTCAGCTTTACGTTGCTTTCTCCTGGGTTAGTTCCTCAAGAAACCTATATGTCCTCGCCCCTGATAGCAAAACCAAAAATGTTGTATATTAAGAGGCCCTCAGATAGAAAACCTATCAATATAAATTGTTCTCAATACAAATTACATTTTTTTTAATTTTTTAATTGATTTTTAAAGTTTGTCCTGTTTCACTACTACGTGGGTGACAGCTAGTGTATATATATATAAATGCAAAGAATTATTATTATTATTATATATGTACACATTGTAAATAGTGTTTTATTTGTTCCCAGGGGGAAATGTGGCTTTTTACAGAAGCTCTTTAAATAAATTAATACATAAATAGAAATAATAGAAAAATATGATATTACAGTAGCTTTGCAGAGATTATACAGATTCAGTCCTTCCTCTGTGTCTTCAAGATGATTTTGTCCCTTTACAAATCTCATTCTGAAGAAATATTTTCTTCCCTAGTGCTCAGAACCTCCCGTAAACTTCTGTCCTATGCTGGACCCTTCCTTCTGTGGCAGCGTACCACTTCAAACCTTCAGTCTGTTACTCCAAAATGTGACGGTTCATCTTCCTGATCTACACCTGTCAGAAGCCTAAAGCTAATACTGGCAGTTCAAATGTTTAGATTCCTGTTCCAAAGTTTACTTGAAGTGTGTGTTTCCTTAAGAGGCATTAGCTCTCTAGAAATGTGTTCTTTTCAATTGCGGCGTTTTAATAACCTGAATTTAAATAAAAAGGTATTATCCCACCCAGCATGCAAAATGACGGTTACAAGCTTGCACAACAAGTTAGGATAATTCTAGCTCTTTATTGACGGTTTCACGCAGCATTACAAACGGGAAGCTTATGACAGACATATCAAGCCGTGGGACCCTTGATCTGTGCAGTCCGTCATCTTTCGTTGCCACGCTGAAAGGATTTTAGCCGGACAGAAGACATAATCTTCTGCTCGGCCTCGGACAGAAGACATACTCTTCCGCCTGGAAGCTTCAAAGTGTTGGTCCTTGGTTCATCCTTTTATTTTGGTTGTTCCATGTGCAGGGTGCGTTTCTCTGGTTCCAAACAAGGGCAGGAAGGATTCCAGCCCCACCTTCAAAAAAAATACAGGAATAGCGCAATGCCTACATACAGTTCTCATTCTCCCAACAAGGAAAGAAAATAGTGTACTGACAGAAGACAAAAATATACTGGTCTGTCTTTAGGCTGACTATTCAATTGTCCAGTTGTCTGTGACTATCTAAGTCCTGTGCTTGGCTCGGCAATTCTAAATGAAGATGCTGTGCCCTGTGTACCATATTTGGTCTGCCTGTATGAATGAGTCCATAACCGTGGGCACAGAGAACAGTGACATTAAACTTAAATAAAAAACACATAGTATAACAGTGTGGTCTTTAATTGACACTGGAAGTCTTCATGATCAGAGAATGACTCCATTTTTAAATTCCCCAAATTGACCAGTTATATCATCACAAGCCAATCTCAGGATTTTGTTATCTGAGTTTCTGCAGTCCATCTTTGGCCTGATCCCGTTTTGAAGCAGCTTTCTCTAGTGGGCCAAGGTGGTCTGGTTTCATGACAAGTCACATCCTTTCTTTTCTTACCACTCTGAACTCATAAATACCCACATAAAAGGTTCAAATATAGAAACACAGTTCTAAAGATCAATTAGAAATACAAAGAATCCCTGAAAAAGGCATTTTTTATTCAAGCACTGTTTACAAAATGCGCAAGAAAAAATGCTGACACTTTACCGCATTTAGGGTCATTAATGACCCCATATCGTTTTTGGCAAATAAATGATTATAATGAAATAAATGTAAACTATTTTGGCATATTCTTGGTAGTAAATTATGAATAAAATGAATGAAGCATACCTGGGGAACTGCGCCGTATCATGACGTATGTATATAAGGGTGAAGTATACTTTTCCTAACACTTCCCTCCTGATAGTTCAGGTTCCACAACTTGCCTCCCAATTTGGATGCCAAACACCAGGACGAGGGGAAAAATGATCCATTTCTTAATAAATGGAAACCCGAAGAGCTAATGGTTCAGGTGGATCACAGAATAAACAAAACCACCTAATTGTTAAACCCATACTTCAGTGTTACAAAAAAAAATGCCGGAAAGGAATCAGTGGATGGATTGCAAGCAGTGATTAGCAAAAAAAGCAAGTTTTGATTCACAAAAACTGACACTAACATTTGTTTTGTAGGTGATTTCATGGTTGTGAAATGTGAAAATCACCTCAGAGTTTTTTGGGGTTTTAAAGGTTTTTTTGGGGTGGAAAAGCAAGATTGTCCCCTAAAACCATGTTCGCACTTTCATGTTTAGCTGTGATTTTGCAGCTATTTAAAGCATGCAATTGGTACAAACAGTACACCAGTACAATCAATTTTATTGGTGGCTCTTTCTCACGTTGTAGTACATTTTTTTTTTTATCTAGGGGGCTTCGCTAGCCAACCCCTTCATCCCCCACCCTGCCAAGCGGTACACAGCATTGTAAAGAGGGGGGCTCAGCACACCCCAAGGAGACGCGTTTGCTCCTCCTAAACCCCTCTTGAACAGTGTATAGATGTCCATAATAGGGAGCTTGTCTCCCTACAGCACCCTCTCATGGCACCTAGTGCCACCAGCAGGGGTGCTCTACTGGACTACATATCCCAGCATGCCCTGCTGGCTTCTTATTCTGCACCTACCTCCAGGACTGCTACCATCTAGTGTGTTGGGGGAATAAAAAACCTCCAGCAACTTCTCTTTTTAATGGACTGTCCATCCACTGTTTCTGGTCCTTCCTTCCAGGTCTGTTCCCTCTCTTGGTCGAGATGCCCATCCAGCCCATGTGGCATTTACAGGTGATACAATGGGAATCAAACACCAGTTGTTTTTTGCTTGATCAGCTGCTGGCTTGCTGCTTTTCCGTTGCCGCATGATGTGCTTCATTTCTTGTGCCACTTTGAATGTTTTAAAGTCACTGCCTTGTCTCTCTTCTCCCCCAGACATCCTCAAACACTATTCGATCTCTTTTAACTGTTCCGTTATTTCACTGAGTAATATTTTCCGTATGTTTGTGCTAATGTCAGCTTTACTCTCATCTTCTTGAGACTTTCGAAATTTCCTACTTCCATTATATCTAACCTGCTCTGCATGTGTATCACAGGACTTACTTCCAAAGGTTGTAAGTTTGACATGAGTTGTCCATCTCGCGGAAAGTGAAAGTGTCTCTCTGTCTCTGTCTTTCTGTCTCTCAAAGATCTCTCTTCAAAAGATCACATCTCATCGCAGTCTTGTCCCAAATTTTTTTTTATAATAGAGAGATTTGACATGCTGCGTACTTTTTCAAAGACAAACTAAAATGCACTACCATGCACATTACAGAAAATCCTCTGGTACACTGGAAACCTCTGCTGTGAAGTATTCAGCAAAGAAACGCACACAACTCTCTTTAGTGGAATTTTCAACTGTGGATTAAGAAGAACCCATTGTGCTGGATAAAAAAGCATTGCATTGATGACGTGACATGACTTTTGGGAGCATGAACCCCTACCAACCAAGAGTTCCTCTTGACAACACGACCATGATAATGGAAGCACAGAAAAACAAAAATATTCCATTGATAAAGTATAACTAATCCCTGGTTTAAATATGAACATAAACATGCATCTAGAAATGATCCATGTACTTCAAAACTCCCAAATGTGTAAGAGAGGCATCGATTTTAATGCATTTTTAATGATGTCTCAGTCATAACAGACTGAGGGTTTTTCTGCCAATTAAAGTTCTCACTGCTAGGATCTTGAGTCCCAGTGTGTCTCTGCTACTCTATTCCAGGTACCTCATTCATTTTTCCTGCTTGGCCTCTGTTTTTCCAGCTTCTCCCTTTCACCAGTGGAGCTGCTCATCCCTGTGCGTCCACAGTGTGTCCCCCAAGTCATTTTCTGATCCCCACTAAGTTCTGAATGCTATTGAGTCCCAGTGTGCTCACTTCGCTCCCAGTGTTATTTTGTTTCCTCCCTGTCCATCAGTGAGACTAACAGTTCATCCCAGTTTCCTCCTGCATTCCGCTTGTTCACCTTATCCTCCATTTTTCTGCAGTTATTTTTCTAATCCCTGTGAGGAATTTCAGACGGAGAGGAGTGACTCGAGAAAGCGGCAGAGTGATTGATTTGGTCTCTCCAGATAGCATCTGACGTGGCACCGCCTGAATTTGATGAAGCTATTTGCCAGGAGTTGATCTCTTCAGTAAAGTGCTGTGAGCCAGAATATGAAGGTAGAAATTTCATTTCAGACTCTGCTATTTGAAGTCACCCATCAGCAAAAGAGGAGGACAGAAGAAGTAAAGCAGATGATTTGAGCAGCTCGAGTGAGCTCTTTGGCATCACAGCTCTGCTGTACTTTGAGCCAGTAGGAGGGTTGTCAAAAGGGATAAAGAGTGAAGATAAGGGCTGGAGAAGGAAACCACAAGTTGAGAGGTCGAAGAAGTCCTCCTTGTCTGCCATCTCACATTTAAGGTGTTAGGGCCCAATTCATAATAGGCGACCATAATGGAGGCCTCCCTTTCATCCTGATATAGATGAGCAATGCAAGGTCGGGGTCATGGTTTTCTTTTAGAATAAATTGAGGGGGAATGATATATTCTGGACATTTAGCAACCAAATGTTCTACAGGTGGAAACCAAAACTCACAATCGTCACAAAGGTAATCTCAAAATCCCACCTTTTCATTCTTTTCCCATCTAATCTTATCTACTCACACTGTTTTGTCCTGGTGTGAGTCTTAGCAGTGGGTCCAACAAGTCAGCCCAGACATTCCTGCCCCCAGCTACAGATTCCAGGTTTTCTTGGACAATTCCCTGGCATTCCTAAACATTCCCTCCAGCATGACCTCACTCTGCTGTGGGGTCTCTGCCCAGTGGGACACCCCCAGAGCAGCAAAGGATTACTAGGGGTCATCCTTATGACATGCTCACACCAGAGTGCTTGTAATAATGTTCCACATGAAAGTTTGAGGATCAAACTAAATGAAGTGGAAGTTCAGGGTGCAGATGGGTACAGCATTGGCTAAAATACAGGAAGCAGAGGGTTATGGTGAGAGATACCTTATCAGAACTGTGTGATATTAGGAGTGGTGTCCCACAAAGGTCAATAACTCATACATATATAGTCACGCATGCCTGTCTGGGGACCACCTTCCTGACTCTCATAAGGCATGCAGTTCCTCCACTTGAAGATAGCGGGCACTGCTGGTGCTAACATTGTCTTTTTGTTTTTTCCTCCATAGCCAAGAAATAACAGCCAAGAAGTATCACTGACCACGCCCTGCCTTCCAGAGAAAACTCCACCCCTTCTGGTCTCAGCCCTATAAAGCTGACCCACTCCTGGAAGGTGGTGTCAAATATTGAAGTAACACTAGTGAAGAATGGAGCTCCTCAATACCTACCCAAGTGCTAAAACCATAAAATATTTTAAAACATTTTACAGTTTGAAGGCGTTACCAGGGTGGTACCCCAACTTGTTTTGATTTTTTGAGCTGTCTATTTACCTAGCCAACCTTACAATATATATATATATATATATATATATATATATATATATATATATATATATATATATATATATATATTGTATTGTACATATATATGTATATAGTTAATGTCATCCCAACCAGGATAGAAGCTAACTCCTTCCCAGGAAGTGAGGCTGGAATAATGGAAAGGGATGGGGGAGATGGCCCTTTAAGAATGCAAAAAGACAACATGAAAGACAGCAGTGTTTGTAAGTGTTCTACTCTCATTTACCTGTCCGCAAAGCATGCTGGGAATTGTAGTCCTATGGGACAGCCCTGCTGGGTTTCATGGGTGCGGCCAGGGTGAGCTGCACGGATGAATCATCCCTGTTTTAGAAAACTCCCACCTAACCCGGAAATATCTCCTTCGGACCTTACTCAAATGCCAGAAATGCTTCCAGGGTCCGCCTTGCTTCAGGAGTTGAGTCAGGAAGCAGAAGGCAACACACAGCAGGAGGAGCAAAAGAAATAAGAGAACAGTTATGTCACTCACCAATCGTGTTAACATTGGTTGTGTTCATCTTAACAGTGTTTGTGGTGAATAAAAACCCTTTATATGAACCCGGGTCCATGCTTCATTATATATAAATATATTATAAAGAAACTGAAACAACACAGAAAATGGTTTGGGGTACCAGGTGGTATACCCTGTGTAATAAGGAAAAAAAAAAATAAAAGTAGTTAGTAAAGAAAAGATACAACGGACCAAAGAGATCAGTCACAGTGATGAAAGTTCACTCTTGGTGCACCAATCCACACTCAGATGCCAACTTCCACTATGGGAGTGGCCACAGGAAGTGATGTCAGTGTTCCAGGGAGGGTCCTGTTTTGGAGGTAGAAGAGGAGAAGAAGTTAAAAACAGCAGCCTTTCAGGCTTGGTGGAGGTTAATGTCCACTTCAAAATTCTGCAGTTACTCCCCGTTCACATTTGTTTGACAATCTTTGTCCAAGATTGTGGATTCTCTCTGAAAGCATTTTATTGTGTTGTGGGCTGGTTTAGCGCTTCAAGACTCTGATTTAGTAAACTGATTTAGGATGTGGTTTAAATCTTTTAGGGCTAATTTTTTTTTTGTTTCTTTTCTCCCAGGGCTGAATATTTTTCCAAAAACTAACATTTTTTAAAAAAGAACACAAAGCAATTGTTTAACATATCAAATCAACAAAAAATATTTACTTTTGACAAATGTTACTGTCTTGCATGTTGTATGAGCCTGAATTCTCTATGTGTTGTTTTGATGCCTATTTTTCAATTGTCTGTTGCTGCATTTTCTAACATATATTGTTAGTGTGTACTGTAGAGAGACAAGTCACCCATTTGCCATCGTGCCATGCCACTGCCACCAAGTTTTCTGCCTGCATGAAAACCGTATTGTCACCTCTTTTCATCTTCTGAAACTTTATGAACTTTATGTATAGCATTATAGCCTGGCTCACCCCATGGGATTTGCTTCTGTTTATTACAGAAGTGAATAAAACTTTGCAGCAGCACGTACCTAAGCCACCAGGGGACAAAACACATTTGGACCAATGCTCCCTGAAGTTATATCACCAGTTCTGTCCCATCTCTATTTGTAATGCCACAACACGCTTCATCTCGTCTTTCGTTGTGGGTTTCCACTTTGAATAACGAGAATGCGATGCAAACACAGCCCGCGATTCAAAAAAAATCTCTGCCTACCTGTTTGTCTCGTCTGACAGTAGCTGAAAAGCAGCATCAGGAGAGAGCAGCCTGAAGTACAGCAGCTGGTGATCTGTCGTGTCCAAAAGCAAGCCATGCCGTCTTGTAAACTCCGGTAGCCATATCGGCTCTCAACGGATCAATGTATGTGTATTTATCCCACGCGAACCTTGCCGTAGATGCATCGGCTGCGCGAAGGCACTCAACTGGCAGCAGATCCGCTCACGCGGCATCGGCTGGTGTCTGATCAGCTGATGCCTGCTTCTAACTCTCTTTCTCGATCTCCTGATCACTGCCAATAAAGTCCGATTCTGAAAAATCAAGAGTCCGACTCCGCGGTAATGCGCAAAACAACGTCTGCCAAGTGTTTTCTTTTCTGCACTTGCTTCGCTGCCTTTTCACATGTCGGTGCCATCTTGCCTTTGTTTACATTTCGCAACTCACGCACACGCAATGTTTATTTGCCGAGTCAACAAGTCTAGCATTCCTCCAAGCACAGAGGGAATGCCTGTGACGTGACAGTGAGATTTGTCGCCATTAACAGCTGATTGTCGCCCTTTATCCCTGGATGTCGACTTTTGTCGACATTCGCCTTCAACCCCTCCTGTCGACAAAAGTCGACATCCGCCCTAAAAGAGTTAAAGGCTCTTAGGTAACAAGTTTGCTAGTTTCTTGACTATAATTGTGTTTCTTCATCTCCTGATCTTTATTAGTTTGCAATTTTTCTGCTTTGTCCTCATCCTATCACCCTCACTGTACTGACCCCTTCTAGCTCAGCTTTGGAATTCATTCAGGGTGATGCCAGTCCTCCTGGACATTAATTTATTTGAATTACAAAGTAAACTTCTCTGCCAACGTATCAAAAGCCATCTCCTTTATTGT
The DNA here is from genome assembly GCF_900747795.2 of Erpetoichthys calabaricus. Classification (NCBI taxonomy): domain Eukaryota; kingdom Metazoa; phylum Chordata; class Cladistia; order Polypteriformes; family Polypteridae; genus Erpetoichthys; species Erpetoichthys calabaricus. The sequence goes on along the minus strand of NC_041402.2, from coordinate 178,254,095 downwards.
CACTGTTGCTTACTGACTCAGGGATCCGCAGCCAACCTCTCCACGTAAGGCCTTAAAATTAAGAGAAGGTTAGATGGTCCTCTTAGCAATTTCTGGCTGGTAACAGATGTCCATGAGAGTTAGTTTAGTTCTTGAAATGGTCTGCTATTAGGGGGGATTTTCCTGGTTCAAAGTAGCAACCCCCTTCACCAGATATCAGCATACTCATGGTCTCTCTTGGTTCTTCAGTGTTGTTTTTGGATTAGACTGCCATAGTATTTCTTGGTTCTTCGTTAGAGGTTTGTGGCAAGTGAACATCTCAAAATAAAATCCAGCCAATCATCCTAGAAGAATGAAGTTCTTGCTAAAGTGGGCAGGTGGTATCAAAATACTAACATGGTGGACCTGAAGCATAACTGAAAGAAAAGAAGAGCTCTTGCCTGACCATATCAGTGGACTATCAGCTCTGTCATCGAGTGTGGAATTTAATGTTTCCCCTACCCTTCTGTCCTTTGACTGATATAAACATAAGAACAAATCTGACAAGAGTGGGCTATTCAGCCCAGCATATGCTCATTCTTGGAGATTTGTCCTTCCACCGGTTTGCACCCACAGCCACTGTTTTTGCTCTGCTGATTTGTCTGCCTAGATGTTAGCTTGCATGGCGCTCTCCTCCGCCCCTCTCCCCACTACTGTGATGCCCATTAATGCCATGTTTATTTACAGCTCACTTTATTCCTTGCATTGTGTTCAGAGGTAATAAACTGAGCCATAAAGTTTCTGAGCTGGAAAATTATAAAAAGCGAGGTCAGAGCAGGAGGAGTCTCAGCCGACAGGAACCTGGGTGCCTTAACAATCCGCCCAAGGCCCTTCTACCAACCACTATCCTGTAGTACAACACCCACCGGCAATTACAGCAAGCTGGTGAGAGTCGGAGAGAGAGAGAGAGGCGGCCATCCATGTAGGGAAGAAATGAGAAAGATGGGAGTGGAGGGAAAGTGAAGAAATAGCACCAGACAAAGAGGAAAGGCAGAGCTGGAAAATGGAAGAAGAGGATGAGAGATACTAGGGGGTAACTAAGATGGCATTAAGATGAGTGAGAAAAGAGCGTCTGAGAAATGTGGGAGGCGACGGCCAGAGCAAAAGGTGAAGGAAGAAATAGTTGAAAAGGAGTGTAAACAGGAAAAGGAAGATCTGGAGGAGGCAGGTGAGATTGATATGTCAGTAGGAATTTTTGGAGTAGACAAGCTTCGTCACACACATCTGGGAATTCAAATCAAACATTGCGCATGGAATGCTCTTCAAGGTGCAGGAGAAAGGACAGGGAGGAAGGCCACATTTATACACATGGACACCAACATCAAATGAGATGAAATTATGAAATGAAGGATATGATCAAGAGATCCACCAAGGAGAATAAGAGTGGTCTCTGTGTTATTGTGACATTTCCCACTACTTACCCTTTACCGAGGAGTAAATGTACTGATCAGGTTCATTACCAGGTTGGTCTACTGTCACACCTTAAGATTAACACACACCCAGTGGTGTGAAAAACTATTTGCCCCCTTATTTCTTATTCTTTTGCATGTTTTCACACAAAATGTTTCTGATCATCAAACACATTTAACCATTAGTCAAATATAACACAAGTAAACACAAAATGCTGTTTGTAAATGGTGGTTTTTATTATTTAAGGAGAAAAAAAAATCCAAACCTACATGGCCCTGTGTGAAAAAGTAATTGCCCCCTGAACCTAATAACTGGTTGGGCCACCCTTAGCAGCAATAACAGCAATCAAGCGTTTGCGATAACTTGCAATGAGTCTTTTACAGCGCTCTGGAGGAATTTTGGCCCACTCATCTTTGCAAAATTGTTGTAATTCAGCTTTATTTGAGGGTTTTCTAGCATGAACCGCCTTTTTAAGGTCATGCCATAGCATCTCAATTGGATTCAGGTCAGGACTTTGACTAGGCCACTCCAAAGTCTCCATTTTGTTTTTCTTCAGCCATTCAGAGGTGGATTTGCTGGTGTGTTTTGGGTCATTGTCCTGTTGCAGCACCCAAGATCGCTTCAGCTTGAGTTGACGAACAGATGGCCGGACATTCTCCTTCAGGATTTTTTGGTAGACAGTAGAATTCATGGTTCCATCTATCACAGCAAGCCTTCCAGGTCCTGAAGCAGCAAAACAACCCCAGACCATCACACTACCACCACCATATTTTACTGTTGGTATGATGTTCTTTTTCTGAAATGCTGTGTTCCTTTTACGCCAGATGTAACGGGACATTTGCCTTCCAAAAAGTTCAACTTTTGTCTCATCAGTCCACAAGGTATTTTCCCAAAAGTCTTGGCAATCATTGAGATGTTTCTTAGCAAAATTGAGACGAGCCCTAATGTTCTTTTTGCTTAACAGTGGTTTGCGTCTTGGAAATCTGCCATGCAGGCCGTTTTTGCCCAGTCTCTTTCTTATGGTGGAGTCGTGAACACTGACCTTAATTGAGGCAAGTGAGGCCTGCAGTTCTTTAGACGTTGTCCTGGGGTCTTTTGTGACCTCTCGGATGAGTCGTCTCTGCGCTCTTGGGGTAATTTTGGTCGGCCGGCCACTCCTGGGAAGGTTCACCACTGTTCCATGTTTTTGCCATTTGTGGATAATGGCTCTCACTGTGGTTCGCTGGAGTCCCAAAGCTTTAGAAATGGCTTTATAACCTTTACCAGACTGATAGATCTCAATTACTTCTGTTCTCATTTGTTCCTGAATTTCTTTGGATCTTGGCATGATGTCTAGCTTTTGAGGTGCTTTTGGTCTACTTCTCTGTGTCAGGCAGCTCCTATTTAAGTGATTTCTTGATTGAAACAGGTGTGGCAGTAATCAGGCCTGGGGGGTGGCTACAGAAATTGAACTCAGGTGTGATACACCACAGTTAGGTTATTTTTTAACAAGGGGGCAATTACTTGTAGGTTTGGATTTTTTTTCTCCCTAAATAATAAAAACCATCATTTAAAAACTGCATTTTGTGTTTATGCATACACAGAGAACCTCAACAGTGCCCTATGAATGATACACACCTCTAGCAGTTTAAACCACACAAGTGCCTTAGGAATAACATGGCCTGTCACTCTTCTGGCACTTCAAAAGACTTACTTATTATTTGCACAAACAACTTACAATGTTTAAAATATATCTCAGACCTAAATATCACTTCGGTATCTAGAAATACATTTAAACATACAAAGGCTCCACATCCTTGGCTGTAGGCCATTTATCAACCCAGAAAGCCTTACTTTATATACCATTCCCTACTGATGGGTGGAGCTCACACCCTCAGCCTTAATAAACCACACAGCACGGAGCGTATGGCAAACTTCCGGCTGTACCAGGTGCTCAAAGTAATCTACCTTATTACTTCAATCACTCTAGACATGAAGACAAAGCATAGAAATCATCTTTATATATAACTAGTCATTAAGCCCGTTACAATAACAGGCGCTAGAACAATATTGGAACAGTCTATATTAAATGTCAAGGGACTTTGACCTCATTCTTTTTGTTGGTCATATTTTTCTTTCTTTCAGCCTTTCTTTTGTTGATGTTTACTTGCTGAGCTGACCGTTCTTCGTGGGCTGCCGCCGTATATTGTGTGTCTTTAATTTTCTGTGACAGTAATACTGTCTTGTACGTCCGCTGGCTTGTACGCCCGTAATATACCTTTAATTTTCTCTGGCGGTAATACAGGCGTGCGCGTCGGTAATATGCCTTTAATCTCCTCTGACAGTAATACTGGCTTGTATGTGGCTGTAATATGAGTCACTGTATTGTGTATCTTTAATTTCCTATCGCAATAATACTGGTTTATATTTCCGTAAAACTCCTGTAACTTTCTCTGACAGTAATATCGCGCATCGCACCGTGCCCCGCGCATGCGCACTTCACCAGAAGACACCCACACACGGACATCTGGACGCACACAGGGATTTTATTAAAGAGGATACGCTACCGTGGCTGTCTGTTTGTCTGTCCAGGAGTTTAAATCACCTGTAGCTCACAAACCGTTTGACCTATTGACCTGAAATTGGGTACACATATACTACATGACGTCTGCTATCCACTTTTGGGGTGATGATTGACCTCCATGGTTATTCCTCTTTTTATTTTGTATTTTATTTTATTGTAGAATCAACTCTCGGCAGCATCCAACAGGGCAGCCGTGCAGCACATGTGTACAGGCGCCGTTCTCATTCCCTACCACCTTCGCCGTCACTTCCCCTACCTCTTCTTATCTTAAATCATTCTTGAGGCAGATTGAAGACTTAAGTGGCACCTTAAGTGAAAAATTAAGGAAAACCTACTAAGTAATTGCAACACAAAACACACTGCCTTAATCAGTATTAACGTGAAAACATGCCGACGAAAGAAGACAAGAAGCGGGCCGCTAGGGTGGAGAAAAGAAGAGCTGCTCAGGAAGCAGCTAAGGACATCAACCTCTGAGCAAATGAATGCTAAACGTTCAGAGAAAGCGGATGAGAACTAGGAATGCTCAAGTCCTAATGTATTCACAGCATGTTATCGTGCAGTGTGCCGTTACTGGTGAATAATAATACCAAATAGAACAAATAATAATAGTAGTAAAGTCTGGAAATATATAGTCTTTAGAAAAAGCTTATGGGAAAGTAAAGATGTCATGGATGAATGTTGCAGGCTCCTTGTGATCTAGCACTCGAAACTGTTCATGAAATGCTTTGCTGATGATCAGATGGAAACGGCCGCATGTTGTTCTCGCCCTCTTCTGACGTCATTCTCTTCTCTTCTTCTGTCGCTCCTCATATTTATTATGAAATTTCCATGGGTGTTTCGTCAACACGTGATGATTACACACTCTGATTGGCTGGCTGGCTGTCAATACGATGAATGGATTTACTCAAACTCTTTCATCAGTCTGAGTATGTCCATTTTCCAAAGCAATGCAGTTTTTTGGTGTTTTACCAATCTCCTGTCTCAGGCTGTAAACTGGCTTAATAATTTCTAGTCCCACGACATCTCCTTCTGTTAGCAGGTTGTAAAGTAATCGGATACAACTTGAACCGTAGCATGTCTTCTTTACCCAAGCTGTAAACCAATTTAGTCCCTGTACCCTTCTCCTTCACAGGTGGTAAAAGCATCAATACTGAATTCCTGCTCAGATCAAACAAATGGTACTGTGATTCAGGAAAACAGATTGCCTTTGATATTCATGTGTTGTTTTGTCCTGAGCAAAATATAATTAAAGTATAGACCAAAATGTACAGAGTTTGCACACCACAACAGTCTCGAAGTGTAGAAACCAGGTGAGCATCATCTTAGAGGCTGTGCACCCCACCACCTCTTATGATTGAGGCTAAGAAATCCTGTAACACTCAACGACCAAGACTGAGGACCCTCAATGACTGAGGCTGGACAGCGTAATGGCCTTCAGTGACCAAGGCTTTCCAGATAGGGACTGACAATGTGCAACCAGCAAATGTCAAGGACTGGGGATGGGTTAACAAGAACCCTCAGGGCCTGAGATTGTAGAAGCCAGACATCAAATAAGGACCAACTCAAGGGCTGAGGTTATATCACCAGGAACTCTCAAGAACTGATGGCTGTGTGAACATGGACTCTCTTCGGAGCAAGTTGAGGGAGCCCAGTGACCCACAAAAGTGGACAATCCTATTTTTATTTTCCATCATGTGCTTTGTGCCTCATGCCATCAGTAACCACTCTTGTAGTTTGCACCATGCCAACGGTGCATTCAACCAAGCTTCTGCGCCCCAATAAATGTGAGGTTCAAAATCAAAAGAAGGAAGGGAAAGGAATAACTGTGGCACTTCGCAAACCCTGCATTGGGTTCTGAGGGCTGCTAGAGCTGCTTTTCTCACTGCAGTCTTCTTGGCAGCTGAGCTGCATAAATCACTGGCAAGAGTGCCAGGTATTAGGGAGGCAAAGTTGAGTGCTCCTCTTAGCAGTTAGCAGACTGGGAAAAAAAACACAAATTGTTGCAAAATATTAGCAGGAAAAAAGAAAAGCTGTGATTCAAGACCAGCAGTGGGTCCTTTGAAATCTCTTCTAACAGCGAGATCCACTTGAGGCTGTTATGGGTGCCACGTCTGGCTGTCTCAAGTGCAGAAGTCGTTAAAATATCAGAGTAATACTCACATCTGCATGCTGATGCTGAAAAACTTTACAGAGGGGGCCTCCATTTACCACACTGAAGGGGCCAAAATGAATCGTAAACTGGCTAACCATTCCCAGAGGACCCCTTCATATTAGAATCTCAAAGAGCACCACAAACCTGTCAGACATCCTGTGCATCACCTCTATGCTACTGGAATGAGAGGGTGCCACTAAAACCCAGCTGAGACCTCCAGATTGGACTCAAAGAGTTCATCTCATCGAGTACACCTGTCATGGCTGGAGGAAGCCTGCGCCTCCTCGGTTGTGGAGAATTCCCTAAAAACTACTAGACAATCGTGTGCCTGTTCTGTCACAGAAGACAAGCCATGAATATTTAAAACAATGGACCAGGAGAAAGTCCTAAACATTAGACAAGCTCGAAGTAAGAAATCTGTGGGAAACGTCTAAGTCAGGGGTGTCCAAACTTTTTTCACTGGGGTCCACATACAGAGAAATATACAAAGGGCTGGGCCACCCACTAGAGGTGAGGTATATTGCCTCACCTCCTGTGTATTAAGATAGCAAAATCAGTCAAATATAGGCAAATTATGCTTCATAATTGAATATGCTTAAAGAAAAAACAGCATCACAGATCTCCATTAATGGGTTTTCGTTTATTGTATTTCAAGGTGCTCTCATCACATTACAGTTTTAATGACCTCTTGGGCACAGCAGTGTGTCTATCTGTGGAGAGAGTGTCGACCTCGTCGAGAGGTTTACTTACCTCAGCAGTGACATTCATGTCTCTGGTGACTCTCCCTATGAAGTCAGTTGACGGATTTGGGAGAACATGGGGGGTCATGAGCAGTACCGCCGCTCCCTATACGCAGTGTACGCAGTCTGCATAGGGCACCAACTCCCAGGGGGGCACCATCCCAGCTGCTCAAAAAAATCGTTTTTATATATTCCATCCATCCATTTTCCAACCCGCTGAATCCGAACACAGGGTCACGGGGGCCACTGGAGCCAATCCCAGCCAACACAGGGCACAAGGCAGGAACCAATCCCAGGCAGGGTGCCAACCCACCGCAGGACACACACAAACACACCCACGGGCCAATTTAGAATCGCCAATCCACCTAACCTGCATGTCTTTGGACTGTGGGAGGAAACCGGAGCGCCCGGAGGAAACCCACGCAGACACGGGGAGAACATGCAAACTCCACGCAGGGAGGGCCCGGGAAGCGAACCCAGGTCCCCAGGTCTCCCAACTGCGAGGCAGCAGCGCTACCCACTGCGCCACCATGCCGCCCTCGTTTTTATATATTATAATAATAAATTAATATTAATAATATATATATACAAATAAACAAAAATATAAATGTATATATTGCATTTTACGGTGAACGCAGAGTAGGCTAAGCACACGTGATGACACGCGTGCCCTCACCTCTGTTACGGCTGCCTAACTAATATTTGGGGGAGGGGGCACAAAAGTAAATTTCTGCTTAGGGCACCCATTTGGCCAGCAGTGGCCCTGGTCATGAGGTCGCTGGCATGGGGGAGCATGGGGGAGCTTTCTTCAGGACAGGCCGCATGCCTGTTTCAATATGGCTGCTGAGCTGTGCTCTTCATTGTGTTGTCCTTTTCAGTTCATGCATCAGTTTGGTAAGAGAGAGAGAGAGTGTGAGGTAAGGAAGCAAATTTCTAGATTTTCTGTCCAACCCCTAGAGCCAATAGGACGTCATGGTACTTAAAGGCTTCTGGTACAAGCCAGTCCCAAACAGCCATACTTCAGACCAATGGGAGAATAGAACACCCTCACACTTGCCGCCAAAACCATATGTTAAGGTAAAGCTTGGCAGTTAGGCGGCCTGGCTTTCCTGCGGGGGGTCGACTGACAGACTTTAGCAGAGAAACACTTGCCAAACTGGTCTGAGGCACGTCCCCCAAATCCTGTCGTAAAATTCAAAGAGACTCAGTCCTGGTGGGGGGAAGGGGTTCTTAAACCATCAAACCATTGCTGTTATTATCAATAATGTAAAACTAATATGACATTGCTTTGCCTAAGTTACAGATAAAGACATACAAAATATTTATCAAGTTATATGCAAAATCTCACATCACAGCAGTTGCTGTTTTGGATTGACGTCATCATCTGAAGTCGAACAAATGTGGAATGGGAGACCAGCCCTGAGTTTCCATGTTGGACTTAAGGGGGTGTTCCAGCTGAAAATTCAGATTAAGAACTCTGTAATTCTGACTTCCCTCTTTAAATGGAATGCAACTAAAGGTCAGCCCCTTGCACTTCCTGGTTTATCCAAGTTTGTGGATTCAACCTAAAATTCAGGGAAATATCATCCATCCATCCATCTTCCAACCCGCTGAATCCGGACACAGGGTCACAGGGGTCTGCTGGAGCCAAAACTAGCCAACACAGGGCACAAGGCAGGAACCAATCCTGGGCAGGGCGCCAACCCACCGCAGGACACACACAAACACACCCACACACCAAGCACACACTAGGGCCAATTTAGAATCGCCAATCCACCTAACCTGCATGTCTTTGGACTGTGGGAGAAAACCCACGCAGACACGGGGAGAACATGCAAACTCCACGCAGGGAGGACCCGGGAAGCGAACCCAGGTTCCCAAGTCTCCCACTGCTCCATCGTGCCACCGGGAAATATCATTGTTTGCTAAAAGTCTCTCTGGCTAAGAGATGGCAACTTTTTCTCTTTTGTCTTGGCTGATTACGTGAACGTTTGGTTACGGATTTGCTTGCTCCTTTCCTTGAACTTGATTATTTCATGTCCTGGAATTTGTTTATTAGTTTCTTTGACTTCTAGTTATGCATGTAGGACCCTTAGTTTGGTATTCTGACTTAATCCCCCTGATTCTTATTCCTTAAATGAACTATTTCATGAAGCATCAGTACAAGCAAAGTAGGTGTCATGATTTAGGGCTCCCCAAGCATATAAATCCCCATATGATCCAAACACTCTTTCAAAATTGCCCACTAGAGGGGGATATCACCATCAAATCAGAATCAGAATCAGAATATCTTTATTGTCATTGTAACAAATTCAACGAAATTAGGTGCAGTCCCTGCTGTGTCAAAATATAAATAAATATAATTAAAAAAGGATAGGAAATGATAAGAAGAAATAAGGTAGGACACAAACATTCAACCTAAGACCTTATTGCACATGAACATTCTATTGCACAAGATGTCATCTATTGCACTGCTGCATTGGAGGTGATTAGGTGGCATTCAGTGGCCTAATAGCTACAGGGTAGAAACTGCTATTCCGTCTACTAGTCTTTGTTTTCATGCTCCTATATCTTTTGCCTGATGTCATGAGCGGGGTGTGAGGAGTCTTTTAAGATGTTTTCCGCTTTCCTGAGACAGAGAGAGCTGTGCAGTTCATCCAGAGAGGGTAAAGAACAGCCGATGATCTGCTGGGCAGTCTTTACGATCCGCTGAAGTGTTTTCCTCTGCGCTGTTGTGCTAAACCCCACACAGTGGCAGCAGCACAGGACACTCTCTATAGAGCAGCGATAGAAGGACACCAGCAGTTTTTTGGGGGATGTTATTTCTTCTGAGGACTCTCAGGAAATAAAGTCTCTGCTGAGCTTTCTTCGCCAGCTCTGCTGTGTTCACACCCCAGGACAGGTCTTCCATGATGTGGACTCCCAGGAGGCAGAAGTCTGACATGCTCTCCACACAGTCCCCTCTGATGTAGAGTGGTTTGATGTCCGTTTTCTTTTTCCTGAAGTCCACAACAAGATCCTTTGGTCTTATTTGTGTTCAGGAGCAGGTTGTTGTCAGTGCACCATGTTGTCAGCCGCTCCACTTCGTCCCTGTAGGCCATAGGTGTCGAACTCCAGTCCTCGAGGGCCGCAGTGGCTGCATGTTTTCATTGTAACCATCTTCTTCATTAGTGGCCATTTTTACTGCTAATTAAGTTCTTTTGCTTTAGTTTTAATTATCTCTTTTTCCTTAATTAGTAGCCAAACAATAATGAGACATCAAACAAGCCACCACATGATATCTGAAAATAAATAAAGGAGAAGGTCTCAGTAAGGTTGATCTCTCAGGTCACCAAAACATTTTGAAAATGTTCTTAGGAAAAACAGAAAAATCAACAGATTTGGAAAAGTCTGCTGTGGCAGAATGAGAGCAGCAACAAGCCATTGAATTAAATAATGGGCTTAATTAACAGCGAGAATCAGCTTCTCATTAAGAGACTGTTTGAAGTGAAATTAGTTGGAGTTTGAAATCCCAGTTTAGCTGGTCATCTGTTGGCTCGTTTCACATCTCATTTCTGTTTGGCTACCATTTAATGAATAAAGGAATCAATTCAGAGGGCTGAATCCTTAAAAACAGGGTTATTGAAATGAAAGGAAAAGGAGTTAATTAGCAGTGAAAACTACTCACTGATTAGGAAAAGGATTAGAATGAAAACCTGTAGCCACTGCGGCCCACCAGGACTGGAGTTCGACACCCCTGCTGTAGGCGGACTCATCCTCCCCACTGAATGATAAGGGCAAGCACTGAATCTTTATAAAATAAAAGTTTGATTTTTCACAATCACTATGGAGCTCTGTGGAGCACGAAGGCAAAATGGCATTGCCTGGACACACAAGGGAATCCAAGCAAAGTCCCAGTACAGAATCCAAAGACGTAATCAAAAGGAAAAGAACATTCATCCATCCATTTTCCAACCCGCTGAATCCGAACACAGGGTCACGGGGGTCAGCTGGAGCCAATCCCAGCCAACACAGGGTGCAAGGCAGGGAACCAATCCCGGGCAGGGCGCCAACCCACCGCAGAGGAAAAGAACAGAAAGTCAAATTACCTGTAAATCGCAAAAGGTACAAAAAAAAACCACAAATAAACTCACCGCTCCCCAGACACGTTCACAATGAACCTCTAGGAACTGCAGAAGCCCCTCTGGATTCACAGGTTGGAGTGCAGTTCCTGCAAGTGATTGGCAGGTGGGTCCACCTCTTGGGGGAACTTAGCACTGGCAGCTTATAGAGAAGATCAAAAACAAAGAATAATGAGCATAATCAACAAAAGCAACATTAACATAAATAAATGCCACAAAAAAAAGAAATTATTTATAGAGCACATTTAAAACAAAATCAGTAATGCTGTAGCCAAAGTGCTTTACGATAAAATGTACAATAAACATAAAGAAAATAAATAGAATAAAATGCAATAAAAAAAGAAACAAGACTTCAAACTTCTAGTTGAAACAGGACAGTCAGACCCTCAGAGTTAAAAAAAGGACAGAAAACATGCATTATATATGTTAGTTGATCCACAGCCTTGGACTGTTACGTTTCATCCAGACTTAATTTCCTTGCTTCAGATAATTTTCTAGTTTATTGTTGTTTTTTCTATTTTTGAATTGTTATTTTTGCATATTTTTGATTATGATTTAATGTTTATGTACTGCCTCTTGAAATGCTCCATGTGCTTTGTGGGTGGAGCCCCTGGGAGGCGGGGCCACCTTGGCATCACTGCTGCCCGGGATCAGCCTCAGGCTTTATAGTGAGGTAGAGAGAGAATCTCAGCAGTTCTCCTGAATGAAATTGGGAAATGAAGATCACAAGAGAAAATGGCAAGACAATCGAAGTCAAAACAAGAATATCATAAGAAAAAAATATTTATTTTTCCTTATATGACATAGAGCTTTTATTTTAAGTTGGACCAACAGGGCAAACACGTGTGCAAAAATTTCACGAAAATTGATTCAGTCCTTTTTGTGTGATTAGCAATCAAACAGACATCCCAACAGCTTACGATTTGATTTACTGTATATAAATATTTCTGCCTCGTCCTGTACTACATATGCTCATCTCTCTTTCTTTCTTTCTTTTTTTGTTTCAAAGGCAGATTTGCATCCTAACAAGCAGCCCCAGCTTCTTCAATTCAAAACGCTCGGGGCTATCGACTCAGTGCTTTGTTTCTCGTGACACCTTGAAATCCCTTCACCACAAAGCCCTTGTTGACCAGAGGATTTCACAAAGTGGGGGGGCTAGTCTTCGGTTTCCCCTCCCATTTCCCTACACATGCAGAGAGATGAACTTATGTGGTCACCCGAGTGACCTCACAGGTGGCACAATGGTAGTGCTTCTGCTTTGCAGTAAGGAGACTGTGGAAGATTGTGGGTTCGCTTCCTGGTTCCTCCCTGTGTGGATAGCGCTTTAAGTACTGAGAAAAGCGCTATATAAATGTAATGAATTATTATTATTATTAAGGAAGGTTGACAGCTCTGGAATATTTTGGGGTGCCAACACAGCTCTCTACATTGTAAGAAAATACCAAAAAAAAAGGCAATTACTGTGTTCTGTGGTGGCTTCTGATTAATTAAAGTCTGCTGATGGGTCGTCACACTCAGAGATCGTTTGGTCAGGTCATCTTAGGGGTCGATGACTCCTCGTTTTTTCTGTGGGGGGGGGGGGGGGTCGTCCTTTTGGATCTCCGGGACCAGAAGGGGTGGGGTCAGTTGTCCTCACTAGGTGGTATCTCAAGACTATGGAGGAACAAAATGACAAGACAGTTAGAGACAGTAGCCCCTCTCGGCCCAGGGTGGTATCACATACCTTGTGATCCTCAGACGCGCATCCATGGCATGTTCTTTTAATAATTTTTATCTCTTTCCATATTTTTTTTCCTTCCAATTTAGACCTGTCTTTGCACTTCAAAAGGTTGCAGACAGACTTGAACCCAAGTCCTGATCCTTTTGTGCTCCCTATTGTGACATGTTTACTCTGCCTGCTAGGCTGTGGCATCACAAGGGTTGGCATCACCCAGTGTGGTAACCAAGGCCAGATTAAACCACCCACATACCCCTGGGTGCCTTGATGAATGGCGCTCCTTAACAGAGACTGGATTATATGTGGACACACATAAAATCCTGCCATTAGACTTGATTGTTTCGTCACACATAGGGCCATCTTAACAGCATTATAGACCACTGGGCAAAGCAGTGCACTGGAGCCCCCACCTACACAACCACTCAGCAAGTCACAACATACATAGATTAGCATGGAGCCCCTATGCTCATGGGACCCCCGGGCAACTGCCCAGCATGCCCATGCGTTAAGACGACTCTGATCACACATCCCCCTTCAGAGCGGGGGACTTTACGGGGTTCGGAGGGTGGGATGGGTGTATGGTCTCCCTTGGTGATTTCACTCCAAAACACTGCACAGACATTTTATACACAGTCATTTGGGTGTCACCCCCTCTAATGGTGTCCGAAGTCCCCAGGGTGACATCACTGATCCTGTGTATGGGTGATAAACAGCAGAGGTCACTCGGTCGCTGTTTCAACCAGCAGATGCTGTGAATCTCTGGAATCTTCCCAAAGTTTATCAGATGCAGGGAACTTTAAAAATCCTTCAACAGCCGCAAACCATTCTTTATGCGTCAAGCTTTTAAAACGCAATAAAGCACTGAAGCATTTCTGAGAATCAAATGGCAAGTCTCACTTCTTCTCCTGCTCTCAGAGGGTGCCATCCCTGTCATGTTTGCTAAATGTTCTTCTTTCTTTCAAATAAATTTACCAGAGCAGTTGGGACCTTTCTGAAAGCATCCCTGCTGGGAGCCGCTGGGCTGTGTATCTACTGCCTGTGGAGCCTTCCGGCGAAAACGATAAGCATCACAAGTACCCTCACAGCCTGGGAAATGTGTGATTCTCTGAACGTTGAGATGCCTGCGCTGGTGGGAGGGGGCAGGTAGCTTCATTGCAAAAGTTAAGCTGGATATTAACAGAAATAAAGCAACAGGCACTGCACTGAGCACTGCCGGCTTATCCCAGGATGCATTTCTTTGATTTTATGCTTCTTGGATTGACTCCGCCCATTTATTATCCAAAAAAACTAAAGCAGGTTTGAGAATGTTATGTTGTGTTTTGCTTTTGGTGGATAGAAGAGGCTCACCCCAAATCCCCTAACTGCCAATTCCCCCAACTGCTACCTGCAGGCTTTGGCCTAGACAGGCCAATAAATGGAGACCTGGACACAAGCAGGTTTGAGATGCAGCATTTTGTTATGTGTAGAGTTCAACAATCGTCTTCAAATGTTGGATTATTTCAGTGCTATTGATCATATATTTAATTATATTACATTACATGCTGTTACTTTTTTAACAGAAATAAAGTCACAGGCACTGCACTGAGCATTGTCAGCTATTCCCAGGATGCATTTCTTTCTTGACTTTATGCTGTTTGGATGGACTCCGCCCATTTATAGTCCCATAAAACTAAAGCAGGTTTGAGAATGTCATGTTGTATTTGTAATCCCCCACCTGCTACCTGCAGGCTTTGGCCTAGACAGGCCAATAAATGGAGAGCTGGACACAAGCAGGTTTGAGATGCAGTGTTTTGTTATGTGTAGATATCTAAAGTCTTTTTCAAATATTGGATTATTTCAGTGCAATTGATCTTATATTTAATTATATTAGACTGCACCCTGTTCCCTTTTTAACAGAAATAAAGTGACAGGCACTGCACTGAGCACTGTCAGCTATTCCCAGGATGCATTTCTTTCTTGACTTTATGCAGTTTGGATGGACTCCACCCATTTATAGTCCCATGAAACTAAAACAGGTTTGAGAATGTCATGTTGTGTTTTGTTTCATTGTGGACAGAAGAGGCTCATCCCAAATCCCCCAGCTGCTAACTACAGGCTTTGGCCTACACAGGCCAATAAATGGAGAGCTGGACACAATCAGGTCTGAGAATTTTATGTTGTGTTTTCTTACTTGTTGATATCTATAGTCTTTTTCAAATGCTGGGTTATTTCTGTGTGATTGATCATAAATTTAATTACGTTAGACTGCACGCTGTTAACTTTTCAACAGAAATAAAGTGACAGGCACTGCACTGAGTACTGTCAGCTTTTCCCAGAACGCATTTCTTTCTTGACTTTATGCTCCTTGGATTGACTCCGCCCATTTATAGTCCCATGAAACTAAAGCTGGTTTGAGAATGTTAGGTTGTGTTTTGTTTTGTTTTATGTCGATAGAAGAGGCTCACCCCAAATCCCCTAACTGCTAATTCTCCCAACTACTACCTGCAAGCTTTGGTCTAGACAGGCCAATAAATGGAGAGTTGGACACAAGCAGGTTTGAGATGCAATGTTTTGTTATGTGTAGATTTCAACTGTCTTCTTCAAATGTTGGATTATTTCAGTGCCATTGACCATATATTTAATTATATTACATTACATGCTATTACTTTTTTAACAGAAATAAAGTGACAGGCACTGTACTGAGCACTGTTAGTTTTTCCCAGGATGCAATTCTTTCTTAACTTTATGCTGCTGGGATTGACTCCGCCCATTTATAGTCCAATTAAACTAAAGCAGCTTTGAGAATGTTAGGTTGTGTTTTGTTTTTTTGTCAATAGAAGAGGCTCGCCCCAAATCCCCCACCTGCTACCTGCAGGCTTTGGCCTAGACAGGCCAATAAATGGAGAGCTGGACACAAGCAGGTTTGAGATGCAGTGTTTTGTTATGTGTAGATATCTAAAGTCTTTTTCAAATATTGGATTATTTCAGTGCGATTGATCTTATATTTAATTATATTAGACTGCACCATGTTCCCTTTTTAACAGAAATAAAGTGACAGGCACTGCACTGAGCACTGTCAGCTTTTCCCAGGATGCAATTCTTTCTTAACTTTATGCTGCTAGGATTGACTCCACCCATTTATAGTCCCATGAAACTAAAACAGGTTTGAGAATGTCATGTTGTGTTTTGTTTTGTTTGTGGACAGAAGAGGCTCATCCCAAATACCCCAACTGCTACCTGCAGGCTTTGGCCTAGACAGGCCAATAAATGAAGAGCTGGACACTAGTAGGCTTGAGAATGTTGTGTTGTGTTGCGGTATTTGTGGATTACTATGCACTCTTTCATGGGTTGGACTATTCCTGTGTGAGTGATTATATGTCTAATTATTTTAAAATGCCTGCTCTTTCCATATTGATTTGAAGTGTATTTTTATATGCTTTGTAAATTGACTTGTGATGGTTTATATCAGGGGTCCCCAACTCAAGTCCTGGAGGGCCTCAGTGGCTGCAGGTTTTCATTCTCACCCTTTTCTTAATAAGTGACCTGTTTTTGCTGCTAATTAACTTCTTTTGAATTCATTTTAATTGACTTGCTTTTGAAGACTCAGACCCAATAATTGTTTCTTTTTCTTTAATTAGCAGCCAAACAATAATGAGATACAAACATGACCAGCAAACTGTGATCATCATACAATATATGAAAATAAAGAAAGGTGAAGGTCTCAGGATTTTTAAAAGGCACTGATGAAGTTGATCAGGCAGAATTGTTTCGACTAAACGGTGAATGACATACTCGAGGACACCACAGAAATGAAGGGGAAGTGCAGTTAGAACTGAAGGCAGGAAGCCCTTCTTCAGTCCAGGCGATATAAATACAAGATGGGAGATGCTGCCATATAGGAAGCAACTTCTGAAAGGATTCAGGAGGTTTATGTTGACACAGCATTGTCATCAACTAAGCAATATACAAAAGCAACTGAAAAGGCAAGTAAAATTTTGGGTTATATCGAAAGAAAAGTCAAGGGACATTCTGCTCAAAGTGTAAAACGCACTTGTGAGACCACATCTGGAGTCTTGTGGAGTGTAGTGGTCACCACAGTACAATAAAGACATGATAGCACTTGAAGCTGTGCAAAGGAGAGCAACCAAGTGCATCCCAGGACTTGAGGACATGTCACACTGTAACAGATTCTGAGAATTAAACCTGTTTAGTCTCGAGCAGAGGAGACTGTGTGGGGACCAAATCCAGGCTTTTAAAATCCTCAAAGGCACTGATAAAGTAGATCCAGCAACAAATAGTGAATCACATACTCAAGGATGACCATGGAAATTCAAAGTTCCTTTAGGGCTGAAGTCAGGAAGCACTTCTTGATACAAAGAGTTGTGGGACTTGGGAACAATCCACCAAAACGTGAAGCAGAAACCTTGACAATCTTTTAAGAAGAATCCGGATGAGATATTGGGACAGCTTGGCTATGAGCTACACAAACGGGCTTGATGGACTGAATGGTCTCCTCTCCTTTGTCAACTTTCCTA
This sequence comes from Erpetoichthys calabaricus, assembly GCF_900747795.2. NCBI lineage: Eukaryota > Metazoa > Chordata > Cladistia > Polypteriformes > Polypteridae > Erpetoichthys > Erpetoichthys calabaricus. The sequence continues at coordinate 178,236,860 of NC_041402.2, read as the reverse complement.
TGTTCTTTCTGGAAACTTCATGAGGATGGTTCGGTACAAAAACTGGTTCCCCTATGGCACAGGTGTCGAACTTCGGGACTGGAGAGCCATTGTGGCTGCAGGTTTTCATTCTGACCCTTTTCCTAATCAGTGACCAGTTTTCACAGCTAATTAACTTCTTTTCTCTTCATTTTAATAGCCTTGTTTTTAAGGATTCTGAATTGATTCTTTTCTTCATTAAATGACAGACAAACAGAAATAAGACATGAAACGAGCCAACAGATAACCAGCTAAACTGGGACTTCAAATTCCAGCCAATTTCACTCCAGTCAGCTCCTTATTGAGAAGCCGATTCTTGCTGTTAATTAAACCCGTTACTTAAATCCACAGCTTGTTGCTGCTCTCATTCTGCTACAGCAGACATTTCCAAAACTGTTGATTTTCTGTTTTTTCTAAGAACACCATCATGATGTTTTGGGTACCTCGGAGACCCTCACCTTTCTTTATCTTCAGATAATGTGGTCAGCTGGTCATGCGGCAGCTTGTTTTTTGTCCCATTATTGTTTGGCTGTTAATTAAGGAAAAAGTAAGAACTAAGAGGTCTGAGTCAAGTTAACTAAAACAAAGGCAAAAGAAGTTAATTAGCAGCAAAAACTGGTCACTAATGAAGAAGATGGTTAGAATGAAAACCTGCAGCCATTGCCGCCCTCCAGGACTGGAGTAGGACACCCCTGCCCTATGGCATCGAACTGGAAAAACACTTTGGCAACTTTACCTTTCAGAGTTTAGGCTCATGTCACTACTGCGAGTGTTCTATTTCCTTGTAGTTTCTCTATTTATGTGAATTTTACCGAAGGGGCTCTGAAAACTGACATTTATAAGAGCGCTTGTGATTCCGATTGACTCTTGCTGCGCAGGCGTATTCGTGTCATTCAGACACATGTTCCAGCTGCTCAAAGCGCTTGTCTAATAACGGAGTCTGCCGGTGAGGTTTGTACAAATCGCTCTGATAGCTCGTTATGTGCCCAAAGCCTTCTTTAATGCGTCTGCATGTTCGTCTGATTTAACGGACGCATTTGAGTTCTGCTTTCTGTGTTTTGCGTGCGTGTCATGATCAATCAGCCCGATAAAAACTCATCAACTTTCACTTTACAAAAACACCTTTAGCAGAATAGACCTATTGCAGGGCGCTTTACAAAGCAAAGGGTAATAAAATGCAAAGAAGCGAGACAAAATGAACGACGAGATCGTTGTAATAAATAAAATAAGCAGCAGAAAGCGCCTACACAAATAAAATATGAGAGTAAGTTCAGAAACCAAGTTAATAAGCAGCGCAGGGGTTAGCGTGTGCAGATTTTACTGCCGGCGCCTGCGAGGAAGCAGAGCAAAAGCCATGAAAAACGTAACAATAAATAAATCAATAAATATATAAATAAACCACGGTCGGAGATTAAAACTGTCACCTGGGGAGACTGTCCACTCCAAAAGATGCACTATATGACTGGAATAAGTCTTGGATAAAGAGAACTTTTTGAAAATTGTTTTAAGGCCACAGTTAATAATAATAATAATAATAATAATAATAATAATAATAATAATAATAATAATAATAATAATAATAATAATAATTAATAATAACGACTGCGCGGCACGGTGATACAGCTGTTGCGCTCCTTCCTCTCAGTCCAGGATTTATTTCCCGTGTGCTCCCTGAATGGAGTTTGCATGTGGATTCTCGAAAGTCCGGTAAGTTTTCTTCCACAGTCCAAAGACATGTAACTTAATTGGACTGGCGATGCCAAGTCGTCCCCTTGATGTGTGTGCAGGTATGTGTGTGTGCATGTGTGTGTGCGTGCGTGTGTGTGTGTGTGTGTGTGTGTGTGTGTGTGTGTGTGTGTGTGTGTGTGTATTCGACCTGCGAAGGTATAGCATCCCATCCATGGGTTGTTCCAGACTCTGCTCGTTGCTTATTGGAAAGGCAGCAGCTGCCTTCTGACCTGGTTAACCAATTTAAAGAATGGAAGGATCAATGAATCCTAGAATCCGTCCTACCCTAAGCAATCTCAATCAACAGATTAGTTTACTTTTTCAGATTTCATTTGAGAGAGATTATTTCAACATTCAAGAAGAAATATTGGAGTGCCAGCTGGGCCACCCAGTATACAGGGCTCTCTTACCAGCATCATAGACCACCAGGCAAAGCAGTGCACTGGGGCCTTATTTTGATAGCAATACAGAAACATACATAGTTATCAGAAACATTGTGGGTCCCTATGCTTCTGGGGCCCCCAGCCAGTGTTCATTGTGCCTAAAGAAACTGAAAATAACAAGTGCTTCATAGTGCTGTAGAATAACAAAGCAAATCTGCAGCCTTTGGCTTAACATTTACAGGCCCTGCATGGTCCAGTTTTAGGGTAAATCCTGGTTCTTCAATGGCACTTGATGGTTCTTTACTAGGTGGTATAGTTTCTCATAGAACTATTGCTTGACAAAGCACCATTTCACTCTGTGATGGGTTCTTTGCATATGAAGTTCTTTCTTTGTGCTGTGATAAACAACCTTATTTGCAGAAAAAAATGAAATCTTTAATGTACAGTAAGCTATAGCAGGATACAAGCAGATAAATAAAACCTAGACTTGGCCTGAGTGATTGTATGCTGCAAGAGCCCCTTTTAAATCAGGACCCATTGGTATTTCATAAATTTGTTACCATCTGGTTATTTACTGTACAGAGTCTGTTACAGATCCAAATAAATAAATGGTTCTTTCTTGAACCTTCTTATGGGTGGGTTTTTGGGGTCTGGTTCCCCTATGGCATCACTCTGAAGGACTGCTCTGGCACCTTTATTTTTAAGAGTGTAGGAGCATCCGAAGCACGAGTGACCGCTCACCTGAATGAGACGCCAACAGCAGGGAGAGCACCTGGAGTGGAAGAGGTGGGGCCAGTTGACCTCCTCTGAGCTGTGGGTGACAGAAGAGATAACAGGGTCAGTAATCGTACCCCCTGCTGTCCCAAGGTGGTAGTGCTTACCTCAGATGAGTCCGGAAGGTGACCCTCTGACGTACATGTGTGACACTATATATATATATATATATATATATATATATATATATAGTTGGGGCACCAACTAGCTCACCCCATTTAATTGAATAAAAAAAATCTGAAAGGGCCCAAACATTAAACTTAAACAATCGGCCTAAGGATATCAGAGCTTTGTCCCTCATATAAATATATGTGTATGTATGTATGCATATATAGTTGGGGTACCAACTGGGTCACCCCGTTTAATTAAATGAAAAAGAGATGATAACAGCCCCCTTTATATACCTTTGGGATTGGAAGGGGTGGGATTAGTTGACTTTCTCTGAGCTGTGTGTGACAAGATAAGAGAGATAAGAGAGTCCCAAGGTGGTGGTAAAGAGTGTCCCTCTGACATGCATGTGTGACACTATATATATATATATATATATATATATATATATATATATATATATATATATATATATACAGTATATATATATATATATATATATATATATATATATATACACATACATATCTATGTATTGTAACAGATAGCCCAGCCACAGACAGACACGATACCAGTGTCCAAACCACACAAGTTTATTTACAATAATATTTACAGTTTGGTTCCACCCATGCACACACTATTCCTAAGTCCTTTCTCTCTTCGGCTGCATTCACTCTTCTCTCACAAGCTCCGTCTTCCTCCTCCCAACTCCGGCTCATCAAAGGGAGTGAGGTGGCCACTTTAATCACGCCCTGGATGTGCTCCAGGTGCTCGGTGATGGTCTTCTGGCAGCACTTCCTGGTGTGGCGGAAGTGCTGTCCTCCAGGGCTCATGAACCATCCAGGCAGCCACTTGGTTGGGCCACGAATCCCCACAGGGTTGATCTTCCCAGCTCCATATCCATGGCCCTTGATGGAAATCAGTGGGGGCTGCCCTGTTGTGCCCAGGGGAGATATTGCCCCTTTCCCGGTCCTTCCCTGATCCAGGTGTCCCGGTGGGGCAAGGTCCCTGGTCGTCTGCCACAGTATATATAGTTGGGGTACCAACTATTTCACCCCATTTAATTGAATAAAAAAAGTCTGAAAGGGCCCAAACATTAAACTTAAACAATCGGCCTAAGGATATCAGAGTTTTCTCCCTCTCTTTCATCACGTCTGAATGAGAAACCATCTTCTGATAACATCCCTCTTTATGTACTGTTGGGAGACTGGAAGGGGCAAAGCCTTCTCAGGGCATGCCTAGGTGACCCATTTGGATGACTGTTAAATGCTACAGAGAAAAGGGAAGATAATGTTAGAGTCAGCACCCCTTCTCATGCAAGGGTGATACTGCTTACCTCCTATCTATCTATCTATCTATCTATCTATCTATCTATCTATCTATCTATCTATCTATCTATCTATCTATCTATCTATCTATCTATCTATCTATCTATCTATCTATCTATCTATCAACATTAATTTGCAAAGCTGCCATGGAAGAGCATCGTCTGTGTATGTGAGCACTGAGAAGCCCAAAGAACCAACTTCGTTAATCCTTCAGAGAATTAAAAGTTTTTTTTTTCTTTTGTCAGGCAATAGAGCTATAATCAACAGTACAAACTTGTAAATGTAAAATGCCATTGTGGAACAATTATTTATAAGAGTGCTGGATGTTTTGTTTTTTGTTTTTCCACACCATTCTGACTAAACCTGTACACAAAAATCCTGATTAGCAGATACGGAAGTACTCAAACCAGACCGTCTTCCACCAACAGTTGAAATCCTTGAGTTCCCATTTTTTCCCCCATTCTGGAGTTTGATGTGAGCATTAACTGAAGCTCCTGACCTGTATCAGTTAGCTTTTAGGCCTGGCACTGCAGCCACCTGATTGGCTGATCAGATAATTGCCTGGATAAGCAGGTGTTCTTAATCATTTGGTCACTGAGTGCATACTGTACAGTATATGTACACGCAGAGAATATCTGTGTATATAGTACTGTTCTTTTTACACATCTGACAGATGCTGCTGTCAACAAAAATACAGTAATAACTTTATGCAAATTTAGAATTCTGCACCACTGTGAGTTTACAGCAATGAAACAATTATTCATAAAATAGCCTTGCACATTGAAACAATTAATTATTTCAGACAGCTGAAATACTGTGAAATAATGTGTTTAACTATGTATTATATTTATTGCAATTATTAATTGTATTACAGTTTTTTTAAACTGTACAAATATATAGTCACTTTAATGTATTTCTACTGGATTTTTTTTTAACAGTGCATTTGAAGTCGGCACATTTTTAGACAAGAATCCCTCGTTGTGGCCTGAGACACGGGACGTGCAGGAGGGGGTTGACGGCGCCTGTTCTCGCCCTGCTTCTTTTACTGTTAGGGAAGCCATTTTTGTGTACTGTTGTCAGTGGGGTCGCGTCCCGCGTTTCTAGGGCCGTGGTCTTCGGGGTTATGACCTCGAAATAATCAGCAGTCGGGATAAAAGGTCAGCCTTTTGGCTTGCGCCTTGTCTGTTCTGCAGAACCGTCTAAATCTTTTTACATTCTCTTTATGATATCTTTTCTTCTTCATGTCTTGCCTGGTTATTGATTGCAAGTTTGTTTACCTCTCGTCTGGGTTTTAGTTGCGTCGTTTTATTTTTATTTTTGCCTTTTGCAGACATCTCCCGATTTAACTCCAGAGACTAGTTAATCTGTTTTTCTGCCGAGTCAGGACATACGATCGGATCCAAAATGAGTGACCCCGAGAGAAGGCGTATATTCCAGGAACGTGCAAGGTATCCAGGGGGATATGAAACCCCTAAAGATACAAGTAGAGAGTTGTAGGCACCTTGTGGAGCAAATGGCGGGGGCGGTGAATCAGTTAAAGCTCGCGATCAATGCCTCGTAAAATCCGGCTCCTGTCTCTGCTCCTGCTCCAGGTTGCAGCCACTATCTTGTGCCTCAGATTGCGCATCCGATTCGTTTTACGGGACAGCCTAATAAGTGTCGGGGTTTCCTAAATCAATGTCGCATGTTTTTTTTTTTTTTTTTTGTAATATCTCTGATGGATTAAAATAAAAAAAAAAACTATTGAATGGATTTCTGTAATGTAGGGCACTAGTAACCAACACTGCACTTCCTTGGTTTTTGTTTATGCAGTAATTTCGGAAAATGTTCGATATACCGGACTGTTCGGAAATAGCGGCTAATAGATGATTAGCTTGTCCTCAGGATCAGGATTCAAAACCCGAATATATTGTGGGGTTCATATTGTTACTATTTAGGCACGTTGGGATGACATGGCATTAATCCTGGTGTTTAAACGAGGATGAAGCATTGACATAAAGGATGACTTTGCCAGCCCTGATCTCGGTAACGCATTCGATGGTAGCCCAAAATATGGGTGCACGTCTATCAGAGAGAAAGTTGGAACAGAGAGAGATTCCCAGCTTTAGATCAAGTGAATCCAAGACCGCTCTAGAGCGTATGGATTTTGGCAAATAGCAATAGGTGTTCGTATAAGCGGCAGCGCCGATTAAGAGGAAAAACTCCGCTTTTACTGTGGAGAAGCGGGACACATGGCGGCTAACTGCCAGGAAACTAAAACACCCACTCTGTGCCTGGTGTGGTAGGGTGGGACCTTGAAGTCAAGCCTTGTACGGCTAATAGTATTGTCACAGATGCTCTGACGGATTCCGGAATTTTTTGAGCTCCTCCATGATTGAGCGTTTCCATATCACTCCAGTGCATCTTCAATATAAACCTCGAGTTCTTTCAGTGAATGGTCGGTCCATTGGTCCTGGACTCTCAGTCAAGATATTAATCTTTAAAGAAGAAACATTATCCCTTTTTTGTTATTCAGTCTCCTTTGCCTCAAATAATCCTCCGATACCCCTGGTTACACCAGCGCGATCCCGTTCTTAACTTGAAGTCCAAAGATGTCATACATAGATCTCGTGCTGAGTTCAAAATTGCTCGAGGACTGTCCCGAATCCAGTCTTTTGTAATATGATCTCAATATTCTGAGTATGCTGATGTGCTTAATAAACAACAAGTCCTAATGTTACCTCCCCACATCGGGACTAGAATTGCGCTATTGACTTAATGCCAGGGGGGCCCAATTCCCAAAGGGAATGTTAATGCCTTGTCACATCCTGATCAGGATGCTATGAAACAATATGTCACGGAAAAATTTGCAGAATGGTTTTATAACCCTGTCCGATAGTCTAGTAACGTTTGGCTTCGTTTTTGAGAAAGACGGGGGTCTTTGACCTTGCACTGGTTTCAGACAACTAAGTAGAATGACCCTCAAAAGAAATGACCCCATTTATATCCTCAATTCTGAATCAAGTTACCGGCTTTACAGTTTTTATGGAATTAAATTTAAGAAGTGCATATAATCTTAGTCTGCGGTGGATTGGCACCCTGCCCTGGATTGGTTCCTGCCTTGTGCCCTGTGTTGGCTGGGATTGGCTCCAGCAGACCCCCGTGACCCTGTGTTCGGATTCAGTGGGTTGGAAAATGGATGGATGGATTTTGAATCAAGTTACCGGCTTTACAGTTTTTATGGAATTAAATTTAAGAAGTGCATATAATCTTAGTCTGCGGTGGGTTGGCACCCTGCCCTGGATTGGTTCCTGCCTTGTGCCCTGTGTTGGCTGGGATTGGCTCCAGCAGACCCCCGTGACCCTGTGTTCGGATTCAGTGGGTTGGAAAATGGATGGATGGATTTTGAATCAAGTTACCGGCTTTACAGTTTTTATGGAATTAAATTTAAGAAGTGCATATAATCTTAGTCTGCGGTGGGTTGGCACCCTGCCCTGGATTGGTTCCTGCCTTGTGCCCTGTGTTGGCTGGGATTGGCTCCAGCAGACCCCCGTGACCCTGTGTTCGGATTCAGCGGGTTGGAAAATGGATGGATGGATAGATATAATCTTAGTTTAATTTGGGAAGGGGACGAAGGGGAAAACTGCCTTTAATACCACGAGTGAACATAACGAATACAGAGTAATACCATACAGATTAGCTAACTCTCCGGCTGTTTTCCAGTGCTTTGTCAGCGATATTTTCAGAGATTTATTGAGGAAGTGTGTATTAAGAAATTTTGATTTTTTTTCTGTTGACTTAATTACGCATGTTAAGGAAGTCCTCCACCACCTTCATGAAAATAACCTGTTTGTAAAAACATAGAAATGTGAGTTTCACCAGGAAAAGATTTTGTCCTTGGGGTGTGAACTTTCTGCAGACTGGTTTAGCCATGGATGATACTAAAACCACTGGTATTGTGGACTGGGGGCCTCAAAGCAAAAAGGAACCAACGCTCACCAGCCTCGATGGTCTTTATTCTTCAGCCGATTCCATTTCACAATAACGTATCACCCAGACAATTAAAAAACGGAAAGGCAGGCGCCCTTTCTCATATACACGATGACCCCCTCACCTATTCTTAATTCAGGAAAAAATGATAGGCATGCTTCATGTACCAAATGTGGAAGATATTTGGAATCAAGTTTTTCATATTCAAGGGCAGGCAAACACCACTAAATTTAAAAGACAGGAAGCTTTTTGTCCCTACCAATTTGTGAAATCAAGTAGAACATTAGAACAATCTGGACGAGGACAGGCCATTCAGCCCAACAAAGCTCACCATTCCTGTCCACTTAATTCTTCTAAAGTAACATCAAGTTGAGTTTTGAAGGTCCCTAATGTCCTACTGTCTACCACACTACTTGGTCACTTATTCCAAGTGTCTATCGTTGTTTGTGCAAAGAAAATCTTCCTACTGTTTGTGAGAAATTTACGCTTAATAAATTTCCCTTGGTGTCCCCATGTTCTCGATGAATTCATTTTCAACTCACCATTTCAATCCACTGGACTCATTCCGTTCATCATTTTAAACTCTTCAGTCAGGTCTCCTCTTCATCTCCTGAAAAGGATCAAGTCTTTGAGTTCTTCCCTCATAACTCATCCTCTGTAGCCCCTCAGTCACTCTTCTCTGGACCTTTTCTAGTGTTGCTGTGTCCTGAGTACTAGATTTGTGCTATCTATCGCCAATATTTGGACACCTGGTGGGGTGACCCAAATGATGTATTTATTAAAAACAGCATTTTTGGTGGAGGGGCTGGACAACAGATGTCACAAAATAAGTAGCCCCTTGTGAAACTTGTTGTCGGACTAAGAAAATCACTGGGTTTGCTGCAGCCTCTGTCTGTGCCATCACGTGCCTTAGAGTGCACTTCCATTGACTTTGTCACAGATCTGCCTCCTGTAAGTGCTGTGGTGGACCTTTGCCCGGCCGGGAAGCCATAATGTAGGGACAACATGAGAAGAGGCCTAACCCGGCATGGATGGGGCTGGATTATTATCCCACTCAACAGGAAAGATTAGAAGACGGATTGGGGAGGATGTTTATCAAAAGTGGCTCCTCACCCCAGTATGGTAGATGGGCAGTATGGACACCCACAGGGATCCTGGGATTCCTAGTCCTGAGGTACAACCCTGTCAGGATCCTTGGGTGCCACCAGAGGGCACTGCAGGAAGATGGACTCCCTGTTTTGGGGACTGCCATTTGACCTGAAAGTGCTTCCATTATACTATGCCCTGGCACCAGAAGTGTCTCAGGATCCATCATAATTAGAAGCCGTCCAGCCTTCTCCAGTTGAGTCCAAGTCGGGAGGCGGAAGGCAAAACTCACCTGGAGGAGGAAAACAAGTGTTGTGAATTGAATGTTGTGGTGTGTATTTGCACCCAGGACTATCCTGAAGAGGTTGTGTCAGGAGTTTTGGGGCTCAGTGGCGCTCCCTGTCTTTGACACTCTCTTCATGGCCTAGTCCACTATTCTGGTTATATAGTCAATATATTTTCTAAAAGCACTCACGTTATTTCTCCAAAGGGGCTACCATGAGTCCATTTACCAACAAACGTCATTTTACAATGAGTAGTGTGTCTGCATGGGTCCCCATCTTCTATTGTGTCAGACAGGGGTCCGCAATTTATTTCCAAATTTTGGAAAATGTTTTGTGAAAGGTACATTTAACATATGGGTATCATCCAGAAGTGAATGTCCAAAACAAAAGAATAAACCAAGACCTAGAGAAATATATGAGCTGTACTGTAAATTCAAACTGGGATGATTGGCTTAATATGTTGCCTATAGAAGAATGTTCCAGAAATGTTCTGCAGAGTTGGCGAAGGTGGAGGAGTTTAAACACTTGGGGTCAACAGTACAGAGTAACTGGGATTATAGAAGAGAGGTGAAAAAGAGAGTGCAGACAGGGTGGAATGGGTGGAGAAGAGTGTCAGGAGTGATTGGTGACAGACGGGTTTCAGCAAGAGCGAAAGGGAAGGTCTACAAGACGGTAGTGTGACCAGCTATTTTATATGGGTTGGAGACGGTGGCACTGACCAGAAAGCAGGAGACAGAGCTGGAGGTGGCAGAGTTAAAGGCTTAAGATGTGCATTGGGTGTGACGAGGATGGACAGGATTAGAAAGGAGGACATTAGAGGGTCAGCTCAGGTGGGATAGTTTAGAGGCAAAATCAGAGAAGTCTGGATATGTGCAGAGGAGAGATGCCGAGTATATTGGGAGAAGGATGATGAGGATGGAGCTGCCAGGCAAGAGAAAAAGAGGAAGGCCTAAGAGAAGGTTTATGGATGTGGTGGGAGAGGACATGCAGGTAGTGGCTGTAAAAGATGGAGAGGACAGAAAGATATGGAAAAAGATGATCGACTGTGGCAACCCCTAACAAGAGCAGCTGAAGTAAGAAGAACAACGAGCTCTGCTTCAGTCATCATTAAGGATGTCTCTGTTGGAATGCCAGTATGGATTCAGTCTCCGGTTGTGTGAATTGCCGTCCTCTCTGTGTACTATTCCATATGTTAAGGATTATGTTAATAACCTTCATGCCAAATGGAAGATCATCTGTAGGAATCTAAGGACAGCAGGATTAACCATGAAGTGCTGTGCAGACAGATTTTGAAAGTAGGTCAAAGAGTGTGGTTAGCAACCAGAGAGATCCATCTTGAAGTATACCCTCTCAAAAATTTGCCCCTAGGTTTATTGACCTATATGTGATTTGACTCTGGGTGGGTCTGGTATATTCATATCTATCTTTGCCAGTGCATTTTAAGATCCACTCCTCTTTTCATGTTTCGAGGTTAACACCAGTTTATAGCAAGCCCATATTACACTCCGCATTCACCCCCACCAGGCATTTCTGTCGATGGTACTGAGGAGGATGAGGTACAATGTCTGGTGGTGGGTCGATGGCGGAAGATCTGGTGCATTGGAAGGGGTCAGCCCTGGGTCAAGTTTAATGCCCTTCATGCCCCTCGGTTTCAATCTTGTTTACCCTGTGTCACACACACACACACACACACACACACTCACACACACACACACACAAAACACATGACAGAACAAAGGATGGGGGAGTGGAACGAGGCACTAATGCTTTTCTCTCCTTCATTCTGCAGAAAAAGAACCAAATAAAGCAGTCCTACCGATCATCGCATCCCGTCTGTACAAATGCCTCCTCGTTCGGCTCCTTGGAGTCATCACACTTCTGGATTCCCCCCTGATGACCTCAGTTCTGCACCTCCGCTTCTGACATCATCTCCGACCACTACGATCAACGTCAGCTTCACTATTTTCCACATTTCCTCCCTGTTAATTGCACTTCCTTTACTGTCTGTGTAAAAGAGTCGGGAACAAACTTTGATTATTTTTTTTACCTCATTTTTGAACTCGACGCTACAACCAGTATACAGGGAGGCTCCTCAACCCTTAACCTGTGTCTCTGTGTTCTTATTTTATCACACTTGGAAACCAGATGGATGCATTCGGAGGACTCGTCTTTGACAGGAAGGGGTTATGTCATGGTTAGGACTGAAATTTGAAGTCCTCTAGACTTTTCCTGTGAGTGAAGCCATTTTTGTGTACCGTTGTCAGGGTCACATCCTGAATTTCTAGGGGTGTGGTCTGCATGGGGTCGTGACCTCAAATTAATCAGCGGATGGGTTGAAAGGTTTGCCTTTGCACTGTGGATAAAACCTTCTAAACCTCTTTGAATTCTCTTTGTGATTGTTTTTCATGTCTTGCCTCATCTTGCAACATTCTTGTCTGTGATTTTTGCCTCTTGCCAGGGATTTGGTTGCTTTATTTTTTTTGTTTGTCATTTGCGTTCATCTCTCATTCTCAAGAATCTAGTAATCTGTTTTCCTGCCAAGTCAGGACAGTGGCTGAAAAATTAGTCAAGTTAAACATGTAACTCCGCCCATAATCCGCATTGAGTTCAACTTTAACCCCGCCCAGAAATGTTAGATGGGTCTAACTGCAGCCTGCAGTACCTAAGATGTAAGTCAGGTGACGTTCACAATGTCAGTCACGAAACACCCTTTGATTCAGATAGCCCTCACACAATCCTAATCGTCACCATAGTGTAACTGGGCATGCGCTGGGCATTTCATAATGTTAGGGTGTTACATGACTTGCCTCATAGGCACCATGCTTTGTTATTAAACTCTGTAGTAATCCACAGGCCTCACATCCCTGGTGGTGACCGTTGTCAGGCTGGTTAAGATCAAGGTTGTGGGTGGGCTATCTGTAGTGGGCTTGGAAGGTATGCAGACCCCTTCACTGTCTGCACACTTTATTGTATTTTGGATTTAATTTTAAATGGATAAATTTGTCGTATTCACCCATCAATCTACACTCAAACATCCATAATGACAAAGTGAAAGCCTGTTTTGGAAGGTAAAAATTGGAAAATTGGAAGCGTGCACTGATACAGCGTGTTGCCGGACTCAACACATGAAGAACCACCTCAGCATCCCAAATTAGGACCTGAGAGCAGCCATACACCAGCCTGGATTTATTAAAAATTAAAAGCATTCAGACCCTTAATTCAGGACCCCCTCTGGTAGCAATTATGGCTTTGAGTCTTCTTGGACAGTCTCTACAAGCCTGGCACACCTGAATTTGGGGAGTCTCACCGGCTCCCCATTCTTCCTGGCAGATCCTCTCAAGCTCCATTAGATTGGACGGGAGGCTGCCATCTTCAGGTCTCCCCACACGTGTTCTATGGGGTTAAAGCCCACACCAAATCACCTGCTGCGTGTGCGCAATCTGTTCACCATAATATACTGTTTTAATCGCGCTTGTTGCACCGTGTTACCCGTTCCTTTCCCCGTTCTTCGTTATTACATTGGATTAATAATCGCACTAAGTTACACCATGGGGGAAGTCTTCGATATTTTTTAAGTTTATCATTGCGATCACAACTCCGGGTTGGAGGGGTAGATTTTCGATTACCCCCTCGCTGTATTTTAAACGTTTCATGGGGAAATGCTGTCTGGGGTTATCAGTGATCAAAAACAGATTAAACAAGGTCCCGATGCCAAAAAGGTTGAGATCTACTTTAAGTTTAGCGGACCTGACTATAGCGTTTGCGCGCGCCCGCTTGAGCGCCGCATGTACGTCTACACGATTTGTATGATAATAGTGTGAGTGTTCATGCGCGTGCTTGTGATTCCAGCTTTTTACATTATTGCGCCTGATATACCAATCTGACTGAATTGTAGCATTGGCGCTTGATCTCCTTTCTCACGTGTCCTGTCCTCGTTATAAAAGTACTTGTCCTCGTCTGTCAAACAGCGTCCGTGTGCCTAAGTGCGTATAAGTCGTTGCGCGTGCACTCGTGCGGTACACCTATACTCCTTTTCAACATGTTTCAACGTATTTGGGTGTGACCCTGAACTTCAGACTCAAACTTTGAAGTCGATCATTATACACAAAAATGAAAATGGACTGAAAATTCATTATGTAACACGGAGCTCATGTAGGCCCCCCTCGTGCCTTTTGCTTCCTGACGCAGAAAGAGAAAAGGGTGGCCGGTGCTTCGGTTCGCCTTCTATACAGACAATGAGATGATGAAAAGGAAAAGTCAATAAATTATCGACAAGAAAACATGTTCAAAATATTTTAAAGTGCTCGTAAATACAGTTACACCAAGAAGTGCGAGAAATCGATAATCAGGACAGAGTTCATTAAAGATGCTCTAAACAGAAGTTAATTCTGCGCCTCGCAAATTGGATCCCTAATTAGATTTTCAATAACTGGAGGACCCAGCAGAGCGCCTATTAAATATAAAATTCAGCTAAAGCATTTTTTTTTTATTACCGTTCTCTAGCTGGGGGTTCGCCAGTTGCTGTGCGAGAGCGGAGGAGTCCGAGCTTACAGTCTGCGGTAATATTGAACTACAACGCCACAGGTAGGCGCTTGAGTTGGCACACTTGTATTTCAAGCAGTGCTGGTCAAATCCCATATGGAAACCTAAGCTTGGGTGCAGGGGGTGGATACGCGCTCCCTTGAGTTACAAAAACGGCGCCCATCGGTGTCCTTATAGTTTGTGACTTATTGCGGAAATATCCGGAATGCGAGCCGACTGACTTTCATAAACGGCACCCCTCAGAGTCCATAGTGCGTGATTTCAATATTTTTAGACTTCGGGGATCGGGAGCACTCGACCCTTCAATTATCAAAACGGTTCCACTCGCTGCCCACATTGGGGAGTGTAGAATGAAGGTCCGGAAAGCGCGCAGTTTGACCTACATAAACGGCGCCCCTCTGTATCCATAGTGCGCAATTTCGATATTATTAAACATCGGTTGGGGTCGGTGTCTGAAAAGCGCGCCGCTTAAATTACCAAAACGGCGCCCACACAATGCCCATAAACGCGGAAAGTGTGGAGGTAATAAGTGAGGGTCCGGAACGTGCGCCCCTTGAGTTACACAAACAGCGCACTTCGCTGTCTAAAGCGCGGCGGCCAGTTGGGATTCCGAAGCTTGCGCAGCTTGAGTTACATAAACCCCGCCCCTCGGTGTCCGGAGCGCACGCCCCATTGTGTGCCGGCGCCCTAAGCGGCCGCCTGTGTAACCTAATGGATTGACCGGCTCTGGTTTCAAATTCAGTTTGATCAGTGATGGAATCGGCATTGATCTAAAAATATAATTGATTCTTTATAATAAGGAACTTGGCACATTGAGAGCTTCTTCTATTAATTCAACCTTAATTGTACAGCACACTTTATTCCCTCATATCTAAAGAACATGCGTCACTTGCTTAACGTAACATTACCTCCTGAAGAAGCGTCTTGGCTAAAAGCCTGTATGTGTCACTATTACTTTATGAATTATAATGCGCAACTGCAAATACACAATTTCACAATAAGTCAATTTTAAGAGTGGCTTTCACTCAAAAAAAAAATATGCCCCTGAATTTCCAGGTCAAAGTGAACATTGAAACCTTCATCTTAAAGCTTCAAGACTAGTAAATCTCTTACAATCGGATATCAAAGTGGTAAACTGCTGCAGTAAGCCAAGTTCTAAAATGAGAGACTCCAAGAAGCAAAGCTGCAGTCAGCAGACATCTGACATGATCTGACTTCAGAAGATGAAGCCATCGTTGCAGGCCAGCACGCTGAGTTTTTGGCAGTTAATGGCCACTGAAATCTGACAGGATCAGACTCCTGTGCAGTGTGGCAGCTGAATAACAAAATCTGAAAAGAGCATCGTGCACTGGCAAGAAAAACTATGGGCCATATGGACCAGGCATAATCAGGAGGTATCTGTAAAACACTGAGATTTGATGGTAATAGACTACCAGGGAATAAAGCAGCGAAACTCTGAGGTCTTAAAAGAAATCACACAGCTAGGGAACACTACAATCTGAAGGGTAGGTGTTATTGATGTTGATGCAGTCAGTTTCTGGTGCTGGCAGGTGCCCACCATGTTCCCACCCCAGATGGTTAAATTGCTGAAATCCGTGACTCGACCTGATAAGACCCCCTATAAGGTAAAGGTGCAAGACCTTGAGAGCGGGCACCATCAGACTTCACAGTTGGTGATGTTACATGTGTGGCAAACAGCCCGGACACAGACAGGTAGACGCCATAGTTTCACCCAACACACGTTTATTTACAATATGTACAATATAGTAGTGCACACAACCCAGTGCCGCAGCACCAATCACCCCTTAAGTCCTGGCCACAATACAATGCCCTTCACAGTTACTGGTCCGCCTCCACTCCACTCCTCTCCTCTCCTCTCCTCTGAGCTCCATCCTTCTTCCACCGACTCTTGCCCATGACTGGAGGGAGGCGGCCCCTTTTATTCACCCCAGAAGGGCTCCAGCTGCATCCTGATGGCTCGTAGCCACACCCCTGTGTGGCAGAAGCTCCAGCGGTGAAACCGGAAGTCCACCGGGTGTCTCCAATTCTCTTCCCCCCAGCACTTCCTAGTGTGGCGGAAGTACTGAGGTCCAACACTCCCAAGGCATTGGGGCGCCCCCTGGCGGTGACCACGGGCCCCTGCAGGGATGAGCTTCCAGGCTCTGTACCGTGGTCCCCACAGCAACCAGGGAGGACGCCCCCTCGTGTTACAGAGGATCCACAAGCCCTCCTCCGGTCCTCCTGGGCATCCTGGCCGGGCATGAACACCCGCCGGGCACCACAGATGGTATCTACATTTATGTTTATTTTGTTGTCAGATGCTTTATCCATGACTTACAAATGTTAAGAGTAAACATCAGTATTGGGGACTGTTTGACGACAAATGTGACAGGCCAAGGTTACAAAACTGACCATCACAAGTGAAGAACTCAAAACAACTTCCAGATTACAAGAACCTATCGATTAGACGGAACATTCATAAAACAAGGGGGTCTTCAGACACTTCTTGAAGTCACTGAGGGAGTCAGAATGTCAAATGGAGGTGGGCAGCTCATTCCACCCGTCAGCAGCTACACAGGAAAAGAGTCAGGATTGAGATTTGATACCACACTGCAGTGGCACACCAGACGCCATCCATCAGCAGACCTAAGTGGTTCAGAAGGGGGCACAGGGCATCACAAGTGTCCCTGTATATTGTACGTAGGTGCCGACCCGATGACTGCTCTGTAGGCAAGCATCAGGGGTATGAACGTCATACATGCCGCCACTGGGAAACGATGTGGTGATCTGTAAAGAGGAGTGACATGTGCCCGCCTCGGCTGGTTGAACACAAGTCGTGCTGCTGCATTTTAAATCATCTGCAGTGTCTTGGTGACTCATGCCAGTACACCTGCCAGCAGAGAGTTACAGTAGTCAAGACGTGACAAGACCAAAACCTGGACTGGGAATTGTGTCGTATACTCCGTCAGTTATAGCCTGATGTTGTAGGGAATGTATCTACAAGACCAAGAGACCATTGTGGCATAGTCAGTGAAGGACAGCTGGTCATCCATCACCACTCCAATGTTGCGTACTGACTTGGTGAGTGTTGGCAACAATGAGACGAGGTGACCAGAGATGAAGAGCTGAACAGATGCCCGAGCTGGGGTAATAATAACATTAGAACAATCTGGACGAGAACAAGCCATTCAGCCCAACAAAACTCACCAATCCTGTCCACATATTTCTTCTAAAAAAACATCAAGTCGAGTTTTGAAAGTCCCTAAAGTCTCACTGTCTACCACACTACTTGGTCGCTTATTTCAAGTGTCTATCGTTCTTTGTGTAAAGAACTTCCTAATGTTCTTGTGAAGGGTAAATTTCACACTTTTCCAACTGTGTCCTCGTGTTCTTGATGGACTCATTTTAAAATCCCAGTCTCGATCCATTGGACTGATTTCCTTCATAATTATAAACACTTCAGTCATGTCACCTCTTAATCTTCTTTTTCTTAAACTGTAAAGGCTCAACTCCTTTCATTTTTCCTCATAACTCATCCCCTGTAGCCCCTCAATCAGCCCAGTCACTGTTCTCTGGATCTTTTCTAGTGCTGTTATGGCCTTTTTGTAGCCTAGAGACCAAAACTGTACCCAGTACTCCAGATGAGGCCTCACCAGTGTGTTATAAAGCTTTAGCATCACCTCCTGTGACTTGTACTCCACACATCAAGGCGCTATATAACCTGTCATTCTGTTTGCCTTCTTAATGGCTTCTGAACACTGTCGGGAAGTTGATAGCTTAGAGTCCACTGCGACTCCTAAATCCTTCTCATAAGGAGGACTCTCAATTTTCTGCCCTCCCATTATGTATTCAAACCTCACATTTTACTTTCTATGTGTAATACTTTACATTTACTGACATTAAATTTCATCTGCCACAAATCTGCCCAAGTCTGTATGCTATCCAAGTCCTTCTGTAATGATAGAATGGATTCCAAATTATCTGCTAATCCACCTATCTTGGTATCATCTGCAAACTTAACCAGCTTGTTACTTGTATTCCTGTCTAAATCATTTATTTATATTAAAAATAGCAGCGGCCCCAGCACTGAACCCTGCTGGCCACCATTCTTAACATCGGCCAATTCTGATGAGGTTTCTCACACCATCACCCTCTGCTCCTGTGTCTGAGCCGATTCTGCACCCATCTAAAAACATCGCTCTGAACTGCCACTTCTTTTAATTTGATGCCCAACCTCTCATGTGGCACCTTATTAAATGCTTTCTGAAAGTCAAGATAAATAACCTCATCTGCTCCACTCTGATCATATCCTATCATTGCCTCCTCATAGAATTCCAGAAGATCCGTCTGTGCCAGGCTGAGCTGAAGGGTGGTGTTCCTTCACCCAGGTTGCTATATCAGGAAGATATACGGAGATGAGATTCTGGTTGATATCTTGTGGTGGTCTGGAGAGAACGACAGGTACAGCTGTGTATCATCAGCATAGCACTGACATAAGAAACCATAGAACAGGATGACAGGGCCTGGTGAGGAGATGTATGGGGAGAAGAGGAGAGGGTCCGAAACCGACCGCTAAGGCAAGACGTCAACAGGGTGAACAAGTGGCAGATCAATCTGGCAGATCCGTTGACAGGCTGTGATTCTCAAAAACGCCACACAAAATGCAGTAAGATCTACAGGCATCAAGAGCAGTCCGGGGTTCAATCAGCTGAGATTACCAGCAGATAAAGAAGCAGGAAGCTGAGATCTCATAACTGACTAGTAGAGCTGGGGGTACATTTCCAAGTAACAAAGATCTGTCATGTTTTACGGTTTAGATTTTTGTCATCACGCTAGTGTTACTGACTTAGGCCGATGTCACAGTACATGCCTTCTAGTCGCCGGGTCTGTCAAACTCTGTCACTCATCACGTAACTGAGAATCACTGCCCATGTGACATTTAGCGACTGTGAGCCAACTTTTCAGCAGAGTCGTGCTGGTGCAGTATGAAGGGTTAAGAGTTACGGTGATTTCAGTCCCATTTCTTTTTGTCATTCTGTTGTGGTATGTAAAACACAAAACATCAGCCAAATGAGCTGAGGTCCAAAACTCCTGTGTTCCTTATTTCTGTGCATTGTACTTCCAGATAGGTGCTCATTTGTTATCACCTTTCAAGTAATAATAATAATTCTTTACATTTATATGGGGGCGGCACGGTGGTGCAGTGGTAGCACTGCTGCCTCGCAGTAAGTTGACCCGGGTTCGCTTCCCAGGTCCTCCCTGCATGGAGTTTGCATGTTCTCCCCGTGTCTGCGTGGGTTTCCTCCCACAGTTCAAAGACATGCTGGTGAGGTGCATTGGCGATCCTAAATTGTCCCTAGTGGGTGTGTGCCCTGCGGTGGGCTGGCACCCTGCCCGATGTTTGTTCCTGCCTTGCGCCCTGTGTTGGCTGGGATTGGCTCCCGTGACCTTGCAGTTAGGGTATAGCGGGTTGGAAAATGACTGACTGACATTTATATAGCCCTTTTTTCACCACTCAAGCACTTTACATATTAAGCTGGGGGGCACTTCAACCACCAGCAATGTGCAGCATCCACCTGCAGGGCCGTTTTTAGGCATGGGCGAGCAGGACAGTCACCCTGGGCCCCATCATTTGAGGGTTTTTTTTTTTGGTTTTTGTTTAAGATCGATGCAAGCTACGTATCTGTACTACGAAGTTAAATGCTAAGCTTACTGCCCTTTCCCGGGGCAGGGACGCTTCAACAGGGAACTGGGTCTTGGGGCGTTCGCTATGGCCAAGAAGAAGAGTGTGCAGACAATTTGAGTCAAATTTTGACTACGAAGCGCAAGATCAGGGCCGGATTTTCCTATAGGCTAACTAGGCTTCAGCCTAGGGCCTCAAGATCAAGAGGGGCCTACATTCAAATTGTTAGCAAAATTTTATTATCTCTCATGTAATTTACAAACTTAAAAATGGAAGGTGAAAGGGCATCATAAGTGGAATAGCCTAGGGCCTCTTTTCATATAAATCCGGCCCTGCGCAAGATCAACCAATACTTGATCCAAAGGATAAATATCGCATTGAGTTTTTCAATGTATTGCTTGACCAAGCGATATCGCCAATGACTGAGCACTTTGACCAAATGAAAGGTCATTAAGATTACTTTGGTTTTCTTTATAATTATGACAGAATAAAATGCCTAAGTGATGCGGATCTGATCTCAATATGATATTAACAGATGAAACGACTGGTTCCGATATTGATGCTCAGGACTTGTTCTCTGACTTGTGTATTTTGGAAAATCTGGTGCCTCCTAATGCTTCTGCTCTTGAAACATTGCAGTTTATATACCAGAACAGCTTGCAAGATTCTGTTCCAAACATCGCAGTAGCTCTACGTATCGCCTTGACCATACCAGTTACTGTCACTGCTGGGGAATGCAGCTTTTCTAAGCTAAAAATAATCAAGAATTACCTCAGGACAACCATGTTACAAGAATGATTGAATGCTTTAGCATTAATGTCCATTGTGCGAGACGTTGTCCAATCGCTTATTTATTCGGCATAAATTAAATATTTTGCAAGTGTTAAAGCGCGAATAGTTAATTTCGTTTCTTGAGCTTTATTCTGGAATGTTCTTTAGCCCAAGTTTTAATTTGGTAGAAAAAAATGGAAAACGGCATAAAAAACACACTTTTCAATTGTGACAAAATAAATAAATAAATAAAATGCTCTAAAATGTATAAAAATATGCAGCACTGCACTGCACATTTTGCACACGCTGGGCTTAGCTACATACCTCCACGCGATGCCCAGTGGAAACTGGTCAAATCTTTCTGAACTGTAGCTAATACTACACGCATTAGGGCCCCCACAGTCTAATTATGCCCAGGGCCCCCAACATCCTAAGAACGGCCTTGCCACCTGGATGATGTGATGACAGCCATTTTGTGCCGGTACACTCGGCCACACATGAGCTGTTTAGGTGGTTAAGGGCTGAAAGAGAGAGATCGCCAGTTAGGGTGTACTCACGCTTGCAATTCGTTCCATGCCTGAGCACAAGTGTCCGCATGTAAAAACCCCCCCAAAATTCTAGTTCGTTTGACCAGTGTGATCACTCCATGCCAGGCCAACTGTCCTGTACCCTGGCCCGCTTGCACGAGGTGGGCAAAGGGATGCTTTATTACGATTCGGAAACGGTGCGATCGCTAAACGTGAACAACAGACATGCGACATCATTTCATTCGACACCATTTGAGTTAAAAACAGGTTTTTGTTCTCACCTTGCAGATGAATGTGAACTGTACTTGGCAAGAAAGCTGCAAATTGCTCCCTTAACGTCATTTGTCTCCATAAAAATCTTCCCGTATATGCAGCACGATTAACAGCAAAACGTGGCGCTGTGCACTCAATAAATCTGTATGAGGGCAGAGTGTTATCCTGCCCTACACGATTCCAGAAAAGGACACAAAATCAGGAAAATCATCTCCACGTTCGAATCTTGTATTGGCGTTACACAAAGTCACATGGTGATGACAAAAGCATGCCCTGGCCCAGAACGTTAAAGCGCAGTGTGAGTGCAGTCCAGCTGGGAGACTAGGGGGGGGGGGACACTTGTGATCGAATGAGTACACCTTTAGAGATAGGGGGTGATTACTGGGCAGAACGATGAGGGCAATTTATCCAGGACATCGGGATACACCCCACTCTTTATGAAGGATGCCCAGGGATATTTAATGACCATAGAGATTCAGGATTCAGGATTCAAAAGATAGCACCATTTTTGCAGCGCTGTATCCCCCGTCACTGCACTGGGGCATTGGGATCCACACACAGACCATAGGGCAAGTGCCAAGCAGGTGTTGAGTGTACAATGTCATTACCCAAATTCTATGGACAATTGTGTTGCCCCACGGATAAGTCGACCCTGTTTTTTTGAATGAATTTTAAGGCATAAATTTTTCGACTTATACGTGAGTATCTACGGTAATTAGCAGTGAAAACTGGTCGCTGATTAGGAAAAGGGTTAGAATGAAAACCTGTAGCCACTGCGGTCCTCCAGGCTCGGAGTTTGACACCCCTGATGTAGAGGAATAAAAATTAGGGGGTGGGGTATGCGGGGGCACCAAAAAGCTTGTCGTCTTCCATAACTTGACATTAAGATGAGTTCCATGTGGGGATTTTCTTGTACTGGTGAGACAGGAAGATGCGGGACAAAGTGATTTCAAAGCGTTTCTAAACGTTTTGTAAGAGCACAATTGGGATGTGATAAATAAGGCACATGACGGAAATCCGAATAATTTGTTAGACATTGAAAATAATCACAGAACCTCGGCCCAAATGTACTTCATAGAGGACAAATACAATTTCCAGAAAAAAATAAAAAAACATGTAAATAAGTTCTGGTCTCGTGAAGTCTTAACTATAATAATGAAGACATTCTCAACAACAGCATTCTGCCTGGTGGAGCCGGTGTTGTATGAAGGGTTAACAGGTATGGCGAGTTCGGCCGCAGTCTCCGCTTCCTTTTTTTCCACTCTATTGTTGCATGTAAAACACAAGACATCAGCCAGATGAGCTTCTCTTCTGTTTATGAGGTCCAGACCTTCAGCGTTCCTTATTTCACTGCATTCGATGAATTGTACTTCCGGAAGGGCACTCATTGGCCATCAGCTCTTGTACACGCAGAGCCCACCACCACTACCAAAGATGAAATCAGAGGTGTTTGATTCATCCAGACATGAGTAATGTACGATTTTGTCGGGGCGAGTTATGGGCTATTTGGAGTGAGTCACTGGGTACGTCACATGACGTGAGCGCCATTCTCAAGAGCACCACCAACTGCCCTCTGACTTGCTATAATCTGTACACATAAAAGGCAAAGCCCTCACTGACTCATCACTAATTCTAGCACTTTCCATATAGGTGGGAAGCTGAAATTTCGTGTGCTCATTCTTTGCTGTGTACTTACAAACATTAGGGATGTTTCATGTCCTATTGCAACACCCAAGGGGGGGAAAATGGGTGTACCCTCTAAAGTGTATATATAGATAGGTGAAACCCCTCCTCACTATTTCTGCCAATATAGGTAGGAAGCCCAAATTTCCCATGCTCCTCCTTTACACTGTACTTACAAACATTAAGCATGTTTCATTTTGCGCCATGTCCCGTAAAGAACTTTAGAAAATTGTCTTCTTTTTGGCGGTTTTCACCATTATGCCATAAGGAACTTTCAGAACTGACCTCTCCTTTTGGCAGTTTCATTCCTTATTTCCGTTAACAGACGATTTACTTCACGGCACAAGAGATGCACAAGGGCTGCCCCCGGTCCCCCTTCCTTTTTCCGCACGGCCGCTGTCTGCGCACCTACCACGTGGTTGGCTCCCTGCCTAAATACATTAACGACATCCCGCACTCATGTGCCTCCTCACTCACTTCCTTACTTTCCTCAGCTGTTCGCGGTGCTCACTGCTCCCTTCTACTTTACTCCACTGCTTCAAGCCTGTTATTGTTGGCCTTCCTGCTGGTGACTCCTGCCTTTTCGTTTAGCCTATGACAATTACATTGACAATCATGTTACGTTATTTTTAAGATGTTTCCTTTTCTTTTTCATAACTTCTTTAACACAATACCTCTCCGCTGCGAATCGCGTTTATTTTGCTAGTAATTGTATAAATGAAGGCTACAACTGAAAAATTTCTGGAAAGTCATTTAATGTGGCATGGCCTCTAACTAGAATTCAATTGTTTGCATTACACATAAGCTTTATTCCTTTATTGCCCATAATGCTCGAGGAGGTGGGTGTGGTTTACCTGAGCTGCGCCCCCTGCCTGATCTGCACTGCACATGCGCTCTCTTTTCTCTTTCAGGGATAAAGTGGATCAAACTTCTCAACACCTTCAGATCTGCACCGGAGATGGGTGACATTTCATGACATTTAATGGCAAGTCGTTTTCTTTCGAGATTGCATGGAGGTCAACTTTCTTTTTTGCGAAGAAACAAAGATTATAAGTTTTAATTTGAAAGGTAGCAACTTTTTAGTTCCACAACACGCTGAAAGAATGTGATTAAACAGCGAGAATTTCATTCTACTTTAAGTGAACCGGTGCGTGTCCAGGAACTTTTATAATTAAACATTAGCCGCATTAATATTTTTATTCATTGCGATGTACAGCCCTTGATCAAAGCACTGATAACGAAAGAAATTTACAGAGGCAGAAACAAGTCTTCGATATCCAATCAAATAAAAATGCCGGAAGCGCCATGTGTCTCAAAATGTAACGGCGAATCCTGACATGCATTCCAATTTTTTTTCTTCTGTCACATTCTTTATTTTTTTTAATGTTCCTGTAAAAATGGAGAAGTCTGGGTACAAGGAAGAGACTGATGATGTATTCACATGAATTCAGAGTTTTTTCGGAGCTCCAACGTTTTATATTCCTACTTTAATGCATTTGCATGAATTTCAGGTCGAACGTTTTGGAGAACCTTGAGGTTGCTGCTGATTTGTTTCTTAGTCTACAAAAAGTATTTAAAGATAAACTGCCTCTGTTTTGTCATGAATGTCATGAGTAGACTAAACATATTAAACGTGTATCCGTTTGTTCCAAATACATTTCGACTACAGAAAAATTGCATTTTTGCTTAAACAGATTATATATTTTTATTTAATACAATTGTCGGAGTGTCATGAGGAGGATGTAATAATGTTAGGATAAAAATATTAGAAAAATTAATAATAGGATTTACTACAGGTTAAAACTAGCAATAATAAAAAGTCTCAGAAACTGATTGGTCAGCTAGTCTGGGGAGATACAGGTAGGCTTAAATGAAAGACCATTTACAGGCTGGTATACCCTGGAATAGAAGGGAAGAGGTAGGTAGAATCCATGACACCCCTTTCCTCTCCAGGATAAAAGGCTGGGCTTGAATGGTGACAGGACTGGAGGACTGAGTTGTGGCTGAGTTGGATTGGTTGGCAGTAGGGAGTTGGCTTATCCTATTGGTTCAGAAGGAACATCAAGGAAGATTAAGACAGAGGTAACAAGGAAATACACTCTCTCTCTCTCTCTCTCTCTCTCTCTCTCTCTCTCTCTGACCCCACCTCCCCTCCCGTCTCTGTATGTCTGCCATTTTGTCATCCGTAGAGGAGAAGACCAACTCTCTCTTGTTGGCCATATGTCTACCTGGTCTTATGCAAACAATGAGCTGGCTAAGAAGAGAATCGAGTGCAAGTTTATGCATCACCTGAAACTACACATCTTTCACCATTAGGTTGTATGGTTTGCAAAGCCACTTTCTGTTTGTGGCACTGGATATAAAATTTGAAGATTAAAACATACAATATCTAATGCATAATGTAGTATATGTATAGTATAAGGTGCAAGGTGAAGAGAGAGGTAGTGAAGGCTAAAGAAAAGGTGTATAATGAGTTGTATGAGAAGCTGGACACTAAGGACGAAGAAAAGCACCAGTGGGCGAGACAGAGCGACCAAGCTGGGAAAGATGTGCAGCAGGTTAGGGTGATAAAGGATAAAGATGAAAACGTACTCACAAGCGAGGAGAGTGTGTTGAGCATATGGAAAGAGTACTTTGAGAGGATGATGAATGAACAGAACAAGAAACAGAAGAGGTTGGATGATATGGAGATAGCGAATCAGGAAGTGCAATGGATTAGCAAGGAGGAAGTAAGGACAGATATGAAGAGGATGAAGAATGGAAAAGCCATTGGTCCAGATGACATACCTATGGAAGCATGGAGGTGTTTAGGAGAGATGGCAGTGGAGTTTTTAACCAGATTTTTTAATGGAATCTTGGAAAGTGAGAGGATGCCTGAGGAGTGGAGAAGAAGTGTACTGGTGCTAATAGTTAAGAATAAGGGGGATGTGCAGAACTGTAGTAACTACATGGGCATACAATTGATGAGCCACAGCATGAAGTTATGTGAAAGAGTAGTGGAAGCTTGGTTAAGAAGTAAGGTGATGATTAGTGAGCAGCAGGATGGTTTCATGCCTGGAAAGAGATGTGATGTTTGCTATGAGGGTGTTAATGGAGAAGTATAGTGAAAGCCAGAAGTATTTGCATTGCGTGTTTGTGGACCTGGAGAAAGCCAATAACAGGGTGCCTTGAGAGGAGCTGTGGTGTTGTATGAGAAAGTCGGGAGTGGCAGAGAAGTACATAAGAGTTGACCAGTATATGTACGAGGGAAGTGTGACAGTGGTGAGGTCTGCGATAGGAGTGACGGAGGATTACATCAGGGATCGGCTCTGAGCTCTTTCTTTTTTGCGAAGCGAACCCAGGTCTCCTAACTGCGAGGCAGCAGCGCTACCCACTGCGCCACCATGCCGCCCCGTTTTCATATCTCAGCCTCTAATTGTGTTAGTTTCTGGCATATCAAACAGAATGTTTGGACCTTAAAAGCTCAGATTCCTAGATGGTGGAATTGCTGAACATTATAAACTGACAGGATCCAACAGGTCAGGTTGAGGGGCATGCACTGGTACAGTTTGTTACTGCGCCCACCACCTGACCAAACAGCTTGGGTTCCTGGCTGGCAACCCCCCAGGCAGACACGCGGTCCAATCCCACCCTCCAGAAATAATCATCTATCTGCTGCAGCCAGGTGTTACGTGGGTGTCTCCTTGGCCTGGTCCAGCCACTCGGGTCCTTCACAATGAGGGTCCTGTGAGCCAGATCGCCCTCTGGGAATCGCGCCACATAGCCATAGTCCTGTAACTGGCACACCTTCACAATGCAGGTGATGTGCCTCATTGGGGACTCCATGAGCAACACAGTCAAACCAGCAGTACCCAAGGATTCTCCAAAGAGACACAGTACTGAAGGAGTCCAGACTTCATCTCAGGTCACTGATTAGCGTCCATGTCTCGCAACCATATAGCATGACAGGAAGCACCAGGACTCTAAAGACTTGGACTTTCATCCTTTTGCAGAGATATTAGGAGCGCCACACACCCCTTTCCAGTAATCTCATGACCCCCCATGCTCTCCAAATCCATCTACTGACTTCATTAGAAGAGACACCAGAAACATGAATGTCACTGCTGAGATAAGTAAACCTCTTGACGAGGTCGACACTCAATCCGCAGACAGACACACGGCTGATGGTTATGCCTAAGAGGTCATTAAAGGCCTGGACTTTTAGTTTTTATCAGACCTCTCACTCAGTCTCTCAAGAGCCCTGATCACAACCTCCATTGACACCGCGAAGATCACAGTATCGTCAGCTAAGTCAAGAATAGTGAATCTTTGTTCATCAACAGATGCCCCACAGCTGCTGGACCCCACAACCTTGCCCAAGACCCAGTCCATGCAAGCATTGAACAGAGTAGGAGAAAGAACAGACCCCTGATGAACACCAGAAATGCAAAGGTTCTCCCTCCACTCTGCACAGCACTCACACTACCAGATTACAGGCCGGCCATGATATCCAGCAACCTTGAGTTGATCCCACACAGTCTCAGGATGTCCCACAAGGCAGCTTGATCAACTGACACAGAAAGAATAAAGTGGACCCTGAGATCGAAAACGATTGATGTTAGGACCTGGCATTGTCATCCCTGTTAAATGCTGTGACTCCCAGGTAATAAAATTGCTGGACACTGAAATGTAGGTTAAATATCTTCAAAGCATATAACTTGCATGACCCTAAAATCAGACAGGGTCAGGCTCCCAGGAAGTGTACAGTAACTGCCACATCCAAAACTTGGATTGGATCAACTCCTGACAGGTAGAACCATGGGATATTTGGACTCGACACGTTCAGATTCTTAGGAGGTAAAATTGCTGAAGACAGAAACCTGGCAGAATCCAAGCATAAAACGGAAGGGCACTGAAATCTGACAGCGAGCCACACGGGTAACATCCGCGAGTGTTGGCCTCTTTGCCTTCCAGAAACAATGCGAGGAAGACCTCCCAGGGTGATCGATGGGAAATCGGGGAGAGTTTGTCAGCAGAGGTGCTGTAAAGATGAAATGTTACATCTCTAAAACAGATGGAGTCATCGGTGAAATGACAGCTGTACCAACTGATGTCCCAATCATATTCTGTCTATATGTCACGAAGCGTGAGAGCAGAATCTTAACATTTCAATAAGCAACCGCCTCGGTACTCACACTGGCAGACGGCAGCCTGATGGCATCAATCAAAAATCACGAGGCGAGCTCACACACACTGGAGCACACACATCCGCAGTTGCTCAGGTTACAGTCTGTCTTCAGAGCGGACCTGTCAAGCACTGCTCCAGGAAAGGCTTTACTTGATAAAAAGCAAGGGGCTGGGAACTTGCGCCATTTGCATGAGGCCTTCGATGAGCTCCAAGGCAAAATCTGCACGGACAGCCCACCTGCTGGCTGCAATATTGACATCTGCTTTATGGTGTCTAAGTTGTTTTCAACTAGGAGGAAAATTAAAGGGTAGAAATAATTTCTGAATACCT
The DNA here is from genome assembly GCF_900747795.2 of Erpetoichthys calabaricus. Classification (NCBI taxonomy): domain Eukaryota; kingdom Metazoa; phylum Chordata; class Cladistia; order Polypteriformes; family Polypteridae; genus Erpetoichthys; species Erpetoichthys calabaricus. The sequence goes on along the minus strand of NC_041402.2, from coordinate 178,208,206 downwards.
CCACGTCTGCCAACGTTGTGGGACTCAAATAAAGTGAGCTCACTGCCAACAAGATACCCCCTCGCAATCGAGAAGAGCAATTAGTCACCTGAGACAACTTAAATGTTCTTGGGCTTGACTGTCTAAGACGCCCTATATGGAGCAAAGACTCGTATGCTCAAGTCTAGGGAACCCAATGGGGATGAGTTGTTAAGGGTCCAGCCACACGAGTCAAGAGAACCCATTTATATTGATAAGAAATCTATTTTGTGAGGGAAGTGTAGCGGGACTCAAATGGTATGAGCCCACTGTGGAGAAGAGCCGATGGACGTCTCCATTGGCTTGACTGTCAAAGGTCATTGCTTTCCACACTCTGGTGGGGAACCGATTGGGCTTCTGTCCAGGGTACCCAGTGGGGACTCTCTATAAAAGAACTGCCACACAAGTGATAAGAACCAAGTTACACTGATGACAAGGGGCGATGGCATGAGAAACATCTTGCTTTGGAAGGTGAGATGTTTGTAAGTAAAGCAGGGCTTAAACTGAATGAGCCTACTGTGATGAAGAGCTGATGAACATCTCCTATAGTTTGACTGTCTAAGGCCATTGCTTTAGATGCTCTGGTGGGTCATAGATTGGAGTTTCTGTCCAGGGTACCCAGTGGGGACTTTCTATAAAGGGACTGCCACACGAGTGTTAAGAAGCCAGTTACATCAGTGCCAAGGGGAGGTGGCATGGGAAGCATTTTTGTTATGGACAGTGAGATTTTGTGAAGGAAATGTAGCGGTGTTCAGATGGAAAGAGCAAACTGTGAAGAAAAGCTGATGGATGTCTCCTTTGGCTTGACTGTCTAAGGCCATTGCTTTCCACAATCTGGTGAGGCATGGACTGGACTTTCTGTCCAGGTTACCCAGTTTGGACTATCTATAAAGGGACTGCCACATGAGTGATAAGAACCTAGTTACACTGATGCCAAGGGGAGATGCCGTGAGAAATGCCTTGCTTTGGAGGGTGAGATGTTTGTGAGGAAGTAGAGCAGGGCTACAATGGAATGAGCCCACTGTGATGAAGAGCCGATGGACATCTCCTTTGGTTGGACTTTCTAAGGCCATTGCTTTAGATACTCTGATGGGTTATAGATTTGAGTTTCTGTCCACGGTACCCAGTGGGGACTTTCTATAAAGGGACTGCCACCCGAGTGTTAAGAACCCAGTTACATTGTTGCCAAGGAGACATGGGATGAGAAACGTCATTGCTATGGATGGTGAGATTTTGTGAAGGACATCTCTTTTGGGTTGACTGTCTAAGGCCATTGCTTTTCACACTCTGGGTATCCAGTGGAGACTGTCTATGCTGTAAAGGGACTGCCGCACAAGTGATAAGAACCCAGTTACATTGATGCCAAAGGGAGATTGTGTGAGAAACACCTTGCTTTGGAGAGTGAGATTTTTATGAGGAAGTATACCAGGACTCCAATGGAATAAGCCCACTGTGAAGAACGTCTCCTTTGGCTTGATTGTCTCAGTCCATTGCTTTAGATGCTCTGGTGGGGCATAGATTGGAGTTTCTGTCCAGGGTACCCAGTGGGGACTTTCTATAAAGGGACTGCCACACGAGTGTTATGAACCCAGTTACGTCAGTGCCAAAGGGAGGTGGTATGAGAAACATTTTTGCTATGGATGGTGAAATTTTGTGAAGGAAGCATAGCAGTGTTCAGATGGAATGAGCCCACAGTGAAGAAGTGACCCCCTCACCATCAGAAGCCCAATTAGTCTCCTGAGCAGACGAATGTCTCCTTTGGTTCATCTGACTAAGACCCTTACTTTCCACACTCTGGTGTGGCACATATTGAAGTTTTGTCTGGGGTATTAAGTGGGGGTGGTCTGTAAAGGGACTGCCACCTGAGTGACAACAACCCAGTTGCCTTTACATGTATTTGTTTAGCAGATGATTTTATCCAAAGTAACTTACAAAAGAGGTGACCATAATCCAGTAAACATCAGTCTTGGGGACTGTTGGGAACAAGCATGACAGGACAAGGGTATAAAATTGATTGTTACAAGTGAAGAGCGCATAACAAAAAACAAGCGAATTACACTTTCTGTGTAACAAAAACTAGTAGCTAATATCAGCCAAAAATTCACCAAAGAGAGGGTCTTCCCTTTGGTGCCAAGGGGATGTGGCATAGATGGCATTTTTTATGGAGGATGAGATTATCCAAGGGAAGTGTAACAGTGCTCAAATGAAATAGGCCCACTTTGATGAGACCACCACAGTCCCTGAGATGATGAGAGGTCTCCTTTCTAAGACAGTAGCAGTCCACACAGGTTGTGGACCCGAGTTCACGTCCCAGGAGCCTAGTGGGCACGTGGGTGAAGAGAATCATCTTGTATTGATAGCAAGCAGAGGCGGCATGCTACAGAGGGTAAACTTGGAATAAGTCCGTTGTGACAAAGGGGTCACCTCACTGTCGAAAGCTCATTTTGATGACCTGGTTTTGCCAAGAAGAGGTGGTGTGAGGCACATTTTAGCTGTGGACGGTGCGATTACAAAAGAGGTAGGTATGGCACGCTTGAATGGGTTCTGTGGTGGATTGGCTGAAAATCCAAACAAGTTCTCATTGAAGAATTGGCCCCCGCTTACAGTTACAAGCCATTGAGCCAATGGAAGTCTGCTAAGAAGTTGGTTCTCTGAATGCAGAGCTGCGTTTGTGTCCAGGGAGTGGGGATGACCTCTTCAGGGACCACCGTCTCGAGCTGAGTTAACCCGGCTACAACAATTTATAGAAGCAAAAGTCAGTCATCTCCTCACTTGCTGAGTACCTGTAATGTAATGAGGAGCCCCACGAGTGGCTGACAAGTCCTTCCTTTTCTCTTGTAGCCCCTCAGTGGGGCAGCTGCTGCCAAAGGCTGTCTGCATTGTTCACATTTAGCGCAGCTCTCCCAGCAGAAGGGCTTCTAAGTTAATACACTCAGGAAACGTCTGACCTTTAAAATCTGTCCTCTCCTGTCTGGTGATGAGCGCAAGGAAGCGCTGAGCGAATGCGGGACCCCTGTGGGACCTGTCAGATGCTAATAGAGGGGGAACGTCATCTTTAAACGGCAGAGAAGGTGAAATGTGAACGCTGAACAGCAGATGGAAATTTCAGGTGATTAGCCCTGACCTGAAAGAATGTCACTGGTTTCCTCAGGTGGGGGAAGTTGGGGGAGGATCGGGGGCTTAGTGTGGGGGGTTGTCGATGGAGTTTTGTGTTCTGCAAATCCCACCAGTGCTCAGAATCAAAAGGCTGACATCTGTAGGCACTAGACAAGTGTCGCTGCAGGTAAAAACAAGAGTCAAGGATGTCGGCATGCTGTCCCCCAAGACACAGCGGAGTCAGAAATAAGGACCAACATGTTTTTGAGCCAAGCAGTAAGAAAGCGAGTTAGAGAAAGAAATTCTGGAACTCATGGGGGATTTCACAGGTGTCCTGGCCTTCAAAGTGGATTATCAGTTATGTAGAGGAACTGTAACTGTGACAGAAATGGTGTGGATATCCTGGGGATGGGATTAGCCTACATCAGCTAAGTCTACTTGAGGTTTCTTAACCTGAAAATGGAGGGCATCATGGAGTTTGAGAAGGATCCTGGGCTGGCTGGTATTACTGAACCTTCATTTAACCTTCAAGATCCCTAGAGGTTTTGCTCCACTAGACATCATTAAGCTACTCAGAAAAGCTTCTCCACCTCTTGGTAGGCTAGATAGATGATCATCTGAGATCCAGATGATCCCTTCCAAATGTTCCAACTGGTTGCTTTCAGGGTTCATCTTGTTCAAGTTATGAAATAACGATCCCAATACAGTCCCCCAGAATGGCAAGTCATCCAATGTGGATGGTCCAACATGTTGCAATGTTGGCAGCAGGGTGTGCGTGTGTGTCTGTGTGTACGTTTGGGTATGTTGGCCAATCCCAGAAGTGGTTTGAGGCCTCCCTGAGAGTACCAGCATGCCACACAGTCTCAATGTTGTGGAGCAGCTATCTCAAGGGTTCTACTGTTGTCAGTTGCAATGCATGGCTTATCCATTGGTGCTTGGAATTCTTTGCACAGACAATAGGATCTGCCCACAAAGACGTCTTCCTGAGGTCATCACTGCTCAGGTCTTTTGTGCACTGCCTTCTGATGGTGGTCCTAGTTCACAGTGGATAGCGCAGAGCCTCTCATAGTGCACCTTAGTCCCTGCCCAGGTCTCATTCATGTAACAGAGTGTGGGGAGTATGGTGTTGAAGATGTTCAACCCTTAGTGTTAGGTTCTTCATCTTTTTCAAGATGTCCCCGATATTGATAAAGTATTCCCATGTCCATCAAGATGGTTGATTGTAGAAATCGTTTAGTCCACTGTGTATGCAATACTGTTGTTGTTCGGTGTCACTGGATTGGTATTGGTGAAGCTGTTCTTCATTGTTCATCTCTGGGAGCAGATGATGCACAGTCTTTGTAGGAATATTGCCTGGCTGATCTGGAAGAGTATTGTTGAGGCTTCTTTAGATGTTCTGATGTCATTTGTGAAGCATAAATGTGTCAGCCTCCAGCCATCAATGCAAACTCCAAAGTCATCCTGGTTGAGCTCCCAGATGATGTCTACCAGGCATGCCAAGCAGAGTTGGGGGTTGATGGTATCACCGACTGGTATACTCCCTTCTTGATGGGAATTTTGATAGGTCGATTGAACAGCTGGATGGTGGTGCAGGTGTTATAGTAGCACTCCACTAGGACATGGATGTAGGCAGCTTCAACTCCTTGCCTTTCTAGTACCTGAATTATTGCTCCATGCTCAACTGCTGATAAATGTCATTATCGGTGAATCACATCTAATATCTTTGCTGCAGTTTTACTAGACTAAAGCATAAATGATTTCCCCTTTGTCTGATGCAGGGGTAAAAATATACATCCACAGAAACAGTCAAAATCCGACAGGGTGCTGGAAGGTGGACATTTTTCGTAATGTCTCTGAAACCAAGGAAGATAAAGTAGAAATCCATGACTCCTTCTGGGGACTTTTTGAAGTCTGATGACCATGTGGACTTTAGCCCGATACTCTGATGGCCCTGAAGACCTTGACCTCAAACCCAGAGTGTGACGTGTAGGGGTGACCATTTTAAACACCAAGATCACACAGTGCCTGGTGAGGCTGACATCGTCTTACCAGGGTTCTGCCATGGTCCACTCTGAATTCACTCCTTCCAATTCAGCCTCATTTAGACGGTTGTCCTACTTAAGAATCCAGCTCTGTTTGCATGCCTGCTGAGTTAATCGATTGTGATTGGATCATCTCGGCTTGTGGGTGGGGCATTTGATAAGAAGATGGGAAATGAGAGAGTAGAGAAGAGGAGAGGTCTTGTGTTCAGCAGTGGAAGGTATGGAGGGTTTGTCTGAGGTGCTCCTGTGCTCCTGTTCTTTTTAAGCCACTCACCCACATTGTGTCTGCCTGGAATACTTTTAGAAATCCAACTGTTATTTAAGTCATTAGAATAAAGATGATGGCCTAATTTGTATGTGTTTAACTAGTGTGGAACATGACCCGGACACAGACAGGCGGACACGTTCAACTCACCCAACACATGTTTATTATTGCAGTGCATATTTACAGTTGTGCCAAACAAACCCCTAAAGTCCCCAAAAGTCCAGGCCCTTCGGCAATGCCTCTTCTTCCTTCTGGCTGCGTCCTTGCCTCCTCTAAGACTTCATCCTTCCTTCTCTCCCGACTCCAGCCAACAAACGAAGGGAGGAGGCCCTTTTATAATCACCCCGATGTGCTTCAGGTACTTCCCAGCAATCTTCCACCGGCACTCCCCAGTGTGGTGGAAGTGCTGGCTGCACACCCGGAAGCACTCCGGGTGTACCCGCTTCTCTTCCCCCCCAGCACTTCTGTCCAGGGTTCCAAAGGCATTGGGGCACCCCCTGGCGGTGAGCATGGTCCCCTACAGGGTTGAGCTTCAAAGCTCTGTACCAGTGGTCCCCATAGGTACCAGGGTGGTTGCCCCCACGTGGTCTGGGGAAGGCGCAAGCCCTCTTCCGGTCCTCCGGGGCATCCTGGCTGGGTCGCCCCCCCCAGCCACCTGCAACACTAGATAGTTTAGTTAGTGTTCTCCTCCCATCGTGTTCTTTTCCTAATTACTTCCATTTTATCGTAGATATTTGATTAGATAAAATGGAGTTTGACCTTCTAATATGGTTTTGTGTGAGTATTTGTGGTAGTCTCTCTCTGTCTCTCATATCTAGAATACAAGGAGGACATCACAATCCACTAACCTAACAGGACTTTAGGTCCTGTACTTTCTGTGAAATGAAAAGCAGCACATTCCCTCCACCTTCATGCTTACTAAACTCCCCTCACTGGAGCACAGCCTCCCAAAGATCTTTTGGCTTTGAATAAAAGAAGGGATTATTTTCCTGCAGTTCATCTAATATGGTCTACCTCATTCTCTGTATGAAATGTCCTGAAATTGCAATCTATGTGGGAGAAACTGGACAAACACTCCACCAAACAATGAACTTACAAAGGTTCCACATTAATCATGGCAACAGAGATGTTCCTGTAGCAGCTCGCTTCAACAGCCATGGACACTGTGAGAGGGACTTTAAAGTCCCAGTGCTTATGGGCAACTTCAGAACGCAGCAAGAGAGAAAAGAATAATGGGAAGTTAAACTCATGGTAAAAATTAACACATTACAATATGGTTTAAATAGAGACAAGAGTTTTATGGCCAGATATGTGGATTGTTTGCATCTCTTGGACTGACCAAGACAACCTGACTCTAGATCCACATTGTATTGAAAAACTCATCAGAAACGTCAAAAGACTTGACTGGACAGTTATCTTATCAAAAGATTTTGACGAGTAATTGTTCTCCTCTCTTGCTTAATGAATCTTAGCCTGAAGAGGTCTATTAATTTTTTACATTTAAGATGTCTCACTTAAAGGTTTTCCGATGCTGTATTTGTCCTGGTGTCTATATAAATGCAAGGAATTCCAGTCTCTGTATTACATCTTGCCTGAAGAAGGGGCCTGAGTTGCCTCGAAAGCTTGCATATTGTAATTTTTTTTAGTTAGCCAATAAATGAGGTAATTTTACTTGACTTGTCAATAAAACTTTAAAAGGGAAGAGGGGAACAGTTAAACCCCTGGCACAAATAATAAAATAGCACTCCTTTATAGTATAGGATACAGTTACTACATACTGTATATATAGTACCAACAGAACAAAAAATGTCAATTTAAAAGTGTTGGGGTCTTCTCTGAGCACCCCATTTAATAGCAACAACACCATTCATTATCCAACCTGCTATATCCTAACACAGGGGTCTGCTGGAGCCAGTCCCCTCCATTTTTTCCAAGCAATCTTCAGTCTTGTTTTGGACTCCATCAAGGACACATCTGTCTTTATTTTCAAAGCCATTGCAGCCAGGGAAATTATACGGGTGGCTGCCCCAAACCTTTTTAAGTGTGTTGAGTCTGATGATTTCACAAGTGCAAAGAATTAGAGAGATCCAGGCAGCAGCTCTGTGCTAAAGTTTCCAATATTGGTTCCTGCAGGGTAATGCAAGCCCGAAAATGAACATTGACTTCCAGCCGATCTGACATTTTATACTCTCAAACCCTGAAGAGAGAGACGTCCCCAACATGGTGGGAGGTACATATTGTTGGTTGATAAGTGGATTTACCCGGGATGTATCAGCCTTCATGTGTCAACTGAGTCGAACGCTTTAACAAAATCAACAAAAGCTGCATAGAAACTCTGCCGATATTCATGTTTGCACTCCATGAGCTTCCAGGATGGTAGACTTCTCGGGCATAAAACCAGACTGCTCCGGTCACTGGTAGGTGAGACAGTAATCACAGATCCTATTGAGGATGACCCTAGCGAGGATGCTACCCGGCACCGAGAGCGGTGTTATCCCCCTCTACTTGCCACAATCCAGGCAATCACCCTTCCCTTTCCAGACAGATGGAGACCATTTCACGGTGACGTGTTACTTTTCACAAAACACGCAGTTTTTTTTTTCTTTCACGTTCCATATTCGTTTCAGCTGTATGTTTTTATTGTGAAATGTTAATATTTCTATCACACAGATTATGAATATGCAAATGCCTGAATTTTGCTTGCCAGCGAGCTGATGGAAACTGAAGAGACACTTGCAGTAAAAGTCAAAGACACCCTGGCTGGTAATGTGCGGCTCCTCCTGGCCACTTCTAATGGTGTTCACAGTGTCTGCCTTGAGAGCCGTGACCTTTAGCAGGATTATAAAAACGCAAAGAATTGATAGCAACAACTTGAGAGCAATTGTTACAGGATGTGCCTCCATCCTGTGACTCATGGCCGCTGATTATGTACTGCACAGAAAGGCAGAACCTGATATTCGTAAGGCTGTCCTTACCTTCATGACCACTGGTGCAGCCCTCACCTCATTTTGAGAGTGCCGTACACACCCTCTGCCTTCAGCTCTCAATGTGCTTAATGGATTCCTCCCATTTTAGACTCGATGTCTCCCAGTGCATCAAAGTTAAGCTCCTGACACTCAAGGGGCTTCTCATACACCACTCACCTCAAGCCGATATGATTCTCAGACACAAACCATTTTCTCTTTTAAATTGGACCTCTGGCTGCTGTTGTGACTATGACCCACCTCCACTTGGATGCTGGGAACCGGGGTAGGAAATGGGATTAGAGTCGGTGAGAGACTGGGTAGAGATTCTAGGACATGACATCTGAGTCGTGAGGACACTACGTTCAGTGTGATCCTCAATCTCCTCACAGGTTAGACATCGGCCTCTAATGGCCCAGTCTCTAATGAATCTAATTACATTTGCTGTGACAACTGCCATCATGCTGCTGGCCCATCTCCCAGTTCAGTCCCTAATGAGCAAGATGGGCCTGTGTCCCATCTTCTACACAGTACTTTGGTCGTCATGCCAGATTAGATGTTTATCTACAGCAGGCTCCTTAACCATCACCAACCTCAGTCCCAGAAGCACAGGGTGCTCCTGAGAATCCTCACAGATGTTCATAGGATCCAAAATGCTCACTGTATTTCATACAATTACCCACTGTGCATCCTGTGACTCAGATATCAACCTTCATATACAGTATATCATGTCACACTTACGCACATAAAGGGCACCCTCAAGGCTCGGAGAAGGTGTGTGTGTGTATATATATATATATATATATATATATATATATATATATATATATATACTGTGTGTATATATATATATATATATATACTATGTGTATATATATATATATGTATATATATATGTATATATATATAAATATATATGTATGGAAGAGAAGGTCTGTGATACGGTTTGCATATTTGCAGTTGGAGATCCACGAAGGGAGAAAAAACGAATCACGTATCATAAAATAGTTTTATTCCTGAGCTTTCAACCCCTATCAGGGGTCTTCATCAGAGGATAATGCTTAGACTTACAAGAATCAAAGGCAATATATAGCAACACATTCAGTGGGGGGGGGGGGGGGTGGGTGGAGGTGACTAAGTCAGTATGATCGGGGGGGGGGGTTGTATAGTTTAATTATTGTGTACATGTCCTTCTTAAATTGGCATATGCTGGATTTATGTCCAAGTGTCTGTTGATGGCGTTTTCTTCTGATAGCCAAGACTCGGCCAACTCTCTGGCACTTTTAGTACTGGCCTTAAATTTTACTTTTACGTTGTCCCAGTTGAATATGTGTCCTGTCGCCAACTTAATATATATATGTATATATATGTATATATATATATAATATATTGTGACGGGCGGCCGAATCCCAGGCCCAGCCGGGACACTCCTTCAACACTGGATCTGGAGAAGCAGCTATGGGATGCACGCTATGTCCCCCGGAACGCATGGTGGCATCCCTCCTGGGTAACATCGGGGCCACAGGTGTGGGACTTCAGAGCTCAGAGCTGTTGGCCTCCGTGGCCACCACCAGGAGGAGCTGCACGGCTTAACAAGCCTCTGTGGGCTGGAATGCAGCCACACCCGGAAGTGCAGCCTAATTAGGCCAATTACCACCTGGAGCACTTCTGGGAGGGCTACAAAAAGAGCCTGCAGCCACTACTTAGGGGCCAGAGTCAGGACGTGGAGGACGAAGCTAGACGGGGAGGAGTGGTGGTGCCAAAGAAGAGAAAAGACGGTGGATTAGTGTGGGTACGAGGAAGGCGTAGCCCACAGACGAAGAAAATAAAAAGTATTTCTTTTATTTTACACGTGCCTCAGTGTGAGTTTGTGTTGGGTCGGGAACTATAAAGCATCCATATCACAATATGTATACAGTATATATATATATATATATATATATATATATATATATATATATATATATATATTGTGACAAATAGGGGGTGCTATTGCTCCCTTGAACCCTCAGATCAGACGCCAGGCACCAGATAAAAGTCCAAATTATTATTTTATTCGGACAAATACAGTGCACAAAGCACCCTCCACTCCACAATACTCATACATCAACACAAATACACAATCAATAATCAATCTTCCACTCCGAGATGCGTTGCCATCCTTCCTCCTGACTCAGCTCGTCCGTCTGGGATTTTCCCAGAGTCCTTTATAGTCCTTGACCCGAAAGTGCTTTTGATCCCTCAGTCCATGTGACTTCCCAGCATTTCTGGGTCAGGTGAAAACTCTTCTTCTTCATCCCAGAAGTACGTCATTCCCTCTGTCGCTGTGACTAAGACGCACTTCCGGGTTATAGGGAACATACAAGTCCTTGAGCCTCCCTGTAGCGTCCTCTGGTGGCCCCCACGGTATCCAGCAGGGTTGTGAATAGAAACTTCATTGTCCAGGATTCCCTGCTGGCCTTTGGGGCACCTCCATGCTACAGGGAGGGCTCCATCTGACGGCCTGGGGGTATTGGCCGGGATGAATGGCCGGCCATATCCCACAATATATACTAGGGCAGCGTTTCTCACCCTTTAAGTATTTGCGACCCAAGTTTTCATAACAGTTTTAATCGCGCCCCCCTAATGATTTTTTTGAAAGGAGCCCCCTAATACCAATTTGTTCTTTTTTAATTAATGATATATCATCTATATATATAAAATCCCTATGTGCGTCCAGGTATCCGTGTGTGGGTGTCTTCTGGTGAAGTGTGCATGCGCGGGGCACGGTGCGATGCGCGATATTACTGTCAGAGAAAGTTAGAGGCGTTTTACGGAAATACAAACCAGTATTACTGCGAGAGGAAATTAAAGGTACACAATACAGTGACGCATATTACAGCCACATACAAGCCAGTATTACTGTCAGAGGAGATTAAAGGCATATTACCGATGCGCACGCCTGTATTACCGCCAGAGAAAATTAAAGGTGTATTATGGACGTACGGACGTATATTACGGACGTATAAGCCAGCGGACGTACAAGACGGTATCCTTCAATAAGGGTGCGCACAAAAAGGCGAGCCTCAAAAGGACGACCTCAATTGGGCGCAGCGAATAAAGGCGCGCATAAATAAAGATCTGCACCTGTTGTTCCTCACATATTCCAGAGCCATTTGAACTAAATTATCTACGCGCCCTTATTGAATAGAGCCGTACAAGACAGTATTACTGTCACAGAAAATTAAAGACACACAATACACGGCGGCAGCCCACGAAGAACGGTCAGCTCAGCAAGTAAACATCAACAAAAGAAAGGCTGAAAGAAAGAAAAATACGACCAACAAAAAGAATGAGGTCAAAGTCCCTTACCATTTAATATAGACTGTTCCTACTAATGTTTATGCACTACTGTTCTAGCGCCCGTTATTGTAACGGGCTAAATGACTAGTAGATGCATATTTTATTATACCTACTTAACTTTAAGTTAATTTATTTTGGTTTCAATCGATGTATTTTTCATATTTTCGATTCTTGTTTTCTTTTTTTCACATCTTCCGCCCCCCTAGGGGGGCCCGCCCCACAGTTTGAGAACCACTGTACTTGGGGGCTATGCTTGCTTCGCTTGCCAAACCATGTGTGGGCACTACGCACTAATCATTTTACGGCTCTGCCATTCGCATATGGGGAAGCGGATGTACAATTTAAACAAATTGTTATTTTCTTGGGAATTGTTACATATGCATAATAGAACTAACTATTTTACATTATAGCGAGTAATTAACCGTAGTAAATTAACCGTGTTGCATTAGAGGTATTCGTTGCGTTATACGATTTTGTTCTGCTTGGCTTTGAAATTAACACACAAATACTTTTTAAACTTACACTTTTACTGTAAAACTTCAGTAAAAACAATATTTGGAATTAACTTATCGTCAATTTTGCTTTGAATTTTGATTCCCTGTTTGGACTTACATTGTGACAATGCAACATATAACTGCCCATGAGTGAATATCGTTTCTTTCACTCTAATAAATAAACTGAAGCTGTTCTAATGGGAAACTGTAAATGTTTTAATACGAACGGCATATCAAGATCTCCTCTGATCTCTAATCTTATCCCCTGAAGATGGACTACATTACCTTTCTTGTCGCCTGTTAAAATTTTACATGTCAGAATTGTTCGACCAATTTTGAATATAGCTAATCTTCTCCCATTGTGTAGCCCATCACTCAGACATAAATTACACAATAACGTTACGACACGTCCTTCTTTCTACAGTAAATCGGTCAGTGGAAGACCAGATGGTGTTAACGCTTGTAGATATTCTTCATGATATCGTAAGTTGATGTTTTAATCTTCCGCACCATCACCACCAACTGTCTCAGCACAGTCTATCAATACACATTTAACTAATCTGCTGTGTAACTGATCGACAATTTTCATGTTAATTCGTTTGACTTCATCGTTTCTCTGTGTTAGGATTGCCCGTGTATTCATTTCTTCTGTTGATAACCCTTTGGGATGAAATTCTTCATTAAGATTTGGACATGATAAGTCTTCCTATATTGGGAACTTAAAGTGAGGAAAATGTAAAAATTTATAAGAGCTGAAAGCACAGGAACTGTCGGTCAAAAGCATTCACACCAATGAGAGGTGAGAGGACAGCGAGCGTGGGCCGTTAACCGGAAATGGTGGAGAGGAGGGCGAGACTTCAAAAAATCTCTTGGCAAAAGTCTTGTCTCGTCTCAAGATTTTCTTTTATAATAGATATGTATATGTATATCACTGCTCTCTTGGACAATGGACATATATACTTTTTGGTTTAAGAGTATCTTTTGTAAGTATTGTATTATCATCACTGATCTGAGGAGACATACACATACAAGTCAAATTTCATTGTGCTGCCCACATGTGCCAATAAATCTGAACTTTTCAGATGAGCTATCATTCCTGAATATGCAATTCTGGTATGCCTCCCATGTTTGTGTGTCTCCAGAGTCTCTTAATATGTCAGACCTCAGCCTCCAGGGTCCTAGAATGTCTTTAGGCCTGGGCTCCTAGTGTGTTTCTGACCCCCCATATGGGTCACCCATCTGCCAGTTTCCTATCAGGTCACCCCTCTGACTCATGGTGCTTCCTGGAATCTCCTCGTAGCTCAGCTCCTGGCTCCCAATGTATTTTCTCCCGGATCATTTTTTCCGGCTTCTTGTCTCCACTCAGCTCTTCTTCTGAGTCCTCTCTGACTCCGTGGCCCTTTCCTGACCCAGGCCACTGGCTGTTGGGACCCCCCAGAGAGTCAATTTCTCACAAGTTACACTTGAACAGACAGCAGGCTCCTTGAGTTGCAGGATGTTGTCACTTTCTAGGGATTTGGGATTTTCTGTTAAATGAACAGTGAAATCTAACCAGCTGTAAATTCCCAAGCCTGCCCTTCTCCAATTCAGAAAACACTTTTCTTGAGAAAATAATGAGTCAAAGTCGGATTTAGTTGGAGAGGACCATTAGAGATACCAACTTGAGCTAAATCAATAAATGACACCTAGAGAGCGAGAGAGCGCATCACTTCCTTACTTGTACCCAGTGGTACTGCTATAGCCCCTCCAAGACCCCCAAAACCATCCACCACCACCACCACCTGAGCCTAAAATTGATGAAGTAGGTTAGCAAGTGTATGGATGTGACCTGCAAAAGCTTTGACACCAGCAGCTTATTTAGTCACACGACCAAAGTGTGCCAATCCAACATGCCGTCACACATCTCTACAGCGAGCTGCATTCAATTAACAAATTAAAAAATGAGGCAACACAGCCGTCCGCATATTCCAAATGTTGGCAGTCTGATGCTGTTTCAGTTAATAATTTATATACCTCTGGTATCTGTAAGCGTAGTGTTTAGATATAAATTAAGAAAACACTTAGCTTGTTAAGAAAATAAAGCATTAATAGCTCCTCATAAAACCTCATTAGAAAACATAAACAGAACAATGAATGTCTTTAACGATCTGAAATATGAATGGGGGTGAAAAGATGGAAGGCTTAAAAGTGTAAACATCTGTAATGTGAGCCTGCGGCAGAGGTCAAATCAAACTGGACATCTTGACCAACAGCAAGATTGGACTGTGTCACACACACACACGCAAGCACATAGGGGGCACTTTCTAGGTTCTCAAATTCTCCTTAATGAAACCCAGAGCAAATTGGTGGCCACTCTTACTAAAACCTTCTTGTATTCCATCCTCAGTTCAGACATTTGAACCAACTTTGATCCTTCCATGAAGTCCCAGCCCATCTGGTTCAGAAATATAAAAACCCCATGACCACCAGAAGTCGACATTCATTGAAGGACCCTCACTAGGGGTGGACAGATTGATGCCTCACCATTATTGTCTTCTCTGTAGCTTTCAGCCAAACAGTTTTGCACCCTTACACCCTGTTTACGAGAGTTGTTTGATAAGTTTGGTAAATTTCTATGAGATGGCACCACAGTTCATTTGGTGACGTCACGGCTAGCAAGTGTCACTCTTCAAACTAAGTCAGGCCAAATTTCAGCCAGAAGCCACTGTGATAATTGCCCGGACACCACCAGTCGGAGACCACATCTTTATCCAAATATCTTTTATTTTCTTCTCCACAACAACACCAGTCGGTCCCGCACAACTCCCACAGTGCTTCTAGCCGCAGTCTCCCTTCTC
The DNA here is from genome assembly GCF_900747795.2 of Erpetoichthys calabaricus. NCBI lineage: Eukaryota > Metazoa > Chordata > Cladistia > Polypteriformes > Polypteridae > Erpetoichthys > Erpetoichthys calabaricus. Next base: position 178,193,149 of record NC_041402.2, on the reverse strand, counting down.
CTGGGCCTTCTCTCTCCTTGTCCCTGGGCCACCTGCACTCTCTCTCCAGGAGCTTCATCCTGCTCCTGCTCCCGACTCCAGCTCACTGACAGGAGGGAGGCGCCCCCTCTTATCTTCACCCGGATGAGTTCCAGCTGCTCTCCATGACGTCATGTCCTGGTGTGGCGGAAGCGTCAGGAGAACACCCGGAAGCACTCCAGGTGACCCTGAATGGATTGTCCTCCATTTGTGTGGCAGAAGTAAATAAGTCCCGGGCTCCATGAGGCTCGGGGTGCCCCCTGGCGGTGACCAGAGGCCCCAACGGTCTTGAGCCTCCCTGCTCTCCTTCCGTGGGCCTCTTCCACTCCAGGGCGGTTGCCCCCTCGTGGCCCAGAGGACAAATATACTGCCACCTAGTCCTTCCAGGCATCCCGGCCGGGTCTGACCCACAGCCATGTACGACACCACGCATTGTTTACGCTCTACAGACGTTTGAAGCGAGTATTACAGCACGGCCAAAAAAGTGGTCCTTCACCAAGACAACGTGCCAACCTACATATTGACTGTCACAATGGCAAAATTGCTCTCATTCCTCTTCAAATTGATTTGAATTGATTGTGCTCAGGCGAGGCAACTTGTTATCACATCATTGTGCATGCCCTTTATAAATCATAATGATAATGGAAATCATCCAAATGGGCCTGATCAAAAGTTTACATACCCTTGAATGATAAGGCTGACAAGATACACACAAGTTGGCACACACAGGTTCAAATTAAGGGTAATTCAGAGAGAGTGTCCACACCTCTAACCTCTCGGATTGTAAGCGTTGTCTGCGTCCACAGTAAATAGTCCATTTAAATTCATGAGGAGCTGCACTGACTTTGCTGGATACCAAGCCACAGGGAAAGCAAAAGAACAGTCAAAGGACGTGCGAGAAAAGGTTGTCGATTTGTATGAAATCAATAAGAGGTGTCACACACACACACATACACACACACATGATTAGGGGACAACTAAAGGGCTTGAATAAAAGTAATTCCACACCTGACCAGGAGGCGGCGAAGTTCACTGATTCTCTCTCTCAATTCCTTGCAGACCACTCTCAGGAAGTCCCGCCCGGTTCAAGGGCAACCAATGACGTTACTGCCGGTTCTGGCCCTGATGACATCACTTCCTCTACTTGCATTTAAAGGCCGCCATTTTAAGGCAGCGAGTCAGTTCTGTTTTGGACTGAGTCGTGTGAGCATGTGTGTTCTTTTTGATAGATTTTGCAGCTGGGAAATATTATACGGGTGGCTGCCCCAAACCTTTCTAATGTCTCTTTTTCATTCTTGTGACAGAGGATATAAAAAGATATCCAGAGATCTGAAAACGGCTGCCAGTAGTGTTGACACTCTAACAGAAAAAGTGGAAAGTTACTGGTTCTGCTTTTGCCAGGCCACAGTCAGGGAGAGCAGTCGAGATTTCAGCCAGGATCAATTGTTGAAGTACCAAGAAAAACCCACAAGCCACGGAGGCTTTTCGGCAAACAAATGGTGTTGCTCTTTCAAGATGCACAATAAGGAGGTGCTGGAACAAAAATGCGCTGCATGGTCGAGTTGCAAGATAAAAGAAGCCTTGACTGAGCCACTGCCACAAAACAGCCCACTTACAAGATGCCATACAGCATCTACTGTAGACAAGCCTCCAAATTTCTGGAACAAAGTCCTTTAGAGGGATGAGACCAAAATTTAACTTTAAGGTCATAACCAAAAAAATGCTGGGTTTGGAGAGGATGCAACAAGGCCCATGACGAGAAGCACACCATCCCTACTGTGAAGCATGGAGGTGGGTCTCTGATGTCCTGCAGGTGTGTGAGCTACACAAGTAACTTTGTGAAAATTGATGGCAAGATAATTCAGCATGTTACCGGTGTGGCAGATGGCTGGGGATCCTGCCCAGTCGGGACGCTTGGAAGGACCAGGAGAGGGACAATACCTCCCCTGGGTCACGAGAGGGCAGCCGCATTGGTCTGCATGGATGCCACAGGATCAGAGCTTGGAAGCTCATCCCTGTTGGGGCCCATGGCTACCTCCAGGGGGCACCCGGGCAATTATGGAGCTCTGGACGGCAGCACTTCTGCCACACCAGGAACTGCTGCCGGAAGAGCTTCAGGAAGCACCTGGAGCACAACCGGGTGAAGTATAAGAGAGGCTGTCTCACTCCATTTGGGAGCCGGAGTCAGGAGGCAGAGGACAGAGCTTGCAACGGGAGGAGTGGAGGTGGCAGAAGGAAATCCGAAGAGAAAGAGACTGAATTGAGAGTGAATTGGGCACTATACTGTGTGTCCATTGTGTTCTGGAAAATTAAAACGTGTGTGTTTTGGGACATTCGGTGTTTGCCTGTTTGTGTTCGGGTTCAAAGTCCACACTGGAGAATCCTGGAAAGCGTTAAAAATAAATCCATGGAGCCTCAGAACCGTAAAATGTCTTTTTTTCACTCAGTATTTCTCGACCACTGGGTCCCAAGTCTCTGTCACCTGGTGTAAAGTTGATTAATGTCTTGTGCCCCCTGTTGTGACCTGTCACCCCCTATTGGAATATGCAGGCTTTTATTTTCAATAAGACCTGGGACAAGATAAAGGGGTGTGGCTTGAAGGGGAGACTGGATGGACACCCCTGACAAGCAGGAGAGAATGAGCTTGGACTGCAGACAAATCACACAAGGTGATTTCCTGAATTCTGAGAATATAAAGGAATGTTCTAGCGACTTAAATGTGTCTTCCCTCAAGGTTAAAGTGATCTGCTGGAAACTGCAGCAGATAAATCTGGCGTGCATTTATGAGCTAATTCACACCCCTGTCTTTAAGTAGCTATTCCGAGCCAATGTCGCACCTGCTTTGCGTAAACCTATAGGTTGCCGGAATTCTATTTCTGAATATTTCTGATGACATATGAAACAGCAAGTATATAAAAATGTACATCATGGCGAAACATAGCATAAACTAAAATAATAATCATAATAATAATAAACATGAAAGGGGTAAAGAGATAAATAGGTGCTGGAAACGCAAATTATGCATTTTATCAAAATGTGGATCATATGCAATTTGAAAAGTAGATTAAAAAAAACGTGCGCGTTATTCATACAAATTTTTCATCAAAAGCCGCGGATAAACACAATAATGAAAAGTGTCGCTCAAAAAGCTACCAGAAATTTGACTAATCAAAGATACTGCGGGGTTTTTGTTCTTAATAAAAAGTAACCGCAGTTTTCTACGATAACACGTCAGTTAAACAGCAGGGCGGCCTGCGGGACAATCGGAGCGAAGCGCTAAATAAGAATCCGCGGAGCCTTGGAACAATAATTTTTGTTTCTTACTGTGTTTCTCGACCACCGGGTCGCTAGACGCTGTTGCCTGGTCTCAAGCATTTAAAAAAGCCTTTTCAGTGGCTTAGTAGCTCTCGCTTTATTCCCTAAATCCCCCGTTGTATCTTCTCTTCTAAATGATCTCATGTTTCAAATCGAGGTCGTTTAACCAAGGGTGGCTTTAACCCAACACAGTCGATTTTATTTTCCATTTCTAATTGCGGTGGGATAGTTAAAGAACAAAACTAGGTAAAACTAGGTCCCGAGGTGGAGAGCTACTGTTTCGACTTCTTTTGGTGCCGATCGGCGATAATTAACCTCGTTGTAGCACAACGCGTATGGAGTTTATCCGTTTTTTCTGTTGATCGGTCCGGCATACAGGTCGTGTCTGACCGCGGGTGGGCGGAGTGAGGCGAGACTGGAGGCGTGTAAATGCAGACACAAAGGACGAATAAGATGGAGAGGTACGGAGCCACTGAAGAGTAGCAGTCCATAAAACAGGTAGAGGGCCCGGCAGCTGAAGAAACCAACCGTCCTCCTTAGGACGCAAGCTTTGAGAAGTGTGCTAAATCCATATTTATTATTTACATATTTGGCTGACATAACATGTGAGAAACAATTAGTTACATATCGTGTGTTTTTCTACAGTTGGAGCCCAGGCAGGTGAAGTGACTTACTCAGGGACACACAGTGTCAGCGAAAATTGATAAATCACAGCCTCGGGGTTTGAACTTCAAAGCCTTAACCACAACACCACACTTCCTTCCTTGAACTATACAAATATGTAATGCTTTCATATCTACCTATTATATAGTGCCTTTCATATCTATCGATCCTGCACCCATTGCATGCATTACATAGCGCCTTTCATATCTATCTATCTATCTATCTATCTATCTATCTATCTATCTATCTATCTATCTGTTATATAGTGCCTTTCACATCTATCTAGCATTTAGCACGTTTTTTATCTCTCTTATGACATTCATATCACTCCACTCTTTTGTACCTTTTTAATATATAATGCATTTCACATCGATTTATCTATTATATAGTGTCTTTCGTATCTATTTATAGTGTCTTCATATTTTTACATTATAAAGTGCATTTCACATCTACCATACGCTGCCTTTTATACTGTGTATTTATGTACAGATAGATGGATAAGCCCCGTGGGCATTTGAAGTAATAAAGAAAAAAATAGAACTTATTTTTATTTTTTATTAATTTCAAATCGAAATTAAAAGGGATCAGTGTCTTGAACTTTTGCGACAATATGAATAGTAAATCAGCGATTTATATTTCAAACTAACGCTTCTCCGTTCTTGTGGCCATGGAGAACGCTCTAATTACTGGTTCTGGTGTTTCTTTTGACTCCGTAGCTAATTGTCGTGCCTTCCACACTTCCCACTTTCGAGATCTCGTTCGCTTCCCGCTCACTCTCCGGCTCGCAGCGCCAGTTACAATTTCTCCAGTTTTTTAAAACCATTTCTTTCTAAAGACTGTGCCCTCTTCTGTAAACTTGATTGGTTGCAAGGAGTCCAGTAGACTCCGCCCACAGCTTATCTCGACGGCCTTCATTTGCATAGGTTTCTGGCCTCAGTTCGTCAATCCCCGCAACTTCACTGACCAAATGCAAATTCTGCTTAAGTCACTTACAGCTAAAGACGTGCCACCGCACAGCCGAGACACTGCGGCATACTGCATATGCAGTTTAGCATATATTAAATGAATGTTACAATGTATGTGTGTTGTTTATTGATTGATTGAGTTTGTTTATGTGTCAATTTGTTTTTAGTGTATCATTATGACTATTGTGATGAGACATGAAAGTAAGAATTTTATGATGCACTGTACACATGACAATAAACCTGAACTTGACTGGGCATTGCAGCATAGCGTCCTGGGCCGGGCATGAACGTCTATCCCCGAGTCTACGTGGTTTTTCCTCTATTAATTCCATAGATGTGCACATCACATAGTCCGGTGTGTGAAAGCGCGTTGAAATGGACTGACACCAGGCAAGAGATACCGAAAAGGCGACAACGAGCCCCCTGTGCCCGCAGGTTAAAACACGAGCAAATGATGCTGCTGCGCTCAGGTGCGAATCTAAGAGACATTATACAGTAACGGAAATTATTAAAAGCGCCAAAAAAGAAATGATAAGAAAGCGGGCATTTCTTATTTCACTTTAATATTCGGACATTGAAGTGGATTTTTATAAGTCCAGCTGTCATGTGGGATAGGCTGGGGCACTGCTAATGATAACTGAGAATATCCCACTCTAAGAACATGAAACTGACACACCCCAATGTCTAGTTGACTTGATTTGAATTGAAAAGCTGACACTGGAAGCAGACAGGGGACAGCCATTCAAGTTGTAGCACAAAGAAGGCAGTTGTCCTCAACAGTGCAAGGTCAGACGAGTCTATGGCTGCTTTCAGAGCCTGGTCTGGTTTTCTCTCCTCGCTCACTGCTTTCTCCCCCAGCTCACTCCCTGCCCCTTCTGCTCTTTAATTCTATCCCTGTGCTCCTCCCTCCCACAACATCAACTACCCTGATTCACCACAATTCTTGTCGCAGAATTCTCTTTTCAAGTCTCTGCAACCTCCTCTCCACTATCCCTGTGCTTCTCCCTTTCCCAGAATTGGATGTCTGTCTCCTTCTGCTTAGATTTTCCGCAATTTCCTTTCATCACTGTCCATATGCTCCTCTCTCGGCTCCTCTTCAGTTTGTTAATTCATCCATCAATTACATTTCTTACCCCACTTATCCAGAATAGGTGTTGAGGGAAAGCTGAAGCCTAGTCCAGCAAGCACAAGGAAGGAACAAACCCTGGGTGAGAACAATAGCCCATTACAATGTGAACACACATCAGGGGACAATTTATCATAAACATTCCACCTAACCTGCATTGTCTTTGGACTATGGGAGGAAAACCATGTGGGCACAGGGAGAACATGCAAACTCCATGCAAAGAGCATCCAGGATGTGAATGTCAGTCTTCTTGTTGTGAGATGCCACTGCACCACTGTGTCACTCCAGTTTATTAATTAATTAATTGATTGATTGATTGATTCATTCATTCATTCATTCATTCATTCATTTATTGATTGATTGATTGATTGATGTTCACCCAGCTCTATCGTAATGATTCTCCTTATAACACCTTCATTCACTGTTGTCCTCTGTTCAGTTACCCTCAAATGACCCCCCACCATTACGCTCGGCCATTCAGCTCTTGACACTGTCCTTTAACACCATTATTTATCTAAGTTCTTTGTCCTTTTGTGATCTCATCTAATCATCTTCTGATCACCTCCTCACTAACATCTTCATGTCCATCTCTGTGCTTCTCCATCTTTCAGACTAAACCAATGTTCTTCCACCAGACCCCTCACAACCTGTGAATTTCCCCTTGGGATTAATAAAGTATCTATCTATCTATCTATCTATCTATCTATCTATCTATCTATCTATCTATCTATCTATCTATCTATCTATCTATCTATCTATCTATCTATCTATCTATCTATCTATCTATCTATCTATCTATCTATCTATCTATCTCCATCTCCATGCTCCTTCCTCTCACAGCCATTGTTAGCAAATTCATCTTCTGACTAATTTCCCTGCATAGCCCCTTACCTCTGTCCCTGTGCTCCTCCCTCTCACAGTATCAGTCATATACCCCAAAAAAAAAACCCCAATCTTTGTCTTCTAAATGTCTTCCCTGAGTACAGACCCAGCTTCAGGAGGTTATTTAGCTTAACTAACTTCCTGTTATCATGTCACAACCATCCCCCCTTTCCTATGCTTCTGGGTATACTGTTACTCATATTTTTTGGCATTTTATCATGCCATGCCCCACCTAGTATTGTGTACACACACACACACACACAGACCCTTAACATTTCATTTAAGAACCAGAGCTTCCTGCACAGGCCCTCACTTCCATCCCTGTGCTCCTCCCTCTCATAGCCTTCTAACTCTTCTAACTTTCTTCCCTGTATAGCTCCTCAGTGCTGTCTCCATGCTTTGTTCCCCTGTCCCATTCACAGATTAAATCCCCGTCATTTTCTTATTTCCTCAATTGTATCTTCCCCATTGTCCCTGTGCTCCTCTTCACTTCCTATCCCTTCCCTCATCTTCTAACTGACATCACTGCATAGCCCCTCATCCTCACCCCTGTGCTTCTCCCTCCCACAGCCACAGTTACCCCTTGTCTTCTAACTGGCTTTGCTGCATAGCTCCTCACCTCTGTCCCTGTGCTCCTTCCTCTCATATCCTCAGTACCCCCCACCCCCACCCCATTTGTATTGTAACTGGCTTCCCTGCACACAACCCCCAGCTCCAGGGTGTCATTTAAGGAGTCATTTAGTTTGACTAACCTAAATTTCATGTCAAGCCCCTCTTATCCATGCTGCCAGGTATACTGTTACTTGTTGAACTTTTGGGATGTTATCATACCACACCCCACCAAGTATTTCAGACACCCCACTTAACATTTCGATCTGGAGCCAGAGCTGCCTGTGTAACCCCTCCCCTCCCTCCCTGTATTCCTCCCCTTCTTCTCTCCCTTTGCTCCTCCCCTCCCTCCCTTTGCTCCTCCCTCTCAAATCCTCAGTCCCTGATTCCCCCCCCTTTTGTATGGTAACTGGCTTCTCTGCACACATCCCCCCCAGCTCCAGGGGGTCATTTAGTTTGACTAACCCAACCCCCCCAGTATCACATGAAGCCCCTTTTATCCACGCTGCCAGGTATACTGTTACTTGTTGGATTTTTGGGTTGTTATCAAACCACACCCCACCAAGTATTTCAGACACCCCACTTAACATTTCGATGTGGAGCCAGAACTGCCTGTGTAGCCCCTCCCCTCCCTCCTTGTGTCCCTCCCCTCCCTCCCTGTGCTCCTCCCCTCCCTCCCTGTGCTCCTCCTTCTCACATCCTCAGTCCCTCATTCCCCCCCACCCTCCCCTTTGTATGGTAACTGGATTCCTTGCACACAACCCCAGCTCCAGGGGGTCATTTAGTTTGACTAAGCCTCCCCCCACCCATATATCACATCAAGCCCCTCTTATCCACGATGCCGGGTATACTGTTACTTGTTGGATTTTTGGGTTGTTATCATACCACATCCCACCAAGAATTTCAGACGCCCCTCTTAATATTTCAGTCCGGAGCCAGAGCTGCCTGTGTAGCTCCTCGCCTCCGTCCCTGTGCTCCTCCCTCTCACAGCCTATCACTTCCCATGGTCTTCTAACTTTCTTCCCTGCATGACCCCTCAGTGCTTTGTTCCCCTGTTATTTCCATAATTGCATCTTCCCCATCGTCCCTGTGCTCCTCCCTTTCTCTCTGGCTGCCCACCCCTCCCTCTTCCTTTGGCCTTCCGCCCAATGCATCATCTTTTCTCTCTCCAGACCACTTTTCCTTCTCTCCATTTTTTTGTTTCTTTAGCTCTATGGTGGGCATCAGTCCAGCATTTCCAGCAGAGGGTCCACAGTGTGTTTCATTCTCTTGTTTTATTCTTTCTTCCTCCACTGTTCACCAGCTATGCATGAGTCACCTTGTTTTCTTTAGCTCCTCTCTTCACAAATTAATTTTTAACAAGCAGACAGCAGTGGATGGAGAGAGCCGGAATCCCGGCCGTATAATACACAGCCAGGAGAGACCTCATTAGGACAGGAGAGGCAGGCGTCTGAGGGGTTTGGCCCGCTCTTTGCCAGGACGATGCCACCTCACAACCGCCAGGCGCGCCTGCATTTTTATGATGACATTAGAGTCGTGACAGTGAATTGAAATGCATTAAAATATAATGATACCTTCGGAAGCGGGGCCTCTCTTCTTTAAATTGATTTTTCCATTCCTCATCCTCTTTGTTGTAGTTCTTTTTTTTTTTTTTGCCCTCCTACTTTGTATCTCCTTTTCTCCCCAGCCCATCATTTTCAGCCCGTTCGTGACTAGCACACATTTTTGTTTATGCTCACCTGCAGAAAAACTCAATGAAATGGGAAAAGTGTCACTTGTCTAATCTCACCCCGTGCCACCTAAACCGTGACTCGAATCCCTCACCAGGACGCCGCCTGTGTGGAGCTTGCAGGTTCTCCCCATGTCTGATGGATCTTCCTTCCATGCTGTTTAACTTAAATTCCAAGCAAAGCCTCATGCCAGTGTGTGTCTGTGTGTTAGTGGGTCAGGCAACCAGTCCAGTGGTGCCTACCACAGAAGGTGGCCAAGTGACCCTCAATTCTATAGATACCTTGGTTGGTACACCTGGGCTCCATCAGCTCACACACTCTTTCCAGTTTGTCCCTCGCATTTCGTTTGGGGGCTTCAGCCAATCTGTACTTTATATAGAGCCTTGTGTGATGCATTGTCTTTTCATGGCGTGCCTAAAGCATACAGCCAGGGGGTTCCCTTAACCCAAAAACCAAGCAGGATGAGCTTCTTCACACTTATGTCAATTCATTTTCCATGAAAGATCCTGCTGGATAAATACAGTGCCTATAAAAAAATGAAAGTTTTCATATTTCTTGTTATCCAAAATTCAATCCCAGTGGATCGAATTTGTCCTTTTTGACCCTGATAAACAGAAAAAAGACTATTTAATGTCAAAGTGAAATCAGATCCATGTAAAGTGGGCTAAATACATTGATCAACCCCTTCAAGTCCAAATTTAGTAGATGGCAGCCATGACAGCCTTCAGTCTGTTTGCTCATATCTTTGCCCCCTCTGCCATTTTTCCCTTTCTTCTTCTTCTTTTCCTCCTTCTCATTCTTGTTCTTCTCCTTCCCATTCTCCTTACCCTTTGTATTGTTGTTGTTTTTCTTCTTCTTCTCTTTCCCTTTCTTGTTGTTGTTGTTGTTGTTCTTCTTATTATTCTTGTTCTTCTCCTTCTCCTTCTTGTTGTCGTTCTTCTTCATCTTCTTATTCTTCTTCTTCCCTTCCCTTTAGGAGTCACCACAACAGATCATCTGTGTCCATATCGTCCTGTCCTCTCCATCTTACTCTGTTACACCCTTCACCTGCATGTCCTCTCTCAGGACATCCATAAACCTTCTCTTAGGCCTTCCTCTTTTCCTGTTACCTGACAGCTCCATCCTCATCACCCTTTTCCCAATATACCCAGCATCTCTCCTCTGCACATGTCCACACCAACGAATCTCGCCTCTCTGACTTTGTCTCCCAACCGTCCAACATGAGCTGACCCTCTAATGTCCTCATTTCTAATCCTGTCCATCCTCGTCACACCCAATGCAAATCTTAACATCTTTAACTCTGCCACCTCCAGCTCTGTCTCCTGTGCCACCGTCTCCAACCCATATAACATAGCTGGTCTCACTACCGTTCTGTAGACCTTCCCTTTCACTCTTGCTGATACCCGTCTGTCACAAATCAATCTTGACACTCTTCTCCACCCACTCCGCTCTGCCTGCACTCTCTTCTTCTCCTCTCTTCCACAATCCCCATTATTCTGTACTGTTCATCCCACATCATCCACCTTCACCAGCTCTGCTCCCTGCATCCTCGCCATTCCACTGACCTCCCTCTCATTTACACACATGTATTCTGTCTTGTTCCTACTGACCTTCATTCCTCTCCTCTCTAGACCAAATCTCCACCTCTCCAGGGTCTCCTCAACTTGCTCCCTACTCTCGCTACAGATCACAATGTCATCAGCAGACATCATAGTCCACAGCGACTCCTGTCTAATCTCATCTGTCAACCTGTCCATCACCATTGCAAAAAAGAAAAGCCTCAGAGCCGATCCCTGATGTAATCCCACCTCAACCTTGAATGCATCCGTCACTCCTTCTGCAGACCTCACCAGTGTCATATCCTCGTACATATCCTGTGCCACTCTTACATACTTCTCTGCCACTCCTGACTTCCTCATACAACACCACAGCTCCTGTCGAGGAACCCTGTCATCTGCTTTCTCCAGGTCCACAAAGACGCAATGCAATTCCTTCTGGCCTTCTCTATACTTCTCCATCAACACCCTCAGAGAAAACATTACATCTCGTTCCCACATTGAAACCATACTGCTGCTCACTAATCATCACCTCACGTCTTAACCTAGCTTCCACTACTCTTTCCCATAACTTCATGCTGTGGCTCATCAATTTTATCCCCCTGTAGTTACTACAGCTCTGCACCTCTCCTTTATTCTTAAAACTCTCTACCAGTACACTTCTTCTCCACTCCTCAGGCATCTTCTCACCTTCCAAGATTGCATTAAACAATCTGGTTATACAGCATTGTTTTTCAACTGCAGTGTACTGTGACACAGTGGTGCGCCTTGAGAGCTACCCAGGTGGGCCATGGAAATAATAGTGTAGCGCAACTGGGTGTGAACCTGAGAGGGTCAAACTCTGCAGGTGGTTGAGATCTGTCTGAGGAGGACAAATCGGCATGGAGAAGCTGGCATCAAAGCAGCTCCTTGATCGCTGTGTGCACTTAGAGCATCAACTGGCTGCTAGAGTCCATGTTACTGGTTGTGTGATGAGGAAGAAAAATTAGACTTGTGGGGGGGGGGTCACATAGTCATTTAGGGTTAAGATATAGTTATCTGCCTCGCAGTTAGGAGACTCGGGTTCGCTTCCCGGGTCCTCCCTGTGTGGAGTTTGCATGTTCTCCCAGTGTCTGCGTGGGTTTCCTCCCACAGTCCAAAGACATGCAGGTTAGGTGAACTGGCAATCCTAACTTGTCCCTAGTGTGTGCTTGGTGTGTATGTGTGTGTGCCATGCGGTGGGCTGGCACCCTGCCAGGTGTTTGTTTCCTGCCTTGTGCCCTGTGTTGGCTGGGATTGGCTCCAGCAGACCCCCGTGACCCTGTAGTCAGGATATAGCGGGTTGGATAATGGATGGATATAGTTATCGTGTATGAAGTGTTTTGGTATGCTTTTAATATTGAAAATATAGTGTTAATCTTAGAAGTAGCAGAAAGGGTTAGTAAATGTCACAAACCTGTCCAAGCATATCAGGAGAACTAGATCAAGGTCAAGTGAACAACAAGGAACAAGAAGGTTCTGGGTGGTGGTTCCAAAAGTGGCCGACTGTCATGTACCCTATAAGATTCGGCAGTGTCACGTACACAGACAACTCCCAAAAGAATCAAAATTGAATTCAACAGTATTGGGAAGGACAAGAATGCACTAGGGTTGCCAGACGTCCCTTATATATGGGGCATGTCCCATATTTGATCATTTTGTCCCCTGTCCCGTACTGACCTTTCAGGGACACCTAAATATCCCGTATTTAGTTCAGTTTCAACTTTCATAATAAAAATATATTTTTACTACCTTCTTATGGTACTTAGTTGTAACTTTATAAGTAATTATACTTTCTTTTCTCAGATTCTCTTGATGAAAATAACCCAAATGTAACGAGGAAGCGAGTGTTTGCTGCCTGTTTGCAACTTGTTACAGGTGCTATGGTTGGCCGAGGACAGCGGCACTGTCACCGTTTTGCTCTCCAGCCGCGCTGCTGTGCAGTTCTGTATCAGCATTGCAACATCCAGTGACTGGCAACAAAGTGTGTTGTTACTACTTACCACAGCCCACTTTTTTTCTAACTGCCTTTATTAAATAATAATAATATTTCTCTGTTGTCTGCATTAAATAAATATTTTCAAATAATTTCACTTTTACAGATTTTTTTTTAGCTTGTATTAAATCATTTTCAAATTATTTTACTTTAGTTTTCCTCATAACCCATTAAAATCATTGCTTTATGTTTTTAACTTATGTCTCTACTTTTATATAATACTGTATATTGGTCTGGGTGTGTAGGGGGCATGTATACATTTATATATATAGTAATATAGAGAGAGATTTTTTGCTGGGGAGACAGCATAAAGAAGAGGGACACCTCACGCCTGGACAAACTGGTGAGGAAGGCAGGCTCTATTGTAGGCACGGAGCTGGACAGTTTGACATCCGTGGCAGAGCGACGGGCGCTCAGCAGGCTCCTGTCAATCATGGAGAATCCACTGCATCCACTGAACAGGATCATCTCCAGACAGAGGAGCAGCTTCAGCGACAGACTGCTGTCACCGTCCTGCTCCACTGACAGACTGAGGAGATCGTTCCTCCACCAAACTATGCGACTCTTCAATTCCACCCGGGGGGGGTAAACGTTAACATTATACAAAGTTATTGTCTGTCTGTATACCTGCATTGTTATCACTCTTTAATTTAATATTGTTTATTATCAGTATGCTGCTGCTGGAGTATGTGAACTTCCCCTTGGGATTAATAAAGTATCTATCTATCTATCTATCTATCTATCTATCTATCTATCTATCTATCTATCTATCTATCTATCTATCTATCTATCTATCTATCTATCTATCTATCTATCTATCTATCTATCTATCTATCTATCTAGAGAGTGTCCCGTATCTCTAATTGTCTAATCTGGCAACCCTAGAATGCACTGAAATGAGACTTTAAGTTTGAGAACATATTTGGGTGTGGAAGTTCTTGAACCAATCAGAGTAAAAGTCATTAATTCAGCCGGGCTATGCACATTCCTTTGTCTATAAATGTGTCGTTCTCTCTTTGCTTGGTGACCATTCTGTGACTGCCCCTGCTCAAGGAGCCATCCCATAGCAGACTGTTGTGATGGGGGTACTAAGTCTTCTTGAAGATGTGGAAGATCAGCCCGACTACAGACAGACACAGGACGGCCATTGTCCACAACACACACGTTTATTTTCACCACTGCCTTTCCTGCACACAGTGTACAAATCAGCAATCAAATAAGCTCACAGTCCTTCTTCATTTTCCTTATTCTTATTCTTCTTTCCTTTCTCTTCTACTGCCGCCTTCACTCCTCTCTCTGGCAAGCTTCATCCTCCTCCTCCTCACGACTTTGGCTCCTCAAATGGAGTGAGGCGGCCCCTTTTATAATGCACCCGGTTGTGCTCCAGGTGCTCTATGATGAGCTTCCTGCAGTACTTCCTGGTGTGGCGGAAGTGCTGCATGGGCATCCACAAGCACTCCGGGTGTGCCTGGTTGCTGATCTGGCAGTACTTCCTTGTAGTCCATGGCTCCGTTGCCATCTTTGCACCCCCTGGCAATGGCCTCAACAGGGTTGAGTTCCCAAGCTTTGATCCTGTGGCCCCGATGCAAACAAGGGCGGCCACCCCCTCTTGCATCCCGGGAGAGGTATTGTCCCTCTCCTGGTCCTTCCATCCTCCAGGCATCCGCCACAAAGAGATATTTAAAGACGGGATGGACAAGTTTTCTCCTGCCTGGTCCCTGACTCAAAGAGGTCCTAGTTGAGGACAAATGTCTTTCTTTAATACATTTCCAATTTCATTTCTACCACAGTGGTCGCCTGCAAGACTCACAGGGCTGTTGGACAGGGGGCATATGAGTTGCCTCTGTGGCAGAGAGGAACAGGCAACGGGACGAAGTAGCTGGGAGATTCCACCAAAGTGCCATGTCTACAAATGCTGTTCTCGGAGATGCCTTTTTTTTACTGGCTTCTCCATTAGTCCCATTCCTTCAGACAGTTGAGGACGTGTACGAGATATCACGTGTTTGTGGTTAGTAGGGCAGTGTTGAGCCTTGGGATGTTTTTGGTTACAAAAAGTGTCCCACCACAGAAATAAAGGATGGGAAACACTGCTCTATAGGCACCATAAAAGCAAATGGGTCCCCCTGGCCTGTCCTGCGAGAGGTTAATAATGGACACCAGAAGACGTTCACAGTCCTGTGTGACTGCTGGCTAGGTGACAGCACAAAGTGCACTGTACATCTTCATCTTCCTCCAAGAAGAATAAAACACACTAAGGTTCTCCATCAAGAGATATATCGGAGCAGGCAGGAGAATAAAGGACATGGAGAGAGGGAATTGGAAACAACACCCAAGGGTGCGGCTGTCATCCCCTCTTCCATTTGTGCTGTCACAATAATTGAAAATCAGAAGGATTACAGTTCTTTGTGAACCAATTTAATCTTTTCTTTTTGCCTTGTGAGCAATGATTGAGAGGCTGATAAGTTTAATCTGTGCCTTTAATAATGCAGCACTTAATATGATTTAAAAGAAATGATTCACAATTACCTTTGATTCAAATGGGCGCTGAGAAGTTAGAATAGAAGCTAAATCTTGAACAATGGAGCGGATTTTCCAGGGTCATTCTCGGGTCGTCGACGGCGGTCTGAAGGATTTTTTTTTTTTGGCCTCCTCTGCTTGAGCTGCTTATCAGGCCTCTTCTCTCCTTTCTGTTCTTGTATCCCTCCATCCTCCCACATTTCTTTCTCTTAGGCCTCGTTTCTCTGTTTCCTTTGTCTAGTGGTCTCTTATTTTTCCACTCTTCTCCTATCTTGTGTTCTTCTCCAGATCTTATCCGTTCATCTCCTATCAGGCAATGAGGATGTGAGCCTCCTCCAACCCCCACTGGACTAACAGGACAGAACACCATGTTCTGAAGAAAACGACGGGAGGAGCAGGTTTGACATTAAACTGCGAGGATTGTGTAATGAAGGGGCACTTTGGGCAAATGAAATGATTTGTTTTACCTTGTGGCCTGAGAGCGTGGCCATATGAAGTGGGCTGCTGTGTTTATCCCGTCAACTGAAGCATCACTTGCCTTGCAGCTCTGCAGGCAGATCACTAATTGTTAAACTCAGGTATGGATGGGGGCAAATCAGTGGCACTTGGGCCACTACCATCAGAACATTATCCATTGTAAGAAAGACAACAAAAACCAACAAAAAGGGTTTGGGCATTCATCCCGTATACTTGAAACAAAGGGTACATTTTGAGCAAAAGCTGAGAAATAATTAACAGACTGAGACCCCAACTGAACTGACAATTACAGATAGTATGGCAGATTTATAGAGGGTAGGCAGGAAGGGGCATGCTTTGAGGGATGGAGACGGAAGTGAGGTCAGGTGGGATTTCCTTCTTAGGACTGGTTTATATTCCACACTCATCATGGCTGCCACTCGTTCCCAGTGTTCATTTCACACATCCTCTGAGTACGTGCTCAAAAATTAACGCGATGTGTGTATGACTTGCAGTACCAGCAAAAAGTCGGGGTGCGCAGTGTGATGAAGTCGGAACATGACGTCAGAGTCTCTGTTTAGTATCTACATGTGACAGAAAGCCTCTTTGCAGATCCTTCAGGATCGATGTGCGTGCTTCGATGTTTGATGAATGGCTCCATGTGGTGAAGCAAAATGTCGACATACAAATGCATTCGTGGTGCTTTTATATTCATGCGTCGCTTATTCCCCATCGTAACAGCACAATACATTTTAAAGGTCTCGCATACCATCTTTTTTTTTCTTTTTTTGCACCTTCACAACAGCATCAGAATGTACGGAAGCGTATTTGAGCCAAAGAGAAAAAAATTAAGGACAGGGTGAAAAGGTCTATTTTTTGATTAACATGGAAACTTCATCATTAATCTCGAAATGTGCACTTTTACCTTGTACTTTATTTTATCATCTTAAAACCGACCCAGTTGTTAATCTCTACGTGCTTCTGGGGCGGTATCCTTCAATAAGGGCGCGCACAAAAAGGCGAGCTTCAAAAGGGCGACCTCAATTGAGCGAATAAAGGTGTTCGTAGATAATTTAGATAATAATAGATAGATAATAATAGTAGATAATAATAAAATAAAATAATAAAAGTTTTCCGGTCGCTGCTCTGTAACAGACCTCTTAGTGCATCTCTCCGTGTTTTGTACCTGCTTTTTGTTCTTAAATTTACTCTGTACACAAGTGACCTGAGACAGAACAATGACCACTGCTCCATTATGAAGTATGCGGATGACACCATGATCATAGGATGCATATCTGGGGAGGATGAAAGCCACTATCTAAATCAAGTGGACTGTATGGTAAACTGGTGCAATAAAAACTCTCTCACTCTGAATGTAAAAAAGACCAAATAAATGATATTTGATTTTAAGAGACAGAAATCTGTATATTCACCTATTGTAGTTCTGGGAGAGGAGGTAGAAATAGTGACTGAATATAAATACTTAGGAACTTACCTAGATAACAATCTTAACTGGAATACACATACAAAAAAATTATTTTCTAAATGCAACCAGCGCTTATTTCTCCTCCATAAACTGAAACTATTTAAAGTAGACAAGGACCTCATGTTGTCCTTCTATCGCAGTATGATCCAGTCTGTGATCACTTTCAGTTTCATTGCCTGGTTTAATAGTCTGACAAACCAAAACTCAAAAAAGCTCCAGCAGATTACGAAGTATGCAGCTAAAGTTATTGGGGCTGATGTAGATGATTTGACTAGTGTGTGTGTGCCAGAGGGCAATGCTAAAGAAACTGGAAATCATCTCAACTGATGACAGACATCCATTACATGTAGAACTAAACTTCAGTAAATCAGGAAGGATAGCTGCTTTGAAAACCCACACAAATCGCTCCAGAAACTCCTTTCTTCCTAGTGCCATATGATTTTTCAATAAGAAATATCGGAGATAATGTTTAAAGTTTTGATATATATCCTGTAACCTTTTTTTTTTGGTGTAAATATGTTTTATCTAACTGCCTTACCTTAACCTTTCTTATTTCTATTTGTCTGTTTAATTTCATTCTGTCTGTTACCTGTTATTAGATGCAACTGAGAAGGCAAATTTCATGTTTTCTTGTGTAAACATGACTAAATAAAGAAACCTAAACCTAAACCTAAACCTAATATCTACGTGGCATTGCACATAATCTACACCTTCAAGTGTAACACAACAATGAGTAAGAGCAGAAAACAACGAAATATAGAGAGCTTTAGAAATAGTTCGTTAGAAGTTCATGCATTAATTAATTGGATGTTTTAATATTCTTGCTTTCGCCTTTTTATATGTTCAATCATTGCCTTTATCTAATAAATTTTCTGTAATAATTTTGTTGCGTTTGCCTTTATTCGCTGCGCCCAATTGAGGTCACCCTTTTGAAGCTCGGCTTTTTGTGCGCGCCCTTATTGAATAGAACCTTCTGGGGCTCCCTCCTGCATTGACAGAAACGGCAAGCAGCAATAGATCACCACACAGAACACATTAAATTTATGATATTCCAGCTCTCTGCACAGTTAGAATCCTTAGATTTATACTTGACTAGCCGTTCCAGATGGCTCCTCCTGCGTAGTAGTGAAACAGGACAAACTTTAAAAATAAATTAACAAAAAGGTATCGCTAGCTAAGCGGGGGCAAGGTACAATGCAAAACATAGCAGTAGAGCGACTCCCCACTCCTGACGTCACTCTTCCCCCTCCCCTCGGCCCCTCAGCCTCTCTCTTGGATTAGCACAAATATATAACTCCTGCAAGTGGACTATGATACAGAGCACGATGAGAGAAGTCACAAAATCAACTGGAATGTTCAAGCAAATTCTAGAAAAAAAATCCGATCTAAATCCATTAAGTAGCTTTCTCGTTCACTAGCTAAGCGGATGTAAGGTACATGCACCGAGGCTGATACGTGAGTGAGGAGGGCCCCGCCCCTCATAGCCCGCTGCATCTCTCTCGGATTCGTGCAAATAAATCAGTACATGAAGTGATCTACAATACAAAGCGTGATGACAGAAGTCGCAAAATCAACCGGAGTGTTCAAGTTTTTTTTACGGTACATAGAGTGCTGAAAGCAGCTACATTAGCCAGGCGAGGCAAAAGAACTTCATCGAGTATTTGAGTGTCACTGTGTACTGGCGTTACTTAAAATAGCCTACACTTCCCAGCAGCCCCGGCAGTATAACACAATTGGGCAGATTCAGAGGAAGCAGGGGTTTCGGGGAAGGAGATTATCCAGGCAGACTCCTTAAACGAGATTTCTTCACACATGTGTTTTGGATTACAGCTTCGTCTGGGTGTACGTGCTGTCCTGTGCTTGATTGTCAGTGTGAATTTATCTTGGTTGGCTTTATCTTTGTCTTCATCTGGGAAACACAACCCAATCCTCACACTGCAATGGGAACCTGGTAGGACAAAACTTAATTTCTTTCAGAGGGCTGATTACGGATATTTCATTTCATCCATTCATCGTCATCTGCTCCTGCTAAACAGGACTGTGTTGGACTTTGTGGTTAGTGTTAATTGTTTATTGTGTAGTGTATATAAATAATTATTGCCATCAGAGAACAGGGGAGGGCCTTTGCATATGCGCTTGTTTTGTAATATTGTTTGTTCTTTATTCATTATTTGATGAATATATTCATTATTATTTATCAGTTCATTGTGCTGCTTATCATTGTCTCTGTTTGCGAGAGCGCGAGTGCCGCTGTAATAGAAATCTAAAATACTAAGTTTAGTTATTTGGAGCATCACCAAATCCTCATAATATTCATTATGTTGTATGTTTTCCTGTTGTGTTTCTATTATATTTCCCAACTCTGTTTATTGTGTTATGTTACATCATCAGCGTGAGCCTCTCTCTGTGTTCATTATATTACTGTGAGAGGAGGTAAACACGCTGATATTCTCTGTATAGTAGGATTAATTCAATTATTTTAAATTGCTTGATTTATTTTTGCTTTCCCGTATATGGAAAGAATTGGAATTGTCCAAAAATTCAATTTCGTGATTTTGATGAATCTCGACGTTTTAGACCACCCTGAGTCTGAAAATACCATTTTTGTAATTATGTCTGTGTGTGTGTGTGGGTGTGTCTGTGCGTGTGTGTGTGTGTGTGTTTGTGTGTGTGTGTAAACACGATAACGTGAGTACGTTTTCACTTTGGTCAAACAAATTTTGCATACAAGTATTAGGCACAAAACGTAGATTTCTATCAACTTTTGGGTTATTTCCGCTCACCGGAAGTAGTACTTTACCTTTTATTCTTGCAGCTGCAAAGTCTGATTTATTCAATTTTATTTTTATAATAATTGTTCAATATATTATTAATTTGATTTGATTTGTTGTTGATGGTTCTTTAATGTACATAATATAAAAATATAATCATTATCTTGTTGTTTACTCCTCAAATATCCATCCTCACATTTGAGTATACAAGAGAGTCTAAGGGAGACCACTCACGATTTTTATTTTTGTATGTGACAGTAATGGTAATATGATCTTCTCACTCTATAGTTGTTGTTTTGAAATGTTTTGAGTGATTTTCTCTTACTTTTGTTATGTGTTAATGTGAGCGTTCAATGGCCTTTCCATGTGTTTTTTGTCGATAAGAGGAACTGTATCGGCAGAGCCTGAATAGTGATTTTTTATGTTTGCTGTTTTAACATTTCATTTCAGCCAGTTAATAATAAACATCAACAGAAAAAGGAATTCAATGGAGTTGCATTACTCCTTTGTGGCGGGTTGTGTGGCACATTGCAAATCACAACAGGGAAGCTTCAAAGGTTAAATGGACTCAAGGCCAGAACACAGCAGTACGGTGTGTGCAGTGAAAACCGATTAAACCAGGTCAAGGCTGGGTGTGTTCCTAGGTTGAGTCAGGTCAGGTTGGTACAGCACGTTGCCACACCCACCACACAATAAAACAGGTTGGGATCCTGGTTGGCAACCCCCCCCCCCAGGCAGACACGCAGTCCAGTTCCATCCTCCAGAAATGACCCTCTATCTGGCGCAGCCAGGTGTTACATGGGTGTCCCCTTGGCCTGGTCTAGCCATTCGGGTCCTCAACAATGAGGGTCCTGTGAGCTGGGTCACCTTCGGGAAATCATCCCACATGGCTGTAGTGCCGTAACTGACACTCCCTCACAATGCAGGCTATGTGTCTCATTCTGAACTGTTCATTCGACACAAAGTCAAATCAATGCTACCCAAGGTTTCGCCAAAGAGATGCAGTACTGAAAGTGTCCAGTCTTCGTCTCAAGTCACTGGATGGCATCCATGTCTCACAACCATATAGCAAGACAGGAAGCACTAGGACTCTAAAGATCTGGACCTTCATCCTATGACATAGATTTCAGGAGTGTCATGCACCCTTTTCCAGTGACCTCATGATCCCCCATGCTCTCTCAATCCATCTACTGACTTCATAGGAGACAAGAAGTCCAGTCCCACCCTCCAGAAATGATCCTCTATCTGCCACAGCCAGGTGTTACGTGGGTGTCCCCTTGGCCCAGTCTAGCCACTCGGGTCCTCAACAATGATGGTCCTGTGAGCCAGATCACCCTCGGAGAATCACGCCACATGGCCGTAGTGCTGAAACTAACGCTCCCTCACAATGCAGGTAATGTGCCTCATTCGGGACTTTGTGAGCAACTGCTTCTTCGACACAAAGTCAATCCAGCGGTATCTAAAAACTCTCCAAAGAGACACAGTACCGAAGAAGTACAGTCTTCATCTAAGGTCACTGGATAGCATCCATGACTCTTAACCACATAGCAAGACAGGAACTCTAAAGACTTGGACCCTCGCCCTTCTGCAGAGATATCAGGAGTGCCACACTACCCTGTCCCAGTGATCTCATGACCCCCCCCCCCCCCCCCCCCATGCTCTCCCAGTCCGTCTACTGACTTCATAGCAAGAGTCACCAGAGGCATGAATGTCACTGCTGAGGTAAGTAAACCTCTTGACGAGGTCGACACTCTCTCCGCAGACAGACACACTGCTGATGGCTGTGCCCAAGAAATCATTCAAGGCCTGGATCTTTGGTTTTTCCTGGGGTCTCTGAAATAAAATAAATAATTCACCGTCTTTGGACAGTATGAATCTTACTGTCCCCATGACCATTACGGGGGGGGGGTCTCTTCTAAGTTTCAACTGAGCCCCACCGTATGCGGTGTTAACTCTTTCTAAATAAGATTTGCTACATAACAGTAATTCTCCATCCATCATCCTAACTACTGGGTCACGGGGAGCCAACCCCAGGGCGCAAGGCAGGAAACAAACCCCGGGCAGGGCACCCGCCCACCACAGGTTGCACACACACTAGGGACAATTTAGGATCGCCAATGCACCTAACCTGCATGTCTTTGGACTGTGGGAGGAAACCCACGCAGACACGGGGAGAACACGCAAACTCCATGGAAGCGAACCCAGGTCTCCTAACTAAGAGGCAGCAGCACTACCACTGCGCCACCGTGCCGCCCCACAGTAATTCTGACCGTGCTAATATTATCAGAGTTGGGTGTGTCAGGTAAAGCTCTGAGGGTACAGGACATCAATGATCTCCTAAAGGCATCTGAAGACGGTGGACACCCCGACCAACAGCAGTTGCATTCGTTCATGAGATGCAGTTCTGCAGAGTTCAGAGACATGAACATCTGGTTTTCTCCAGCAGCGTTCCTCCACTACTGCCCAGTGAAGCAGAAGCAGATCGTCGTTCTGTATTACTTGTCATTTTCATCTAGCAATCCATAATTTAAGCAGAAAAAAAAAGAAAAGAAAAAAAAACGACATAAAAAAACGGTCGTATCCTGAGAGTTTGCTTCTCTCTGCTTGACATCTGTCACCATTCTGACGACTTACTTAATATAGCATTGCTAATTACCCAGCATCCATTAAAATGCGTTAATTACACACCTGCAAATGTGCGCATCAAAACTCTGGTTAACCCGTTTGGTGCCAGAGGGAGTCTCCTGAGCACCGCCACCCTGTGCTTCTTTTGTTCTCCATTCCTTCCGAACACACTGCTCTGCCAAGCGCGGCTCCGGGAGAATGGTGTAATGCTGGTCGAGTCACCCTAATGATGCCCAATTAAAGAACGCTTGATGTCTCGAGTCTTTGCGAGATGCAGCGCATAGCAAAGGGCAACTTGTTTAGAATGAGCTGTCGACGTATGAGAGGAGGCAGTGGAGAAAAGTAAACTGAGCCTTCATAACTGTGAGGAATGGCCTGCATGAGGGTTAACTGAGAAGAATGGCTTCTTCTTCTTCTTCTTCTTCTTCTTCTTCTTCTTCTTCTTCTTCTTCATGTTTCTCTAATATCTGATCCAAAGCTCTGATACACTATATGGCCAAAAGTATGTGGACACCCCTCCAAAGGATTGGGGTCAGATGTTCCATTGTTAACAGGTGCATCAAATCAAGTGCAGAGCCATGCCATCTCCATTGGCAGTAGAACGGGCCATACTGAAGGTCTCTGTGATTTTAAATGTGGCACTGCCATAGCATGTCACCTTTGCCTCAAGTCACTATGTGAAATTTCTGCTCTGTTAGATCTGTCCAGTCAACTGTAAGTGCTGGAACATCGAGGAGCAATTAGAGCTCAGCCACGAAGTGATAGTCCATGCAAACAACACAGAGTGGGGCTTCCGAGTGCTGAAACTCAAAGGGCATAAAAATCGCCTCTCCTCTGGTGTCTACACACCTGAGAGTTCCAAACCGCATCTGAACGCAACATCAGCACAAGGACTGTGCATCGGGAGACTTCATGATATGGTTTTCCATGGCCGAATAGCTGCACACAACCCTATGAGACCACTTTGAACAATGTCAAGTATTGTGTAAGGAATTTCCGGTAGAGGTGATGAGCCACGCTTCACTATCTGGCAGGCTGATGGACGAAACTGGGATTGGCAGTACCTTCTGGACTACCTAGTACCTACTGTAAAGTGTGGTGGAGGTGAGATAATGACAGGGTTTGGGCGAGGCCCCTTGGTTCCAGTGAAGGGTACTGTTAGTACCACAGCAAACCAATACATTCAAGACACTTCCAACTTTGTGGTAGCAGCTTTTAGGTGGGCCTTTTCTGTTCTGTTCCAGTATGACTGAGTCCCTGTGGACAAAGCCAAGTTAATAAGAACATTAGAAAAAATTCAAATGAAAGCAGGCCTTCCAGCCCGACAAAGCTTGCCAGTCCAATCCACCTAATTCTTTGAAAATAACATCAAGTCTAGTTTTGAAGGTCCTTAAAGTCCCCCACACTACTTAGGATCTTAATCCATGTGTCTGTGGTTGTCACGCCACATTGCATGACTGATTTCATGGTAGCATGCCGCCAACTGCCTCTGACTCGCTGAGATTATCTAACTGAAGGCTGTGGAGGAAAATTGCTGGAAATCTCAACTAATGTGCCATAGCCTTTAGGAGGAGGGCTCACCCCAGGTAGCCTGGCCCCAAATTCAAAAAAGGCAGACTTTTCAGCCTGTCCAGGCCCAAATGGAGCTCAGGCTTTAAAATTTGAAAAATACTTTAAATGGTCAAAAATGGGGCGGCACGGTGGCACAGTGGTAGCGCTGCTGCCTCACAGTTAGGAGACCTGGGTTCGCTTCCCGGGTCCTCCCTGCGTGGAGTTTGCATGTTCTCCCCGTGTCTGTGTGGGTTTCCTCCAGGTGCTCCGGTTTCCTCCCACAGTCCAAAGACATGCAAGTTAGGTGGATTGGCGATTCTAAATTGTCCCTAGTGTGTGCTTGGTGTGTGGGTGTGTTTGTGTGTGTCCTGCGGTGGGTTGGCACCCTGCCCAGGATTGGTTCCTGCCTTATGCCCTGTGTTGGCTGGGATTGGCTCCGGCAGACCACTGTGTTCGGATTCAGCGGGTTGGAAAATGGATGGATGGTCAAAATGCCTCACAAGGGAAAGGATGACCCAAACCCCCCCAGGCTTGAGAAGGCAAAAACCAATCTGTATTAGTCAACTTGAAGAGGTAATTAAACAACAAAAGTGACACCAACAAATGGAAAGACAAGGGGGAGGTTATAAAGGATCCCAAGATGAACGTGTTCAATGTAGTATCCAAAGACCCAATCCAGAAACAAGAAGCAAAAAAAAAAAAATCAAATAAACCAGAAAACAATCACAATATTTAATGATGCTCTGAGGGGTCTAAGTTCTCAGCCGGATTATTAAGGCTGACAATGATCCTCAAGCAGTGACTTCATGGTGGCTTTATCTCTTGGATGGTTCAACCCTTAAAACACAAGGAAAATAATAATAAAATATAAATATACTATATATCAACATTTAATAACATCCTCCATTCATCTCTTTTCTCCTGCTTATCAGGTTCCAGGTCACGGAGGCAGCAGTCTAAGCACCGATGCCCAGATGTCCCATTTCACCGCCATCTCCTTTATCTCCTATGGTGGGGATACCAAGGTGTTCCCAGGCCATCCTGGTAAGTATAATCTCTCCAGCATGTCCTGGGTCAGCCCCAAGGTCTCCACCTGGTTGAACATACCCAAAACACCTCCACTGGGGGGCTTCCAAGAGGCACCCTAATCTGATGTCCAAAGCCCCAGAATAGGCTCCTTTCAATGTGGAGGAGCAGCGACTCTACTAAATGTCCTCCTAAATGTCTACATTCCTCCAACGGTCTCTAAGGCTGAACTCAGATCCCCTGAGAAGGAAGCTCATTTCTTTCACTTGTGTTTCATGACCTACAGTAGTTCTTTCAGTCACTACCCAAAGCTCATGGCCAAAAGTGTGGGCAGGAACGTAGATTGACCCGGTAAGCTGAGAACTTTGCCTCTTCACCAGAGCTGTCTGGTACAAAGTCCTCACAGCTGCTTAAACCATCTGTCCCTTCTTCCCACACTTGTGAACAAGACCCCGAGATACTTGAACTCCCAAAGCAAAATAAGATTTAACAGAAATTCATAATAACAAAAAAATATGTAAATAATAATTAAAAAACAACCCAAATGACGATAACTCAACTCAATTTTATTGTCATTCATCAACGTACATAGTATAAGATTTAACAAAATTTCACTCCTTACTGTCGCCAGTGCAGAGCCAAAACAACAAACCGTACATTTAACATCCACCAGTTACGGCCTACT
Source organism: Erpetoichthys calabaricus (assembly GCF_900747795.2). Classification (NCBI taxonomy): domain Eukaryota; kingdom Metazoa; phylum Chordata; class Cladistia; order Polypteriformes; family Polypteridae; genus Erpetoichthys; species Erpetoichthys calabaricus. Next base: position 178,167,154 of record NC_041402.2, on the reverse strand, counting down.
CAAGGCCTAGGGGTACACAAATAGGCCGAACACAAGTGAGGGAGACAGAGGGAGACAAAACACAAAAAAATCCTCTAATAAAATCCCTGTGTGCGTCCAGGTGTCCGTGTGTGTGTGTCTTCTGGTGAAGTGCGCATGCACGGGGCACGGTGCGTTGCGCGATATTACTGTCAGAGAAAGTTAGAGGCGTTTTACGGAAATACAAACCAGTATTACTGCGAGAGGAAATTAAAGGTACACAATACAGTGACGCATATTACAGCCACATACAAGCCAGTATTACTGTCAGAGGAGATTAAAGGCATATTACCGACGCGCACGCCTGTATTACCGCCAGAGAAAATTAAAGGTATATTACTGACGTACAAGCCAGCGGACGTACAAGACGGTATCCTTCAATAAGGGCGCGCACAAAAAGGCGAGCCTCAAAAGGGTGACCTCAATTGGGTGCAGCGAATAAAGGCGCGTACCTGTATTACCGCCAGAGAAAATTAAAGGTATATTACGGACATACAAGCCAGCGGACGTACAAGACGGTATCCTTCAATAAGGGCGCGCACAAAAAGGCGAGTCTCAAAAGGGTGACCTCAATTGGGCGCAGCGAATAAAGGCGCGCGTAAACCTTTGTTGCTCTTCACATATTCCAGAGCCATTTGAACTAAATTATCTACGCGCCCTTTTGAATAGAGCCGTACAAGACAGTATTACTGTCACAGAAAATTAAAGACACACAATTCACGGCGGCAGCCCACGAAGAACGGTCAGCTCAGCAAGTAAACATCAACAAAAGAAAGGCTGAAAGAAAGAAAAATACGACCAACAAAAAGAATGAGGTCAAAGTCCCTTGCCATTTAATACAGACTGTTCCTACTAATGTTTATGCACTACTGTTCTAGCGCCCATTATTGTAACGGGCTAAATGACTAGTAAATAAATAAACCAACTAAAATCAAAGAGACTCCATTTATTGTCAAAAAGAAAACCTCACAAAATAGGGAGACAGTTACACACAAAACAGCAGCAGGGCAGGAGAACAACAATAACTTAGCTATCTAGTATGGCGGACGGCCAGAGCCCTTACTCAGCCGGGATGCCTCCATAGTGGAAGGACCAAGGGAGAGAGTTTATTCAGGACATTATCTCCCCCGCAGCCCTCCTGGGTGGCTGTGGCACCACGGATTCCCACAGGGCTAGCTGGGAGCTGGAATTTAGGTACAGCCCTGTTGGGTTCCATGGGGGCCACATGGGGGGAGCTGCAGAGCCCTACAATGGTCTTCCACCACACCTGGGAGTGATTCCAGGTAACGCTGATGAACCATCTGGAGCACAGCTAGGAGCAGAATAAAAGGAGCCACCTCACTCCATTTGGAGAGCCAGAGTCGGGTGGCATATGACAAAGCTTGCCAGGAGGAGTGGAGGCGAAGAGAGAGAAGAAGAAGAGGAGAGAAGGAAGAGTGCATGTGCTGTGACTGTGCTGTACACGTGGGAAACGGAGGAAGGCGTTTCCCACAAGAAAAAAGAGAAAAAATAAAAGCGCGTGTGTTGCACTTGTGTCCTGTGTCTGTTGTGTCAGGGGTTTGGGGAGCCGTATGCCCCTTGGTGGTCCACACTAGCTAAACCAAGTTCACAAAGCTAGACACACACACTATGCACACGTATCACATAGAGGGCTACTCACAACAATTACATTTCTTTTAACAATCAATAAGGGAAAAGAACCCAAAGCCAGGCCATCCAACCCTAACTCTCTGCACCTTGCTCTGTTAAACCCAAATCCTTCTTCTCTCACACTCTCTCTCTCCCCCTTAAAACACAAACAAGCTCCTTTTTATAACGTACACCCCACCCACAGACCCAAGTGATTTAATAACAGTGGGCAACTCAATAGGTAGGTAAAGAGGGCAGGACTCAATTAAGTCATCTGCACCAAATGAAAGAAAACAAGCTTAGTTTACCAAATCATAGATCTAGAGAAGGTCATAACACACCATAACTTTACCAAAACCAGAGCAACAAAACAACAGAACAAGATGCAGAACTATAAAGTTGGAACAATGCTCGATTATTAAAGTGATGGTCCATAATTAGGGAAATGTCATAGGGATATGGTACTGGGTGACATGTAGCAGTTTAAAAGTCGGACAGCTGTTATACAGTAGGACCTGGCTGTGCTGGTCCTAATGCTGCCGTATCTTCTACCTGACGGCAGGAGGTGAAACAATACATGTGACGGGTGAGAGACGCCCTTCACAATGGCGTAGGCTCTACGGAGGCAGCGTGTCTGAAAGATATCCTGGATTGAGGAGAAGGAGACCCCTGTGATCCTCTCAGCAGTCCTCCCTACACGCTGCAGAGTCTTACGCTCAAACAACACAGTGATACAGCTGGTCAGGCCGCTCTCCATAAAAGGTGGTAAGAAGGGTTTGTGGCAAGCAGATTCACTTCTTCAGAAAAAGGAAGAGTCGTTGTGCCATCTTGGTGTTGGGGGGGGTGCGGGGTCATCCAAAATATACACCCCAATAAAAAGGGAAAAACATTCAAACCAGGGAACAAACCCGGGCTGAAACGTAAGAGCTACCATCCTCCAGTGGCATGAGTATTGAGGAAAGCTACCTCACCTCAGAAATCTCAGAACACCGACAGACTATAATAATAAGAAAGCGAGTCAGCAAAAAAGTTATTAATGTCTGTCCCTGGTTAAGTCGTTGCTCCATCTATGGATCCTATTCCTTGATTTTGTTAATCATGTCGCTGAGCCAATCCTTATCTACACTTTTTGTTCTTCTTCTGCTCTTTTTGAACTTTTGGTAATAAAAGCTTTAATCATGAAGGAACTTTGTTTTTGTTATCATTCTGGCCAGAGCTTTCAGCAATTTCCTACTCCCTTTTGAATTTTCAGACTTTGTTAATTTTGAGAGGCCTGCTTCTAGAGTTTGGGACCTGGTTGATTTTGTTTTTGAGCCTCGTTGATGTTTGAAGTCTGAGTTTGAGTTTAATTTTTTTTTTATTTAAAATTTTGACAGCCTTGTAATTTCTAGCAGTTGTTTAAAAGTAAAATACTAATGCAATTACTTGTGAACTACTGGAGCTGGAGCCTTGATCCTGGTTATAATGGAAAGTTTAAACATTAGTGAATCAACAAATTTGAGGTAGCGTCAACCTCGGAAAAGTGAGTAGGGTTCATGTGTTTCTTACGGGCAAACTGATCGAGAAGGTGACATGACACAGAGAGAAAAAGAACAGCACAGACATCTGCTGAATGTAAAGCGAACTGCAGGAGCTGATTATGTGAAAGGAAAGAAGAAGAAGAAGAACGTAACAGCTGCAGCATCTACTGAGTGTCAGGGTCAGGCTGCTAAGATTCGCATACTCCTGGGGCTAGAGCCTTGATCCTAGTCTTAATTGAAAGCTTATGACCTTATAAGTTCTGGAAAATCAAAGAGTCTGAGCTTGAGGTAACCTCAAAAAAGTAAAATGACAAAACTGTAGAAAGGAAGGTGGCACTATCTGCTGTCTGGGCATCTTACTGGTTACTAGTTTATTGTAATAAAAGCTTGATCCTTACAAACCTGTGTAAATGGCATAGGGTTTGGACGGGCATCCTATCCAGAGAAGGGGATGGTTCCTTATTCAGACAGGAGGCTCTGAGCAGACAGATGGGCATCCTAACCAGGAGAAAGGAAGGAGCCAGACCCAGAAGTGATGGCCAGAGTGGGTGGACAGACAGCCCACCAGAAGATGTTGTTGGGGACTCTTTATTCCCCCAGGATGCTGGATGGCAGTGGCCCTGGATATCAGTGCCCAATACGGAACCAGTAGGGCATGCTGGGAAGTGTCGTCCGGCAACACAGCCCTGCTGGAATTCGTGGGTGCCGCAAGGAGGAGTTGCAGGAAGATGAGCTCCCTAATTAGTGGGACTTCTGTATGACCTGGAAGTGCTTCCATCAGACAGTGGCCCTGGTACCGGAAATACTCCCAGGATTTTAATAAAAGACACAGCACTCCCTTATTCAGGTGAGTCAGAAGTGGGAGGAAGGAAGGCAACACTCGACTGGAGGAGGGCAGTGTGGTGGTGTAAAGAAAGGTGATTTGTAGAGAGAGAAAGGATACTTGTGCTTCTGCTTTTTGTTACTTTTGAAAGTATTTGTAATAAAAACCATCCATTATTTTTGAACCCAGGACTGTGCTGGTGTGTTCATATTGGGGGGCTCCCTGACATCCCTGCTTCCCGTCACACCTGTTTATTGATAATGCTACAGGAAATGCTGCATATGTCTTCCAAATTCATAATCAAGTGTAAGTATTGTGTTTAAAGTTCATCGATTGTGACAAAAATCTCCATGATAGGAAGAAAGAAGAATCAGCAACATCTGCTGAGTATCCGGTGTACTGCAGAAGATCCTTAATATACGGATGCAGAATGCAAGAACGAGAACAAGAGAGGAATGTGTGCCGACAAGCAAGCACAGCTTCTGAAAGCTACATCACCGATGGATGGAAAATGGAAGAGCTCAGGTCCACATGTTTCCTAGAATGGATTGACACTAATGGCTAATAGTTATTTGGAGAAGGGGCTGTAAGGTAGTTAGTATGTTTCACTTGTTATTTGTTTTTTATTTCATCTTCTGTGGTTCTGACCCCTGCCTGCCTGCCAGTGTCTCTGCTGCTTAACGCCATTCTCTGGCCTCTTCGTCTTTGTGCTTTAGGAAGGTGCTTTGTCTCAGTAGAGTTATTGTTGGCTTGACTTTCCCCTTTTGTATTCTTTATTGTGTAGAGTTTATCAGAATGCGTTCAATTCTATAGACTTACCACTGTTTATAAGGTATTGTACTTTAGCACTTCTCCCCACCTTCCCTTCTGCATCGGTAACCTCATGCAATTAGAAAGAGTGAAAGGACAAGCAGGAGTTAGGTTTCATATTCGAATAATGTATTATTGATCATATTCATAAAATAATAATAATGAAGTGCATGTGAATGTCGGCAGCCACACCCCCTGGTAAATGCTAGCCGTAGAGTTTCAGGCGGCACACAGACTTGTAGTTACTCCCATGTCTCTGGTCAAGTCATCATTTCTAGTCAGCTTTCCTCAGGACGGGCCTCATGCCTGCCTCAATATGGCTGCTGAGTTGAGCTCCTCATTGTGTTCTCTTCATGGCCATGATGTGTGTGTGTGAGAGACAGAGAGGGAGGGGTAAAGCCATAGACATATATAGATAGACGCCGCATTCATTGTGTTGCCCAGTCGACACGATACGTCAGCACGTCCGCCATATTGCGAGTGGCAAAAGTGCCATTTAAACTAATACAGGTAAACGTGGAAACCGGGTTTTCTGATGAAAAAACAAAAACGTTCAAAACAGTATCATTTGCATACAACAGATTTTGGCAAATCGTTTAAATTCAATTATTTATATCCATTTATACACTAATAATGGCAATTATTAAAGAATAATAATAATTATTATTATTATTAAATAATTCCTCCCATATAAGTAACATTTCTCGGACTGCCTTCTTCCATCTCCGAAACATTTCTACACTTTGTCCTGTTCTTACACAACACAGTACTGAAGTATTGGTTAATGCCTGAGTCACCTCATGTGTAGATTACTGTAATGCTATTCTATCTGGCATCCCACAAAAACGTATCCATCGCTTTCAACTTCTTCAAAATTCTGCTGCCAGGATAATAACCTGTTGTTCTAAATCCACTGAACATATTACACCTCTTCTCTCTCAACGTCACCTGCTCACTGTTAACTACAGAATACAATACTAAATACTGCTCTTAACGTTTAAAGCTCTCCACAACCTCACTGACCTCCTCCAGACTTGCACTCCTCTCGCTCACATCTCAGATCCTCATCTGCAGCTCGACTTTCTGTACCGCACATCAAACTCTGTGCTATGGGAGCTCGAGCGTCTCTCCTAGTGCTCCTCAGCTCTGGAATTCTCTTCCCTCTCATATACGTCAGCTCGATTCAATAACACATTTTAAAACTACCCTCAAAACTTATCTTTTCAAACTGGCACACCAACTGTGAATTTTGCACTCTTACTGCCAGTTATCTTTGTTTGTCTTTCTTTTAACAGTGAAATGATACACTCAATGACAAAATAAACAATTTTATTGTATACAAATTGGCTTAATAATTTCTGAAAACATTTTACTCATTCCTCTCTCAATCTCTCTCTCACACACACACGCACAAACATGGTTACTTAAATATTTACAGGATAGGATCTAAAATCCTTGAAACAGAACTGTCTTAAATAGCTTTTTCCGTGTGTTGCCACTCTGTAATTTGAGAGTATTCAGTCTGCCAATATGGTGCAGCCTTAGTTTGTAGAAGACACAACTAAAGACATGAGCATAAAATGATGGCTGTCAATTTCAAACTGTGTTTCCTCAATGAGCTCCTTGAGAAAAAACACATCATCTGAACCAATCTCAGCCCGAACAAACTGACTGATCAAAGATACATTGACAACTTGTCCTAATGTCGACTGTCGGATAACACGCTCAGCTACTTTGACCACCTTGACTGGACCCTCAGAAGGAATCATCAAACCTCCTTTGTTTTTTAATGTGAGCAAGTGGTAGCTTTGATTATATGATGCCGGTACAGCATCTGTTACCAAACTAGCATCACAGGACAGCTTTCTCAAAATCCCGTCTAAGGGCTACCTCCCACTGCTTTCTGAGGTGGATTTCTTGAGGAAACTTTCAAAGTTTGAGAAATGTTAACAGCTAACAACAATCTACATAGTTAGTGACTAAATACGTTTATCCAAAATGTTGTTTGGATGCTCACTTGAGCACATAAATGCATAGCTTTGCTAGCTTAGCCTGACGTGCTAAAGTTAAGATTATGAAACGGGATTTTCTAATGGCCTAATATAACCAAAACAATTGTTCAGCTTTACCTATGAAATGTAATCCCTGTGATCTGGTTTGGAGTGTACAGCGGTTTGTACAATCCCAAGCAGCACAAGTGTGAGGCATCTTTATCCATTACCTCAATTCATAGCAGTGCCACTCGCAATATGGCTGCAACGTTGACGTACGATGCTGCCGGTCAGGAGGCGTCTAGTAATTCTGTGTCTTATGGGTAAAGCAACCAACTTTACACATTCCTGTCCAAATCTTTAGGCCAATAGGGCGTCGTCTTACAGAATGGCCTCTGGTTCAAAACCAACCCCAAACTACCATACTTCAAGGCCAATTGGGGGCGCACATTGCCTTTTCACGCCTGCCCTCAAGTAGTGGATACCATTTGTTTAGCTGCCAGCTTGCCAGCCTGGTAGTCATATGGCCTTCCTGCGGGAGCTGACTTATAAGAATGTCCTGTGTAGCTGCATTTTCCCAAAATTACCAAAGTTCAGCAGCTCTGTCATACAAAATGGGATTCAGCAAAAGCCTGACGCGTCGAAATGATTCCACAGACAAAATATCTTCGTTTTGAAAATCTTTTGGAAAACTTCAAAATAAAACAGTTCACACAAAAAAGAGAAAATTGATCAAGCAAAAAAAAAAAGAGAAGTTCTGTTTAAAGCTTAAAATTCTTGTTTCTTTTCTAATCGTTACAAATCACTTCTAAACGTTTCCGGACCATTTCTAAACAGTCAGAAAACTGTACGTCTATCCCATTTCTATGTTAAAAATCAGGTCTTTTGTACAGTAAGTCCCTGTGCACTGGGATCTGTTCTTAACAGCAACTGACTCAATTATCACACTGTATATTAATTATAGCAAGAAATTTCTATCTCATATTAACTTACAGGGGGAAAAGACAATACCATTGTCTATGACTATGAAAGAAAATTATATTCTATTCTGATTAAGCAAACACTAACTGATAGCTTTAACTTTCTAAGATTGGCTCTCACATCCTGCATTAAACCACCCTCGAAGATCCAAACCCTGCAATAAATTCCACATCCTGAGTCAGTCCTAAAGACTCGGCAGTGTGTTAATAAGACATGAAAATACAGCAAGCCTAATGAAATGCTAAAATTACAATTGGTATGTTCAGCTTTCAAATAAGGACTGTCACATATGTGCAACTAGGAGGAACCTGAGTGGACCAAGTGGAGGTAACTACCCACCAGAGCAGGGGGTGGCAGGGTGTACTAAACCTACTTCTGTTATCTGTGCAGGCCAGATACGGGAAAACCTACCCGACGTACCATCAATGACGTCACTTTCCGGTTCCAGCGCCATGAACGATGTCACTTTCTGGTTCTGGCACCACGAACGACATCACTTTTGTTTTTTCGGTGCCACAAATGATGTCACTTCTGGTTCTGGCGTCACAAACAAAGTCACTTCTGGTTATGACCACAAATGATGTCACTCCCGGTTCCGGTGACGCGAAGGATGTCAATTCCGTTTCCCGCCACATAAGACGTAATTTCCGTTTCCGGCCACATATGACGTCATTTCCGTTTCTGGCCACAGATGACGTCACTTCCAGTTCCGGTCACAGATGAGGTCACTTCCGGTTTCAGCCATTAAAGCCGCCATCGATTTACTATTCAAGTAGTTCAATCTGGGAACTCAACAGAGCAACATTGCTGTCCTTAAATACCCAATTGCAGCCAGGGACAAAGTACAGGTGGCTGCCCCAAACCTTTTTTCGTGTGCTGAGACTGTATTGGTTTGGCTTCCGGTTCCAAAAGCAGGCCATGATCCTGCCGACTACGCCACTGTAAAAGAATCAGTCTCACTGCATGTCGGGTAGGTTTTTCCCTATCTGTCCTGCAGAGAAAACAGAAGTAGGTTTAGTGCCCCCTGTCACCCCCAAGCAGCCAGGCAGGTAATTACCTCCGCTTGGACCACTCAGCTTCCTACTAGTCGCACATGTGTGACAAGACATACAAATTTTTATCAACTGATATACAAAAATCTCGCTCCACCACAGAGGGACATTCCAGCTCACCACAGTGTGGTGCACAGCTTTTGTTGGGCCGTCATCTTCACAGATTGTCACTCAAATGTCACAGGCAGGTTGTCTACCATTAACTGAAGCCCCTTGCACCATTCTGATCCACCCCTTCCCCAACATTGCAGATCAAAAAGTTGCCGGGGTCTTCTGTCAATGGTTTGACTTTTTTGATTCACATGCAGTGCCCACTTTCTCCAATCTGAATTTTTCAAACGTACCTTCAACTATACAGTATGTGGCGTACGACAGGGAAAGAAATTCATTAATAGGAAAGTTGGCGGCAAGAGTAAGCATTTCCCAGCATCCTTTAAGGGAAGCTCAACTGTATTTACCTTTACAATGATAAAAAAACACCACTGCTGCCACCTTACAGGCAAAGGGACTCGAGAATCCAATCCAGTTTATCAGCACAGAAATACATTTATCTTAATCTAGTGGAGATTTCCGAAATTGCATACATGTTATAACAGCTCCTTCCAATTCCTCCAGAGAGATGGGTAATTTTCAGTATGCTGATGTGCGCCATTTAGTGCGGTTATTCCAAATGGCCAGGGATATTCAAATGAGAGGCCCGTTCCGAAATCCATTTGCCTTCTGCCAGGGTAAAACCTCCATTGAATTGAGATAAATCTGTCGCTCGCAGTCCAGGTAGGACTCATTAAAACACTTTTCAATGGCTTCTCTTCACTTCACGCCACTCTTTCCATATATACAGTAATGTGGGAGGGGGATCCGCGGGTTTGATGAAGGTTGGGGGAGGACAGCGTTGAATAGAAACGAAAACGCCTGCCTTGAATTCACAAGAGGAAAGGAAGGTCTGCTTTCCCCTGAGGTGCCACCTCACTGAGCGGCTTTCTGGTGGCCTGCTCTACAGCGCCCTCTATGGGCATCCCTGCAGTGTCAGATTCTAACATTGAAGGATTCTGCATATTTCGCTTTTTTATTTATTTTTTTTACTGTGCTTTCCCAAATGAATGGTCACCACCCTGGTTTGACCTCTCCACAGGTATAGCAGGTGTAAGAGCAGTTTGTCATGATGACCCCCCTGACCTCCTGCCTCTGCTGTGATGGAGGAGATCGATACTCATCAGTCTGGGGCTGCCTGTCACTCACATAGCAATTTGTGAGGATATAAAGGGCATGCGGGACCAATACACATGAACCTGCTGCAGGAGCCTCTTAGATCAGGCTTGTCCAGCAGCAGCCCCGTTCACACGGCTCAGTCCAGTCTTGCGGCCCACCACACCGACTTTTATGACCCCCGCATAAAAAGTGTGGAAATCTGACAAATGACAAGAGACCATTCAGTCCATCCGGCTCATTTGTTTAGCTAATAGCTAAGCCATCCCACCTGCTGAGTAGTGTAGGACTCTACTGTTTCAGGTGCACCCCCCCCTTACTGTGTGTCAGCACTGAAGCTCATGCTTTTAATTACTGAGTCTGGGGGTCTGGTCTACAGTCATTTGTTTTACATCTCATGCAAGCAGACGGAAAACAGGGTGCTAGAAACAGTCTGAGTGCCGTCTGGCTCACCTCGCGTCACGCGCACACGCACTTGCCAAGTCTTATCATATCTCCCTGCCACCCCCCTTACACGTCGAGCTTGGCAAGAGCAACATCCATCACTGCCTAGTGCAGGCATGGCCACCCTCACCCAGGCTCTGCTGCTACTGTTCATTTAAAAACGTCCCTCACCCCACCCCACCCCACCCTACATAACCCTACCACACCTACCCCACCTGTTCTCCTGATCAATTTCCCCCCACCTGTTCACCAGATGAGATGCTCCCTCCCACACCACTTCACCTACTCCCACTTGCTCAGCAACACCATTCTCCTTCCCCCACCTGTTCGCCAGCTTAGCTACCCCACCCCTTACTGGCTCAGTTTATTAATTTATTCATGGTTTACTTACATTTATATAGCGCCTTGCATCCACATTGAGCCCAGACCTACTCACTTATTCAGGCCTCCTTCGTTGAAGCTTAGCTAACAAACACTTGCTCTCCTGCTCAGTTCTTTAATTAATTCATGGATTGCTTACATGTATATAGTGCCTTGCCAAGATTGATCACATCTCACCGCTGCCCCCTTACATGGTGAGCTCGGTGACAGCAAAGTGTCATCCATCGCTACCTGTGCATCCACATTGAGTCCAGACCTGCTCACTAGTGCAGACACGGCCTCCCCCACTGCATCTCTGTTGCTGCTGCTCAGTTAACACCACCCCCCCCCCACCTCGACCTGCTCTCCTGATCAATTGCCCCCCCACCTATTCACCAGCTGATATGCTCCATCCCTCACCTCTTCAGCTACTCCAATCCCTTACTGGCTCAGTTGATTAATTCGTTCATGGATTACTTACATTTATATAGCGCCTTGCATCCACATCACCAGCTGAGATGCTCCCTCCCTCGCCTCTTCAGCTACTTCAATCCCTTACTGGCTCAGTTGATTAATTCATTCATGGATTACTTACATTTATATAGCGCCTTGCATCCACATCACCAGCTGAGATGCTCCCTCCCTCGCCTCTTCAGCTACTTCAATCCCTTACTGGCTCAGTTGATTAATTCATTCATGGATTACTTACATTTATATAGCGCCTTGCATCCACATCGAGCCCAGACCTGCTCACTTGTGCAGGCACGGCCTCCTTTGCTGAAGCTCAATTAAGAAACATCTGTGCTCCTGCTCAGTTCTTTAATTAATTCATGGATTATTTACATGTATATAGCGCCTTGCCAATTCATATCAAATCTCACAGCCACCTCTTTACACTTCAAGCTTGGCGATAGCAAAGTGCCCTCCATTGCTACCTGTGTATCCACATCGAGCCCAGACCTACTCACTTATGCAGGCACGGCCTCCTTCGCTGAAGCTCAGTTAACAAACACCTGCTCTCCTGCTCAGTTCTTTAATGAATTCACGGATTACTTACATGTATATAGCGCCTTTCCAAGTCTTATCACATCCATTATGTACAGCTCAACGACAGCAAAGCACCATCCACTGCTGCTGGTGCTTCCACATTGAGCCCAGACCTGCTCACTAGTGCAGACACGGCCTCCCCCACTGCTTCTCTGTTGCTGCTGCTCAGTTAACACCACCCCCCCAACTCGACCTGCTCTCCTGCTCAGTTGCTCCCTACCTGTTCACCAGCTGAGATGCTCCATCTCTCACCTCTTCAGCTACTCCAATCCTTTACTGGCTCAGTTCATTAATTCATTCATGGATTACTTACATTTATATAGCGCCTTGCATCCACATCACCAGCTGAGATGCTCCCTCCTTCGCCTGTTCAGCTACTCCCACATCCATTTGCTCAGATTAAAGCCCATTGCAGCACTTCTTGTGTGATTTTGGGCAATACAAAAATAAATTGTATTGTATTGTATTGTATTGTATTGTATTGTATTGTATTGTATTGTATTGTATTGTATCCAATGTCCTGGCTAAACTGCCCACCACAGTCAAGTCATTCTGGACCCCTAATCATCTCCTCTCTATCTCTCTCACCACTTCACTACCTAACAGCTAAAGTATGATCAGCGGACTGGCGCAAAAATGGCCGTCGTCACATCATCCCGGTGGATGCTACTCGTTAGTGGTGGCTGAAGTGGCTCCTCACTCACTGAAGAACTTTCAATAGTGACAAATGCACTATATAAATGTAAAGAATTATTATTATTAAATATTATTATTACTTTCCCCCAGCTCTTTACCAGCTCAGTTACCCCTCCCCATCTTTCTATTTGCACAGTTATCTCTTCCCCTATCTGTTCGCTAAGCTCATTTTGCCCACCCCACCTGCCCATTATCACACCAGCTCACTTCTCTCTGCCCCCACCTGCTCCCTCACCCAATCATCTTCTCATTATCTTAATGACCCCTCCACCCCACCTACTCCCCACCTCAGGCACTACTCCCTCACGTGCTCATCTGATCTCGTTATTTTAATTACCCTCCCACCATAGTTTTATAGGTTAGTTACCCCCTCCGACCAGTTCAGTTGCCCCTCCTTCAGCTGCTCCCCAACTCAGGTACCCCTCCCTCACATCTGCTTGCACTATTTTAATTGCCACCCCCTCACACACACACATTTATCCAATATTTATCCACCATTCCCCCCCGCACACACACACACACACACACACGCCCCACCAGGTCAGTTACCCCTCCCACACCTGTTACATCTGTTACTGTCCTGCTCTTCTTTATGTTAGGACAGAATGGACTCATCTGAAATATGATGGACTTTATGGGAGGATCACTGAGCAGGCCAGCCCATCCCAAGCTGTCCACGACAAGCCCACCCCGTTACTCTGCACAGTGGGCTGCTAACACAAGTTCAGTGGTTGTCAGATCTGCTCAGTATGTGCGGCGCAGCGGGCAGCTCAGGCACGGCACACAGGAGCTGAAATCCATTGGATTTGCAGGGGCCTTCAGCAGCCTTAGGGATGGCTGACACTTCCTATTATTAAACTGATTTGGTTCTTCCTTCATCTGATCAAACTCATCTAGCAAAGGTCAAATGCCTGTCCTCGGATCAACGCAGCGTGTTATTGCTTCAACAAGAAAAATGCCGCTGAGGACTGTAGTGCTGGCCAGCCGGCTTCTTCCTCCCAGACATCATGCATCCCTCCTCTCTCCCAATCTGTGGAATAATCTGAGCGGCCAGCAAGCCACCAACTGGCTCTGCAGTCAAAGCCCACAACTGCTATTGTGCTCTCAAGTGACCACTCAACAGCAAGGACCGCCGTGACAAGCGCTTTTGTCTTTTTCCATTAAGCAGTCTTTAGATCTGCTCCGCTCATCTTCTCCACATTTAGCAGTTCAAGAATGTCAGCAAGTGTGAGGTGGGAAGAGAGTGGGCTTGAGGTGTCAATTATCTAATGCTTAGATGGATAGACATGAAAGGCACTATACTCAGAGATAGATAGATAGATAGATAGATAGATAGATAGATAGATAGATAGATAGATAGATAGATAGATAGATAGATAGATAGATAGATAGATAGATAGATAGATAGATGCACTATATAACAGATTGATATGAAAGGCAAAATATAATTGAAATGAAAGGTACTCTATGATATATGTGAAAGGCACTATATAATAGATTATATGAAAGGTACTATGTAATAGATTGATATGAAAGAATTATTAATAACATAGATAGATACACGGTGGCACAGTGGGTAGCGCTGCTGCCTTGCAGTTAGGAGACCCGGGTTCACTTCCCGGGTCTTCCCTGTGTGGAGTTTGCGTGTTCACCCTGTGTCTGCATGGGTTTCCTCCAGGTGCTCTGGTTTCCTCCCACAGTCCAAAGACATACAGTTAGGTGCATTGGCAATCCTAGATTGTCCCTAGTGTGTGCTTGGTGTGTGTGTGTGTGTGTGTGTGTGCGCGCGCGCGTGTCCTGTGGTGGGCTGGCGCCCTGCCCAGGGTTTGTTTCCTGCCTTGCGCCCTGTGTTGGCTGGGATTGGCCACCCTGTAGTTAGGGTATAGATAGATAGATAGATAGATAGATAGATAGATAGATAGATAGATAGATAGATAGATAGATAGATAGATAGATAGATAGATAGATAGATAGATAGATAGATAGATAGATATCATATAATACCCAGATATGAAAGGCACACCTGAATTACTTCCCCCTTCTTGTGAGGTGTAAAGTTGTTCTCAAAGTGTGAGAATTAGGCAAAGGTCAGCATTAAGACTTTGGTATTCACTTTGAAGTTGCCTGGAAGCGCAGAACACGATCTCGTAATCGTAAATCAAAGCTCTTTTTGCGGACAAACATATTCCATCGCTCAATTTTCAGATGATTGATTCTTACCTACCCTACCCTTCGTGAGGTATAAGGCTCAGGCCGTGAAGTGTTTTTCTGCACTCAGCGCAGGCTGCAGCTGCCAGACTAAGGAAATCCATTTTGTTCAGGGGGTTGCAGATTCTCTTTTGCATTTGTGTTTCCGTTGGTTTTAAATGATTCAATGATCTGCCAAGTAAAAAAGCATCACGGGGGCTGATCAGAGGTGCGGCGCGTCTTCTTGAAGATCTGAGCCTTCGCACTTGCTCCTCGGTGCTCTCCACATGGGAGCCGCTGTAGTGCTCCGCAGCAGGAGTGCAGGTTCGCCTGGGCCCGCTTTATTAAAGTCACGCAGCGTGGCGTTTTTAGACGAGTCGCGGGCTCTCCTCACCATGTCTGATTCACGATTCCCAGATGAAATGTCATCGCGGAGCTCCTTTACTCCTTTTGATTTGCAATGTTTGCTACACAACTGAATTGCAAATTGAGGGTTCTGTATAAAAAACCAGTTGATTCAAAATGTACATTTTTAAATACAATCGGGTTTGTCCTGTGTTACGAGACGCTCCACCAGAGTGTTAACTACAACATCAAGTTTAAATTTTGCTCATCAGCGCATCAAAGTGTCTTTCATTAGCTCTTCAAGATACCAAAGGCGCGAGGCGGTCTGCGCGTTCTCTAGAAACTCCCCAAGCATATCAGTGTTGCCAAGATGGTAAGTCATCGGTGAAGCCGGTGCTGAATGCTAAACTTCCCAGCGCTATGTAAATCTCTCATCATGCCCGTAATGGGGGTCTCACCTCAAAGGTTACAAGGAAAGCTCCACGTGATCCAGTCAATGTCAATGATGAGTTTCATTGAAGTGAACCATGCCACGAGACACAGCCTGTAATAAGCGACCCATCGTGAATTATTTGGGGACTTCTGGGTTCAAGTTGGAAACTGAGGAAGGGCATTGTCCTCATGTGAGTCGCAGTGACAGAGTAAATGTTACAATTGAGACGGGATTTGTTCACTGGCTTATGTTTATTGTCCTTTCTATTCTTATTTCTGTTGTTTTGGGATTATTATTTTTCTTGTGTTTCATTGTCGTTTTTGTTCTGCTGTTTGTGTACTTTGAATATGCTACTTTTTAATGCGGGCTAAACCTTCAAGAGGCGGGGTCATCGTGATGTCACTACTTAGGACTGCCCCCTGTCTTTAAAGTTCAGGTTCTGGTGTGGATCCTTCATAGGTTCAATGAAAGTTATTGAAGCAATCATATATATATATATATATATATATATATATATATATATATATATATATATATACAGTGGTGTGAAAAACTATTTGCCCCCTTCCTGATTTCTTATTCTTTTGCATGTTTGTCACACAAAATGTTTCTGATCATCAAACACATTTAACCATTAGTCAAATATAACACAAGTAAACACTAAATGCAGTTTTTAAATGATGGTTTTTATTATTTAGGGAGAAAAAAAATCCAAACCTACATGGGCATATATATATAGGGCAGCACGGTGGCGCAGTGGTAGCGCTGCTGCCTCGCAGTGGGTGTGTTTGTGTGTGTCCTGCAGTGGGTTGGCACCCTGCCCGAGATAGTTTCCGGCCGTGTGCCTGTGTTGGCTGGGATTGGCTCCAGCAGACCCCTGTGACCCTGTGTTCAGATTCAGTGGGTTAGAAAATGGATGGATATATATATATATATATATATATATATATATATATATATATATATATATATATATATTGTCACACATGTGCACATGGAAGGCAGCTAAAGGGCTTGAGTGACGGAAGTTCTGAAACAGGCCAGTAGGTAGCAGAGTGCACTGACTCTTTTTCTCTCTTCCCTGTAGACCATTCCCGGGAGATCCCATCTGCCTCTATTGATGTCACGTCCAGGCTCGAACCAATGGCTAACAAATATGGGCCCGATCCTTATGACCTCACTTCCTGTCTTCCCCTTTAAAAGCCTTCCCCTTTCCCCTGTTTGTCAGTCTTGTTTTGGACTCAGTTGTATGCACATCAGTGCTGTTTAATGAAAAAACGACTTTGCAGCCAGGATACCAGATTATACGGGTGGCTGCCCCAAACCTTTATCTGTTTATGTGTCGTTCTTGTGACAATATATATATATATTCTTCTGGTAATTTTTATTTATTTATTTATTTATTTTAGGTTTTATTTTTGGATTTCTGATTTCCGGATTAAGCCTGTCATGTGTGCCGAGTGTCTACCACTCTTGTCTTGTAGAGTGACCACTGACTGTTGAGAAATCAACAACACAATTGGATAAAAAGGGGGCACAGCCCTCAAAATATCACAAACATCCAGACCAGGACTTCACTGAGTCTTCCTAGAAGAAGGTCTCACCGCAGGGCAGCCTGGCCCCAAACTCAAAAGGCAGATTTCAAGGTCTACACAGACAGACCCCAAAATGATCTTCAGGCTTTTATGAAACCTCAAAATACTTCCGTTTCACAGAAATGCTCTTCAAATAAGTGGAAAACTGTAAACCTCTGGCTTAACAGGATTGTGTTTATTTAATAATTGCGTACATTCAATGAACAAAAGAAGAACTATAATGCCAAAGCAAGGCAAAAAATAAGTAAAAATGGAACAGAAGGGGGGTTTGCCTAAAAATGCAAGCTTGTGTAGACCAAAACTGTCCACTGAGTGCTTCATCTGTCACACCCACCTTTATGAGAAAGTGTCATATATAAAAAAAACACACAGGATAGCTCGGCAGAAGGCACATAGGAGACGCTGAGGGGTCTTTGAAGTCAGCCGCAAGAAGGGTCTGTGGTCTAATGGGACCAAAATTGAACTTTTTAGCCATATTTGACTAAACGCCATGTTGCACTGCACATTATCAAACACACCCCACCCTCAATATGAAGGATGGTGGTGGCAACATCATGCTGTGAGGATGCCCTTCTGCAGTAGGCCCTGAAAGGCTTGTGAGGGTAAAATGAATTTGGCAAAATGCAGAGAAATCCTGGATTCTGCAAGAAAACTTCAACTTGGGGGACGATTTGTTTTCCAGTAAGACAACAAGCCCAAGCATAAAAGCAAAGTTAGGCAGAAATGGCTTGAAAACAACAATGAGAATGTCTTGGAGAATTTGTGGTGGGACTTGACACTCACGACAGAACTGGAGCAATTTTTAATAAGAAGAAGAAAAAGAAGGGGAAGTAGGTTGTGATGATCAAAGCCATCCTAACACTTCTCACAGACACTCCAAAATATTTAACAAGAGGCCCACCTTAGTATTTGACCTCATTTTATGAGTAGAAAGAGGATAAATGTGGCCAAAGTGGAGAGTAATGGCCACCGTGGAGCGCAGGCCTCTTCTCTGTCACAATAATATTGACATTCTGTATGGACGACTTGAGTGTTCTCACCAGAGGAGAGCGTGCTGCCCCCCAAAGTCTCCCACCTCCTTCACACTGCCCACACTATCCTTGTGTTAGTCACTCAGCACCAGCCTCTTCACTGAATCACTTTCACCGGAAATCTTGGAAGAGCTCTTCTGCTGTGGATACGGCAGGTGTTGGAGAATGATTCTCGTTCCAGACATAAACCGAGAAGAGCTTGTGCCTCACAGAGCATCATTTAGGCTCCAATGGAGTATAAATGGTGAACAGTACAGAAGTTATATGGGGGCTGAGTAATTCCATCTACTGTTCTCAATTCAACATCTGCCAGGCCAACAGACAGACAAGTCCAACTTCAGGGGGTCATCCACCCACTTGGTATCCACGCAGTAAGTGGAGCTCGCCAAGCTTGCCAAGCTAAGAGGACCTCCAGGTCTTCTCTTCAGTGTTTTTTTTTATCTCTGAGTAATCGGGCGAATGAAAATAACTTCACTTTGGAATGGCCTGAGGTGGCATAACTGGGACATAAAACAGTGCCCTCCATAGATGAAGGCATCGTTTTCCTTGATTTTCCATTCTCCTCCTCAGTTCAGACATTGTGATTAGAGTGCACTTTGCCGACCCTCATTTCCGGGGACATTTCAGTCACACCATACAGAAATGACAACACTTTTTTTGAATGGTCCCCCCACTTCAGAGCACCATAGTGTTGGGGACAACAAGTGTTTGTGATCACTCAAGTGGGTTTCATGACTTCATAAGAGACCTCAGTTTGCTTCTACCCTTTGGAGTCTGGAGTCACCATTTTTCATCATGAGGATGAGAGCCATGCCAGTAAAAGTCAAAGAAGCCGTTATGACGCTAAAACCTGAGAATCAAACCATTGGAGACATCGGTAAGACCTTAAGATGACCAAAGTCAACTGTCTAGAATACCATGAAGAAGAAAGAAGGCATTGGTGGGCTCCGTAATGGCCAAGTGACTACTAGGCCTAGGAAGGTCTCCACTGCTAGTGACTGAGGAATCCTCACTATGGTAAAGAAAAAGTCTCAAGCACCTGTCCAACAGATCATTCACAGTCTTCAGGGGGCCGATGTGAACGTGGCGGAGATGTCTATCAGCAGAAAACTTCATGAACAAAACTACAGAGGCTACACCACAAGACGGAGACCACTAGTTAGACACCAAAGCAGGATGGCCAGATTACTGTTTGTGAAGAAAAGGACTTCAAAGAGCCTGGAGAATTCTGGGAAAAGATCCTGTGGAGGGAAGAGACAAAGATGAACCTGATCAGAGTGATGGCGAGAGCAAAATGTAGAGATGAAAAGGAACTGCCCGAGATCCAAAGCAGACCACCTCATCTGTTAGACATGGTGATGGGAGTGTCATGAGTTGGGCATGTATGGCTGCCACAGGTCCTGGCACACATCTCTTCATTGATCATGAAGCTGCTGACGGCAATGAATTCTGAGGTGTTTGGAAACATCTGATCTGCTCAAGGTCAAGTAGATGCCTCCAAAAGCAGTGGATGGCGTCTCATCCTACAACGAGAGGATGATCTGAACATACTTCTGAGGCAACATAGGAGTTTATTAAAGCTAAAAAATGGAAAATTCTTGAATAGTCAAGTCAGTTACCCGACTAAAATACAACTGAGGAGGCCTTCCATATAAAGAAGAGAAAACTGAAGAGAACAAGCCCCCCAAAACAAGCAGGAGCTAAAGATGGCTGCACTGAGAGACTTGGCAGAGCAACACCAGAGAAGACGCTCAGCACCTGCTGATATCTAAGAATTGAAGACTTCATGTAGTCATTGCCTGTGACAAAGTCCTAAATATGGTGGCTTTAATAGACCTGCCATTGCTGTGTGCCAAACATTATGGCGCCATGAAATGGGGAGTACTGAATTTAATTCACTCCATGAAACATCACAAGAGTTGGGGAATTGCCCCTGTGGTGGTCGGCTGGGGCTTGTGCCCAGTCGCCATGCCTGGACAGACCAGGAGAGGGACTGTGCCTTCCCAGGACCACGAGAGGGAAGCCGCCCCACCTAGTATGGGGGCCATGGGGTTCAAGCATAGAAGCTCAACCCTATCAGGGCCCGTGGCCACTGCCAGGGGGCACCTGGATGATTGTGCGGCCTCGGACGTCAGCACTTCCGCCACACTCGGAGGTGCTGGTGGAAGGAATACCAAGGACACCCGGAGGGCTTCCGGATGCTCAGGTGGCACTTCCGCCCCACCAGGTAGTGCTGCAGGAAGTTAATCAGGGAGCACCCGGAGTACGTCCGGGTGGTCATAAAAGGGCCGCCTCCCTCCATTCAGGAGCTGCAGTTGGGAGGAAGAAGACAAGGCTCAGTGGAGAGGAGTGGAGGTGGTGAAGGACCGTTTGAAGGAACGTGATAGGGTGTGTGGTGCAGGGGCACCGTGTGCTGTGTGAACTTTAAATGAATAAACGTGTGACGTTCCGGTGTCTGCCTGTCTGTGTCCGTGGCTGGCTTCCACACCCCGTATAATGTCCTTTGGACTAGATGAAAAAATGATTGAAAAATTATCAAAAAACAAAAGCATTTGACATCGTACAGTAGTTACATGAGGATTTATATACAAAATGGTGAGAGGAAGTGATTTAGTACAGGAAATGACACCAATGTAGACAGATGGAAGTGTTGTCATCAAGGTGGAACCGGATTGAGATCATCCATGGTTGCCAGAAGTGATGTCAACTTTAGGGTCAGAAGTGACGTCATCATGGCAGAGCCGGCAGTGACATCATTATTAGGAGCCGGAAGTGATGTCATCATGGAGGAGCCAGAAATTCGTCATTATTAGGAGCTGGAAGTGACATCATTATTAGGAGCTGGAAGTGATGTCATCATGGAGGAACCAGAAGTGATGTCTTCATGGAGGAACCAGAAGTGCCGTTATTATTAGGAGCTGGAAGTGACATCATTATTAGGAGCTGGAAGTGATGTCATCATGGAGGAACCAGAAGTGCCATCATCATGCCAGAGCCGGAAGTGACATCATTATTAGGAGCCAGAAGTGATGTCATCATGGAGGAGCCAGAAAGTGACATCATCAAAGGTATTCAGAGACGGGATTGTTGTGTAGTGGCCATTTTGTGAAACCAAAAGTACTGAAGATAAGTGTGTGAGATTATTATTTTTCTTCTTTGACTCTGTTGAAAGAGAGAGAGAGAGAGAGGTATTAGTACTCATAATCAACCCTTTATCTCGTGTTGTATCACTCACCTTATGTCTTGTTGGCTGCCTTCTAAATGCACGTGTGTGACAGGGGGGACCGTGTAGAAAAAGTGTTATGTGACCAAAATGTCTGCAAATACATTTTAAATGAAAGTCTGCAATGTGCATTTTAATCACGATGTCTGAATTGTTTGGTTTGTAATTTTAAACTGTGGAGCAGAGGGGGAGATCAAGGAAGAACAGTTTTTTGTGCCACACCTCATGGAGGGCACTGCATGTCTCTCACTGTTGCACTCTTCAGTATGAGGCTTAGAATACTTAAGAAGACTAACTGAGGCTCTCATAGACACAAGTTATTTTAGCAGAGTATCAAGAGCCCTTAATATGCCACACTTCACGGACACAAGTAACCACTTTATTGATGCTTTGTAAGTGGTATGAAGACCTAAAGAAGCCCGAATTACATGACACTAAGTTGTACCCAAATAAAGTGATGCCCAAGCATCTTTGCCTGCTATAGCTTTCCTCATTTTTTTATGGTGTGACCCGAATATTTTGAAGCGACAATGATTGTAAATAATTTCTGTCATGTGTGGCACAGAATGCTCCAAAAATTTTACTAAAAAGCAGACTGCCAGTCCCCGATAATTACCGAACGTGTGTCTGTTTCCTCTCCACGGGGTCTCTTTGGTAATTTCGGCCTCCGGGTCTTCTCTGTCACTCACCGGGTGACACCCCAGAGAAGTCTTCTCATGGTTCCAGTTGACCTGTAACAGAGAGCCTTAACTCAATGACTGGCATCCTTAATGAACGTGTGGCACCTCCATGCCACCCGCAGCTATTGGTATTTATTATCACAATTATAATTTCAATGATTCTTCAATGTGAATATTTATTGTCATATAAATCTATAACCTAGCATATGTTAGTGTTAATTTATAGAATTCTGCGAATGGCTTAGCAGTGTATATTTTAATAAGTAATTATTGTTGGACATTATCATTAATTGTTCTTACTGGACAACCCGTGGTGAGGGTACATTTATTCAAGAACTGTACTTACAGATTTATTTCAGTAAGGCCATAACTTTTGGCCTAATTAACCAACCCCTCTGCAGCTGTGGTCCTCTTATTCTTGAAAAGAAATGTGTCGGAAAATTCAAATTTCACTGAGGTTAGATCATGCGCTACAAAGATTTGAAATATGAAATGCTTCCATTTAAGCCATTTTGGAAAATTCTTGAAATGATGACAAATTGTGTGACCTCAATTATGGATTTATTGACTCTTCCAAAGTTACCACTGGCGGCACCCAAGGACCCCGACAGGATTTTACCTCAGGACTCGAACTCCTAGATATCCCTGGGGGTGTCCTTACTGGGTCCACGACAGCGGAGCACTGCCATCGAATAGACGGATGAGGAATTGCCCTGAAAGCACCAGCTCCCCCATATTATCCATCAGTCCCATCCCATCTATCTATCTATCTATCTATCTATCTATCTATCTATCTATCTATCTATCTATCTATCTATCTATCTATCTATCTATCTATCTATCTATCTATCTATCTATCTATCTATCTATCTATCTATCTATCTATCTATCTACACTTGGAAAATCTACTATTTTCAGTAGCTCTCCCTGCCGGCTAATGTCTTGATCCTCATTCTCAGACGCATCCCGTGGATGCACCAGGACGCATCATCAGTGATGTTACCTGGGGTCATCGGGTGTTTTGGGTCTTTCAACATCATGTACCCTCACCTAGGTGACCTGCTTGTGTCCCGGCAGCATTAGGCCACAGATCATACCTTCTGAAGCAAAGCCATCTGGAGATTTTCTCAGAATCTTGCAAGGAGGTCCTGATGGCCTTTCTCTTGCCAGTCCTAGAGCTGCCAAGTATGGTGTAAACTCTGAGTGGATAGCAAAAATCATGCACCCGTCTTTGATGGGTTCACTTTTCAGACTTTCCTCTGGCACTGCTCCACCAGCTCCTGGTGTCCATTTTGGTACTGAGGCTCAAGGTTGCTGCCATCTAGCCTACCAAGGTAGACTATAGCCATGTTCCATGGTCTCCCCTTGTCCTTCCAATGTCTCTACTCCGTACCCAACAGGATGCCACCACACTTTTCATAGTATTGGCATCTTCTGTCAAAGTGAAATGTTCCATTTTCCTTTCCTCCTGGTAATGGACCAGTGACTGTCCTGTACAGGGTGCCAACCCATGGGCTCTGCATATTTTTGACCATTTTACTTTGCTGTTAGATTGTGCCTCGGGACTGCCAGTTTTTTATTACTTACCGAGCATCTTTTATTTTATACAGATTCTATGAGGCCCTTTTCTTGTATCTAGCTGGGGTTTTTGACAGGATTTCCCCCTCGATTTGGCAGTGCTTTTTGGGACTTACAAGGCTTTGGGACTCCTAGTCAGTTTACAGGGGATGATGGGGTCACTCTAGAACCCTACCACGACAAAACAAGCAGTCTGACATGACAGCGTCCAAAATAACATCTCAGTATCTCAAAATGCCACTCAAGGGAGGGGATAACCTTAAACCCCTGGCTTTAAGAAAATAAAAACAAGGCAACCAAGGTAAGGTTGTTCTGCTCACTAATCGTGGTGTCGGGGATTGGTTATGTGTTGCATGTTGACTTCAAAGCAAAGTGTAAATCAGTGAAGATTAGCAATAGAAAGACAGGGAGTGTGCAGTTAGATACAGACAAGAACAAGAAATGGCGCTGTTGACTACACTGTAGATGGTGCAGTGCAATGACTAATATTTAAAATGTTTGCATTCTCCTTGTAGCTCCTGTCACAAGCAAAGCTGTACTCTGCACCTATTATTTTCCTTTACATGTAGAGATCCTTCATTTTTCCGTCTAATCATTGTCTATGACTCATTGTTATAATCCTCCACCCACTGAGCAAATCCTTAGGGGCACCTGAACACCTAAGCCATTATCTCATCAGCCAATCCCGTGGCAGCAGCAGCACGATGCATACAAATCCTGCAGATATGGTCAGGAACTTCAGTTAATGTTCACATCAAATGCCAGAATGGGGAAAAAAGAGAGATCTCTGTAATCTGGACTGTGCCATGATTGTAGGTGCCAGAGGGTCGGCTTTGAGTATTGTTTTTTCTCTAACTGTTGATCTCCTGGGATTTTCACACACAACACAGACCTCCAGTTAGCCAAGAACAGAGAGCTGCGAGTGCAGTTGGGCACAGGCTCACCAAAACTGGACAGCTGAAGACTGGAAAACCAATGCCCGGTCTGATGAAATCTCAGTTTATGCAGAGATAAACAGAAGGTAGGGTGAGCATCTGGTGCCAACAGCATGAATCCATCCAACAGTCCAGGTTAGTGGCAATGGTGTAATGGTGTGAGGAATGTTTACTTGGCACACTTTGGCCCCATTCATACCAATCAATCATCACTTGAATGCCACGGCCTGTTTGCGTATTGCTGACCATGTGCATCCCGTCATGGCCACAATTTACCCATAATGCACCATGTCACAAAGCAATGAGTTTATGTGTTCTTCAGGGGCCTTCCCAGTCATTGGATCTCAATCCAGTAGACCACCTTTGGGATGTGGCAGGAGAGGAGATTGGCGGCATGAAATCTGCAGAAAATGTGTGATGGACCCGAATTCCAAAGGAAGGTTTCCAACATCTTGGGGTATCCATGCCATGAAGAACTGAGGATGTTTTAAGAGTAGGGTTTTTCACAGCGATCTTAATAATTTACTCAGTGCTTGTATTTCAGAAATAAAGATGCAATATCTGTCTGTTTGAGGAAGGAAATAAATCAAAATTAAAATGCTCCAATTTTCCTGATTGCTCTCTAAGTCCCGTAACACACCTGAAGGTTACACCGTGCCCACATTTTACAACATTGCATTAGTGTGGCGTCCATTCTTGCTGAGCCCACAGACGTGAGCTCTGTAGTGGTGCCCATTTCTTCAGAAATCCACCCCATCTTGACTCATGAAGTCCTTCATCTCCATTGTGTTGAGAAGAAGGCTGGAATTTGCCCTTCATCCACATGCAAGTCTTCCTCACTTTTAACTATGGGGGTGATCTAAGCTTTTTGACATCTCCTCCCTAAGCTTTCACTCCAGCCATCCCTGTGAGGTTTTTTATAATATTAAAGTTCAAAAAATATAATCTGATTGGACACAGGCGCACCCCTTTATCAGTTCTGAACCATCCTGTAAGCAGCAAATGCACACAGGCAGTTTTCCCCGTTCGCAGCACATGGCACCAATACAATTAAAGATTATGCTGACTTTACCACTTTACCAATTATTATCCCCAAAGAGGTGAATCTTGCAAGCGACAGACGCGTGCAAAAAGAGGAGCTCATTTTCTAAGCTGGCGGCTCATGTAACTGAATTCCTCGCCAAGTTGAAATGATTCCAGCTGGTCATGGTGGCCCACCTTTATCCCACGGCATGATGTTTGTTCCCTGTTATTGCGAAAGCAATGGTCTGTGCTTATAATCTAATTAGACCACAGCACGGTGGATGAACAAGTAATCACAGCTTCGTCTACAGAGGGCAATTCTTCCATAACACAAAACTTTTCTTTTCCTCTGGCCAAGTTATTCAGATAGTTAAGCTTGTGATGGTCCCGTGGGAGCGGAGGACATCGGAATGTAATGCTGGGGGAGGAGACGGTGACGGTAAAAAAAGGAACACCATACTGGCAAGAGCGACATTTTCAGGTAAGAGGCTTCAGTCGCTTTGACAAGTGTAGCCACTGGGGAGCGCTCAGCAAACTAAGACTCCGTCTAAGTTGAATTTAGAAATATAAGCACTAGGGGGCGCACTCAAGCAAAGACTACACTTAAGTAGCTATGAGTAGTATAACCACTAGGGGGGTCCTCTCAAGTGCAGACTACACCTAACTAGCTAGGTGAAGATAAACCACTAGGGGGCACTCTCAAGCAAAGACTACACTTAAGTATATAGGAGAAGTATAACCACTAGGGGGCTCTCTGAAGCTAAGACTCCACTTAAGTAACTAGGAAAAGTATTACCACTAGGTGGCGATCTAAAGCTAACACTCCACTAAAGTAGCTATGAGCAGTATAACCACTAGGGGGTCCTCTCAAGTGCAGACTACACCTAACTAGCTAGGAGAATATAAACCACTAGGGGGCACTCTCAAGAAAAGACTACACTTAAGTAACTAGGAGAAGTATAACCACTAGGGGGCTCTCTGAAGCTAAGACTCCACTTAAGTAGCTAAGAGCAGTATTATCACTAGGGGGCACTCTCAAGTCAAGACTACACCTAACTAGCTAGGAGAAGTATTACCACTAGGTGGCAATCTAAAGCTAACACTCTACTTAAGTAGATATGTGCAGTTTAATCGCTAGGGAGTGCTCTCAAGCAAAACTATACTAGCTAGCTGTAAGAAGTATAACCACTAGGTGGCACTCTGATGCTAAGACTCTACTTAAGTAGATCTGAACATTAGAATCAGTAGGGAGCGCTCTCAAGCAACGACTGCACTTAAATAGCTATGAGAAGTAAAACCAGTAGGGGGTGCTCTAGAGCTAAGACTCCACTTAAGTAGTAATTGGCATTATAATCACTAGGGAGTGGTCTCGAGCATAAGCTACACGTAACTAGCTATGAGAAGCATAACCACTAGGTGGCAGTCTAAACCAAGTCTCCACTTAAGTAGATATGGGCAGTTTAATCACCAGGGCAGCGTTTCCCAACCTTTTAAGTATTTGTGACCTGAGTTTTCATAACAGTTTTATTCGCGCCCCCCTAACATTTTTTTGAAACCCTAATAAAATGTATTCCTATATTTTTTGCTGCCAATACACTGCTACAAGTTTAAAATTTCCCTACGAATAGCGAAATTACGCCACATATGGCAACATTCGCGCCCCCTTTTTTGTTACTTTGTTACTAGGGGGGCGCGCCCCACAGTTTGAGAACCGCTGCACTAGGGGTGCTCTCAGACAAAACTTTACTAAACTAGCCGTGAGAAGTATAACCACTAACAGGTGCTCTAGAGTTAAGAATACACTTAAGTAGATCTGAGCAGTTTAATCACTAGGGGGCGCTCTCAAGCAAAGACTACACCTAACTAGCTATGAGAAATATAACCACTAGGTGGTGCTCTAGAGTTAAGACTACACTTAAGTAGATTTGAGGAATATAACCACTAGGAATCACTCAGCAAAAGAAGATTCCACTTAACTTGCTATGAGGAGTACATCCACTAGGTAGCACCCTAAAGCTAAGACTTCACTTACAGTGCATCCAGAAAGTATTCACAGCGCATCACTTTTTCCACATTTTGTTATGTTACAGCCTTATTCCAAAATGGATTAAATTCATTTTTTTCCTCAGAATTCTACACACAACACCCCATAATGACAACGTGAAAAAAGTTTACTTGAGGTTTTTGCAGATTTATTAAAAATAAAAAAATTGAGAAAGCACATGTACATAAGTATTCACAGCCTTTGCCATGAAGCTCAAAATTGAGCTCAGGTGCATCCTGTTTCCCCTGATCATCCTTGAGATGTTTCTGCAGCTTCATTGGAGTCCACCTGTGGTAAATTCAGTTGACTGGACATGATTTGGAAAGGCACACACCTGTCTATATAAGGTCCCACAGTGGACAGTTCATGTCAGAGCACAAACCAAGCATGAAGTCAAAGGAATTGTCTGTAGACCTCCGAGACAGGATTGTCTCGAGGCACAAATCTGGGGAAGGTTACAGAAAAATTTCTGCTGCTTTGAAGGTCCCAATGAGCACAGTGGCCTCCATCATCTGTAAGTGGAAGAAGTTTGAAACCACCAGGACTCTTCCTAGAGCTGGCCGGCCATCTAAACTGAGCGATCGGGGGAGAAGGGCCTTAGTCAGGGAGGTGACCAAGAACCCGATGGTCACTCTGTCAGCGCTCCAGAGGTCCTCTGTGGAGAGAGGAGAACCATCTCTGCAGCAATTCACCAATCAGGCCTGTATGGTAGAGTGCCAGACGGAAGCCACTCCTTAGTAAAAGGCACATGGCAGCCCACCTGGAGTTTGCCAAAAGGCACCTGAAGGACTCTCAGACCATGAGAAGGAAAATTCTGTGGTCTGATGAGACAAGGATTGAACTCTTTGGCGTGAATGCCAGGCGTCACGTTTGGAGGAAACCAGGCACCGCTCATCACCCAATACCATCCCTACAGTCAAGCATGGTGGTGGCAGCATCATGCTGTGGGGATGTTTTTCAGCGGCAGGGACTGGAAGACTAGTCAGGATAAAGGGAAAGATGACTGCAGCAATGTACAGAGACATCCTGGATGAAAACCTGCGCCAGAGCGCTCTTGACCTCAGACTGAGGTGACAGTTCATCTTTCAACAGGACAACGACCCTAAGCACACAGCCAAGATATCAAAGGAGTGGCTTCAGAACAACTTTGTGAATGTCCTTGAGTGGCCCAGCCAGAGCCCAGACTTGAATCCAATTGAACATCTCTGGAGAGATCTTAAAATGGCTGTGCACCGATGCTTCCCATCCAACCTGATGGAGCTTGAGAGGTGCTGCAAAGAGGAATGGGCGAAACTGGCCAAGGATAGGTGTGCCAAGCTTGTGGCATCATATTCAAAAAGACTTGAGGCTGTCATTGCTGCCAAAGGTGCATCTACAAAGTATTGAGCAAAGGCTGTGAATACTTATGTACATGGGATTTCTCAGTTTTTTTATTTTTAATAAATTTGCAAAAACCTCAAGTAAACTTTTTTCACGTTGTCATTATGGGGTGTTGTGTGTAGAATTCTGAGGAAAAAAATGAATTTAATCCATTTTGGAATAAGGCTGTAACATAACAAAATGTGGAAAAAGTGATGCGCTGTGAATACTTTCTGGATGCACTGTAAGTAGATATGAGCAATATAATCAGTAGAGAGCACTCTCAAGTAAAGACAATACTAAACAAGCTATGTTGAAGTTTACCCACTAGGGGGGTACTCTAAAGCTGATTACACTTAAGTAGATATGAGCAATATAATCACTTGGGGATGCTCACAAGCAGACTTCACCTAACTAGCTATGAGAAATATAACCACTAGGGGGTACTCTAAAGCTAAGACTCAATTTAAGTAAATATGAGCAATATAATCACTAGAGAGCAGTCTCAAGCAAAGACTATAATAAACAAGGTATGAGACATATATCCACAAGGGGGCACTCTAAAGCTGATTCCACTTAAGTAGATATGACAAATATAACCACTAGGAAGCACTCAGCAAACGAAGGTTCCACTTAACTAGCTATGAAGAGAACATCCACTAGGTGGCGCACTCTGACTAAGACTCCACTTAAGTACATATGAGAAGTATAACGACTAGGGGGTGCTCAGCAAACCAAGACTCACTTTAAGTAGATATGAGAAGTAATGCTACTAGGCGCCATTCAGCGGATTAAAATTCTATTTAAGTAGCTATGAGAAATAGAGCCAGTATGGGGTGCTCAACAATCTAAGTAGATACCACAAGTATAGCCACTAGGGGCACTCTACAGCTAAGGCTCTATTTAAGTAGCTATGAGAAGTGTAACCACTAGGAGGCACTCAGGAAACTACTGTAAGACTCCACGTAAGTAGCTATGAGAAGCAGAACCACAAGAGGGTGCTCAGCAAACTAAAACGCAGGTTAAGTAGATAGGAGAGGTGTAATCACTAGGAGGTGCTTTCCAAGTAAAATTACATTTAAGTAGATATGAGAAGTAGAACCACTAGGGGGTGCTCATCATACTAAGATTCAGGTTAAGCAGCTGTAAGAAGTAAACCCAGTAGGTAGCATTCAGCCAATTAAACTCCTCTTAAGTAGGCTATGAGAAGTATAACCACTAGGAAGTACTGAGTGAAAGAAGTTCCCCTTAACTAGCTATGAGGGGTACATCCATTAGGGGGTGCTTTCAAACTAAGACTCAGTTTTAAGTAGCTATGAGAAGTATAACCACTAGGAGGTGCTCTCAGAGAAGCTCACTGCTACACCAGCTTAATGTCTGTTATTCGCCCCTCTTCACTACTCCACTTCTATCTCAAAAGGCTGTTAATCATAATCCCCCCCAGCACAGCCATTGTGTCCCACCTGGCATCTCCTAACCTAACTATTTTCATCATTCTAGAAGACCTGCTATGCAGGAGTACAGGGATTTTGCGTTTTTTGGGTATTGAAACTCACAACCATAGTCTGTGTGTGCAGCTCCATTAATCTTGATGTCCAAATGGTGCCTGAAGCCTGGTCCCTCTTTCCGATTGCACTTTAGATCCACTCTCCCTGTCTTTTGTTCTTCACAGAAGGTTTCTTTAAAGCTTATCACAATGGTGACTCTGCTGTCATGTCTATCAGTTCTTGTCTTTCAATGTCTTTGTGCATTTGATGCTTTAATTGCCATTGGGATTCACTCTTAGGGCATCAATGCCTCCCTCTCTTTCATTGTGCATCTGCTTGTTGTTGTCTCCTTTGTAGGGAATTCTCATGCTGTCTGGTCCAGGGGAAGAGACAAATGATGAACAGACTGATTGATTGGTTTGGTTTAAAGCAGGAGTGTCCATCTCCAGTCCTGGTGGGCCGCAGTGGCTGCAGGTTTTCATTCTAACCATTGTGGCAGGAGCCTGGGGGCCAGACCCTGCCGGGATGCCTGGAAGGACCAGAAGGAGATCTATACGTCCCCTGGGCCACAAGGGGGCAACCGCCCCGGATAGCAAAGGGACCACGGGGAAGTAGTAGGGAAGCTCAAACCCATGGGAGCCCGTGGCTACCGCCAGGGGGCGCCCCAAGCCTCATAAAACCCGGGAGATCTACACTTCCGCCACACCTGGGAAAGTGGAGGAAAGACCTTCCGGAAATGCCCAGAGTGCTTCCAGGTGCTCATGTGGCACTTCCACCACACGAGAAGAACTGCCGGAAGAACGTCAGCAAGCACCAGGAGCACATCAAGCACAGTCAAGGAGCAAGAGTCGGGAGCTGGAGGTGGATGAAGGTCCAGCGACAGGAGGAAGAAAGGCGACCCATGGACATTGGAGAGGCCCGTGTTTAGGGGTGTTTGGTGCGGGAGCACTGTGTGCTGTGCCGAACTGTGTGGGACTATGGGCGAAAATAAACGTGTGTTTTATAACCCTGCTGGTGTTAGTCTGATGGTGTTCGGGCGACCTTTCACACAATCTTCTTAATTAGTGAGCCGTTTTATCTGCTGATTAACTTGTTTTGCCTTCGTTTTATTTGACGCGACTCAGACCCCTTAGTTGTTTCTTTTTCCATAAAGGAGCAGCCAAACAATAATGAGAGACAAACCGAAACGCCAGATGAGGAGGTCACCTGAAAATAAAGAAAGGTGAAGGTCTCGGCCATGTGGGGCTTCTCAGGTCACCAAAACATCTTCATGGTGGTCTTAGAAAAAGCAGAAAATCAACAGTGTGCCGTCCTGCTTGAATTAACATGGCTTCTCATTAAGAAACTGGTTGGAGTGAAAGTGTCTGGAGTTTGACATTCACGTTTAGATGGTCATCTGTTGGCTCGTTTCACATCTCATTTCTGTTTGGTGGCCGTTTAATGAAGAAATGAATCAGAGGACTGAATCCTTAAAATAGGGCTACTAAAATGAAGGGAAAAGGAGTTCATTAACAGTGAAAACTGGTGTAATATGGCACTATATATGTGCCCGACCCGACACAGACTGACAACAGAGGCACATTAAAATAAACAAAAAAGAATTTATTTTCCTTCTTCAGCTGGGGGCCCACGTCCTCCCCGTGTCCCTCAGCCACAACACAGTCCCACAAACCAGAAGTCACAAGCACAAATGAACTCTTCAATTCCTCCACTGCTCCTTGGCCAACTTCGTCCTCCTCCTCCCGACACTGGCTCTCGGAGTGGTGGCTGGTGGCTCCTTTTATAGCTCACCTGGAAGTGCTGCAGGTGCTTGACCACCTGCTTCCGTTTGCACCTCCGGGTATGGATGAACTACGGCCCAGATGGGCCCAGGAACCCCTGCAGTGCCTCCTGGTGGTCACCCAAGATCCCAACAGGTCTTTGGAGAACTCCATCTCCCATGGAGCCCTGCGGGTATCTGAGGCACCAGAGTCACCCAGAGGGGTTGCCAACAAGTGGTCCGGGAGAGGTACTGTGCAGCCCATGCCTGCTCCCCTGGAACAAATACAGAAAGGGGCGTCCCGGCCGGGCACACTGGTCACTGATTAGGAAAAGGGTTAGAATGAAAACCTGCAGCCACTGCGGCCCACCAGGACCAGAGTTGGATACCCCTGGTTTAAAGTATAAGTACCGGTACTAGTATTACTATCAGCATTAGGGTTAGGGTTCATCACCAGTATATCATTTTTTTAGTATTAATAATTGCTGCATCAATCTTCTTAAACTCCCCCCACTTTCACATGGGGTCTCTGTATCAGACCCTGACACCCCCCCCCCCTCACCTGTTGTACCCTTTCTCGCCTGACACCCCTTACCCCTTAGGTTCTCCGTCACACAGTCCACATACGTTCTCTTTAGTCATCCTCTTCACCTCCATCCTAACTGTAATGTACTTTAATATATAATATTTTGACATTCATTTGCAAATTGTCATTTAGGAATTAATGTAAACAGCAATAAAGTAACAGCAATAAGAATAAGATAGAAGATGAGTGCATTCTCAATAAACAGAGTGCCAGTCCTTCTGCTCAGTTTCAGTAAGACACACTATTGACCCCTTGCTGCCATCTAGTGGATATGTGGTGCTATTAATTTAGTGGTGTTTAAAGACGCCTTTAGCCTTTATATATAGATGTTGAAAATCTAAAATAATTTTAGGTTGTATTCAGAGTGAAACTATAATAGGAAATAACTGTGAAGTTTTGTAGGACTAGGTGTGCTGGTCCTCAGGTGATGTGAAATTTAATTTTATATCTATAGATTATTATTATCATCACTGCTGCTTTCAGAGCATCATGATGTCACTGAGGTCTGCACCCTTTTAGCTAAAGTATGGTGACTTAAGAGGGTGACAAGAAAGGTTTCTAATGATATAAGCAAAGAAGATGAAATGTAGACGGGGAACAAGGAAAATCAGAACCAAAAGTCAAGCAGATTAGTTTTTAAGTTTAAACCCGCTAACCAAAAATTGAGCCACCAAAACCAAGGGGCAGATTTCTAAAGTTGGGAAGTTAATTACTCACAAGCTTGGATGACAATATGGCTGCCAGTGCTGAGCTTTGAACCGATCACATTAATGATGTCAGATGTCAGCCATGCCCCCTGGTAGCTGGGTGCCACATCTTGGCAGTAGGACTCATGAAATGGAGATGCCCATATACAGAACAAGAGGGTGTTGTTGACAAAGAACACAGATTATAAGAACATAAAGGTATCTGAAAAATGAGAGGAGACCATTCAGTCCTTCATGCTTGTTTGTTTAGCTGTCCCAATATCTCCTCCAGATCCTTCTTTAAAGGTAATCAAGGTTTCTGCTTCAATTCCATGTCTCAGTAGTGCACTTCCACACCTCTTTGACTAAAGACATGTCTTCCTGGCTGCATTCGTCCTTCGCTCACTTCTGGCCAGCCTTCCTTGTCCTTTCACTACCATGACAGGAATGTTGTCACCACCGTGCTTCACTGTAAAGATGACATTAGGCAGGTGATGAGAAGTTCCTGGTCTTCATCAGACATTATGCTTAGAGTTCTGCTCACAAACTTTAATGTTTGTCTCATCAGACCCCAGAATCTTCCTCCTCATGTTCTCAGAGACATTTCCAAGGGGCCTGTCATATTCCATCTAGCAAATATACCATAACCGCCTGACTGATGGAATGCTGCTGAGATGTTTGTCTTTCTGACAGCTTCTACCATGTCATCAAAGGGCTTCTGAAGCTCTTTTAGAATCACTATTGGGTTCTCGGTCACCTCACTAACCCAAAGCCTTATTTTCCAGTAACTCTGTTTGATCAGGTGGCCATCTCTAAGAAGACTCATGGTGGTTGCATATTTTTTCCATTTCATGATTAGTGAGCAACCTGTGCTCCTGAGAAGACTCAAAGCTTTAGAAATCATTTTACCCCCTTGCACTGAACTATGCCTCACCACAGTTTGATCATGGAGGACTACAGAGAGTTCCTTTGACTCCATGGCTTGGTTTATGTCCTGACATGCAGTGTGAATACCTTCTATACGGAGGTACATGTGTGCCTTTTCCAATTCAGTTTGCCACAGGTGGACTCCAATCAGGTTCTAGAAACATCCCAAGGAGAACTGAAGCTAACAGTGGGCACCTGAGCACAATCTGGAGTGCCACGGCAAAGGTTCTTACATGAATGGATTTCAGCTTTGGATTTTTTGAATACATTTGCAAACATTTTTGAAAGCGTATTTTCATTTCTGGATTATTGAGAGCATATTGATAGGCAGAAATGTCAAATGTATTCTTTTACGTTAAATCTACATTACAATAAAGTGCAGAAAGTGAAGGGGTCACAATACTATCTGAATCCAGAGTATTGTATATCTGAAGAACTCATGCCCAAATAGAAAGACCACCAACGACCCCCCCCCCCCCAAAAAAAAAAAAAATAGGGGGCTAGTGCATTATGCAATTCAGTTAAGTTCAATTTCTTTTCATATAGCGCTCTTCTCTAAGCGTAGGCTTAACGCACTTTAACAAGTTTATAGTTAAAATGCAATTACCACTCTACCAATGTCTAATTACAAAATACACACACATAAAGATACAGATCGGGTAAAACACACAGTTAAACACACTCTGGGTTAGTCTAACTGTTTGTATAGTACAAGCATGAACGCTGCTACCAGTCTGTTATTTTGTACTAATTATTATCGCTTTAAGGGCTGTTCAGTCCCTGTACGATCGGTGCCAGAGCTTGGTCCGCATTGCCGGCAGTAAGTCGTACCCGTTTCCAGTGAGAGTTGGACTCCGCCAGGGCCCTTTGTCACCGATTCTGTTCATAACTTTTATGGACAGAATTTCTAGGCGCAGCCAGGGTGTTGAGGGGGTCCGGTTTGGTGGGCTCAGGATTGGGTCACTGCTTTTTGCAGATGATGTTGTCCTGTTTGCTTCATCAGGCCGTGATCTTCAGCTCTCTCTGGATCGGTTCGCAGCCGAGTGTGAAGCGGCTGGGATGAGAATCAGCACCTCCAAATCCGAGACCATGGTCCTCAGCCGGAAAAGGGTGGAGTGCCCTCTCAGGGTTGGTAGCGAGATCCTGCCCCAAGTGGAGGAGTTCAAGTATCTCGGGGTCTTGTTCACGAGTGAGGGAAGAATGGAGCGTGAGATCGACAGGCGGATTGGTGTGGCATCCGCAGTAGTGCGGGCATTGCATCGGTCTGTCGTGGTGAAAAAGGAGCTGAGCCGCAAGGCGAAGCTCTCAATTTACCAGTCGATCTATGTTCCTACCCTCACCTATGGTCATGAGCTATGGGTAGTGACCGAAAGAACGAGATCGCGAATACAAGCGGCTGAAATGAGTTTCCTCCGCAGGGTGTCTGGGCTTTCCCTTAAAGATAGGGTGAGAAGCTCAGTCATCCGGGAGGGGCTCAGAGTAGAGCCGCTGCTCCTCCGCATCGAGAGGAGTCAGATGAGGTGGCTTGGGCATCTGATCAGGATGCCTCCTGGACGCCTCCCTGGTGAGGTGTTCCGGGCACGTCCAACCGGGAGGAGGCCCCGGGGAAGACCCAGGACACGCTGGAGGGACTATGTCTCTCGACTGGCCTGGGAACACCTTGGGATTCTCCCGGAAGAGCTAGAAGAAGTGGCCGGGGAGAGGGAAGTCTGGGCATCTCTGCTCAAGCTGCTGCCCCCGCGACCCGACCTCGGATAAGCGGGAGACAATGGATGGATGGATGGATATTATCGCTTTTAGCAGTAATATTGGCAACTTGCTGAGAACGATATCAGATTTCACTTTTACTGTAATCAGCGCCCTTTTGCAGCCCTAGGCGGGGTGGACGGATGTCGCCTCTTGTTATCTATAGTGGACAGTCGCTATTATTGGACCTCGCGGACCTTTTCGAACCCCCTCGCGCGCCCCTTTGTGTATATACCGCGCACATTAAAATTGAACGCGCGCTCAAATGGCGTACCGAGCATGCGCGCTTTTACTTTCGTAAATGGCGCCCAGCGGGTAACTGCGCCCACTCAGTATCATCAGAGTTCGATGACCGGTCCCCCTCGGTGTCCGAGCTGACTCCTAACTTTCATAAATGGCGCCCCTTCGTCGCCCATGGCGTCTGCCAGTGTCGCCTAATGCATTGAACGGCTCTGACTGTAATAGTTTTAGCATTTGCAACATTGTTGTCGTTGTATAATTTTTTTGAGTTATGTAATCCCTCACTTTATTTTCTAAATGATTGTTGTAAATACGTTCTGATGCCTCCGCCCGCATTCATATATTTATTTTCTGAAAGGATACATGAGGCAATAAAGTTCCTTTGGCTTAAAAAGAATTTAAACATAAATGTTGTTGCTTACACAGCAGATTTAGCATTCTTTTAAGCAACATAAAAATGTCAGACAAATGGGAACAAATCCTCAGCAGTGCTGGAAGCCGTCTCCTTTCAGTTAAAGCAAAGTCATCGACGCGTAGCGCGGAGAGGCCGTCAAACATGCGGGAGTCACGTTGGGTGTCCGCCGCTCGCGAGCGCATTTCAGCACCAGAGGAGCGGACAACTCCCGACACGGCATTCACGTTTCACAGAGTCAGAGATGGTGGGGGTTTGGTGGGGGGGGGGGTTTGGTGTGTGTGTGATAGAAACAGCGTCACATGGAAAGAAATGAAGAAGAAACGAGGTTAGGGCATAGAAATAAAGTGACATTTCAAAAACGAAATAACAGAAGTGTATCAGCCCATTTGTTTACATGAATGTCAGTGTCGCATCGTGCCATGTTGGATTGCAGTACGCATTGACCAGGCACGGGACTTAACCCTCAGACCACTCTTCGCGTTTATGTTTTGGTTTAAATTTGTGTATTCAACGGACATTTTCATCCATATTGGTTGAAAGATCACGAATGCATGATGATAATCG
The DNA here is from genome assembly GCF_900747795.2 of Erpetoichthys calabaricus. NCBI lineage: Eukaryota > Metazoa > Chordata > Cladistia > Polypteriformes > Polypteridae > Erpetoichthys > Erpetoichthys calabaricus. Next base: position 178,129,734 of record NC_041402.2, on the reverse strand, counting down.
TGAAGCAAACAGAGCTCTCTTAATAGATGAAATGTACGCCTCTTCGAATTGAACTGAATTGCCGAAAATCCGCTCGCATGCACAGTCCATAGGGGTGTCCAGCGTGAGACAGTCCGCAGCCCCAGCTTTCATATTTAGACCGATGTCTTTATATATATATATATATATATATATATATATATATATATATATATATATATATATATATATATATATATATATAGGGGAGAGGGCATTAGTAAGGCAGAAACTCGACCCAGCTTCCCTCAGGCTGCCATGCCTCTGATCTTATCTACACACACACACACAAAAGAAACCTGCTCTGTATTTACACAACATGTGCTTTTCAGATCACTGGCTATAATTTGTAATCTGCTGAGCTCTAAATTGGTATTTATGTGTTCCTTCTCTTTCACTATCTGAGGCACCATCAAACAGAGCCGTTTCATCCCTGCCTGCCACAGACATCATTTAGAAGCAAAGCTGTTTGTTCTTTTCTTTTGCATTCAAGGCAAACTTGTCTTCTGTGAACCCTCCTTATTCCCACATGCTGGGCGGAACAGCATTAGGGTTAATTTTGTTTTATTTATTCATTTATTTTTCCCCTTGCCTATCCAGATTCATATACGCAGAGGGATAAATTCAAAGTAGAGGGTTTAACACATTTAAAAAATCGAAAATAATGGTCCAAACAGAAAGCAAAAAATGAGACATTGTAGTATTAAATGGGGAAAGAGTGAATAAACGCTCCAGGGCGTCTCCACAGATGAAATAAAACCAACGATCTTTGACTTGTTTGTAACGTCTTGCAAGAGACAGCGGCTGTAAAAAGTCTCACCAACTCTGTAAAAACCCGTAATGTCACATGTTTCAAGTTTTCGGCAAATTGAGAAAATGATGTCTCCCTTGCAATTAATGATCTCCAGATTTCATTTTTCCTGAGCTTCACATACACATCATTGTTCTCCTTTCACAAATGAACAACAGCTGTCATTTAAATCACTCAGGCGCAGCCTTTAAATCACGTGATCGTAATCCGACGTTTTCATTGGTAGGCGGTCTTTCCTCATTGGTCGGTGGAGTTGCAGTATGTGAGATACTGTGTGTTCATACTTGCTGCTTCCATCGTGCTCTGAGCGGAATGAAGACATATTTGGCCATCACCACTACCTTATAACATCAGGAAAGACACAGTAACTCCAAAAACGACAAAATAAAACTCAATTTTGAAAAAAATGGCAGTTAATTGGTTTTTCCATCGCACATAAGAAGTATTTATCTCCTTGTAAGTTTTCATAGTTTATGATTTAATACATTTAATTAATTATATTTATATAGCATATTTCTAATCTGTTCAAAGCACTTTGCCACTTCAACCACCAAAGTGCCACATCCACCTGGATGATGTGATGGCAGCCATTTTTTTGGGCCAGTCTACTCCCCACACATTTAACTATTAGGTGGTGAATGGTTAGCAGTGATAGGGACAATAGGGGGCCAGGATGGACAAGGCTGTGGTGGGCACGTTAGTCAGGACATAGAGAAAAGCCCGATGCCCAGAGATGCACAGAGAGTCGGGACCTCCAAATCACACAGATAAGTACAGTGTCCCCATCACTTCACTGGGACGTTGCTCCCTGCTGGCCTTCACCAACACTTCTTCCAGGCAGCAACCCAAGCTTGACCTAGATGGTCTCCCATCCAAGTGCTGGCCAGGACCCTTCATTGAATTTGTCTTTTTTGAAATTGATCGAATGGAAAAAGACTCTTTAATGTCGAAATGAAAATGGATTTGTGCAAAGCATTCTAAATTAATTACAGATATGAAACACAAAACAAAGACCCCCATAAGTATTCACCGCCTCAGGTTAGTATTTAGTAGATGACAGCCATGAGAGCTAAGAGTCTGTGTGCTCAGGTCTCTCACTCTCAGAGCTGCCCCCTTTCTTCTTCTTCTTCTTCTTATTAAAACTGCTCATCTTCACCAGGTCTCATGTCGACTGTGAGTGAACAGCCTTCTTCAAGTCCAGTCATAAATTCTCCATTCGAGAGCAGGGCTCTGACTCAGCCAATTTCAGGACATTCACAATGTTGTTTTGGAGCCATTCGTGTGTAGCTTTGGTTTCATGCTTGGTGTTATTGTCTTGCCGGAAAACAAATTCTTCTTCCAGGGTTCAGGCTTCCTACAGACTCCATTAGGCCTTCCTCCAGGATTTATTCATATTTTGCTGCATTTATTTTATCTTCACAAACCTTCCAGGGCCTGCTACAGAGAAGCATCCCCACAGCCCGATGCTGACAGCACCTCGCTTCATAGTGATGAAGAGGTGCTTTTGAAAATGTGTGCTGTTCACGCACGGCATTTACTCTGATGGCCAAAAATCTCCATTTTGGTCTCATCAGACCACAGATTCTTCTTCCTGCTGACTTCAGAGTCTCCTGCATCCTTTCTGTCGAGATGCTCTGTGCTCCTTTTCTCTTTAGAGCTGTGACGGGTGAAGCACATGGGCAGTCGTTGTCTTCACAGTCTCCCCAATCTCAGCCACTGTAACTCCTTCAGAAATCTCCAAGGTCTCCTAATGGCCTCCCTCACACGTCTTCTTCAGTTTTTGTGGGTGGTCTGCTCTAGTAGATTTATAGCTGAGCCGTACTCTTTGAATTACCTGGTGTGGCGGATGGCTAGGGACCTTACCCTGCCGGGACGCCTCCATGCTGTAAGGACTGGGGGAGGGAGCGTATCCAGATCATTACCTTCCCCGGAGCGCTAGGTGGCAGCCCCCCTGGGTTGCAGAGGTGCCTCAGACTCCCGCAGGGCTCCATGGGAGTTGGAGTTGGATGCAGCCCTGTTGGGATCCATGGGCTCCACTAGGGGGTGCTACAGCCGCTGCTGCACCAAACCCAGAAGTGCTGCTGGAAATGCATCAATGAGCTCCTGGAGCGCTTCTGGGAGCCTTATAAAATGGGCCAGAAGCCACTACTCAGAGAGCCAGAGTTGGGAGGAGGAAGACGAAGCTTTTTTTTTTTTGTTGTTCTTTATTTCTCCTTATACAATTTCTTGTATTAGGAATTTGTTCGTTTTCACATACCCCTTGGGGTCAGAGTGCAGGGTCAGCCATTGTACAGAGCCCCTGGAGCAATTTTAGCTTAAGGGTCTTGCTCAAGGGCCCAGCAGAGTAAGATCTCCTTTGGCTGTGACAGGGATTCGAACTGGCAACCTTCTGGATACCAGCACAGATCCTTAGCCTCAGAGCCACCACTCCGCCCTATAAAGCTTGACGGGAGCAGTGGAGAAGAAAAGAGAAAGAGAGAAGAAGAGAAAGAAGAAGAATTTGTGCCTGTGAGACTGTGCAGGACTTGTGGGAAACGGGGAAAGTGTTTACCACAAGGGAAAAAGAAAAAAAATCAAATATGTGTGCCCTAAACTTGTGTCCCACACATTTCCGTGTCGGGTAGGGGTGGTGGTGCCCGCCCTAGAGGTCCACACTGGATATTCAGTGACTTGGATGTTTTCTTGTCTCCTTACCCTGACTTGTGCCTTTCACAGATTTGCTCAGAGTGTTCTTTTGTCTTCATTGTGTAGTGTGACAGATGGCCAGGGCCATTACCCAGCTGGGATGCCGGCTGGTTGAAAGGACTGAGGGAGAAGACCACATTTGAGTTATTGTCTTCCCCCAGGACACTAGAGGGCAGCCCCCGCCCCCCAGCCCCCCAGGTTTCTGTAGCACCAAAGATGCCCACAGGGCATGTCGGGAGTTGTAGTTTGGATCAGCCCTGTTGGCTTTCGTGGGCGCCGCCAGGGGGTGTTGCAGGTGCAGGTGAGTCATTAGAGGAACCAGAAGTGCAGCTGGAAGAAGGTCGAGAAACACCTGGAGCACTTCCTGGTGTGCCATAAAAGGAGCCACCTCACCGCCAGTCAGAGAGCTGGAGTCGGAAGGTGGAGGACAAAGCTTGAAAGGAGGAGTGGAAATGACAGAAGAAGGAAAGAGAGAGAGAGAGAAAAAGAAAGAGAAAAGGAAGAAGGGCTGTGTTATATTATATAGTATTGTGCTGGGTACTGTGCTGTCAAGTGGGGTGCAACAGAAAATGCTTCCCCACCTGAATAAAACGTGTGCTGTATTGATGTGGTGTTTGGGGGTTGGGGAGCAGTACGCCCCCTGGTGGTTCACAGTAGGTTAGTCCACCATACTGACTCTCCACAAGTTGGCCCTTCCACATTCAACAGCATTCAGATGACTATCAGTAGAAACCTTTGACAGGTGACCTCCATTAGACTAATTTTGGGGCTTCTGCAGAGATGATTTAGGGGTGTCATGTTAAAGGGGGTGGGGGGCACCTTATGTGATCAATTATTTCATGTCTTAAATTTGTAATTCATTGAGAGCACCTGCAGAGATCTGTTTTCATGCTGACATTAAAGACGGACTGTCAAAAAAGCCAAATGAACTTCACTGTGGTTTAATGTTTCAAGAAAATGTGAAGACTTTTTCAAGTGCTGTTCCAGAGCAGTTATTTGCTAATTTCTAGAACTGAACAAGTGAGTTGACTTGCTCAGGCTCATGCTGCTGCTGCTACACTGAAGCTTGCAGTTCAATGCGTTATCCACCAGGGGGCTACACTGCTTATAAACGTGACTTATAGGTAGTACCGACTGAAGCCCATTAGTAGCACTAGGCGGAGTTGACAGATGTCACCCCTCATTGCCCATTAGGGGTAGTCGGTATTATTAGACCTCAACAACCTGTTTGTCCCCCTCATTAATCAGAATATGCTCCTTTAATAACAGAAGCAGTGCCCCTTTGTGCATATACCACAGACATTAAAGAGCGCGTGCCCCCCTTGGTGTAAGGGGCAGGCACACTTTTACTTTCATAAATGGCTCCTGGCGGGTAATGGCACCCATTCATTATCATTTAGAGTTTGACGACTGAGTGTTGGGGGGACCCCCTTGACTTTACTTTCATTAATGTTGCCCACTCAGTATCATCAGAGTTCAATGACCGCAGACCTTAAGAATACACATCGCAGACACTGTCATCATACTGTGCATCCAGAAAGTATTCACAGCGCATCACTTTTTCCACATTTTGTTATGTTACAGCCTTATTCCAAAATGGATTAAATTCATTTTTTTCCTCAGAACTCTACACACAACACCCCATAATGACAACATGAAAAAAGTTTACTTGAGGTTTTTGCAAATTTATTAAAAATAAAAAAATTGAGAAAGCACATGCAGCACCTCTCAAGCTCCATCAGGTTAGATGGGAAGCGTCGGTGCACAGCCATTTTAAGATCTCTCCAGAGATGTTCAATCGGATTCAAGTCTGGGCTCTGGCTGGGCCACTCAAGGACATTCACAAAGTTGTCCTGAAGCCACTCCATTGATATCTTGGCTGTGTGCTTAGGGTCGTTGTCCCGCTGAAAGATGAACCGTCGCCCCAGTCTGAGGTCAAGAGCGCTCTGGAGCAGGTTTTCATCCAGGATGTCTCTGTACATTGCTGCAGTCATCTTTCCCTTTATCCTGACTAGTCTCCCAGTCCCTGCCACTGAAAAACATCCCCACAGCATGATGCTGCCACCATCATGCTTCACTGTAGGGATGGTGCCAGGTTTCCTCCAAACGTGACGCCTGGCATTCACACCAAAGAGTTCAATCCTTGTCTCATCAGACCAGAGAATTTTCCTTCTCATGGTCTGAGTGTCCTTCAGGTGCCTTTTGGCAAACTCCAGGCGGGCTGCCATGTGCCTTTTACTAAGGAGTGGCTTCCGTCTGGCCACTCTACCATACAGGCCTTATTGGTGGATTGCGGCAGAGATGGTTGTCCTTCTGGAAGGTTCTCCTCTCTCCACAGAGGACCTCTGGAGCTCTGACAGAGTGACCATCGGGTTCTTGGTCACCTCCCTGACTAAGGCCCTTCTCCCCTGATCGCTCAGTTTAGATGGCCGGCCAGCTCTAGGAAGAGTCCTGGTGGTTTCGAACTTCTTCCACTTACGGATGATGGAGGCCACTGTGCTCATTGGGACCTTCAAAGCAGCAGAAATGTTTCTGTAACCTTCACCAGATTTGTGCCTCGAGGCAATCCTGTCTCAGAGGTCTACAGACAATTCCTTTGACTTCATACTTGGTTTGTGCTCTGACATGAACTGTCAACTGTGGGACCTTATATAGACAGGTGTGTGCCTTTCCAAATCATGTCCAATCAACTGAATTTACCACAGGTGGACTCCAATGAAGCTGCAGAAACATCTCAAGGATGTTCAGGGGAAACAGGATGCACCTGAGCTCAATTTTGAGCTTCATGGCAAAGGCTGTGAATACTTATGTACGTGTGCTTTCTCAGTTTTTTTATTTTTAATAAATTTGCAAAAATCTCAAGTAAACTTTTTCCACGTTGTCATTATGGGGTGTTGTGTGTAGAATTCTGAGGAAAAAAATGAATTTAATCCATTTTGGAATAAGGCTGTAACATAACAAAATGTGGAAAAAGTGATGCGCTGTGAATACTTTCCGGATGCACTGTACCTCTATGATCCGAGGGGGAGGGCGTGCCCCTTCACTTCCATTAACAGCTGCCTATGTCACCTAATGGTCCGATTCTGCTAACAGGTAAGATTCCATTAAAGCCTTGACAAAACTAAATAGCTGGCTCTGGGTGATGCAGAATGGCACTTGTCACACTACAGCCACTGGAAGGCCATTCTGCTTTTTTTTTTTGTAATTGTGTGCATGTTTCTAAAGCTGGCACCCTTAGAATGACGTGACTCACTCAAGGTCACAAAGTGACACAAGATTGACATCTCACAGTTCAACACCTTCCCCTCTAGGGGCCACGTTGCCAGCACGATGGACTTTGCAGAATGCAGCGCGACTATTTTTATGCTTTCACAGGCGGTGCAATGGGACGGGTAATTCAGTCGGAGGTCACACTATGAAACCTGCAAACTGCGGTTAACTGTTCCACAATTTCACCGCTGCAGTGCCTGCCAATGTGACATTCAGGTCCCTTTTGATTTTATTGCTATATGATGTTCTGGCCAGAGGAGTGACTCATTCATGATCACACTATGAGACTAAAAAAAGAGCCAGCAACACTCAGGTTTACTGTTCACAATCCTGGCCTCTAGAGGGCAGCACTACATACCCATGTGACTTGTAAACCGTCGTGTCAAAGATGAGTCAAGAGCCGTAAAAATATTCGGGGCAGCCACCCGTATAATTTTCCTGGCTGCAAAATGGACATTTTTTTTAGCACGGATGTGTACTGGTTTGATTCCAAAATAAAACTGATTGGTGAGGTTGAAATGGTGGGTTTGTTAAAGTGCGACAGAGGAAGTGAGGTAGTTATGTCCAGAACCAGAAGTGACGTCATCGGACTCATGACCTGAAGGGGGTGTCTTCTGGACCGGAAGTGATGTTGTGGAGCTCTTGACCGGAAGTGACGTCATGGGGACCAGGCAGAATTTTTCGTAATGGGTCTGCATTGGAAAAAGAGAATGGATCAGTGCCCCTCGCCACCCCCTGGTCTGCCATGGAATGACTTTCCTTCAAGCCCTTTAGCTGCCTCTAGTGCGCACGTGTGTGACAGTGGTTATGCCACTCGTTTACACGGTGAGACAACACTTGGGATCTGAGCTGTAACTTTGGGGTTTGTAATTCAACAATCTGACCTCCAGAGGGCGCTGTCCTTTGAAATCACAAAGAGTGTGCTACATATGAGCTTGAAATTCTATCAGGGTAACTTAACAATGCAGTGGTGGGAATGGAAGTTAGAACATTCTAGTTTACATTTCAGCACTTAAGCCGCCACTAGAGGGCCACACTGCCCATCCATGTTATTTCATTTTTTAATGACATTACTGCCCCCTTCAAGGTGAAGTAGCCCACTAAGAGTCACAAACTGAGGCAATGAAGGGGATGGGATCAGGGCAATTCAACACTTGAGCCACTAGAGGGCCACACTGCCCATCCAGTCAGTCATTTTCTAACCTGCTTATTCATGAACAGGGTCACTGGAGGTCTTGTGGAGTCTATCGCAACTAGCATAGGGCACAAGGCAGGAACAAACCCTGGACAGGGTGCCAGTCTATCACAGGGCAAACAAACACACACTAGTCACCAATTCATCTAACCTATACGACCTGGGACAGGGAGAGGAAATCTGAGCACATGGAGGAAACCCACACAGACACGGGGAGAACGTGCAAAATCCATGCTGGGGGGACCTTACTGCAAGGCAGCAATGCCACCACTGTGCCACCCTGCCACCCATTGCCCATCTAGGCTATCATTATTAATAATTTATTTATTTGTTTAATGCTTTCATGGCGATCTGAGAGATGAAGTTGGCTACCTAAGAGTCACACAGCGAAGCCGTGGTGAGGATGGAACCTGCAACTGTTGTAGGCTTCACCTCGGGCTCAAGTTTCCTTTCTCTTTATTGATTTCTTGTATTGTTCTGGATTTATTATTTTAGGTTATTCCATATGTTTCGGTTGACCTCCCTCTGGCTATGTACTGGCCTAGAGAAGAGGATCTCAGCAGTGGTGCATTGTATTTGGAAGGCGCCGTCGTTTCTTTTTCTTTGTATGGATTTTCTGATTATTTTCTGCTCTGGTTTCTGGATTCTGATCGTGGATTGTCTCTTGTCATCTGTGGATTGCCTTTCAGGTAACTCTTTTTCTACTTTCTTAAGAATTTTCGCTATATTTTTTGCTATTTTTCAATATGTATTCTTATGAAGGGAGAACCAAAAAAAATCCCAAATCCCAAAAAAAAAAAAAAAAAAAACGCTTACCTCAGTTCCATTTTAGGTCGCCTCCATAATACTCACCTTGAGATGAAATCCGCTTCTTCCACTCCCAGAATATTTTCCTGTACTCAGGGCGTGTTGTTAATGGTGATAGCTATTTAGAAATTCTGCAAAATGACTTTATTCCTCAACTTGAACAATTGGGACTGATGGAGAATATGGTGCTCCTTGTCATTTTGCTTTGCATGTTAGACAGTTTCTACATGAGAAATTCCCTAACAGATGGATTGGAAGAGGTGGACCATTTTCTTGGCCTCCACGTTCGCCAGATTTGACTCCATTGGATTTCTTTTTAAGGGGACATGTGAAAATGAATATTTATTCAACCAAACCTCGATCTTCAAAAGACTTGCAAGCTAGGAAAACTGATGTGATTGCTGGTAATTCAGCTTGATAATGTTTTCCAAAAACTACAGAATCGTATTACCCTTTGTATTAGTAATGATGGTGGACATGTTGAAAATTAACAAGAACAATAAAAAAGTGTAAGTGTTTCTTCTGTCTAATCCCTTTTACAAATTCTTTCTGTCACATATACTTACAAATATACAACTGTTTTAAATTGCACACGGACTTTATGGACACCCTGTATAACGAATAAAGAATAGGCCCGAGGACAGAAGCCTGAGGCTCTAGCCCTGGCACCGCCTTCCACTGGCGTGTTAGCCAACCCAGTCCTGCGCCCTCGGTGGCCCCGTCTCTTTAAACTGAGCCGCTGCCTCTCTGAGCCACAGTGCCACTTACTTATCCCAGCGATGCGCCTCCCTAAAGATTAATTTTCCTCCGCTGGATTTAATTTTTGAACAATTAACTAAATGAGCTGCCACTTCTCTCTAAGAAATTTCTCTATTGAATATACGGCCCCTGAGACTCTGGTCCATGTGCCAACAAATTAAGATAATGAAATAAATTTAAAAAAAGAAAAAAAAGAGAAAACATTTAAACTTCCTCATATCTTCATAATTGGAGTCTCTTTTGTTTTTTTAATACTTTGTGCATGGGGGGGGGGGGGGTGGGGGGCTTCAAATCCTACATGTAAGGAAAGAAAAAACTACAAATTCAATGAAGACGGGCAAAGTGTCAGCTGGGCAAACCCCACGTGCTGAACGACTGCGGGACAGGCACAGCGCTAAGTGCCACGCATGGACACGCCGGGCGGCACGGTATGCTGGCAACAGATATGAGTGGAAATCCAGTGACAAGGAGCATGGCAGAGACACTTATTAATGTGATGACATGACAGATGAGAGCGTCTTTGGGGAGGAGAGGATCTGCACATCACCGACAGACAGGCAGGCAGGCAGGCTTCATATCTTCGGGGAATTGTAAACGCTTACTCGTGTAGACCGTCTTACGGCGCCGTGATCTTTATCAAATGCGCATATACGAGAGGAAGCCTGCATTCTGTTTGACACCAGCGATCCAAACTGCCATTCGTGTCGGACCGCCGATAAACTAGACGGCACGCTTTAAAGCCCACCTGGCTTGGCTTGGCTGGCTGGCTTGCACATGCGCACTCTCATCGTGAAACGTCACCTGAGGCTGTCGGGGTGTCTACGTGCGCCCGTTGCTGCCATAAACACGAACGCCTTATTAAATGTCTCGTTACTTCCCCGGCTCAGAGTTTCTTATTTCTCTTGTTGTGGTTTGTTGAGAGCTCCATTTTGCTGTGAGTAGCTACGCGCAAGATGGCGATTTATAGACACTAAAGAGAAAGGTGGATTTTCAAATGATCGGAAGATGAGATTTAGTCAGGTATCTGAGGCAAATGCTGTACCGAAACGTTCCAAACACTAAGAAAAAGTCAAAAATCGCTAATCAAAAAATTAATTCAATTGACCTGGCAAAAATACCTGAAATAAATGCGCACCAACAATTACGTTTTTTATCCTTAATCACAGATGATCCGGGAAATGCACTTGCTCTGGTGACGTCACACGTGCCGTGCTGTATTTCCGGTTCAATCTGGGTGACATCATCATGTTAAGGGTCTTAGTCAGCTTCTAATGAGGCACCCCCTGTTTTTGTCACCTTCTTGGCACGTTTTGCAAGATGTCATAATCTAAGGTGACCAGAAATTTTTTGGGCCAATCCGGGGACATGGGGGGTTGGTGGCTACAATCTACAGATCACGAGTAGGGATTCTAAACACTACAGAGTACAAAGTGAAAGTTTATCACGTGATTTCTCGCCAAAGTTGCAGGATGCTGTAAAGCATAACCTCCGTCAAAACACCACGCATGTGCGCCGACTTCAAATTATCGTGGTGATGAGATACATTCAAAAAAGTGGACCAGCTGAAACCGGGGACAAAATCTTAAACCGGGGACAAAACAGGGACATGTTTCTGAGTGGGGACAGTTGTCCGAAAAAGGGGACTGTCCCCGGAAAACAGGGACGGATGGTCACCTTACTTAATCGTAGTGGCACAGTGGTCCCCCCCCCCCCTCGAGTTTTCAAGTGTGATGGTAGACATTGTGGTTCGAGAAAGGAACTGCACGTCACCACGGGAAGATGTTGGTGCTGCCAACCCCGATTGTTCCCGTTTAATTCCAAACAAAAAAATCTATGGGTCAACTTGACGAAAATTAGGGCCGCCATGCGCACCTGTAGAAAGATCTCCCCAAATTAGACTTCCGTCAGGGAAAGTAACGGAAGGAAATCCATCCTGTGAACACATCCTTCTGGCAGCAGTGGGATTTATAGGTCGGAGACCGGAAGTGGCGGAGTCACTTGCCCTCACTGGGAGTCTTCTCTGTGCTGCAGAAGGGAACCGCAGAGGAGAAGGTTAGCATTTGCACCCCCTCTTGACCCGGAGCAGTACTACATACCTTAGGTGAGCCAAGAGAGTGGTCCACAGATGTGCATGCAGGACAACATACATAATAATGGAGAGCTGAGGGTGGGACCCCCTTGAGTTTCGATCACTGTGATACCTGTATATTGTCACCAGTAGAGGGGTCCCCCTTGGAGCTTTGAGACAACATTTTTTTGTATCAATGAGCAGGGCAGAGGGAGGTCCCCTTTATAGTTTTGATCATGATGATATTCATACATTAGGTTGGAGAATGGGGATGGGTTTCACCTTGAAGGTCAGAGCTGGAGGTGTTGATACACAACCACTTACTGCCAGTTTACCAATACAAACAAAAGGAATAAAGCAATTATGACACAACAGGCCACTTCAAGCCCTCATCCTAGGGTGACCCTATACTCCCTCTCAGACTTTTTGCTATTTAGTCCTGAACAAAGTGTCCCAAATCCCAACTATACAATACAATACAATACAATACAATACAATACAATACAATACAATACAATACAATACAATTTATTGTTGTATAGCCCAAAATCACACAAGAAGTGCCACAATGGGCTTTAACAGGCCCTGCCTCTTGACAACCCTCCAGCCTTTACTATCTACGAAGACGAGGAAAAACTCCAAAAAATAATGGAAGAAATCTTGGGAAAGGCACTTCAAAGAGAGACCCCTTTCCAGGTAGGCTGGGTGTGCAGTGGGTGTCAAATAAAAGGGGTAAATACAACACAATACACAGAACAGAACACAAGTAATCCTCTATACGACACAATAGAAAACAATAGAAATATTAAAGTACAGAGGAGAATTTAACAGTAGATGATATCACAGAATAGGATTTGGATTTGTTTAGAGTCCTGGAGAACCTCGGCCATCAAGCTGCTTCCTCCTATTGGCCATTCCACAGCTGAGTCAGTGCTGGGCCAGCCAATCCGATGAAAGGACCCCTGCGATTCTCCATCAGAGACGACTTTATCTTAGACAGGCCGGACAACTTGGCAGGTGGGCAGTGGGCACCAAGTGGCACATTTGAGTACTGAGAAGAGAAACAGAATAGGTGAGGGTTAGTAACAAATTCTAACTATCATGTTACTTATGTTTAAATGCTAATGACTAACAACAGAGATTCAGTCTGTACAGTTTATCAGCAGCTCTAGTCAGGGTGTGCTAAACTGAAGTAGTGAGTCTTCAGCCTGAGAGTGAAGGGGCATCTCTTATAGTAGCAGGCAGACCATTCCACAGTTTAGGGGCCCTGTAACTAAAAGCTCGACCTCCCACTGTTATTTTATTAATCCTTGTAATCATAAGCAGACTGGCATCCTGAGAGCTTAATGTGCGCTCAGGTTTGTAAGTCATGATAAGTTCAAATAAATAAGCTGGACCTCGGCCATTTAAGGCTTTATATGTTAAAAGGAGGATTTTTGAAATCTGCCCTAAACTTAACCGGGAACCAGTGTAATGACTCTAGAACTGGAGTTATGTGTTTGTATAGGCCTCATATGTTTATCCTCCTTGTTATTATCTACTGTATAAACTCAGACAATATGACAGAGTACTGAAAGAGTCAGGAGAGAAGTTGGGGGACCTCCTCGCATGCTCAGTTGAGGTATGTAATAACCCGCCATAACGAGAGGGGACGGTGCTGCCACTAATGTTGTCATCCCCTTCTCCCACCCGCATGCTCAAGCCATGTAGCCCCGTCCCTTCAGGTCCAGACGTCATAAGATCCCAGACATTCCGCAAGGAGGCAGTGAATACTGGAGTGAATAATGGAGCTTGGCTGGAGTGACTGTGATTATTATTATCTTTTGATATTCCCGGTGAACCGGCAAAGTCAATGAGTGTTACGTTGGCTTATCTTTGTTTGATTTTGCTGTCTCTTGACAATTACCCCAAAATTTCCTCACCATGTTCAGGACTGTCATTCCTACACCCAGCCATAATAAATTCACTTCAGGTTTTTAATTGTGTCTAAAGCGAGTGTGACAGAACAAACCTGGATAGTAAGAAGTTTGATATTCAACATGCTTAGACCAGCAGGTGGCTCTCTGTCTTAGTATGTCAATGGTCATTCCAATACAAGGAGGTGGCATAGGGTGGCACCATCCTCGAATTCTCTGTGAACTTGAGGGTCAAGCCTTGTACCGTGGTCTGGTGGGGTGTCTTATTCAGCGAGGCCTCTGGATGAATTGGCTCAGACACGACATAGCCTCTGTGTGGATTGAATAGCGGAGATGGCATGGCTTCTGCATCAGCCTCAAATTATGGCACTCACCTCTTGGACCATTGGGGGTATAGCAGACCATCCCTCTGTTTTCGTGCTCTTTAGCCATGTCGGTTGTGTATAGACATATCCCATTGCCTGGCCAGAACGAACCTGCCTTGTCCTTTAATTTCAGCCCCCTGTAATCCCCCCAGGGCAGTGCTTGGTCAGAAAAAATGAAAAAAAAAAAAAAACCTGCTTGTCCTTTGATCTTCCATCTGCATTGCAGAGGTCATCTTCAGTCAGATCTGGTGAGTCTTAATTAGGCCCTGAGCAAGGACCCATTAATCCAGCTTCTTTATGGCCGGATTAACACATTGACTGCTGGACCATTTAAATAATAAGAAAACATTTTATTTATATAGCGCCTTTCTCATGCTCAAGCCGCTTTATTACCAGGACACTGCAGTAGAGGTCTATGCATATACAGTATAATAAATAAAAAACTCTATCAAAATTCATAAAAAATGAGATGAAAGCAAAAGCAAAAATGTAAAGAAAACAGGTAATTGCTTAATTTTGACCAGCAGCACAACTACACGTCTGCAACTGAATGAGAGCCCTTGAAGGATGGCACCCCGCAGAGTGCAGGCGTAGAAACACGTGTGCCGTTTCTTTGTGCTGTCAACACGTGTGGCACATTTGGTAGTTGGTGACTGTTGGTACTCAGTGGGTGACAGAATGTCCAAGCAGTGCCGGCCTGACAGTCGTGACAAGTCGGACACCTTGTGATGAAGAGCAGCCATCCACTTCAGTGGCAGAGCTTACGGGTTTTGCGTCATCCAATTGATTGTCACTATCTTGATCACTGTCGTGATCATCAAAATATTCATCTTGCAATAAATCTCGTTGTTTCAGAACATTAGCAGCTTTATACTTTTTTTGTGTGAGGTAACTGTAGACAGTCTATTTATAGCACTATATTCCGCAAACTGTTGCATGTAAAAAAAAAATAAAAAAATCAATGGCTATCCACTAGATGGCAGCACTATAGTAGATAAGTGAGGCACAGCAGCAAAGCTCACCTCTGTAGTGGCCACAGTAATGGATGGCAGGCGGAGACTCGCTTCCTGTGCCTGGCTGGGAGGCCCAGGTGGCAAATAGACACAAAAAGTGCCATCTGAAGAGTGGGTATGCTGGCATCCCAGCAGGATTAAATAGAAAACCATTACCTGCTCAGGAGGCCAGCTTGAAAGAAGGACAGCGGGAGCTGAATTATTCCAAGCTTCATGCTCCCCCAAGCTGGTAGGTGGCATTAACCCTGGAGTCAGGTATACATTAAGTGAACACCCAGAGGGCATGCTGGGAGTTGTAGTGTCATAGAGCAGCCCTGGGTGCTGCAAAGAGGTGCTACTTGAAGCTGTGCTCCTTGGTTTTTGGGATTTCCCTATATGACCCAGAAGTGCTTCTATCAGACTGCATCCTAGTCCTAGAAACTTCCCTGGGTCTTAGATAAAAGGAGCCACTCTGCCACATCCAGGCAGGTCAGAGACGGGTGGAAGGAGGACAAAGCTCACCTGGAGGTGTGGACGAGAGGCAAAAGACAAACAAAGAGGAAGAAGTCTTGTAAAGGTATTATTGTTAATAAATTACTTATCTGAACCTGGGGCTTGTGCTTGTGTGGTGGTGTCAGAGGTTTGGGGTGCAGCAACACCCCCTACTGGTCACACTATATACTAAGATATGAGTTATACGATACGTCGCACCATAACAGGCTCAAAGGGATACTGTACTACTTAACTCATACCTCACGTTCAAAGTGTTAAGCTTTTGTCAAATGAAATGAGAAATGTTA
Organism: Erpetoichthys calabaricus; assembly: GCF_900747795.2. Taxonomy (NCBI): domain Eukaryota; kingdom Metazoa; phylum Chordata; class Cladistia; order Polypteriformes; family Polypteridae; genus Erpetoichthys; species Erpetoichthys calabaricus. Next base: position 178,114,048 of record NC_041402.2, on the reverse strand, counting down.
CAAAAAGGTTTGGGGTAGCCACCTTGTATACCTGAACTGGGTTGAAAATCAAAGAAAAAAGCAACAATATCTCTCTACAGAGTTGAGTCCAGAACAGAACTGATGTGTGACGACAAAAATGGTGTTTTTAAAGCCAGAGAGAGGAAGTGACATCATCGGGGGCCCGGAACCGGAAGTAACGCCATTGAAACTGGACCTGGTAGTGACGTCATCAGGACCGGAAAGTGATGTCATCGGAACCGGAAGTTATGTCATTAGAGTCGGAACCCAGAAGTGATGTCATCGGGCCTGGAACCAGGAATTATGTCATTGTAGCCAGAATTGGTAGTGATGTCATCAAACAGGAAGTGATGTCATTAGAGTTTGAACCGGAAGTGATGTCATCAGGCCTGGAACCAGGAATTATGTCATTGTAGCCAGAACTGGTAGTGACGTCATCAGAACCGGAAAGTGATGTCATCGGAACCGGAAGTTATGTCATTAGAGTCGGAACCCAGAAGTGATGTCATCGGGCCTGGAACCAGGAATTATGTCATTGTAGCCAGAATTGGTAGTGATGTCATCGAACAGGAAGTGATGTCATTAGAGTTTGAACCGGAAGTGATGTCATCAGGCCTGGAACCAGGAATTATGTCATTGTAGCCAGAACTGGTAGTGATGTCATCAGAAAGTGATGTAATCCAGCGTTTCTCAACCTTTAAGTATTTGCGACCCGAGCTTTCATAACAGTGTTAATCGCGCCCCCCCTAACGTTTTTTTGAAAGGAGCCCACTAATACTAATTTGTTTTTTTTTAATTAATGATATATCATAGATGCATATTTTATTATACCTACTTAACTTTTATCAACATTTATCTAACTCTATATTTGTTTTACTTGTATCAGAATGTAATTTAAATTCATTTGTTTTGGTTTCAATAGATGTATTTTTCATATCTTCAATTCTTGTTTTCTTTTTTTCATATATATTCGCGACCCCCTTTTTGTTACTTCGCGCCCCCCCAGGGGGGACCGCCCTACAGGTTGAGAACCACTGATGTAATCGCAACCTGAAGTGATGTCATTGGGCCCAGGTGGAATTTCCCGTGGTCGGCCTGCAGAAGAGACAAAGAGAGAGAAAGGGTCAATGCACTCTGCCACCCCCTGATCTGGCATGGAATTACCTTCTTTCAAGCCCCTTTAGCTGCCACCCATGCACATGTGTGTGACACTTTCATCTTTTTAAAATAAAAAGTATCACTCAGATTACCACAATATGTACTAGATGTTATCAATTTATACTCTCCAGTACGCCATGGTAACTGTTGCCATGTTCTTTCTAAAATTACAGCGCCTATAATCATACAAAGTGGCGTCATTGAATAAATGATAAATTAACTCAACTTTTTAACAGTAACGTCTGAAAACAAAATGATGCTTTATTCAGAATCCTTGGGTATAAAAAAGTGTGCATAATTATCACAAAAATTAAATGAAAATATGCTAATAACAGGCAATAGGGGAATTCAGGCCACCAAATATCACCTGTCAGACCAGAACTTTAGTGAGCCAGACCCCAAAATAGGCCTCAGCCCAAGCAATCTGTGAGGGTCTCCATCACTATCCTCATTGAGCTGTTCAATGAATCCTATGGGTTGAAGTCCAGATCCTCAACACCCCCTTTCTGACTGATCCGGTTCATGAGCCTGAGCCCACCATACAACCACTGAGTGAGCTTGAAAGTCCACATCACCACTGATTCCACCAGGGGTCTCCATCTGTAGCGCTGGTTGCAGGTTGCAGATTGAAGCCCACACCACCATTAACCCCATTATGACTGATCCAGTTAGGGAGTCCAAATCCACCACATTACCATGCTTGATCTTTTGAGGCCACCATGCCACTACTGATGCAGCTTGATGGTCCACGTCACCACCACAGTCCACCATACCACCACTGAGTGAGCTTGACGGCTCATATAACCACTGATTCTGTCAGGGGTCTCCATCAGTATACCCACCATTGAGCTGTCCTATGAGACCTGCAGGTTGAAGTCAACATCACATTATCCCCATTATGGTTGATCAAGTTTGTGAGCCTGAGTGCACCACTCTAACTCTGAGAAGGTCTGCGAGTCCACACACCCAGCACTGCATCTACCAAGGGTCCTCATCAGTAGCACCCCTGAGATATTCCATGAGACCTACATGTTGAAGTTTGCATCCCCACTATCTCCATTTTGATTGATCCAGGGTTGTGAACCTGAGTCCACTAACTTTGAGGAGGTTTGCGTGTCCACATGCCCACTACTAAGTCTGCCGGGAGTCCCCATTACTATCCTTACTGAGCAGGTTGAAGTCCACATCCCCACTATCTTCATTCTGGCTGACCTAGTTCATGAGCCTAAGTCCACCATACCACCACTGAGTGAGCTTGACGGCTCACATCACCACTGATTCTATCAGGGGTCTCCTTCTGTGGCGACGCTGAGCTGTCCTATGAGACCTGCAGGTTGAAGCCCACATCACCATTAACCCCATTACAACTGATCCAATTTGTTAGCCCAAATCTACCACATCACCATGCTTGATCCATTGTGGAAGCCTGAGGCCACCACGTCACTGCTGATCCATCTTGACAGTCCAGGTCACCACCACTGACTACAGGTTGAAGTCTACCTTAATGTTATCTAATGTTATCTCTATTCTGACTGATCCAGTTTGTGTGTCCACATCCACCACAACAACTGTGAAAAGGCCTGGGAGTCCATGTCACCTTCACCGAATCTGCCAGGGGTCCCCATCACTAGGCTGGACTCTGCAGGTTAAGCTCTGGCAGACTGGTGATGAGAAAGCCTGCCACTGCCTCACTGCTGCCGGTGGTTTCTTCGGATTGTTCCGCCTGAGGATATGGCATTGGAGTCATCTGTCAGACAGCAGGATGCTTCTCCTCGGCCCCCGGTAAGCACATCATTTATCAGATAAATCAATTTTACTTGCTGAATATAATATATATGCAAATCCTCAGCTTTGTTCTCTTCCTTCACCGATTCTCCTGTCTACATAAATTTGTTTGGCGCTGGAGTGTTTTTGTGGCATTTTTGTTACAGTTGCAGACGGAAAGGCGAGGGATGGGGGGAGGCGGGGGGGGTTCACCAGCAGTTTGATTTCTATGTTTTCTCCCAGCGTTTGGTTAGATTCCAATAAATCGTCGGCAATTCCATTAGCTTGATGGCCACTGTGCGGGACGGATTTGTCAGGAAACTTGGCAGGAAGCGATCTGCAGAGAAACACGATGACTTCACCATGCAGCCATAAACTGGCAACGAAGCAGGGGGTTCAGTGCAGACGGCTCTCCTAGCACTGCTTTTGGGGTCTGCTGCTCCTCAGCAGTTCGTGTGTGAGCTGTTAAAGACACACACACACACAGACCAGTATAAACATGACAGCCTGATCCGCCAAATCCTGGAATTTTGGAATTTTCATTCCGATCCGTATTCAGCTAACATCCATGACTGTTCTGGGACTCATTGATATATGTATCCCCAGTTTGGGGTGCAAATCCGGGTTTGACATGGAAAATGCAGAACTAAGCAGTTCTCCGATTTCACATTCCGATGGGAATTGCAACAGTTAATATGCAATTAGTTTTTAATAAGAGCACTTAAATGAAAGGCTTTTAAAATGCAACGGGAATGTAAATGTGGCCTTCACTTGGCCCCGCGCTAAACCGGAGATGAGATTAGAAGCAGACGATACGGCCCTGGGGGAGCAGAGTGACCCTGTCTTTGATACAGAAAGAAGCCAGAAAAACACGGGACTAGGAGGGGGGCACACAGAGGAACGCAACAAAGGAAAAAAATGCGAGAAATTCATCAATCAGTTATGAGAAGCCACACAAAAAAACTCTGGAAAGGAAAACCAGCGAGTGCTTCAGCCAGTGACTTCTGTCAGGTTTCCATTGTGATCAGAAGCACAGACGGGACGCGTAAGCGGGCCGGGGGTCCAAGAGGTCACCACGTTTAAGGGTGAAAAAAAAAAAAAAAAGTTGGGGGTGATAGAATCACCTCATGTGTGTCCACTCAACAACTGAGCTCTTCTTACAGACCTGTGGGATATTTAAATAGTGGCATCTGAATGGGCGGGGTTAGGGGGTGGAGTCAAAGGCGGAGTCAGGGAATGTGCTCTTCCTGCTCTTCCAAAGTGAGGAGAGAAAAGACAAAAACTTAAGAGACAGCAAAACCACAAAGACGTCCCTAAAAGAGACCCTCTTAACCCACACTGCTTGTCCCATCTATTCCCAGTGTGTCATTGTCACCTCCCAGTTTAATCACCAGTGCTCAATGTTCTACCGAGTCATCTATCACTCTCAGCTATTGGTCTCCAGTGTGGTATTGTCACCTCCCAGTTTAACCACTAACTCTCACCGTGTCCTTAAATCACCTCCCATCATCATTCACCAGCTCCCAGCGTGACATTGTCACCATCCCGTTTAACCGCTGAATCCTACTATGTCCTCAAGTCACAGTCCAGTTTACCTGACTCCTAGTATGTCATCGTCACTTGCCATTTTAGTTACTGATTCACTGCGTGCCAGTAAGTCACCTCACAGTGTTAACTCTGTCACTTTGTGTACCCTAAGTCAGTCTCCCACCCTCTGACACTGACTCCCAGAATGTCATTGTCATCTCACTGATATGTCCTCAGGTCACCTGCCATTGTCAAAAACTAACTCAGTGTGTGTCATTGTCACCTTTCACTTTAATCACTTAGTCCCAGTACGACCCCAAGTGACCTCTCATTGTCAAACACTAACTCACAGTGTGTCATTGTCACCTCCCACTTAACCACTGAATCCCAAAGTGTTGCTAAGTCAATGCTCGTTGTCAATACTCTGCTGCCTGGATGTCACTATTACCTGACAGTTTAAGTAATGACAAACAGAGATGTCATTGTCACTTCTGATTTTAGCCACCCATTCCCAGCATTTCATTGTCATCTTCGAGTTTAATTACTAAATCTCAATGTGTCCCCAGGTTACCTGCCTTTGTAAGACATTAACTCTTAGAATGCCATTGTCACCCTTTGCTTTAACACTGATTCATAATCTGGCCCCAGGTCACCTGCCAATGTCAAATGCTAACTCACAATGTGCCATTGTCAACTTTTGCTTGTCCCCAATTCAACTGCTATTGCCCAGCACTTATTCAGAGTGTGCCAGTTGAACCACTTAGTTCCAAGTGTACCACTAAAGCCACCTGTCACTGTTAAACAATAACACACGGTATGTCATTGTCACCTGCCAGTTCAACCACTGGCTCCCAAACTATCATTGTCCCTTCTTATTTTCCTCACTCGCCCGTTCCTAGTGAGGTATCACCTCCTAGAAGTGCTGGGTTATTTTGTGCCAAGCTTATTAGTGTGCCAACCATCAATGCTGCTACAGCCCCCCACCACCACCACCATGATCTGTGCCCTTGATGAATACCTAATTCTCCTTAATGGTGGCGCCTTGCCTTGCCTCCTAGTTACCCACAAGTCCCCATTACATTTCTAAATTGACGCTCATTATAAATCCTGTGCCCCCAGTTTATGCACTGCCAGTCAGAGTGTCATTGTCACTTCTTATGTTAGTCACCCATATCCAGCGTATCCTTGACATCTTCCAGTTTAACCAGTGAATCCCAACATGTCCCCAGGGCTCCTGCCTATCTCACAGCATGGCATTGCCGTCTTTTGCTTTAACCACAGACTCCCAGTGTGTGCTCGGGTCACCAGTTAATGGTGTCCACCAGCCCCCTGTGCGTCTCTGATATCTCTAGGTGTAACTGATGATGGCCAGAGTGTCCCTGAGTCACCTTCCACCGTCAGCCACTCACTCCCACATTGTAAACCAGTGAATCCCAGTGTGTAATGGCCACTTCCGCCAGTCCACAGTCTGCCATTATTTCGAGAAGTGTCCAGCTGCAGTCAGGACAGTTTTAGGCCTCGGACAGATCCGAGCACTTCAGACACTATGAGGTCCATAAATTGACCCCTGGTTCGCTGGTGAGCTGACGCCTGTATCACACGCCCCTCGTGACGATTTCAGTCCCCTTTAGTTCCTGCACTCAAATGTGGATTCAGCATTTATTAAACTTCTAAACTGTCCAGGTCTGCGTCCGAAGCAGTTGTTTTGGTGTCATATATTAGAAACAAATTGAACAAAAAATCTTAGCATTTTGTATTTTATAGTATGCTGTACGTTTTATACCTGCTTTGCCATGTCGTACTCATGAGACTGCACTTTTTAATACGTTAGTTCTAAGCTGCTCTCAGCGGAGTGGCGGCTCTGTGACTACACTGGTAATCAGAAGGCTGGCCTCATATAACAATGGGAACTGCTAAGGAAGAGACGAAGAACAAGAAATTTCCGTATATATTCGCATATAAGTCGGGTCTTGAAACCTGAAAAATCAATCATAAAATCAGACCCCGACTTATATGCCCGTTCAAAAATGCACTTCATTTTTTTTTATTTTACATCTTCATGCCTCCTCCAATCTCACACCAGCTTCTCAGACGCATCGAATTTTGTTGCAGCAGCGCAGTTGCCAGTTTCTTTCGCCACTTCAATGACTTTTAATTTCAAACCAGATTCGTATTTTCTTCTGATCGAACGCTCCATCGTAGTAGATAAGGGATGCTCTTATGATAAAGGGGTATGAGGGTGTGACATACAAAAAACGCAAAACAGTGCAAATGTCGCTTCAGACTAGTTCGGTTATTACCGCGTGGTCACGTAGGCACAATACATAGATAAAAAAGCCGGTGTGCTTCGTGGTTACTCTCTCAGGTGGGCGTTAACATATCGTAATCTCTGGGTTCAATAGAATTCGATTTATACGACCGACATAATAAAATACCAGAAATTATATAGCAAGAGTGGCGTTTGGGGATGGCAAGTGGGTCGAACACCCCAAGCCCCGCATCTAAGGGGACCCCGCTTTTGAGCTCCGCGTGTCCTGTTCGAGCAGATTTGTTAAATTATATTCTCCAGTATAGACCAACCATGTCTCAAGACAGGCTTTGCAGTCTATCTATAGAAAAAGACATTGCAGATCCAGATTAGACTACGAAGACGTAATCAACGACTTTTCCAATCGGAAGGCAAGCAAAGTGGATTTTCGTCTCTGAACCTGGAAATCGGTAAGATATTTCATGATGACGCCTCTACGTTAATTTCACATTTCCTGTCGAAACAGTGAAACTCACATTTAATTTGTATGCCATAATCATGTCCGAATATCAATGCACAGAAACGTATTGCTAATGATAACCGGCTGACATGACATCAACCTGAGTTATGACGGTGACATCCTGCATATCGAGACTCAGAGGGTACTTGCAATTTGGGAACTTTTCAAGAAGAGACGCTGCTAATTTCCGCATGACACCGCAATGCACTTTGCACTGTCGCGGTATTGTCATGAATTATGAATTGCACTTTTTTAATAGTGTAGCGACCTCCGCGTCACGTTCGAAAAAGAAGAAAACAAAAACAGACGGACGAAGTGAAGCTCACAAAACAGTTTACGTCTTTGACTTTGAACTATTTACAGTCTCTTATGTTTTCTCTCATATTCACGGCCCTGAGAGACGCCGTTAAAGAAAAGCAAAAACAGAAAAAGAAAAACGCCGACTTCGTAACCCCACAACACAACCTTCAAGCCCCTTCTCCAACGAACCTAACCATCTCCCTCCCGTCCCGGGTACCGCCCACCCCTTACCGCATCAATCAAACCCCCGCTGTCAGTCCTTCACCCTCCTTCAATTGGACTCAACAGTCACTCGAAAAAGCCTTCAGCCTGGATGGGACGTTACAATAGATTATATCGTTATATTTTGATAAATTCTGCGTGTTATCTTGCAAAAAAATAACTGAATACTATAATGAGACAATCAGGTGCATGCTAACATTTTTGTTTATTAATTTCGCACGCACGTTTATGTAGTCCACACATAACGGTAACGGCGTTTGACGTAATCGGCCCAGAGTGACGTTGTTCAGCCCGAGGCCCCGCACACCCCTAAGGCCGCCTCACTTATACGGTAAAATCAAGCCCCGACTTATCCGCGGCAGAAATTAAACACGAGTATGCGCTGCACTCAACTACGATTAACGGTATATATTCTTATAGACTCTGAATCGAATAAATCATATCCATCCATCCATCCATTCATTATCCAACCCGCTACATCGGACCTTACTCCTTTTCTATGTTAACTAATGTTACCTTATTTTAATTTCTTATTTTGTCTTTTATTTTTCTTTTCTTCATTATGTAAAGCACTTCCATCCATCCATTTTCCAACCCGCTGAATCCGAACACAGGGTCACGGGGGTCTGCTGGAGCCAATCCCAGCCAACACAGGGCACAAGGCAGGGAACCAATCCTGGGCAGGGTGCCAACCCACCGCAGGTAAAGCACTTTGAGCTACTTTTTGTATGAAAATGTGCTATATAAATAAATAAATAAATGTTGTTGTTGTTGTTGTTGTCACGGGGGTCTGCTGGAGCCAAATCCAGGGTGCAAGGCAGGAAACAAACCCTGGGCAGGGCACTAGCCCACCACAATAAATCATATAATTTGTGTAAATAGTCAAAATATGTAATACTACGTGCGGGACGTTTAGGAGCTCTTTAGAGTCCTGTCTTTGTGATCCTCTCTGTGTTATATAATTAGTACTGTATTATTACTGGGGTGGCGCGGTAGGTAGCGCTGCTGCCTCGCAGTTGGGAGACCTGGGGATCTGGGTTCGCTTCCCGGGTCCTCCCTGCGTGGAGTTTGTATGTTCTCCCCGTGTCTGCATGGGTTTCCTCCAGCTGCTCCGGTTTCCTCCCAAAGACATGCAGGTTAGGTGGATTGGCGATTCTAAATTGGCCCTAGTGTGTGTTTATGTGTGTCCTGCGGTGGGTTGGCACCCTGCCCGGGATTGGTTCCTGCCGTGTGCCCTGGGATTGGCTCTAGCAGACCCCCGTGACCCTGTGTTCGGATTCAGCAGGTTGGAAAATGGATGGATGGATATTACTGGAGTACAGAATTTTAATATTTATATTAACGATGTGTTAATTGTGGCGGAGTTTATGCTCTAGATGAATGACGCACTCACCCTCAGAAGCACGAAGAGGTACAAAGTAGTCGTATGATTCACCCAGTTAAGACCTTCTTTCTCTATTAGCACAGCGGCTTTACATGCCCATTGAGAATGGCTGGCGACCTCGCAGCAAATACGAAGAGACGTTTATTACATTAGCACGGCAGTTTATCCTGGTGAAGCTTTTTTTTATTAATAATAAAAATTTTTTGCACACACATTCACTTTGCCATACTATACTACTATAATAGTACATTTAGCACAAACGTTTACTGCTAACTCAGGGGGCAGGGGCATGGAAAGTGGGTGGAGTCAAAAGAGATTCAACTTACAGGGGCGTCGTCTTACGGGCCTCAGAATGTCTCAGGTCACTGAAAACTGTCCTGACTACAGCTGGACTCGATTGGCTTAATTCAGCTCACACACTGTCCATTATCAACCAATGTCCTCAGTTTCCAATGTAACTGCTGACCACCAGGTGGGCACAAAGCCACCTGCCATTTTGACCCCTGTTCCCAGTGACTCTCTGGCATTTGCCACCTTCTGGCTCACTTTTTTAACCCCTCACTTCCAGTGCGTCACAGAGTCACTTGGCATTTTAACCCCACCCAAGGTTCATTGATGTCCACTGTGTCCTCAGTCACCACTTAGTTTAATGTCCCACTTGGACCCTGGGCACCTATGGGCCACCTATTACTTTAACTTCAAACATGTCCTCAACTCTCACCCAACATTCCCCGGTCACGTGTTGTCTTCACCCCCTGACATCACCTCCCAGTTTACCTGCTAACCTCCTGTCTGTCCCTACTTATTCCCACTTGTCATTCAGTCACCTCCCATTTTGAACCAATGACTCTTTGTGAGTCTGTGAGTCACCTGCCGTAGTTAACCACCGAATCCAGTGTGTCATTGTCACTGGCAGTAAGTCTGTTTACCCACAGTCCCCCACTGCCTCCCAGTATGTTAAAACGGGCCGAGCCACAGTCCTGCTGCTGTTGTAAAGACTCCCTGGCTGCCTGAGTGAGGCACAGATGTAGATGCCATTGAGGGGGCCACTGAGGGGGGGGGGGCGAGAGCACTCCAGTCTCACGTGCAGCAGTGCAGCCTGCCAGATGTTGTGTGTCTGAACACATCTGCTACTATCTTGCTGCTAACTCCTCACTGATGAGACGCATCCAGCTGCTGCGGTCACAGAGGCAGGAATCTGCATGCGGAAAGATTGTCTTGCACCTTAATTTAATTTTAAATGTTGTGGGGTGACGAAGGTGACTTTGAAAAATGCGCAGTGGTCCACGTGGGCCAGACGGATGTCCTCCCGGCTTAGATCCCATCATCCAGTTTATATGACCTATCAAAGCCTTCACAGCCCCTTTTCATATTTTATTGATATACAACATGGAATCTAAGTCAAACTAAATAAGGAGAAAACAGAAATTTTAGTAATTGGCAAAAATGGATATAATGAGGGTATTAGAAATAAACTTGATCCATTAGGATTAAAAGTCAAGACGGAGGTAAAGAATTTAGAAGTAATTTTTGACCTAAATTTTAAATCACTTATTAATCAGATTACTAGGACAGAATTTTTTCACTTAAGAAATATAGCAAAAGTTAGACCTCTTATAAGAAATTAGTTCACGCTTTTGTTTTAAGTCGACTAGATTACTGTAATGCACACCTCTCAGGACCACCCAAGAAAGACATCAATCAGTTACAATGAGTGCAGAATGGCGCTGTCAGAATCTTAACTAGGAAAAGAAAATTTGAGCACATCACACCAGTCTTAGCGTCGTTACACTGGTTACCTGTGCCATTTAGAATTGACTTTAAAATTCTACTGTACTTTCTCTGATCCTGTTCAGCCTATATACATCGGACTTCCAATACAACTCGGAGTCCTGCCACGTGCAAAAGTTCGCTGATGACACTGCTATCGTGGGCTGCATCAGGAGTGGGCAGGAGGAGGAGTATAGGGACCTAATCAATGACTTTGTTAAATGGTGCGACTCAAACCACCTACACCTGAACACCAGCAAAACCAAGGAGCTGGTGGTGGATTTTAGGAGGCCCAGACCCCTCATGGACCCCGTGATCATTAGAGGTGACTGTGTGCAGATGGTGCAGACCTATAAATACCTGGGAGAGCAGCTGGATGATAGATTAGACTGGACTGACAATACTGATGCTCTGTGTAAGAAAGGACAGAGCCGGCTATACTTCCTTAGAAGGCTGGCATCGTTCAACATCTGCAATAAGATGCTGCAGATGTTCTATCAGACGGTTGTGGCGAGCGCCCTCTTCTACGCGGTGGTGTGCTGGGGAGGCAGCATTAAGAAGAAAGACGCCTCATGCCTGGACAAACTGGTGAGGAAGGCAAGCTCTATTGTTGGCATGGAGCTGGACAGTTTAACATCTGTGGCAGAGCGAAGGGCGCTCAGCAGGCTCCTATCAATTATGGAGAATCCACTGCATCCACTAAACAGGATGATCTCCAGACAGAGGAGCAGCTTCAGCGACAGACTGCTGTCACCGTCCTGCTCCACTGACAGACTGAGGAGATCGCTCCTCCACCAAACTATGCGATTCTTCAATTCCACCCGGGGGAGTAAACATTAACATTATATAAAGTTATTGTCTGTTTTTACCTGCATTATTATCAATCTTTAATTTAATATTGTTTTTTTGTATCAGTAAGGTGCTGCTGGAGTATGTGAATTTCCCCTTGGGATTAATAAAGTATCTATCTATCTATCTATCTATCTATCTATCTATCTATCTATCTATCTATCTATCTATCTATCTATCTATCTATCTATCTATCTATCTATCTATCTATCTATCTATCTATCTATCTATCTATCTATCTATCTATCTATCAGTCCCAAAAAAACACCAAAGAAAAGAAAAACCACAGCACAAAACACTCTTCTTTCTCCTCCACTCCTCCAAGGCAGCTTTGTCTTCCTCCTCCCAACTCTGGTGCCTGGAGTGGTGACTGTCGGCCTCTTTTATAGCCAACCCGAAAGTGCTGCAGGTGCTCGTTGACCCACTTCCGACTGCACTTCGGGGTGTGACTGCGTTCCCGCATCAGACGGGCTTGTTAGGCCGTGCAGCTCCTCCTGCCGGTGGCCATGGAGCCCAACAGGAATGAGCTCCGGTGTTCCAAACTATTGGCCCCGATGCAACCCAGGGGGGCTGCTAACAAGTGTTCCGGGGGACGTAGTGTGCATCCCATGACTGCTCCCCCGGATCCAGTGTCAAAGGGGCATCCCGACCAGGCATGGGTCCCGGCCATCTGCCACAGTATGTATTTCTATAACATTCCAATTTCTGTAAATTTCTCTACATTTTTTTTTATCCCAATAAATATGTTATGAATTCGTCAAAACACTTCTGTTTTCCTTTGTCACGCCGTCCATTTAGTACACAAGTACCGCATTAAGATTTAGGATTAAACATATACATATCATTCTGTATGAGCTAGAAATCACCAATAGTTCATAAGCCAAAGGTTAGACGTGCAGGAGAGCTGGAAAAGGATGGACCCCTCATGTAGAGAGGGAATGTGAACTCTTTGGCTGTAAGTAATAGTAGCAATCACTGAGCTAGTAGGGAGTAATGATAAGCCTTGTCAGACAGACATGAGAAATAATGGTGGAATCAATTAAAGGCAGGACTAGAGTAGGGGGGTGTTAGGAGTCAGATGAGGATGAATAATGACTTGTGTGATAAGAACTGTAATAAATGTAAGAGCTGCCCATGCCCGTCTGAGGTGAGTCTGTATGTGCGCCGTACAATAATATCTTGATTCTGCTGCCTGTTCTGAGACTCCGAGTGCCTTCTTTGAGGCTGAGGGTGCCCACGCCAGTCTGCTTCAACACTACCAACTGTTGCAGTCAGCCAGGATTAGCATAAACAGCTGTCTGGGATCAGCTGACAGAGTCGCTTAGGGTCAGTTAACTTCGGTCAGGATGAGCGGTGCGATCAGCAGAAATCAGCCGGGACTGGGGTGTACACGGCTCTGGGTGGGCTGCCTCCGCTTGGCATTCCATCATGAGTAATGTAATGTCTGTTCTGGTTGTTGCAGGACAAAAAAGGATACCCAGCGCTGCCCAAGGTTGGGGGGTACCAACTACATCGTTGACCAAAATATAGGCAGCGGTGCTCTCTAAATGTGCAAAATTTGGTGGAGATAAGGGTCCCACAGTGTGGATTTAAATACCAGACAAACACACACTTCTCAGGTAACTCTTTTAGGGCTAACTATTATTTTTTTTCCTTTCGTCCCAGAGCTGATTATTTTTCCAAAAAACTGAGCTATCTGAAAAGCACCTAAAATGGTTTCACACGTAAATCAGCATAAAATACTTCTTTATGACAAATTTCACTCTGTTTTATGTTCCATGAGCCCCCACAGTATGTAAACTCATATACTTATTACTGTATAGTGCTGGGGAGAAGTTGCGCACAGAACACTGCCTCCTTCAGAGCACTAGAGGGCAAACCGGGTTGCTGTGGCTCTACAGATTCCTGCAGGGCTTCATGGGAGTTGGAGTTTGGGACAACCCTGTTGGATTCCGCCAGGGCAACTTGGGGGAGCTGCAGAGCCCTACATTGGGCTTCCACCACACATGAGAGTGATTCCAGATCTGGCTACCGAGCCACCTGCAGCACCCCTAGGAGCAGCAGAAAAGGAGCCGCCCCCCGTCATCCCGAGGGAGGTGTGTTATGAAGGCGTCCCAGCTGCCCATCACATTACATACCTGCTTGTCTCATCACTCCTAAGCTGAAAGGCACTTTCTGGAAAAAAAAACAGCTTGAAGTAGTCGAGTGGCTGGTAATCCTTAGTGTCCACCAGCACTCCGTGTCGTTTGATGAAGTCCAGTAGCCAGTTTGCCTCCAACAGATGGATGTCTGGGTAGTCTTCCCAGGGCTAATGTTGCCATAGGCATGTGGGCTGCATGAACAGCTGATGCAGGTACCTGTCTTTCATTTTCAATTTCCAGATCTTTTGCATCAAAATCAGAATTCGATAAGTGTCTGTGTAGTCCTCCCAGGGCGAACGTTGGCGTAGGCGTGTCAGTAGCACGATCTGCTGGGGACCATTCACCTGATGCAGGCACTTATCTTTCATTTTGTATCAAAATCAGAATTCCATAAGCGTCTGTGTAGTCCTCTCAGGGCAAACTGTAGTGTCCACTAGCACGCCGTGTCATTGGATGAAGTCCAGTTTCCTTCTACAGATTAATGTATGGGTAAGTCCTTCCAGGGTGAATGTTGCTGTAGACGTGTCAGCAGCACCAACAGCTGGGGACTGATCAGCTGATGCAGGTTCCTTTCGTTTTCAATATCCAGATCGTTTGCATCAAAATCAGAATTCGATAAGTGTCTCTGTAGTCCTCCCAGGGCAAACCGTGGTGTCCACTAGCATGCTGTGTCATTTGATGAAGTCCAGTTGCCAGCTTGCCTTCTGCAGATCGATGTCTGTGTAGTCCTCCCAGGGTGAAGGTTAGTGTACGCGTGTCAGTAGCATGATCTGCTGGGAACCAATCACCTGATGCAAGCACTTGTCTTTCATTTTCCATTTCCTGATCATTTGCATCAAAGTTGGAATTCAATAAGTGTCTCTGTAGTCCTCCCAGGGCAAACTGTAGTGTCCACTAGCACACCGTGTCATTTGATGAAGTCCAGTCGCCAGCTTAAATTCTACAGATCGATGTCTGTGTAGTCCTCCCAGGGCGAACGTTGGCATAGACGTGTCAGCTGCACAAACAGCTGGGGACTGATCAGCTGATGCAGGCACCCAACTTTCCTTTTTGATCCCCAGATCACTTGCCTCAAAATCAGAGTTCGATAAGTCAGAGTCCGATTCAGCAATAATACTCAATAAATAAATAAATATGCATGCTTCGCTTTGCTCTCTCTCTCGATGTCGATGCCATTCCAGATGTTTGTTTACTCTACACTGCTCACGCACACGAATGAGATTTGATGTCAAGTCGCTGAGTCTAAGAGTCCTCCGAGCACAGAGGGTCTACCTCTAACGTAGCGGTGAGTTTTATCTACGATTATGGCTTTTTTCGCCCTCTGCCCCATTATCGACTTTAGTCAATATCCGCCCTCTAACTGTTGTGTCAACAAAAGTCGACACCTGTCCTAAAAGAGTGAATGTATTTTTATCTTTAATGATATTTTCACGCCACTATAGCTTGCTTTTTGATGAATAAACTTTTGCAAAGCCTTACAGTTAACGAACAGTTTCAACGTTAGGTGGAGTTACGCTCAAGTTAATAAGCTTTGCCGCCGGCAGCACACAACGAGATTTTCAGTTGAGGCCAGTTTTTATGATGGCACCTTTCACTGAGTGCAGCCTCAGAATGCTGTGACAAGTTCACAGGCAAAATGCAAATTGCACACACTTGAAGACGCAGATTAGACTCAACACAAATGACCTCTCAAGCTGACTCTTCATGGCCATTGATTTGATTCTTGAACTATGGCCAGATCACAATGGAGGAGAGGAAAACAAAAACCCCAGTCACCCACATCCTTGGAGAAAGTAAACCTCTTGGGGGTCCATGGTCAGTTTCAACACGGTCACAGTGGCAGTCCTGAAGACCTCGGACCACTGGCTGGCCACCCACCCCCTTTTACAGTATTACATAAGTGTGAGTGGGTGGTCCTAATATCTTTTCCTCCTTGGATTATGACATGAAAGGTCCTATAGACTCATCAGGATATGGGTGGTCGACTGTTAAAAAGTGGCATTGGCCCACCCCATGTTGCTCCAATCGAACGGCAGCTAATGCGCCCGCTCTTCTCGATTAATGTGACAGCTACTTTGCTGCTTATGAAGATGCCGCCTTAATGCTGCAATTTTGGCAAACGAGGGACGTAAGAAATAATATACGCGAGGCATTAATTAGGCAGATTTGACGGCTGTGAGCAGGGGCCCTAACGAGAGATTTAAAAAGCTTAGGACTGTAGCCACAGAAATTAAATTTTCAGGCCATTTATAGACACAAGGATTTAGGAGCCTCAGATGGAAAGCCTGGCATGTAGAAAGCCAGCGGAGAATAGGAAAGCGGCAAAAATTACACAATTTAGAATTATTTATCTCGCCGCCAGACCGCACCCCATACATTATTAACAGTCGAGCACATTTCTTGATTTCATTGCTGTTAGAATGCAAAAATGGCGCAAGTGCTTGGGCCAGGCATCTAATTCCAACGTGATGGAGTGTGAACAGTGGGTGGCTTTCCGGGTCAGAGGGCATCCAGTGTGAGTCCGCTCGTGGAAATGAAGGACTTCTACTGCTTTAGTAATCTTTCAGGTTCGTTGAGGCACTTTGAAGAGCACCCGGTCATCCTCAGCTTGCCACTGTGAGAATCAATCCTCTCTCTGACTGCACCGGGATCAACTGGCACATTAGGCTGGGATCAACTAGTGTAGTAAACTGGAATAAATATGGTGTCGCAAGACGGGATCAGGAGATATAATTGACTGGGATCATGTAAAGCCTATCCGCCAGGATCAGCTGGAAGAGACACCTGGGAAACCATGCAACCGAAAGTGATCAGCTGATAACTTCGGCCAGGATCTGCTGGTACAATAAACTAGGATGAACTGGTGCAGTCAGCAGGGATCAGAAGATACTGTTAGCCAGGATGTAATCAATTAGTGTCAGCTTGTGCAATCAACTGGGAAAAAACTGAGGGTGCAAGCCAAGATCATCAAATATATCTGACTGTGGTCATCTAAAGGCATCAACCAGGATCATCTGACAAAGTCACTTAGGATCAGCTAGAGCAACCGATTGGCATCAGCTGATAACTTCAGCCAGGATCAACCAGTGCAATCAAGTGAGATTAACTGGTGCAGTCAGCAGTGATCAGCAGATACAGGTGGCTGGGATCATCTGAAACCATCAACCAGGATCATCTCACAGAGTCTCTTAGGATCAGATAGAGCAATTGACTGGCATCATCTGATACCCTGAGCCAGGATCAGGTGGTCCAATGAATGAGATTAGTTGGTGCAGTCAGCAGTGATCATCAGATACAGGTGGCTGGGATCAACAAAAGTAATCAATTGGCCTCAAGTTGTGCAGTCAACTGGGAAAAAACTAGGGATGCAAGCCAAGATCAGCAAATATATTTGACTGCGATCATCTAAAGGCATCAACCAGGATCATCTGACAGAGCCACTTAGGATCAGCTAGAGCAATCGACTGAGATCAGCTGATAACGTCAGCCAGGATCAACCAGTGCAAACAACTGAAATTAGTTGGTACAGTCCGCAGTGATCAGCAGATACAGTTGGCTGGGATCATCTAAAGCCATCAACCATGTTCAGCTGACAGAGTCACCCAGGATCAGCAGCAGCAGTTGACTAAAATCAGCTGATAACTTTAGTCAAGATCAGCTGGTGCAATAAATGAGGAGTAGCTGGTGCAGTCAACAGGGATCAATAGATCAGAAGGTGGCTCTGAGGCTAAGGATCTGTGCTGGTATCTGGAAGACTGCTGGTTCAGCACCTGTTACTGATTCTTCTCCATTAGGCACTTGAGCAAGGTCCTTAACCTGCAAATTGCTCCAAAGACGCTGTACAATGGCTGGCCACTGTGCTCTGACCTCCTAAGGTCATACGAAAAGACAATTTCCATTCGGGGATTAACAAAGTGTATCAAATCAAAAAGAAAATACAGTTGTTCCAGGATCAACAACTACAATCAATTGGAAGTCAGCAGAGATCAGCTGGTTGTGATATCCCATGCCAATACACTCCTAGGCACGACTTTGAACCCTGGGCATCTACTAGATCATGGCTGGGGAACAGTGACAGAGAGAATGAGATACAATCCAAATTAGAGGGAAAACAAACAGTGAGTGTTTACAGCAAGTGACGTCTAAAATTCAAAAATCACTTAAAATAAGGGACAGTTCCGATGACACCTGGAAAGAGACAAAGACGCAAAAGGAAAAAAGACCAAAAAGCAAATCCTTACCTGTTCTTTTCTCCAACAAAAGTCAAGAAAAAGTGAAAAGGTCTTCAAGAACCGTTTACACAAAACTCGAGTCACCTGAACTCAGCTCCACTAAAACTATCTAACTATTATATAGTGGTTTTCATATCTATCTATCTATCTATCTATCTATCTATCTATCTATCTATCTATCTATCTATCTATCTATCTATCTATCTATCTATCTATCTATCTATCTATCTATCTATCTATCTATCTATCTATCTATCTATCAAGAAATCAAATGATCAATCAATTAATCATTCAATCATTTTTCACATCAATCTATATATTTTTATATAGCACCTTTCACAAACCAAACAAAGATTAAGTAGTATCATTAGCTCAATTCTCACAAGATAAATGAAAGGGAAGCTTCCAGAAGTGTGAAGATGCCCCCTCCAAGCAGCTACTGTATGCTCAGGTTCATTTGTGGTTGGTGTCCCTTGTTCCCAGAGCCAGCCTTATCGTATTGCATGTCATTTAACCCCCCAAATGGCCCTGATGGCCTGAGTGGGCTCCTCTTGTTTGTCAGCCTTCCCCATGCTGAGATGTCATCCCTCGTAAAGCCTTTAGATGTGCTGACGGGTCACCTGGCCAGAGTGACTGTTCATGTTGTCATACGATGGACTGACAAGTTCCAGTTTTGCACCCTGGACCACCATGACCCTGCTCAGAATAAGCAGATGTCATTAATGGATGGACAGACAGCTTCTTGCTCCTTCATTCCTCTCCAACTTGCTCCTCGTTGATCATTTTTTGTTTTTCTGCAGCTTCTCGTCTGGCAGTTCACATCATTCGGACGCCTCTGGATTTCCTGCCTCCCGAGCCATTGGAATCACACAAATTTCAGAAGATTAGAGGAGACACAGGAGCGAAGTCGGGACACAGAGACAGACCGGTGAGGAGATGGATACCGCTGACTTGCTGGGCTGCTTCCAGTTGTCTTTCATTGGGGTGTCCTCTCCTCGTCATTCCACAACACACAGGAGCTGGTCTAAACAGCGCCCCCTAGTGAAATGTGTGTTCCAGCTGGCCTGTCCTCACACTGCCTCCTCCTCCTCCTCCTTCTGTGAAATGTCTTCATTCTGCTGACAATTAGGGAGAGGCAATTATCATTAAAACAATTACAGCATTGACAAAACAACAGGCGTCACACCATGATGATGAATCCCTCCTGCGTCGCGCGCTCACAATTACACCCAGCAAGGGAGTTGGCACCTGAGGAGACACAGCCTTAGAGAGAGAGGGGGCTGGCGCCTCAGGGACCCTGGTTTAAATGGGGGGAACTGGAAAGGGGAAACAAGGTCTGGAGGGCACACCGGGAGCCAAAGAATAAGGTGGGGGGGAAAGCACTGGGTGAACACTGGAGCACAGTGGGAATGATTTGACATGACACTGGGATATACTGGGAATCAGCAGTAAACTGGAGAAGGGCACAATGGGAATATAAGTAACAATCTGAGTGGACACAGAGGGAATCAGTGAGGCGACATACAATAAGAGACAACAATGAAGTGGGAGCAGAATCTGAGATTCAAACTGGGATTCAGCAAGTAAACTGGAAGTATGGGGAGGAAATTTAGAAGATGCTGAAAATCAATGAGTGGAATACACTGGGAATAAGCAGTAAATGAGGAGAGAGGATGCTGGGGCACAAAGGAAGCTGGGGGCAAAATTGAGGAATTAGTGACAGGGCACTGGCATACATTAGGAATCAGTCGTAAACTGAGAGGGTAGTCCTGGGCACACTGGCTGTCAGCAAATGTACTGGGGGTATGGTGGGAAATCTGGGACAAATGGAGCAGCACTGAGTGAGGAATGGAGCGCAGAAGGAACCAATGAACAGATACTGGGATACATTAGGAAAAAACATGGGAAGGGGTCTGTAGGGTACAAGGAAAGGTGGGGATTAAACTGGGAGAAACCTCAAAGTTCTTCATCGGACCCCGAAACAGTGGAACCTCAGTTTGCGAGCATAATTCATTCCAGGAACATGCTCGCAATCCAAAGCACTCATATAGCAAAGCAAATTTCCCCATTAGAAATAATGGAAACCCAGATGATTCATTCCACAACCCAAAACTATTCATATAAAAATGATTAATACAATTTCTGAAGTAAAAATACATAAAACAAATTATCCTGCACTTTACCTTTGAAAAGAATCATGGCTGGTGTGAGTGAGTTTCTAAACTCTTGTGGGATTCTACTCAACGGGACGACACGTGGAAGAGCGTCCCGATTCAACCGCAGGCTCCCAGCGCTGAAATGCTATAAGGGCCTGCCATTGATGGGTGATACAAGGAACATTATAAATGAGCAGGAGAGTGGCAGATCCCGCTACAATAAATAACCGTGCTGTTCCTGTTTCAAGCTGAATAAAGATGGTGTCGCTAAAGTACTGAGACTCAGCCTTTTGGGGTGCAAGACAGGGACTCACACGTTACAACACACACACACACGTGGTCACAATGCTGTAGTAAACAGTATACGCTCATACGAATGTTGACTATATGAGTGAGGCATGCCGAATGAGCCCGAGAATGGGAGACGATTGCCCACAATTCCACAGCAAGAGAGAGAAGAACCATCAGCTCAGTTGTGATCACGTGATGCTCGGCAGACAAAGCGTATATGTACTACTCTTATTGCACGACCTCGCTGGTTTATCAAGTCAAAATTTATTAAAAATTTTAGCTCATCTTGCGAAACAACCGCAAACCAAGTTACTCGCAATCCAAGTTCCACTGTACATGGTCTCATGCCCCCTGGCAGTAGACTCCATTAATGCAGAATCAGCTGAGGACTTGTCCAGATGTTGTATTTATAGAGTCTGCACCGAGTGTTCAGACCCTTCAATCTGATCCTATCTTGCAGACTTCATTATCTCCTTTATTTTTTCCCTCCTAAAGCAACACTGGCAGTCGCAGTGTGACGCAGTCTGATTTGTACCTCTTGTCATTGTAAGTGGTGGCCCTCCCAGGCACGTGTGACTTCAGCTACATAAACGTGTTCAGCACCACAATCAGCCGGGGGACAATCAGCTGATGCTGGTACTTCATTTACATTTTCGATTTCCGTCTCCAGATCACTTTCATCCAAATCGGAGTGTGAAGATCACAGTCTGATTCAGCAATAACATGCAAAACGTCGTCCACAGAGTATTTTGCTTTGCACGTTCACTTTGGTCACTCGTCAGAGGTCGATGCCATTTTAGAGGTTGTTTGCTCTTCGCTATTCAGGCACGTGCAGGAAGCTGAGGTCAAATCAACAAAGCTAACTTTCCTTCTATTAAAGAGAGTTGAAGATTGTCACAGATTGCAGCTGATTACCGTCCTCTACCCCTGAGTTTTGACAAAAGTCGACATCCGCCCTAAAAGGGTTAATATGCCATAATTCCTGAAAATCCTGTTTTTGTTTCATCATTCTGAGGTATGGAGTGTTGTTTGATGAGGGGAAAAAAAAATTGGATGTGAGCGTCAGTAGGCTTTGTGCCCTGTGATGGACGGCCGGCGTTTCAGTCCGGCCGGGATGTCCCTCAGCTGAAGAAACCAGCCTGTTCAGGGCACTACATCCCCCGAGACGCTAGATGGCAGCTTCCTTGGATGGAAATGGTTCCCCGAATTCCCGCAGGGCAGCATGGGACATGGAGTCCTCTTCCTCAGCCCTGTTGGGTACCATGGGTGCCGCCAAGGGGAGCTCAACAAGAACCCGGGGAATATTACTGTGACGCTAACCCGGAAGTACAGTACTTCAGAGTCACGAAGACGGAAACCCACAGTACTTCTGGGATATTTGAAGAAGGCGTTTGACCCGGAGAAGGAATACTTCCGGGTCATGGACTTGAAAAGGATTGTGGGAAACCCCAGCAGGAGAGCCGGAGTTGGGTGGTAGAGGAACGGAGCTGCTGGGAGTGGAGGATTGTATTGTTATTGATTATTGTTATTATTATTAATTATTGGAGAATTGTGGAGTGTGTGGTGCTTTGGGCACTGTTATTGAAGAAATTGTTAAAAGATTCTTCTTGGTGCTTTTACGAGTGTGTCTTGGACATCTGTCTGGTGGGTTCAACGGGGCAACAGCGCCTCTAGCGTCCACAGCCCTTAGGAACCAAGTCACCCAAACTCTTCTCTAACATTTCAGAAATTCCTTACCACTCTGATGTTCATCTTTCTGATCATAAAGTTTGTGATGGACAGCTGGCATTTCAGTCCGGCCGGGCCGTCCCTCAACAAAAGAAGACAGCCTTTTTAGGGCACTACATCCCCTGGGATGCTAGATGGCAGCTCCCCTGGATGGAAATGATTCCTCAGATTCCCGCAGGGCAGCATGGGACATGGAGTCCGTCTCTTCAGCCCTGTTGGGTGCCATGGGTGCCGCCAGGGGGAGCTCACCAAGAACCCGGGGACTTTTACGATTACGCCACCCCGGAAGTACTTTGGGTTCACGAAGACGGAAGTCCGCAGTACTTCTGGGACAATTGATAAAGGAAGATGTGGTGTTCACCCGGAGAAGAAATACTTCCAGGTCATAGACTTTAAAAGGACTGTGGGAAACCCCAGCAGACCGAGCCGGAGTTGGGTGGGAGTGTGATGGAGCTGCTGGGAGTGGAGGTTTGGTTATTGTGATTATTGTATTGGTGATTATTATTATTGAGAATTGTGGAGTGTGCGGTGCTTTGTGCACTTTATTGAAGAATTATTATTAAAGAATCTTCTTGGTGTTTTAAACGTGTGTCTTGGACGTCTGTCTGATGGGTTCAATGGGGCAACAGCGCCCCTAGTGTCCACACGTTGGTCTTAGAAAAAACAGAAAACCAACAGTCTGCTGTGGCGGAATGAGAGCAGCAACAAGTCCTGATATTCAATAACGGCTTGAATTAACAGCAAGAACCGGCTTCTCATTAAGGAACTGGTTGGAGTGAAATTAGCTGGAGTTTGATGTTCCAATTTAGCTGGTCATCCGTTGGCTCATTTCACATCTCATTTCTGTTTGGCTGCCATTTAATGAAGAAATGAATCAATTCAGAGGACTGAATCCTTAAAAACAGGGCTATTAAAATGAAGGAAAAAGGAGTTAATTAGCAGTGAAAACTGCTCACTGATTAGGAAAAGGGCTAGAATGAAAACCTGCAGCCACTGCGGCCCTCCAGGACCAGAGTTGGACACTCCATCTTTAAATGGTCCCTGATTCAACTGCACCTGATGATCCGTGCCGACTGCACCAGCCAATCCCAGTTCATTGTCCCACCTGATCCTGACTGAAGTTATCAGCTGATCCCAGTCAACTGCTCTAGCCAATCCTGGCTTAAGGCTTTAGATGATCCTAACCAATCATATTTTCTGACCTGATGTGTTGGATGTTCTGGAGGTGGAAAAGGAAAACACATAATTGGAGAGAGTCTCAATCTCATTTGGTTCAACGTGACACCCCTTGTGAGCCCTCATGTGACAATATCTCATCTCAGGCTGGTTGTCAATCATCATCACCCCAAGGCAGGCGTTAGTGATAAGGATCCAAGCTTTACAGACAGGGTGTTAATTAAATGGACTGGCAGGGGTAACAAGGAGCTCCATCTTTGCCCGGATGAGCTGGAGATGGCGCTTCCTTAATTCACGTTGAAATATCAGTGAAGGCAAACCAAGATTCTAGCTGAGGCCATGTGGTCCTCTGGAGGGAATGAGTTATTCTCAGGTGGAGTGTCATTGGCATAGCAGTAATCTGAGTGCATGATGGGGCCTAGGGAGATGGAGTTTAAGGAGCAGAAGAGAGTGCCCAGCACTGATTTTTGGGGCAATGCTTGTCATGTATCATCTCCAAGACACACAGTAGGATCTTCATCTGAAGGTGGGAACCAAGCCACCCAGGGCAGTCCCAGTGGTTCTGAGGTCAGAGAGGGTGGCGTGGAGAACGTGATGTTTAACTGTGTCAAAGGCAAAAAAGAGATCATGGAGAATGTGGATGGCTGGCATGCTCATAGCCCTAGCCAGCTGTAACATGTCACCAATGGTCAGCAGAGCTGTCTTGGTAGAATGGCCCCCCTAATGAAGTCAGCTAATGGCCCAGTTAATTGCCCTAAAACTTTTGAATTACTTGGCAGGACGTGAAGCTCCATAGTATTGGACAGGGAACCGTTCTTCTCACAAGTCATCCTCTGACACCCTATGTGACCCCGAAAGAGAGTAGAGATGACCATTGATTTGTAAGTCATTTTGAATGAGATGGATCCCACTAATGGGCAAATCGATGAAAAGAGCTGGGGCACATTGTGCCAGTCAGGGCACCTGCCAGGGAATCATCGACCCCACACAATGGTGATGTGGAAGTGGCTTCCGCCTCTTGGTGTCAAATCTCCTTCTGTGACGAGGTGATTTGCCTCTTGTCTTTTTGCAGTTTTACAAAGACAAATTGAATTAGAGATATCGGCATATTTAAAGAAGCCTTCAAATATTTAGAGACATTCAAATGTTTAAACACCCACTCATTTACACAGAGACTCATTTTAGATGGTGTTACACAGTAGCGCCAGGGTTTGGCTGGCAGAACGTCAGCATCTCCGCAGCACAGGGCCGGGTGCGGGTGCCATCACCGCTGTCCCCACGGAAAAAAAAAATGTACTCACCTTCGATTTGCATTTTACCAGGGGGACATTTACACAAAAGGTTTGATTAAAACAGAAGATGTATAACTCGTCTCAATCAAAATCATTGAGCAGATTGTATTAAAAACCAGTTGGCAGGTCCACCAGACACCTGTCCATCAAACCTATGGGAGCTTCTTGGGCAGTCTGTTTTAAAAAAAAATGGACGTTAATATGGAGTTGCCCACCCTTTGCGACTAAAACCACTCTTCCTTCCATGAGATCCTGGAGTGCGTCTGTGGGAATTTGAGTCCATTTAGCCCGATGAGCTTTTGTGAAGCACACAATTGGCATTCCAGTTCATCTCAAAGGTGTTCAGTGGGTGGAGGTTAGGGCTCTGGGCAGGTGTATCCAGCAGGGGGCACTAGCTCCCTTGTTGGAATAAGTTCTTTTGTAATCGCGGAGTGCTACATAACCTGAAACTATATAGATATAATATAAAAAGGTGACACCCCTCCCTTAGTGATACGGTGGTAAGAAATCACATAGGAGAAATAACATAGCTTTCTTTAATGATGGTTTACGCGGCATAACAAACAAAGGAAGCCATGACAAGATCTTCGGGATGGGGATCCGATGTATAGAGTCTACCATTTTCATCGCTGCGTTGGAAGGATTTTCAGGATCGGATGACGTTATCTCCTATCCGTCCGTCAGCTTCAAAGGTGTGCCGGGCAATGTGCCAAGGCTTTATACTCTTTTCTCCATGTGCAGGCCCCAGCTTTGGTGAATCATGCCATTCCAAACATGGCAAAGAGAGGATACAATTTCATGCTGAGTTTGACACACTGAAATAGTATACAATGCCCATTTGGCAGTTGTCCTTAACTTGTCTTGTCTTCTAATGCTTGCCTAGCAGTTCTTATATGGTGAACTCCTGTATGCTGAATCTGGCTTTGTGTTAGCTGTACATGTGAGTAGAAAGAAAAGCAGATTTATAAAACACTAGCCAACCCGCGGCATAGCATACGCTGCATAATTATGTATTGATGGGTGAACACTTCCTGAAAGACACAGTTGTCCAAATGGGGTTGGTTTTGAGGATACGACTGTAGGTGAATGAAAAGATGGAACTCTGGAGAGGGCAACATACAATACAGCGTTTTACATGCTGCATACAGCGATTCACATCGAAGCATAGACACTGCTAAGACCATGGGATACCCCTCGCAAACTGTTTTACACGCTGCATACAGCGATTCACATCTGCGACAAACAAATTGTTTTACACGCTGCATACAGCGATTCACATCCCCGACAAATATGATTCTCCTTTGATGGTCCTGTCGCGTCCACCCTCGCTCTCGAAGCATACACACTGCCTGGTCATGTGCCCGCTCGCAAGAGCAACTCACAGAGACCTGCCCACCAACTGTAAGACCATGGGATACCCCTCGCAAACTGTTTTACACGCCGCATACAGCGATTCACATCCGCGACAAACAAACTGTTTCACATGCTGCATACAGCGATTCACATCCGCGCCAAACATGCTTCTTCTTATGGGGTGGGTTTGAGGATACGACTGTAAGGGAACTCTAGAGAGAGGAACATACAATTGTCCTTGACGGAAAACTGGAGTACCGCCGCTGTGCCCCCAACTCCAAGAGTGAGGGATGGGGCTGGATGGCAGTCGCGCGCGGATGGCAGAACGGGATGTGAGGGGAAGGACGCCCAGTGAGGACGATGTATTGATGGGTGTACAGTCATCTCTTAGTCATCATTCAGTACTCACTGCCTGCTCATGTGCCCGCCCCCAACTCCTCACCTGAATTGCTTTCGTCTGTGTACTGTCCACATGTACTTGTGAGTCACGTTGACTATTCATTTTCCAAACACCGCCTCAGTCGGTCTCGCATCTGCTACAGTCCACATGCACATCTGAGCCACGTTGACTTTTCATTGTTCTGTTTGTCTGGGCCGGGTGAGGTTTCCCGTGTTGAGTCTAATCAAGCCAAAGGCTCCACACCTGGTGGTGCCCTTCTGACAATTCCTTTAAGTTTCAGCTTTGCAACCATACTCCCCCTGGAACCCAAAGACTTTGGTTCCCCGGCAGATCATGGGAATAACGCCGCCGGATCGCCAGTCGGCATCGTTTATGGTCGGAACTACGACGGTATGTGATCGTCTTCGAACCTCCGATTTGCGTTCTTGATTAATGAAAACATTCTTGGCAAATGCTTTCGCCCTTGCGCGAATTGTTGGTGGACGGGGCTCTGTCGTGCGTGTGCCATGGAGACGAAAGCGACTTTTGCGGTGTTTGTTGCCTGGAGAGCGAGGGTGGACGCGGGCCGGGGAATAAGGAGTATTGTGTAGACAAACGTTTTCCATGTTCCTGTAGGACCATCTAAGAAGAAGCATGTTTGTCGCGGATGCGAAACGCTGAATGTAGCGTGTAAAACAGTTTGCGATGGTGGACGCTGTCGTGCGTCGTAACCGAAAAGTCAACGTGGCTCAGAGGTGCATTTGGACTGTAGCAGAGACGAACGTGAATGATGCCGTGTTTTGTAAGTTGTCGCGTCTGAGTTGGTGGCCGTGGCTCTGTGAGTTGTCGTCCTATCCCATTTGGTGGGCGGGGCTCTGTCTTGCGTGCGTCTTGCTTGCCATGGACTTAGTGAATTATATATATAGATTTTAGTACAGAGCACAGTGACATATTAAACATATAAACTTACTACAGCAGGCCACTTGAGTTCCTTTATGTCTTTATGGGCCTGGCCTTCAACCACCTGCTGCTTCAAAGTTGGACAATTGCCTAAAATGTCTCTGTATGTTATGGAATTAACAGTCGCTTTCACTGGAGCTGAGGAGCCCGGCCCCAAACCCTGCCATTGCCTCTCTTCCAGCAAAATATACAACAGGCACTATGCCATCCTGAAGGTAGTGTTCTTCTGGCATCTGCCAAGCCCTGGTTTGTGCATCAAACTATCAACAACAACAACAACATTTCTTTCTATAGCACGTTTTCATACAAATGATGGAGCTCAAAGTGCTTTACATGATGAAGAAAGAGCAATAAAGACAAAATAAATTAGAAAATAGAATTAGGGAACACTAATTAACATAGAATAAAAGTAAGGTCCGATGGCCAGGGAGGACAGAAAAAACAAAAAAACTCCAGACGGCTGGAGAGAAAAAAAAAATCTGCAGGGGTTCAGAGTCCACGAGACCACCCAGCCCCCTCCAGGCATTCTACCTGACAAAAAGGATCTCAATCAGTCCTCATGGTGTTCAGGGTTCACATGGAAGAACTTGATGACGGTCATGTGGACTTCTGGCCTTCAATCCATCAATGGAGGGACATCACGGTGCTTTGATCGGGTGGTGGGGGCGCAGATCACCACCACAGAAAAATAGAAAAAGAACAGAAGAGAAAGTAGGGATTAGCACGGATTGGGGAGCCACCATGAATGATAATGATAATTAAATGCATACACAGAATATCAGGATTAAACTAAAATGAAGCTATGAGAAAGCCATGTTAACATAATGAGTTTTTAGCAGTTTTTTAAAGTGCTCCACCATATTTGCCGTGTGAGTTTCTATCGATCAGCTATTCCAGATTTTAGGTGCATAACAGCAGAAGGACACCTCATCACTTCTTTTAAGTTTAGCTCTTGGAATTATAAGTAGACATTCATTTGAAGATCTAAGGTTACGATTTGGAGTGTAAGGTGTAAAACATTCTGAGATCTAAGATGGAGCAGATTATTTAAGGCTTTATAGACCATAAGCAGTATTTTAAAGTCAATTCTAAATGGCACAGGTAACCAATGTAGTGACATCAGAACTGGGGTGATGTGTTTGGATTTTCTTTTTCTAGTTAAGATTCTGACAGCTGCTTTTCTGCACTCAATTCAATCGACTGATGTCTTTTTTGGGTGGTCCTGAGAGGAGTGTCAGACAGTGAAGCGTGATTCATCATTCCATTGCTCCATATGCAACTCCATCCAACACTTGGCATTGCGTGTAGTGACCTTAGGCCATGAAAACCCAGTTCATGGAGCTCCTGGTGCACAGTTCTTCCAGAGGGAGTTTGGAAGTCTGTCGTGAGTGGATAAGTGATTTGAACTTCAGTGCTCAGCGGCCCCACTCTGGGAGTTTGGGTGGTCTACCACTTTGTGGCTGAGGGGCAGGCTTCCTTTTCACAACAAGAGGACTTACAGTGGACCAGGGCAGATTAAGCAGAGCAGAAATTTCATGGATTGACTTGTGGTAAAGGTGGCATCGTACTGTTGGTTTTATACTGGCACTTTATCGGGTTGTGTGGCTCCTTGTTGAAACTTTGTGTGAGAAGGTACCATTCCATTCTTTGTATATGAAGTTGGACCTTTGTCCTTTGACAAGATCCCTAATGTGTAGAGTAGAAAAAACAAAAATCAGAAACCTACATAGTAGGATATGAACAAATCAAGGAAATCTGGACTTAGTCATTGTCATTCAATGTAAAAAAAGAGTCCTCTTAAAATCAGCGACCCATGTCACAAATCTGTAATCATTGATTCATGGTGACACACACACACATGCGAGTAGGGGGACTTTTTCAGGGCTTGTAATTCCACCCCAGGGGCAAGAGATGGCGCTGTCATCCACAGACCAGAGGAGCCGAGGCTTAATGACCTGTGAAGCCACGCCCACTTCCCCAAGAAGCCACACCCCCGTTTATGATGGCCACAACCAGCACAGAGCAGCAGTCCTGTTAATGGACGCCCGTTAAAGTTTGGCAAATGCAACGTTGTTTTGCCTCTCGCTTTTAATAAATGGGGAACACCATCTGGAGCCTCAAGTCTTTATCTCTCTTGTGCCTTCTCTCTGACAATGGCTATCTAAATAAATAAAAGTTCTTTCTAAATCTTTCAAATGGACGGTTCCTTTGGCAAGCAAAATTGCTTCCCCTGTGGAACTGCTCTGAAGAATCTCTCGGGCACCTTGAGCTTTAACAGCGTGTGCCAGCACCAGAGCCCCTCAGTCTGACTGCCAGGGTCTGACAATGGAGACTGCATGGCTGTGTGTTTGATCTGACAGGAGAGGCTTAAACAGCATTTGGGGGCATTTGGCTCTAAAGTGCATAGAAAAATCACCAAAGAGATTTACATGAATACATTCCGGGCAACCACTTAGTATAAAAATATTGTTTCAAAAACCTTTTTTTTTTGTTTTGAGTGACTGGCACTTTCTCATTTGACCAAAAAATGAAAACTCAATTAGAGCCAAAAGTAGAACAGTGGACTTCAGTGTGAACTGTGTGGCTCATCCCCTCCGTCGGTGGTCTGTACTCGTCTCACTCTGGGGGCTACGATAAAAGAGAGAGTGGGGGAGAGAGAGTGAGAGAGAGATAGGGAGAAAGAAAGAATGGAAGAAAGATAGAATGAGCGAGTGAGAGAGAGAGAGAGGAGAAAGAGTGAATGAGAGGGAGGGACAGAGAGAGGCAGAGAAAAAGAGAGAAAGAACAGAAGAGAGATAGAATGAGAGAAAGAGAGAGAGAGGAAGAGAGGAGAGAGAGAATGAGAGGGAGGGACAGAGAGAGACAGAGAAAAAGAGGGAAAGAACAGAAGAGAGATAGAATGAGCAAGTGAGAGAAAGACACAGAGAGAGAAGGAGAGAGATGGAGAGAAAGAAAGAGAGAGGGAAAAGGAAGAGAGAGAGAATAAGCAAGTGAGAAAATGAGAGGGGGTGATGAGCAAGAGAAAAAGAAAGAAAGAAAGAAAGAAAGAAAGAAAGAAAGAAAGAAAGAAAGAAAGAAAGAAAGAAAGAAAGAAAGAAAGAAAGAAAGAAAGAAAGAAAGAAAGAAAGAAAGGGAATGAGCAAGAGAGAAAGAGAGAATGGAAAAGAGATGGAATAGAGAAAAAGAGAGAGAGAGTTTTTCGAGGGAGAGAGAGAGAGAGAGAGCCTGTTGCATGAAGCTGACCGGTGATGGACTTTGTCACTTGAAGGGTCATCCTAGAAAATGAAATCGACAGTCCTGTGATTACTAGATGCACTCTGCAATTTCTAAAGGTTGACAGGCGGCAGGTATTTAAACACACGGACAGAGACGTTTGTGGCTCTTTTGATTTGTGTGACACTCTCTGCAAACAGGAACAAATATGGATCTCCTTCTTTTTCAGAAGTTGCAGGCGCGTCACTGCCGCCTAACGTCAGCTTTTGATGGCAGCTGTCGGGAATCTAAACAGAGCTGTTTAGCTTTCTGAAGGTTTTTTGATCCACTGTGATAGTCTCGGTGACGCAGTGGCACAGGTTACCTCACAGCTCCAGTGATCTGGGTTCAAATTCCCCACCCGACCACTATAAGTGTGCTATTTTGATGTTCCATCCAGAGGTTTCTTTCTCTGGGCACCCTGGCTTCCTCTCACTTGACTATGTGCGCAGGTCTAGTCGATTGTTTTTTTGGAATAATCACAATGTGAATAAATCAAACGCCACCCCGATCTTCTGAGTGATCAGTGGCCGTCACGTCCAGTTCCTACATTGTTCTCCTGCACAGTGACTGGCTGACCATGCAGATTCAGGAGGTCTGATGTTAATAAGAACACTGGCTGTGTTAATGGGAAATAGAAATCTGTAAGTCAATGGGCCTCAGTTAAAGTGCCTTTGGCTAATCAGACGTATCAGAACTACTAAGTAATTCATTAAACACTTTTCTTTCTATGATATTGGTATTTATTATTATTATTATTATTATTATTATTGATTCATTCATTCACTTGAGCTGCTTACCATTTAGCCCTTGGAGGAGTTGGTGTGTAAGAGACGGCTGCAGAACTCTGTATTAAAGTATCATTCAGTGATGTTACACCGGTGATTTAAAGTTGGTTCAGAAGTGCTAAAAATCTCGATGCTTCAAACCTAAAATCATCAAAGCCTCAGCATACAGTGGACCTCAGTAAACATCTACTAAAAGTAAAACAGAAAAACAGAAGTTCCTAATTAGTTTCACCCCCTCAAAAGTGCCATCTTGCTCTCTTCTTATGCCTTTCTGATCAACAGCATCCCCGTCAGCACTTCGTTCTGTTTAATCATGGCTCTGCTCCATCAGTTAATTTGCAAAGTTCCTTTATTTTTTCACAATGAAAGCCCCTCTGGCAGCAATTCCACCTTCATGGCAAGTCTCTATGAGCTTGGCACACCTGGATTTGAGCAGTTTATTCCATTCCTCCTGGCAGATCTTCTCAAGATGGCAAGTGTCTGTAAACCGTCATCTTCAGATCTCACCACGGATGTTCTCTGGTTGTTTAAGTCTGGGCTTTGGCTGAGCTACTCCAAGACCCTCAGAGACTTGTCCTGAAGCCACTCCATCGTGGGAATAAAAGAATCAATACCAAATGCGTTTTACCCGCTCTTGAGGACACGGGTTATTGTAAGAGGAATATGAGCAGGTAGGTAAGACATAGATGAAAGCTGAAAACAAAACCAGGCAGAAAGGAATCAAAGAGCCAAGCAGAATACGTGAGTCAGATATGAAGAGAAGACAAACCCCAAAAATCCATCCTAACGCGATGGTGATCATGTTTTGAATTCAACCAGCTACACTAAGGTGCTTGAGAACGTAGAATCCATCAAGCGTTGAAGGCTGAAAACTGCAGTGCTGTACTATTTACACATCACATCTGACGACACAACGGCCCTGCCAGTTGCCATCACGTGGCAAAAGAAAACAAGAAAAGGAACAGAAAAGGATTTTTTCAACTCATATTGAATCCAAAAATAAACCATGGGAAACGATTCCTTGTAATGCAAAATCCAAACGCACAGATATCTGTGCCTGTAATTATTAAGTGTCACGGACTCACTCTTAGAAAACTCTGAAGTCTGATTAGAATAAGAATTTGTGTTTCCCCAGAGTAAGACATGAGAACCACTCAGGAAATGTTCTGCTCCAAATCCCAGCTAGGAGTAGGTGTTCACATGCGAGAAGAAATGAACCAATGATGTCCAGCTTTTGTAGCTTCATTGGAAATCATGATGATGTCCTCTGCTTTTCCAATCATTACGATGTTTGAAGTTTCCTGGGAAATCATGATGATGTTTTGTAGCTTATTTGGAAATAAAATTGTAATGATGTTCTGTAGCTTCCTTTCAAATCATGATGATGTTTTGTAACTTCATTGGAAATTGTGGTGATATTCTCCAGTTTTCCAATCATGATGATGTTTGAAGTTTCCTTGAAAATCATGAAGATGTTTTGTAGCTTATTTGGAAATGAAATTATGATGATGTTTTGTAGCTTTCTTGGAAATTAAATCATGATGATCTTTTGTAGCTTCATTGAAAATCATGATGATGTTCTCCAATGATGAAGTTTGAAGTTTCCTTGGAAATCATGATGATGTTTTGTAGCTTATTTGGAAATGAAATTATGATGATGTTTTGAAGTTTCCTTGGAAATCATGATGATGTTCTGTAGCTTCATTAGAAATCAAGAAGATGTTTTCTTGGAAATTAAATCATGATGATGTTTTGTAGCTTCCATGGAAATCATGATGGTGTTTTGAAGTGTTCAGATACTAAAGACTAGTTTATACTTTTGCATTGACCCCACACTGTAGGCTACACCATCAAAAGTAGTTTATACTTCTGCATCTCACCACACTGGACGCACATGCCTGGACACTAGTTGTCAGTGTTTGTAGCACACATGAAAAGCGAATGATCCCTTAAAATTCAGAGAGTTTTAGCCCACCAGGACCACCACTCATCATGCTACACATTTTCTTCCATGGGCAAACTCATTTGTTCCTCACAATTTTTCACACATTCGCAGAATTCCAAACCAATGTTAGCTGATAACTCCTGCCACGAATTGACTGTCATCTGAATGTCTTTGTAGTGTTGTGATGAGGCATCATGTGTATTTTTCTAACTTCTTCGAGAAGTCTTTCCTCTATTTGTTCTGTGTTTACTTTCAGAAAAGCAGAAGACGAATGAAATTGCATTTCAGGAAAACATAGTTACTAAACAGGCCAATCAGAGTTGAGGGGTCCGCGTAAGGTCTGTGCCAATCCAACACACAATCACGTTTTTGAGGAGGTGCATGACGCTACACAGGCTGTGACAATGCTACGGTGTGGGACTTAACGTTTTATCAGGCATAAGGCTAAGGTTTCAGCACAAAGATAATAACAGTCAAAAGCAGTAAGAGAAGAAGAAGAAGAAGAAGAAGAAGAAGAAGAAGAAGAAGAAGAAGAAGAAGAAGAAGGTGGTAGGTCGGATACTGCACTAAGCTGTACATAATGGTTTCCACTTCACCACAACTGGATCTGGAACGCAGGCATAGCGGGATGAGTGACTGACAGCAAAATGTCACACAGGTACGCTGTGCACAGCATTCAAAGACCCCCTGAACATTCGCGTTACACTTTACTAGCCTCTAATCCTTTCGAGGCGGGCGTCGACTTACAACAACATATAGCAGTGTCTTCACGCAGCTGCCGGCCGCTACACTAACGTATTGAGCACTACGATCAGCTGAAGACCGATCTGCTAATGCTGGTACATAACTCTCGTTTTCGATCTCCAGAGCACTTACATCACAAGCGGGGTGCGATAAGTCAGCAATAATACGCAAAACGTTGTCTGCGGAGTATTTCGCTTTGCGCATTCACTTCGCTATCTTGCCAGATGTGCCTTTAGCTCCAGCGGCCGCCGAAATAATATTCCGCACTCAATGAGTAAAAGGATCAAGAGAGCAGGTGGCGACTCCTGGAGCACTGGAAAAATAGAGCCTCACATAAGATAAGGTGGTGGTGGTGGTGGTGGTGGTGATTGGGGGGTCACAAAGAGGGGCACAGGCTGCGGTTTCAGCACAAAGATAATAACAGTCAAAAGCAGTAAGAGGAGAAGAAGAAGAAGAAGAAGAAGAAGAAGAAGAAGAAGAAGAAGAAGAAGAAGAAGAAGAAGATGAAGAAGAAGGTGGTAGGTCGGATACTGCACTAAGCACAGCTCACAACTATGATGATCGGGAATACTGGCAGAATGAAGGTGATTTCAGAAACAGCTCACGAATAGCCATAATAACAGGAAGATGATTCTTCTTCTGAAAGTATGGCTTTGAATCATTCATTGTTAAATTAACATACCCGCTATTGGGCTTGACCCTCATTTGCTGTGTGCCTCAGTCTTTCCATTGTCACGGATGTGTGTCAAAGGATCTCCTCGATTGAGGTATGCGATAAGATGCAGGGACTCTGTCGCTAACATTCACTTTTCCTGCTCTCTCCACTTGTGCAGTGAGGGCACTTAGCCCCGCCCCTTCTGGTTCGTCCGCTATTAGAACCCTGGGTACCCGGATGAAGGCGTCTTTTGCGATCAGAGCGACTTGCCAGGCGGAGCTCCTGTGAAACGACCCTAAGCGCCGAATACCTTTGCTGATATTTTGCTTAAGGGCTAGCTGTGCAAAGGCAAGATGTGTTTCTTTTGTTGGTCTTTTTTTTTGTTTTGATTAAACGTGAAAACCCAGTTGGTGTCCCATCTTTTAGCTTTCCGCGACCTGCCGCTACTTTCCTGTACCTGGCCATACCATCTCGATGGTTTGCATCCTCGACCACCAGTGCGCAGACACTGTGATATCGCTTGCAATTCACATACAAGTATTCAGCCACACTTTCATTTCATGGCCTCTCCACGTATTTCGAGCAATCAATCACACAATCTATAAGGTCTGCTACGCTCATTATTGATGACTTTTATACGTGTTCATTGATGTCTGGTGGAATGGTGAGGATGCAAGGAGTAGAGTTAGTGAAGGTGGAGGAGTTTAAATACTTGTGATCAACAGTACAGAGTAACAGGGAGTGTGGAAGAGAGGTGAAGAAGAGAGTGCAGGCAGGATGAAGTGGGTGGAGAAGAGTGTCAGGAGTGATTTGTGACAGACGGGTATCAGCAAGAGTGAAAGGGAAGGTCTACAGGACGGTAGTGAGACCAGCTGTGTTATATGAACTGGAGACGGTGGCACAGGAGACAGAGCTGGAGGTGGCAGAGTTAAAGATGCTAAGATTTGCATTGGGTGTGACGAGGATGGATAGGATTAGAAATGAGGACATTAGAGGATCAGCTCAGGTGGGACAGTCTGGAGACAAAGTCAGAGAGGTGAGATTGCTTTGGTTTGGACATGTGCAGAGGAGAGATGCTGAGTATATTGGGAGAAGGATGCTAAGGATAGAGCTGACAGGGAAGAGGAAAAGAGGAAGGCCAAAGAGGAGGTTTATGGATGTGGTGAGAGAGGACATGCAGGTGATGGGTGTAACAGAACAAGATGGAGAGGACATAAAGATATGGAAGAAGATGATCCGCTGTGGCGACCCCTAACGGGAGCAGCTGAAAGAACAAGAAGATTGATGTCCAGTGTAACCAACACATTCAGCCTTTCCTGGGATTTCTGACTGAACACCATCATCTGGTCGCTTGTAGCAGGTTACATCACAGCAGTTTCTTAAATCTGGAGGATTGATAAAATGCTGTCACTCCTACTACTAAGAGTGGGACCATATTTGCATCCCTCTGAGATTTTTGAGGACCGTGTTCCTAACCTGAGATGCTTGATAAATACAAGCACTGCTCTCACTTTGAGTCACTAAGAGTCTTTTTCTGTTAATCAATTAAAAAAAAAAAAAAAACAGCCAAATGAAGTCCATTGAGATTTAACGTTACATACCAAGAAAATGAGAAAATCTAACTAACTATAGGCCATGTATTTGAAGGAAAATTCAAACTAACACATGACTGGATGTGCAGACATTTCCAAAAATATCTTAGCTGAGATTTTTTTTTTTTTAATTTAGCGATCATCCAAGGCTTGTTAGCGAGCTTATAAATGGAACCGTGTATGACAGAGCGGGGTGAGGCCTACAACGTGCTAAGGAGCAGAGGAAAATATCACATAGGGGTTGCTGTTTGGAATTGTATAGCTGGAATTCATCCCTATAATAATAGTAATAATTCTTTACATGTTTATGTAAAGGGCGGCACGGTGGCGCAGTGGGTAGCGCTGCTGCCTCGCAGTTGGGAGATCTGGGGACCTGGGTTCACTTCCCGGGTCCTCCCTGTGTGGAGTTTGCATGTTCTCCCCGTGTCTGCGTGGGTTTCCTCCGGGCGCTCCGGTTTCCTCCCACAGTCCAAAGACATGCAGGTTAGGTGGATTGGCGATTCTACATTGGCCCTAGTGTGTGCTTGGTGTGTGGGTGTGTTTGTGTGTGTCCTGCGGTGGGTTGGCACCCTGCCCGGGATTGGTTCCTGCCTTGTGCCCTGTGTTGGCTGGGATTGGCTCCAGCAGACCCCCGTGACCCTGTGTTCGGATTCAGCAGGTTGGAAAATGGATGGATGGATGGATGTTTATGTAAAGCGCTTCAGTGAGTGGGGAGCCACTTCAACCACCACTAATGTGTAGCACCCACCAGGATGGTGCGACAGCAGCCATTTTTTGTGCTAGTCCACTCACCACAAGTTAGCTATTAGGTGGTGAAGTAGCAAAAGAGATAGAGACAGGGGTTGATTAGGGTGGCCGAAATGACTACGGCCATGGTGGGCAATTTAGCCAGGACATCATAAAGGGTACACCTTACTCTTTACAAAGGATGCCCAGGCATCTTTTATAATAACAACAGCAACAACATTTCTTTCTATAGCACATTTTCATACAAATGATGATCTCAAAGTGCTTTACAGGATGAAGAAAGAGCAAAAAAGAAAATAAATAAGAAAAAAGAATTAGGGAACACTAATTAACATAGAATAAAAAGTAAGGCCAATGGCCAGGAAGGACAGAAAAAAAAAAAAAAAAAAACTCCAGACGGCTGGAGAAAAAAAAAATTTGCAGGGGTTCCAAGGCCACGAGACCACCCTGCCCCTTTCTAGGTATTCTACCTAACATCAATGACCTCAATCAGTCTTTATGGTATTCAGGGTTCACATGGAAGAACTTGATGATGACGGTCATGTGGACTTCTGGCCTTCAATTCATCAATGTAAGGACATCACGGTGCTTTGATCAGGTGGTGGGGGTGCAGATCACCACCACAGAGAACTGGAAAAAGAACAGAAGAGAAAGTAGAGGTTAGTATGGATTGAGGAGCCACCATGAATGATAATGATAATTAAATGCTGTGAGAACTGGTCCGAACATCATCAGACAGACACCAGCACAAGTACAAAACACACGTTTATTCACAATTAAACCCCGCAGAGCACACAATGCTTCCAGCACCAAACAACCCCAACCACCGGCCTCTCCAACGTCCGGGGGATGCCTTTCTTTGTCCTGTCGCTGGAGCGTCGTCCACCTCCAGCTCCCGACTCCCACTCCCTGACTATAGGAAGGCAGCCCCCTTTACAGTCACCCGGACGTGCCCCAGGTGCTCGCTGATGTTCTTCCAGCGGCACTGCCTGGTGAGGCGGAAGTGCCGCATGAGCACCCGGAAGCACTCCAGGCGTTGCTGGAAGGTCCTTCCTCCACCTACCCAGGTGTGGCAGAAGTGTAGATCTCACGGTTTCATATTTCCAAAGTATTCAATTATATTAGATAAACTTTATGAATCCCAAGTAGAAATTTAAGCAGTCATGTGCTGACTGATGAAGCCAGGAACACTTAGTCAACCATTATGATATGGAGCATTGATACATTTATCACATTAATTATGTCCTTTTACAATACTGACAAATAAGGAAAACAAAACTGCCAGTGTATTCAGTTGTTCACCATCATTGTTTTATAGTTCCTTAAGTCAACGTCACATCACATGACTTCTAGTCAGAGGGGGCATCAAACTTGACGACTGCCGTTTCTCATCTTATTGATGGAGGACGTCAATTAACATGACAAGAGACCACTGGGGATGTCAAATTACACGACTGCATGATGACTTTCCATTACAGATTAACATTTCCAATTAGATTTGATAAACTTTATAAATCCCAAATGAAAATTTAGCCAATAATGTGCTGACTGATGGACCCAATAACACTTTGGTCAACCAGTCTAGTGCCTAGAGACCAGTGGAGGTGACAAATTACACAACTGTTTGACATCTTCCCAGCACAATTTCATATTTCTAAAGTATCACACTCTTGCCCCCACGGGTTTGAGCCTCCCTGCTACTTCCCCGTGGTCCCCTTGCTATCCATGGCGGTTGCCCCCTCTTGGCCCAGGGGACATATAGATCTCCATCCAGGTGTCCCGGCTGGGTCTGCCCCCCAGCCTCATGCCACAATGCATATATAGAGCATCAGGATTAAACTAAAATGAAGCTAATAATAATAATAATACATTTATTTTATACAAAATATATGAATTATTCTAAGCATTCAAGGGCACCGAACAAACAATAAACAAAAACGCACATCATAAACAGAACTTAAAGTACCAGAAAATTTAAAAAGTTAAAAGTAAACAAAGCCATTGTAATCATAGAGAAAAAGCCATTTTGAACAGATGGCTTTTAAAGCTTACATTTGAAAGTTGAGAATGATTCAATATTCCTAAGCTCAGTAGGTAATGGGAGCAGAACGGCCGAATGCTCCGCTCCTCATGGTGGTTAGATGGGTGAGAGGGACGGTCAGGTGGATGGAGAAAGAGGATCTAAGGTTACGGGAGGGAATGGCAACATGAAGAAGGTTGGACAGGTATGGAGGGGCGAGGTTATGAATGGCCTTAAATGTTAACAGAAGAATTTCAAAATCAATTTGAAACTTAATCGGGAGCCAATGAAGCTGCTGCAAGACCGGAGTGATGTGGCGAATAGATGGGGTTCGAGTGAGGATGCGGGCAGCAGAAATCTGGACCAGCTGAAGTCAGGGGCGGACTGCCCATTTGAGCATTTGGGCAATGCCTGGTGGGCCATGGACTGGTCATGGACTGGCTGTTTCATGAAATGAATTTTATGTACTGGTTACTGTTTGACATTAAAATTAATTTTCTAAACTACTAAACCTTATCTCTCCGGTACTGCGATTCATACAGTCCTATATACCGTATTACGTCATCAAGTTGTTTTAGTTGTCAAAAATTTGGTCAAAACTGCCTTTTGCTAATTTCTGTTTCGATACCGCTACATTTTGGTTAGCATATACATTATTGCAATTTATTTTATCTCATATCTAGTATTTAAATTCTATGGTACTAATAATTAGTTTAGATTATGTATTATGCTGTTCTCTAGTCGTCGGCGTGAGTGATAATTAATGGTTTTCAGCTGTGATTATTTGTATGATGAAATAAAGTTATAAAGCACAGGACAGGAATTTTTCATATTAGGATGTAACATTTATAGTTTATCGTTAAGTTAATGGAACATTTCAATCGTGCACTACAGCGCTGTCCAAGTATCTACAAACTGTGCAGCTAGATCTGCTGACTGTGTGCTGTATGGTGGATGAGTTGCTGAAGAACATGCGCATGCTGCAGGAAGACTTCCAATCTTGACATGATGCAGCTATGAAGTTTGTTCAATGGTCTAATGACCAGCTGAATGAACCTGATCTGGGTAAGGATCTTGTTGTGGAAGAGTCTCTTCCTGTGAAACGGCAAATACAGAGAAAACACGCATAGATAGATAGATAGATAGATAGATAGATAGATAGATAGATAGATAGATAGATAGATAGATAGATAGATAGATAGATAGATAGATAGATAGATAGATAGATAGATAGATAGATAGATAGATAGATAGATAGATACTTTATTAATCCCAAGGGGAAATTCACATACTCCAGCAGCAGCATACTGATAAAGAAAAATATTAAATTAAAGAGTGATAACAATGCAGGTATACAGACAGACAATAACTTTGTATAATGTTAACGTTTATCCCCCCTGGGTGGAATTGATGAGTCACATAGTTTGGGGGAGGAGCGATCTCCTCAGTCTGTCAGTGGAGCAGGATGGTGACAGCAGTCTGTCGCTGACGCTGCTCCTCTGTCTGGAGATGATCCTGTTTAGTGGATGCAGTGGATTCTCCATGATTGACAGGAGCCTGCTGAGTGCCCGTCGCTCTGCCACAGATGTCAAACTGTCCAGCTCCGTGCCTACAATAGAGCCTGCCTTCCTCACCAGTTTGTCCAGGCGTGAGGCGTCCTTCTTCTTTAGGCTGCATCCCCAGCACACCACAGCGTAGAAGAGGGCGCTCGCCACAACCGTCTGATAGAACATCTGCAGCATCTTATTGCAGATGTTGAAGGACGCCAGCCTTCTAAGGAAGTATAGTCGGCTCTGTCCTCTCTTACACAGAACATCAATATTGGCAGTCCAGTCCAATTTATCATCCAGCTGCACTCCCAGGTATTTTTAGGTCTGTACCCTCTGCACACAATCACCTCTGATGATCACGGGGTCCATGAGGGGCCTGCTCCTCCTAAAATCCACCACCAGCTCCTTGGTTTTGCTGGTGTTCAGTTGTAGGTGGTTTGAGTCGCACCATTTAACAAAGTCCTTGATTAGGTCCCTATACTCCTCCTCCTGCCCACTCCTGATGCAGCCTACGATAGCAGTGTCGTCAGCGAACTTTTGCACGTGGCAGGACTCCGAGTTGTATTGGAAGTCCGATGTATATAGGCTGAAGAGGATGGTAGACAATGCACAGATGAGGGTACATCAGCTTCTGATCCACTGAACAAATATCAAAGTCGAGTGTACTAACAGATAGTGGATACTATTGTGAGCAGTACTGAGCGACGATTTGACACATCAGCAACATCTACGTTCTATGCCGATCTGTCGCTTCTTCGCCTGAGGAACTTTGCTGAAGTTCCATTGGGAGCAATGGAACAGCTGCATAGACATTTGCTCAGATTTGATGATGGCGTAACACTGCTGAACAACCACGAAGAGAACTGCAAAGCTTTGGACAGCAGTGGTCAACATTTAAACAATCACTATCAGACGCTTATACTGTGGAGGATGACAATGACAGTGACCGTGAACAAGATGGGACAACTGTGTCAACTTGCAGGTCTTGTAAAGACTGTCCTCTCTGCTGTTACAAGGTGCTACTGCAGTTGAACATCTTTACTGATTGCCTACAAGCTTCCGCTAATTCTGCCTGTGTCGCAAGTGCATGTGTGAAAGGTCATTCTCTGCGATGAAGAGAATCAAAAGCCGCCTGAGAAGGACAATGACACAAGAACCTCTTGAGGCATTCATGTTGATGTCGGTGGAGAAAAGTATCCTAGTAAACTTGACACTAACTGTATTGTTGATGATGTGGCTGCTAAAAGCAGCGAACTGCGTAAACTGCTAGCCTACTAGGGTACTGGCACTTGGACATGACATTGACATTTGACATGTACTCTAATAATGTGTAAGCCGTGTTACTCCATTTTTCTTTTTCATTAAATTTTACTTCTAAGCATGTCATCAAATTTTATGTTGTGTCTAAACAACAGTGTACAGATTAAGTTTGGTAACAGTTTAGATCAAGTTCATATCATAGGCTCACAGCAAGTAGTGAGCCTCGTACTCATCACAAATTTTAAGAAAATGGCAATGAATAATGGGCCGAGTGGGTCGACCTCGTCACGTCACTTGATGAAAGGATGCCCGGGCCGGTTTTGAGACCAAGTCCACTCCTGGCTGAAGTTTATGGAGACATTAATTAGAGTGACCAAAGAGGAGCGAATTGCAATTGTCCAGAAGAGAAGTAAGAAGACTGTGAACAAGAATGGCAGTGGTATGGGGGAGTGAGGGAGGGCAGAGGCGATTAAATATTACGTAGGTGGAAGTAAGCAGACTGGATGATGTTATTAATGTTATTAAATGTTCTTATTATTTGATGATGTAATGTTATTAAAGAATGGGACCAAAACATTCTCCGAGAGCAACTTTTCCCAACCACCCAAGAACAGTTTGGTGACCAACAATGCCTTTTCTAGCATGATGGAGCACCGGGCCATAAGGCCAAAGTGAGAACCAAGTGGCTAGGGGAACAAAGCATCAAAAATCGAGGTCCATGGCCAGGAAACTCCCCAGATCCTAATCGCATTGAGAACTTGTGGTCAATCCTCAAACAAAAACCCACCAAATTCTGACAAACTCCAAGCATTGATTATACAAGAAGGGGCTGCCGTCAGTTAGGAGTTGGCCAGGAAGTTGATTGACAGCCTGCCAGGGTGAATTGCAGAGGTCTGTAAAAAGAAAGAAGGGCCAACACCGCAAATATGGACTCAGTGTATAAATGTAATGTCATTGTCAATAAAAGCCTTTGAAACGTAGGAAATGCTTGTAATTCTGCTTCAGTAAACCATAGAAACATCTGACACAAAGATCTAAAAACACTGAAGCAGCAAACTTTGTGAAAACCAACACTTGGGTCATTCTCAAAACTTTTGCCCATGGCTGTAGTTGCTGCCGTCTTGGTCTCCATAAGCCAGGTGTGATGCTTGTGTGTGTTGGGATGGCAGATGGCAAACAGCCGTCTTCTTTGTCTAGCAGTTATGATATCGCTCAAAATGCTTTTATAACATCCTTTGAACATATGCTTTATATAAGATATTACATCAGTTGAAGTTGCACAACTGGTAGGTACCCGTGGCCTGGCTGATTGTTAGTTAGTGAAGTTACTTTTAGCTAACCATGAAATGTGTTCATCTTAAAGTCCCAAGCCTCCAGTTCACACTTTCTTACAGGCATATACACACTGGTTAGATTATCTAAGCTTACACATTTATATTCTAATGGTAATAATTATTGTTCTTGTATTTGTTTCACATTTTCTTTTTTCTTACCTCTCTTTAAAAAACATATGAGTCATTGGTGCTTCTGATCGAGTGAGCTCATTTGCACCTGCCTGCTGTTCCAGTTTCCGAACATTTGGATTACACAACACTGTCAATGGCACCTTTCCTTTATGAGCTCTGGGCTCACAGTTTTAAAGCTATATCTAAATAATTCCAAAATAAAGAAACACAAAAATAAAAAACACAATTTAATTATGACGAGTCTTATTTAGAATACTGTAAAAGTACATTTTTTATTAGCATTACAGTTGTTCTTGTTTAATTTTTATTTATTATTTCTACGTTTGTTTATCATTTTGTGTCACTATTCTGTATCTTTAAATGTTCTGCCATACCTTGTTCTGCATTCAGATGAACTTATGTGTTTTTTCTGTTTTATTATTATTTTTTTGTTTATTTTGAGTTATTTTACATGTTGTGGACCACCAGGGTACGTGCAGCTGCCCTAACCCGACACAAGTTCCAGTCCAGCACACACGTCTATGTACAGCTGGGAAGCGCTTTTCTCTGCTCCCCACAGCTCAGAAGTACAGCACACAACACTTCTCTTTCTCTTTCCTTCCTTCCTTCCTTCCTTCTACTCAACTCCTCCACAGACAAGTGTCATCCCTCTTCCTCCCGACTCCTCAAATGAAGTCAGGTGACTCCTTTAATTCCACTCCTAAGAGTGCTCCAGGTGGCTCATTGGTATTACCTGGAATCACTCCCAGGTGTGGTGGAAATCCACTGTTGGGCTCTGTAGCTCCCCCTGGAACCCAACAGGGCTGCACTAAACTCCAACTCACATGAAGCCCTGTGGGAATCTGTGGTTGCCACAGCCACCCAGGAGTGCTGCCCTCTAGTGTCCCAGGGGAGGTAGTGCCCCGGAGATGCTCTCTCCCTTGGTCCTTCCATCCTGCTGGCATCAAGGCTGCCCGTCACAATGTCCTTATGTTGGTTTTTATTGGATTTGTATGTGATGATGTATTGGTGTACTATCTCTCAAAATGTGAGCCCGTTCCATGTTTTTTGTGGGTGGAACCCGTCAATAGGCCGGGCCAACTGTCAGTCTCCATTGACGGACTGCCCCCAGCCCAGAGGGAATCATTCATTATTGTGAGTGTGTTGTTTGTGATTGATGGATGGATTTTCTGTTTTTGTATTATTTTGCTCTGTCTTAGGATTCTGTTTGCTGCATTGTGTTTTTTGGATTTGTTCACTTTTACTTTTAGGCAACTCCTTTAATCCCTCTGTTTTCCCCCGTGAAATACAACAATTTTGTTGTATTTTTCAAACAAATCCTTTTATAAAAAATTCATTTATTAGGTCACCTTTGCACTACCCAAGGTTTACGGTTACC
The DNA here is from genome assembly GCF_900747795.2 of Erpetoichthys calabaricus. NCBI lineage: Eukaryota > Metazoa > Chordata > Cladistia > Polypteriformes > Polypteridae > Erpetoichthys > Erpetoichthys calabaricus. The sequence continues at coordinate 178,069,201 of NC_041402.2, read as the reverse complement.
CTTCTCTAGTGGGGCTTTTTGTGATAATGAAAGACATTTCAAGGATATCTTAGGGTTACAGGATCTTTAAGGCTTGCGCATCCTGAGGCAGGACATTTGAGTGGGAATTAAGCCCATTGAGGTGAGGCCTTTTCCAGGTAGGCAAAAGACACCTAGACTAACCATTGAATCCTCACACTTTCATGGAGGTTCCAGTTCGTGACATTTTTGTGTTTTGTGAGTGGAGCCGCAGAAGGTGGGGCCACCTTGACATCTCTTGATCCCCATGCTTTTACACTGAGGTCGTAAAGACAGGGTCATCTAATGTATGGGCACAATGAGCCCTGGCCGGGGTCTAACTGGATCACAGGCTCTCACAGGCTATCAAAGCAGGAGCCCCAGTGTAGTACTTTGTCCAGGGGCCTATACTGCTGTTAAGATGTCCCAGTACACAGAGGGTGCCCGCAGTGGGTCATTGAGTTTGTGGAGTTTATTGTTTTATTGATGGCAAAAAGGGCAGTTATTCCAAAAAATAAAGAGTGAGGATAAGGAGAAGGAAGGGTCGAAAGCGAAAGTCAATAAGAGAGAGACCCAAAAATTCCTGGAATCAGCCAATAGCACCAAGTCAGGGTGTAGCTAACGAATATGCTGCTAGGTATCACATGACTACAGTCTGGTTCATCAGTCCATCAAGGGGCACCATGGTCAGTTGATTGAGTGCATATTTCTGGCAGATACTGCACAATCACATAGGTGCAGAGTCACCACGACAGATTTTCAAAAGCCAATAATGATAGTGTTTCTTGACACTGACTGAATTCTTCATAAAGAGTTTATTCCCAAAGACGTTACACTGCAGCGCTTAGGTGTCTAAGGGTAAACATCAGGTAAAAATATGTCCAGAAAAACGGCACACGCAAAACTGAAAGAGAAAAAGTCAAAGAGTTTTTAAGGAAAAACAATATGGCTGTTTTTTCACACTCCCCGTGCTCGTCTAGATATCGATCTCTGTGACTTTTTGTTGTCCACAAAAATTGCAATTGACACTGAAGGAAAGAAGATTTACTAAAGTGTTAGAAATTCAGAAAAAAAAAAACATTCCAGCATCTCCAGACAGGGTAAAAAGTATAAAAAAATGATAAGATGTACGGGTGAAGCACGAGGACAAGCACATCGAAGCTCAAGGACTAAAAGTTTAACAGTAAAGCTTTTTTGTTTAATGATTCTGGGATCTTTTGGGTCTCCCCTTGTAAAATCCGAGTCAAAAGGCAGAGCGTAAATAAGCAGTGATCAAAATTCATGGTAAGTAATTGTGTAGGTTTGGCCCAACCTCAGATACCAGTGACCGATGAGGGGGTGAGCTTCATACTGGCACTCTGATGACGTTACAACATGACAAACGTTGTGTGGGACATGGCCGGCCTTTTATCCCGGCCAGTACCCCCAGGCCACCAGGTGGAGCCCTGCCTGCAATATAGAGGTGCCCAGAGTTCCAGCAGGGCATCATGGACAGAGGAGTTTTTCATCACAGCCCTGCTGGATACCATAGGAACCTCCAGGGGACACTGCAGGAAGGCCCAGAGACTATTATGTGCCCTATAACCCGGAAGTACGTTGCAGTCATAGCGACAGGAAGAATGACGTGCTTCCGGGGTGAAGGAGAAGAGTTTTTATCTGACCCGGAAGTGTTCCAGGTCACGTGGACAGAGAGGGCGAAACACTTCCGGGTTAAGGACTATAAAAGGACTATGGGAAATCCCAGACATCGAGCTGAGCTGGGTGGAAGGGTGGCAATGCATCTGGTAGTGTGGAGGATTGTATTAATTGATTATTGTAGTGATTATTGATTAATGAGTATTGTGGAGTGGAGGGTGCTTTGTGCACTGTATGGTCCAAATAAAACGAATTATTGGACTTTTACCTGGTGTCTGGAGTCAAGTCAGAAGGTTCAAGAGGACGACAGTGCCCTCTATCTGTCACAGTTGATACCTTAAATACTCACAATTAAGCCAATCCACTAGGTTGATTTGGGAGTATGTGACCTCCCAAAGAGCGTGTGAAAGGAAACGCGTTCACTTGATGTTCTGGACATTATGTTTCCTAAATTTCCCATCAACTGGAAACTTTTAGCGTATAGCAATAGAACAATGATTATACCTTAAAATATAACAGTTTCCTTTCAAGCATTATATAAAACTAGCCGTCCCCCTCGGCTCCACCAGTTTAGTAGTGAAACAGGACAGACTTTAAAAATCAATACACAAACAGGCATCGCTAACTAAGCGGAGGCAAGTTACGCTCCAAAACGTGACCAGAGGTAGAGCGACTCAAATGGAGACCAAGGTGGCATGTGAGTGAGGAGGGTCCCGCTCGGCTCCCCACTCCTGACGTCGCGTTTCCCTCTCCCCTCGGCCCGCAGCCTCTGTCTCAGATTAGTGCGAATATATCGCTCATGCAAGCGAACTATGATTCTTAGCACGATGAGAGAAGTAGTAAAATCAATCGGAATGTTCAAGCAAATTCTAGAAAAAACCCAATCTAAATCCGTTAAGTAGTTCTCTCATTCGCTAGCTAAGCGGAGGTAAGGCACACCCTGAGGCCCCACCCCCCCTCCCCTCCACCAGCTGCGTGTCTCTCGGATTTGTGCGAATAAATCGGTATCTCAAGTGAACGATGATACTTAGTACGATGAGAGAAGTCTTCAAAATCAACTAGGATGTTCAAGCAAATTCTAGATAAAACCCAATCTAAATTCATTAAGTAGTTCTCTCGTGAAAAGCGAGACATGCAAACAGACGCTGGATTTCATATATATACTAGACATTAAGCCCGTTACAATAACGGGCGCTAGAACAGTAGTCCATAAACATTAGTAGGAACAGTCTATATTAAATGGCAAGGGACCTTTTACCTCATTAAATTTTTTCCGTAAAATGCCTGTAATTTTCTCTGACTGTAATACTGGCTTTGCTGTCCGTAATATGCGTTTAATTTTCTGTGACAACAGTGGGCAATCAGCAGATTCTCCCCAGCAACTGATGTAATGTGTGCGAAAATAAATCTACTTTTACTTTACACTTTACCGGGCCAAGCTTCTTAATCACAAATCTGACGTCCTCAGAGTGAACACTTGCACAACAATGGGGAAGCTGGTTTCCGCTTCTCGGTACCCGTTTGGATTTTTCGTGTTTTCTGTTTTAGATCTTACCTCATTTACCGAAATCCGATTGGATCTGCCACGTGATATTTTATAGGTACCGCCCTCTCTGTCTTGTGTGACACGTCAGGCGGCCTTTGAAGCATCGCTCCGCACCCCGCGCATGCGTACTTCACCAGAAGACACGGGCACATGGACGCACACAGGAATTTGATTAAAGAGGATAGAGATAACTAAAATGCATTTATCATCGTGAATAATAAAATAACAGGTCCTGCCTTTAAGCGTAAGCTCAGAAGAATATGAGTCTCAGTGCATGCCAGGGTTCAAATTCAACTCTTACAAGAGTCTTACGCGATACGATGCCCGAGTGATGCTCGGGTCTAACATAAAGGAGGTTAAGGGTTTATAGATGACATTTTTAACTGATAAAATCCCATCAGGCCATGGGGTTTTATTAGTCTTCATCATATCGAAGCACATTTGACTGCTCTTTTTGTAATTCGATGAACTCAGAGTTTTCCCTTCTGCATGGGACATTCCATTGTTTCTTCCTTTACAAACACTTGGGTGAAATATTTGTTCACTTTGTTTGCTGTTTTCATTCATTTCTCCTTTTGTGTCCCTGAGGGGTCTTATATTATCTTATGTTTTCTTGAGAAAGCTGAAAAAGAGGGAAGAAAGGAAAAAAAGAGAGCAACCGAGTGCACGATTCATGAAAAAAATCAAACGGAGGAAGAGATCATGAAGGCAAACAAAACAAGCGACCGGCAGTGTGCCCGCAGGATCACAAGGGGACGGCCACGGCGAACGTGAGCCCGCATACAAAAGCCAACTCTGAGGAGTGCTTCATCTCATGAAAGGACCGCAGAAACACAGAATATACGCGCTTGCCAGTCCTTTGAAATGCCCCCACCCTCCGTCCCCCCTCCCTGTTTCACTACTGGCGGACATGAGGGCAAACTTGAAAAGAGCTTGGATAAAGTGCCATTGTGTTGGCGAGCGGCGGCCGGCAATGGGCACCTTGCTCACGTGTCGCTACCCGCTCTTGTGAAGGACTGAAGCTTTTCTTAAATGCCTCACGACAGGACTTTCTGCAAAAAGGGGGAAATTTGTCCATTCATCACTGGATCGTTCATTTTTTTTCTGTTTAATTGCCTTTTAAACTTTAGCCCCACTCTGCTGGATACGTCTACAGGAGCTCGAGAGCCCTAATTAGCCCATTAATATCTTTGAGGGGGTTTTTCTTTCACTGCTTTTGCACTTAAGAGTACACATGAATAAAAATTCCAAAGATCTTTTCAGTCTTTGCAAATTTGTAATTGTTAAAAAGAATGGTTTTGAGATAGGCAGAGCGGGTGATTAGAATGTCACTGAAGGGCCTTAATGCATCACCGTCTGATTGTCAGACCTCCACGTCTCCACGTTAATAAAGCCCCCCCCCCCCCTGAAAAGGAAGGCAGGCATTTCAAGAAAGACGACAGACACCATCTAGAATTAAGAAAAGATAAAACTGCACACATTCATTCAATGAATTAAACAAAAGTGAATTGGGGAACACCGGCTTGTAATCGACACACGGAATTTCAATATTTGAAAGCTCTGGAGAAGGAAAGCCCTTATGAGGCGGCTCAGCAAACTGTCTTGAGGCAGATGATGGCAACCGTCTCGTCCCAATGGAAGAAGTGAATGTGCTTTGTGGTATCGAGCACCCAGCTGACTTGGTGTCACTTCAGTGGGGAAACATTGAGTGCCGTTCTGGGAATTCCAGTCTCAGGGGGTGCACAAATCACCAGATGGGTAAAAGACTGGGGGGCTGGGGGGGTATGGTATAGGAAAACACACATATACTGTATATATAGTGTCACACACGTGCGAGTAGGAGGCAGCTGAAGGGCTTAAATAATTGTAATAACACATCCGACCAGGGGGTGGCGGAGTGCACTGTTTGTCTTTCTCAGTTCCCTGCAGACCTTTCCTGGGAAATCCTGCCAGGTTCCGGCTCCTCTGATGACGTCACTTCCGGCCAAGATGATGCAACTTCCAAGTCTGGCCCCTTCGATGACATCGCTTTCCGGTCCAGACGACGTCACTTCCAGTTTCGGGCACTTTGATGATGTCACTTCCGGTCCAGACGATGTCACTTCCAGGTCCGGGGCCTTCGATGACGTCACTTTCCTGTCCAGATGACGTCACTTCCAGTTTCGGGCACTTTGATGATGTCACTTCCGGACCAGACAATGTCACTTCCGGTTCGCCCCCCTTTGATGTCAGGTGGAGTTGTCCTTTGACGATGTCACTTCCTGTCCAGATGACATCACTTCCGGTATGGCCCCCTTTGATGACGTCACTTCCTATACGGGCCTTTAAAACCGCCATCTTACTTACAATGAATCAGTTCTGTTTTGGACTCAGTCTAGTGAACATCTCTGTTACTTTAAAAGCCTTTTGCAGCCAGAGATATTATACGGGTGGCTGCCGCAAACCTTTTCATGATGTCTGGACTCAATTATTGTCACTATATATATATATATATATATATATATATATATATATATATATATATATATATATATATATATATATGAACATAAAAATATATATACTAATATGAGCTATTTCCTAATTCAAGTGTGTCTAAGCAGGAAGGTATGATTCAGGGTAAAAGATGGCAACTTCCTAAATAAAAGCAACTGTCAGCAACAAATATTTTCTGCCTGCCGTTATGAAATGCGCTAACTTAAAATTGTAAAAGAGGAAGATTTTGAGTGAGACAAGCAGACAAGTTTCTTTTCTTTTTATTAAAGGTCACAGAGGGAGAATAAACAATATAAAGGTCTTGCAGAAGCGAGAGCAGGAGCAGGAGATCCATGTTACTCACCTGTTGCTAATAACCTAATACTAATTGATTGCACTCCTGTCTTCCTTGGCGTCTTTCTTCCACAGGGGGCACCACATGTAGTTCAGCAGATCAAAGATTTGCAGAATGTGACTACTGGGGAGAGGGCTGAGGTGCCTGCTTTACACCCAATGAGGTTCCATGATTAAGTGACAAGGCCTTGTGTTTATGAGGCTCAACCACAAAAACTCTCGTATCCCACCTCTGACACCAAATTCTTCCCATAATATACAGCGAATATCAGAAGGTAAGATTGCATTGCTGCCTTGAGCATTCAGAATTCCGGGTTTGAATCCCGAAAGTTGTCTGTGGGTAGCTTGCATGTTCTTCCAATGCATGTGGGGTTTTTGTTTCTTAGAATATCTCTCTCTGAGCTAATTGTGTACTCTAAACTGACCCTGATTAAGGATTAGTGCACTTTGCCATCCCCTGGTCCAGCGTGGAATTATCCTTTCTTGAACGCTTTAGCTGCCTCCCATACACATATGTGTGACAGCATTCACTCATCCATTCTCTAACCTGTCTATCCATCCTTCCGTCCGTTCAGGCAGAGCCACCTTTGAATTTATCCATCTGTTCACCAACTTATTTTCCAATCAGTTGAGCCATCCATTTTCTTTGCGTCCACCTATACATCCATCCGTCCTTGAGCCCATCTAGACATCTATAGAGTAAAAACTCCTCCATTTTTCCATCCTTCCTTCTAATCGGTTCATCAGACTCATTCATCCATCCATCCATTCAGCCACATCTGTCCATTCATTCTTATCCATCCATCCATCATCATTCCACCAGGCCCCCATCTATTTCCTTAACCCCTTTGCCAGCAGTGGGCACAAGGTAGAAGCCCACTCTGAGATAAAGTGTTTTAACTTTAAAACATTTAAAATTTCCTGGTCATGTGAACTGTTGACATGGACACTGGTCCAAATATGTTGGCACGCCGGCCGTGTTTGCTTAAATTAAAGCCCCTCACTCTGCTATTACATTTGTTCTTTCCCTTTGATTGTTTAAGGGTGGGCAGACCCCTTTAAATTTTTTTTTCCAAGCAGCTACTTAAAATAAAATACGTAGGAATGAACAAGAACTACACGAGAAGACCTCAGTAAGTCCCACTGAATCATTAGAAACGTTACAAAACCCAGTTGGACATTTGAAAACGAGCAGATTAAACAAAAGAAGCGGGTGATGGCATTGGGGTCACTGCCGGCTTTCATTTAAGGGTGGCACTTAAGAAACTCATCTGAATGAAACGCAACAGCGGTGGGCCGGCATAAGAAGAGCCTGCCAGCCACACGGGATGGTCTGCAGCTGGGCGCTTCACGTGGCGTCCGTGTACAATTCTTCATCTCAGCCTCATTGTTGTTCCCGTCTGCTTTGTAAAGAAAATGATTTGAGCCTGTTAAAATTAAAGGAAGAAGGAGAAGAAGTAATTATAGTAATTCCACTCTAAAGAAAAGCACAATTTCCAGTCAAGTCTCACTGTAGGGCTCTCGTCTTCGCGCGATCTCGCTCGGGCAGATTGGCACTTAGGAGACCTCGCCTTCCACGCAGGTGTCTTTGAAGCGACACAAAAAAATAAGCCTCAAAGCACACACCTGAGCAATTACAGGCCGAGCCGCTTTCTTCTGGAACTTCAAAGGCAAGTGGACCGTTTCGGCTGCTGTCTTCCTGATAAAAGAGCTGAAAGCTGCTGTGTTCACCATCAAAAGCGTGCCAAGGGAGTGGGTGTAGCAGGCACCTGGCATGTCCACTGGCTTTAATGTGGGCTAACTGGGCACTCGAATTGCCTTCAAGATTCACACAACTGTCTGTTAAAAGAAAAGCAAATAAAAACAGATAAGCAGCTTAATGAGTGAAGGTGGGTAAGTGCGGACTGGCATCGCAATCAGGGTGGGCTCCTGCCTTGTCCCCTTCTACTGCCCCCAATTGACTCTGTCTGCCTGCCATCAGTGCATTTGACAAACACATTCTTAAAATTGTATTATTATTATTATTATTATTATTATTATTATTATTATTATTATTATTATTATTATTATTATACAGGGTGGCTTAACATTCAGAATTCCGGGTTTGAATCCCGAAGGTTGTCAGTGGGCAGCTTGCATGTTCTTCCCATGCACCTGGGGTTTTTGTTTCATAGTATACTGTATGTCCCACAGACCTATCTTTAAACTAACCCTACGTATTAATGTGTGTATGTGTGAGAGAGAGAGAGAAGGTCCTGCTATGAACTGGTACCCCATCCAGGGTGGGTTCCTACTACTATTACTGGAATACTATTATCTCTCCGTATATAAAATCCAATGTCTGTCTGGCTGTGTGTCTGTATGTCTGTCCGCTTATCACGAAAAAACTACTTAACGGATTTAGATCAGGTTTTTTTTCTAGAATTAGCATGAACATTCCAGTTGATTTTGCGACTTCTCTCATCATGCTAAGAATCATAGTTTGCTTGCAGGAGCGATAGATTTGCGCTAATCTGAGACAGAGGCTCCGGGTCGAGGGAAGGGGGAAGCGTGACCTCAGGAGTGGGGAGTCAGTCTACTTCAGTGTTTTGGAGCGTACTTTACTATACCTTTTTGTTTATTGATTTTTAAAGTTTGTCCTGTTTCACTACTACACGGGCGGAGCCGCGGGGGACAGCTAGTGCATATATATATATATATAAAATCCAGTGTCTATCTGTCCGTCTGCTTTTCAGAAGAGAACTACTTATCGGATTTAGATGTGTTTTTTTTTCTATAATTTCCTTAAACATTCCAGTTGATTTTGTGACTTCTCTCATTTCGCTATGTATCATAGTTCGCTTGCGGCACCGATTTATTTCCGTGAATCCGAGAGACACACTGCAGGCCAATGGGAGGGATGCAGAACCCTCCTCAATCATGCTCCAGCTTCGGGGCATGTACCTTACTTCTGCTTAGCTAGCGAACGAGAGAACTACTTAACGGATTTAGATCGTTTTTTTCTATAATTTGCTTGAACATTCCAGTTGATTTTGCGATTTCTTTCTTCGTGTTTAGTATCATAGTTCGCTTGCAGGAACGATAAATTCACGCTAATCCGAGAGAGAGACTGCGGGCCGACGTGAGATGGAAGCGCAATGTCAGGAGTGGGGAGCCGGGCAGGGCCCTCCTTGCTGTCCTGTTTCACTTCTATACGGGTGGAGCCATGGGTGATGGCTAGTTACTACTATTACTTACTGCTACTATTACTGCCCGGGATAGTCTGGGTCCCCCACTAGTCTGATTACTACATTCGGATTCATCAGAATCATTTTCGATTTCTCTTTCAATTCAGATTCACTTTGTCATCACTGCTCGTTTCACTGTCAAGATTGTGCAACACCTGGGCTGCTGAAAAATGTTTCTTATGAGACGCCATTATGAGGCTAAGAGAAGATGTGTCTATACCGTTGCCTGGGTAACAAGACATGCCTATATCATTTCCCGAGCGATGCTCGACGCTGCTCCATTTCACACATTTATAGCCAGAGTAATACTCAGGTCTAAAGCTTACGTGAAATGCGTCTATACAGTTGCCCGAGTGATGCTTGGGTCTAACACTAAGGACGTTAAAACAGCATCAAAATTAAAATAATAATTTAAACCCCTCAAAAAACATAAAGTTAGATATACAAATTCACAAAAACATTCAAACAGCTTATAACCAATTACAGCAATTTGTGATTTCTACGTCTTTGAATTGTCTTATCTTTGATAATTTGGATTTGCTGGCTTTGACCCCCTGCTTTAATTTTCTGCTTTACAATTTGGATGTGTTTGATTTAGTTTTACCTTTAAGGCAACAGCTCTATTTTTGCTCCAGGGGTTTAATGATTTTCCCTGCCTCCTTACTGTAGATATTTTTCAGCTTTGATATTTAAAAATCTGAGCACCATTTTCGAGCCTGTGTAGGCCAAAGGCCTGCCATTTGAGTTTGGGGCTAGTCTACTCTGTAGGCCCAGCCCTGTGGAGAGAGCAGGTCTGGGTTTAGGTTAGCTTGCATTCATTTTTAATATTTCTTTGAGATAGGAACCATAACATTGACATTCTGCTGGTCATAATACCAATTATCACTTTAGGCTGTTTGTTTGACCGGTTGGGTCAGGTCATCGAAAGTCTTGACCTGTGATTGACTGTGTATGGGACTCTAGGATGTCAGAGTGACAGTCTGGGTCACCCTGCGTAGGTCTGATTGACATCAAAGGGCTTTAGGGATTGATTTACAATTAAAGACTATTTAATGGCCTGAAGAAAGTAATATTGGTGAATCACTCCAGGGAACAAATCTAATATTGACAGTAAGGGTCACCATGGGACCATTCATTGATTGTCAATTAAAAGTCAATTTAGTGACTCCAACAGAGAGAACAGTTAGGGTCACTCCGAGGAAGTGTTGTGCGCTTGGTGACCAGCATCCCCTTAGCCTCTTGGACAGAATGATATTGGGGTCACGCTAGAGGGTGCCATTGGCTGTCACCCTAGGGATTCAAGCAGATTGAACAACGGAGTCACTCTAGGTATGAGATCCTCAAAAAACTGGATGGCTCTGTTGTCTGACGGCAGGAGGTCACCACAGGGACGCAAGCTTTGATTGACAACTAGTGTCATTTTAGGGACTTAAATAAAGGGAGAGTTTGTGTTGCTCTAGACCACCGGCATGGAGAACAAACCCAAACATTAATGGGAAGTTGGATTCTAGAAAATATATTAAAAGTTAATGGTCGGACCTGTTCTGAGAAAGGCTAAGGACTTGTTTGGGAATCCATCGACTTGGACAAGGACGTGACAATGACACTATTGTATAAAACACGGCCATAAAGATGCTAGAGAGCCTTTGAAAACCGGGTTCCAATATGGCACTGGGAATACTCATCCAAAATGGCAACGAAGGTGGGAGAAATAAAATAATAAATGTCAAAGTAAATTGAAATCACCCAAACTAATGGCAGATGTTTAATCTAAAGGAGTTATAAGCCTTAATTTGAGTGCAAGATCATCTCCAACGACTGAGGGAGATGTATAAAAGTTACAAAGAGAAGGTCAGTAGATCAGAAACAAATGTCAGAAATGGATTTTGCATTCCACAATATTTGCCCAAAACATGTGAAAGAACTTGGAAACTAAATCTCGTTCATACCAAATGTTCTCCTAAGAATTTCTATTGGTTTCCACTTTAAACTCTTGATATATCTCATCCATATTGCACCACACTAGCAAAATCAAGTGATTCCTTCAAAAAGACCCCCCCCCCCCCCCCCCCAAAAAAAATAAAACAGGCAAGAAATTTTAGTGGGCATTTCTAGAGTAGGCCTCACCCAGGTAAGCCAGATTCTAGGTGATTGGGACTCAGCCTTAATATGTGAAAATGGCAAAGTCCCAAGGATTATTGTGAGCAGAAAACCAAAAGGAGACCCTAATGTGATGACAGCACAAAAAAGAGAAATCAAGAGAACAAAAACCAAAGAAGCTGAAGCATAAGCTAACTGCCCGGTTTTTACACAATTTTCGTGCCACTAACCATTACACAGAGATGTTTATTTTGTTTGGAATTATCCACTGAGGGATACTGGATTGACCCATGGAGCAAAGGAACCTGATCAATCAGAATGTGTGGTGCACTAAAGCACAGGTCCCCCAACTCTGGTCCTGGAGGGCCTCAGTGGCTGCAGGTTTTCATTCTAATCATCGTCTTCATTAGTGACAAGTTTTTGCTGCTAATTAACTTCTTTTGAATTCGTTTTAATTAGAACATTAGAACGCTCTAGATGAGAACAGGCCATTCAGCCCAACAAAGCTCACCAGTCTTATCCACTTAATTTTTCCAAAAAAAAAAAACATCAAGTCGAGTTTTGAAGGTCCCAAAAGTCTTACTGTCTACCACACTATGTGGTCGCTTATTGCAGGTGTCTATTGTTCTTTGTGTAAAGAAAAGCTTCCTAATGTTTGTGTGAAATTTACCCTTCACAAGTTCCCAACTGTGTCCCGGTGTCCTTGATGAACTCATTTTAAAGTCACAGTCTCGATCCACTGTACTTAGTCCCCTTCATAATTTTAAACACTTCACTCAGGTCTCCTCTTAATCTCCTTTAAAGGCTCAGCTCTTTTCATCTTTTCTCATAACTCATCCCCTGTAGCCCTTCAATAAGCCCAGTCGCTCTTCTCTGGACCTTTTCTAGTGCTGTTATGTCCTTTTTGTAGCCTGGAGACCAAAACTGCCACCAGTACTCCAGACGAAGCCTCACCAGGGTGTTATAAAGCTTCAGCAGAACCTCCTTGGTCTTCTACACCACACATCAAGGCGCTATATAGCCTGTCATTTTGTTTGCCTTCTTAATGGCATCTGAACACTGATGGGAAGTCAATTGCTTAGTGTCCACTATGACTCCTAAATCCTTCTCATAAGGTGGACTCTCGATTTTCCGACCTCCCATTGTGTATTCAAACCTAACATTTTTACTTACTATGTGTAATACTTTACATTTACTGACATAAAATTTCATCTGCCACAAATCTGCCCAAGCCTGTATGCTGTCCAAGTCCTTCTGTAATGATATAACGGATTCCAAATTATCTGCTAATCCACCTATCTTGGTATCATCTGCAAACTTAACCATCTTGTTACTTCTATTCCTGTCTAAATCTATCTATCTATCTATCTATCTATCTATCTATCTATCTATCTATCTATCTATCTATCTATCTATCTATCTATCTATCTATCTATCTATCTATCTAAATCATTTATTTATATTAAAAATAGCAGCGGCCCCAGCACTGACCCCTGCTGGCCACCATTCTTAACATCAGCCAATTCTAATGAGGTTCCTCGCACCATCACCCTCTTCTTCCTGTGTCTGAGCCAATTCTGCACCCATCTAAAAACATCACCCTGACCTCCCACTTCTTTTAGTGTGATGCCCATCCCCTCATGTGGCACCTTATCAAATGCTTTCTGAAAGTCAAGATAAATAATATCATCTGCTCCACTTTGATCGTATCCTTTTGTTGCCTCCTCATAGAATTCCAGCATGTTAGTAAAACACGACCTCCCTCTTCTGACCCCATGCTGACTGTTCCTAATAACTCCTGGCCTTGCCCGGTGTTGCTCAATCTTATCCTTAATAATTCCTTCCATTAATTTTCCTGTGATGCATGTTAAGCTTACTGGCCTATAGTTGCTTGGATCTGCCCTGTCACCCTTTTTATATAATGGGATGATATTTGCCATTTTCCAGCCCTTCGGAATCTCTCCAGTGCACAGCAACTTCCTAAAAACAGGTGTCAAAGGTTTATATTTGCACTCACTAGCCTCCTTAACAAGTCGACGTAGGCTCAATATTAATTGACTTGTCTCTTGAAGACTCACATCTCTTAATTATTTATTTTTCCTTAATTAGCTGCCAAACAATAATGAGACACCAAATGAGCCAAAACATGACAAGCAAACTGTGACCATCATACAGTATCTGAAAATTAAGAAAGATGGAGTTGTCTCGGTAAGGTTGATCTCTCAGGTCACCAAAACATTTTTACTGTGTTCTTAGTGAAAACAGAAAAATCAACAGTTTTGGAAATGTCTGCTGTGGCAGAATGAGAGCAGCAACATACCGTGGAATTAAATAATGGGCTTAATTAACAGCAAGTATCGACTTCTCATTAAGAAACTGGTTGGAATGAAATTGGTTGGAGTTTCCCAGTTTAGCTGGTCACCTGTCGGCTCGTTTCACGTCTCATTTCTGTTTGTCTGCCATTTAATGAAGAAAAGAATCAGTTCAGGGGACTGAATCCTTAAAAACAGGGCTATAAAAATGAAGGGAAAAAGATTTAATTAGCAATGAAAACTGGTCACTGATTAGGAAAATGGTTAGAATGAAAACCTACAGCTACTGCGGCCCTCCAGGCCTGGAGTTTGACACCCCTGCACTAAAGTGTCACTAAAATTAAAAGAAAGAAAATTATAATTTGATAGCCGGGGTCACTTCATGGTCATGTGACACTTTACACGAAACAAAAAACAAAATTAAAGCCTGCAAAACACAACGAAAATGGAGAGCAGGCTTTCAAAGTTCAAAAACAAAATCACAAGAAAATCTCAGGTTTCTCAAAATGTGAACCGTGAACAAAATAGTCTTGATTAAAAAGTAGATTTATTCACAAAAGGAATTCAAAAATACCAGAAACACGCAAGAAAATGAGTTGCCTGAAAGATGAATAAATCCCAGAAAAACACAATCCAGTAAACTGAGCAACACGTCAATAATCTCCAAAGAACTCATTCAAATGAGCCGGACTTGCTGTTCCCACCTGAATAGGCAGACCTGAGGCAGTCCCCTAACGGTGAGTTCAGGGTGGTCTTGTCTCTTGGGAATCCACCTGCAAAATACAAAGAGGCCCTGAATCTTCTGTAATAATTCTCACTTGGATGAAGCAATCTGAACCAAACAATGTACAATGTGCTACTCAGCATATGGAGCTTCGAACAAGCCGGGATGCCCCTGCGTTGGAGCGATGAAGTTGGTGCCGCATAGCCGTCACGACGTTTAACCTCCGTTTTCAACTTCTGGGTGCCTACCGGTCGTACCCCTTCACTCAGTCACTCGACTTCTCATCAGGATGGTGGTGTACAGTCTTCATGGTGCAAACCTACTGGGCCACCAATTTGTTTAAGCGACATCAAAATCAACTGGATGATCGTGAGTTAACGGAAGGTGACTTCCAGTAAGATGGAGCAACGTGTCAGACATCGGCAAGGATCATGGTAGAAACTGAGTCCTTCTTCGGCAACGGGGTCATTTCAAAAGGGCTTTGGCCACCAAGGTCGCCGGATCTGATGCCACCAGACTTCTTCCTTTGGGGTCTGCTCAAAGAATAAGTCTATCGGAACAAGCCTTGCACTGCAAAAAATGTGAAATTGCTGCTATTCCCCCCAAGACGCTTGTCGATACGTTCAGGAACATGGGGCGCCGGGACAAAATATGTCTGATAGAAAACGGAAACCACTTCCAGCATCACATGTAATGCAATCGATTACACATATGTCAAGGTAGATAGCGTCTTTTTTTGGTTCAGATTGCTTCATCCCAACGGGAGTTACAACAGAATATTCAAGGGACCCTTTTGAGTGAATCTCCCTGTGTAAGGAATATGGAAGAACAAAACCTTGGCCACAATGCTAGAGAAAGGCCTACTCATTGGCGACTGTGATCACTTTGCGGACATGGACGGAGCAACACCTATAAGTCTCTCTAGGGGACACAGACCCAATGATGGTGGATGTTGCCCTGAGCTCCCTTTGCCAGAATTTGATCCCAATTCATCCTGAACGTCGTGGTTTCCATCTTTTCTTATCTGAGGCACCCAGTTGTTCTGATTGGTCAGCAGACTGGTGGGACTTACAAGTGGAAAATTGTCTCCGCCATCAACAGACAACGTGTTAGAGACGGCCGACTGGCCTCCGAAAGATAGGGCCTCGGCATTAGGAGCACACAGGCGCAAGGGGCTGCTTTCAAGTAGAAAATGAGAGAAAGGAACGGCAGCCGAGGCCTGCTGAGGGATGGCAGCAGCTTACCGCTGGTGGGAGACACCACATCTCGCAGGATTGGCTCCATTTGTACGTGAAAGATAAATGATTTTGGAAGTGGTCGGCTTGATGGGTTTTCATGGCGCATATTTAATCTCATGTCCTGAGGGAGTGACCTGATAATGTGACGGCGTGCTCGTCAAGCGGGGAAGACGCTGATTGAATGCAGCCAGGAAGAAATGAGAGATTAGCGTTTCCAAGTTGCTTTTTATACGCATTTCAATATGAAATGCTTCTTTAACTCATAGCGGCCGCTGCCACAATTCTGTGAAATTTATAATCTTATCAATTAGGAAGCGGCCTCAGGAATAACAAACCTCTCCTCTCCTTTCCCTGCCGTCTTCTTGATCCGCTTTTGTTATTTCATTTGTAAAGCTGCTGCACTCTGCACTAGAAGGCGTGCAGTTTGGTGGGCAGCACCCACTACCTTGATGAGCTGGAAGCACTCTTGTGAGATTTTGGGCGATACAAAAATAAATTGTATTGTATTATTTAAATGAAGTTAACGACTTATCTGTAAAATGTAACATACTTTTCTTGGCAGACCAAATGACAAATCAACCACAACCTGGAAATTGCACCAGAGTCCAGCTGAAAACCTCCAGGTCTCCTCTCTGTTGAGGAGGGTGTCGCCTTGCATTATATGTCAGTGATGTTACGCCATACCTCTGGTCACGCTATGGTTTAGATTAGGGTTGTGTGAGAGTTATCCGACACACATGAAGACAACTGTCAAGTAAACCAGAGACAATCCAATTGGCAGAGCCCCTGAATCACAGAGTTCTCAAGATGGGCCCTTCTTGGAAATTCACACGAATGCTCTGAAACGGGAAGGTGAATTGTTGCAGCTCGAAAAATTTCTGATCGCATGTGGATGTGGCAACAGCAGAAGACAGGACTTTTTCCTGTTCATACCATCTTGTTTACATCAGCTCAAAAATCAGATGGAAACACACTGCACTCTGGGTAATACTCTCAAAGGTGAAGTGTCACTTGTGACACAAAGGTCTAATACAAGCTGTGAAAGGCGCTATATATGCTCCCAACCCAACACAGACTGACAACGGAGGCACGTGTAAAAATCAAACAAAAAGACTTTATTTTCTTCAGCTGGGGCCACGTCTTCCCCGTGTCCCTCAGCTGTAACACAGTCCCGCACAAGCACATCAAAGTAAATATAATAAAATACTTCTTCTTCCACTCCTCCCAGGCTGCTTCGTCCTCCTCCTCCTCCAGACTCTGGTGCTCGATAACCTCAAAAAGGGTGTTCAGGTTTTTTATAAGGCTGCTTCTGGACTTGCTGGGCTAAATAATCTGGCATGGCATTGACAAGAGCCTCGCAGGCAAGTTGTTCTATGACTTGCCTTGCGTTGGTAACATCGGTCCTTAGCCAGCGGCTCAGTTTGCCCCAGATCTCGAATGCCTGAGCCCTACCGGGCCGGTCAGGGTCAAATTTCCAATGCCGCCATTCACTCGCCTGCGTGCCAGTGGTAATGCCGTAGCATTTCAAGATCTTGCCCCTCAAGGTATCATAATCGGCAGCCTCCTCCTCAGGGAGATCATAGTAGGCCATCTGCGCATCGCCCTTCAAGTAAGGTGCAAGTATGTGGGCCCAGTCCGCCTTCGGCCATTGATTCCGGGTCGCGGTACTCTCGAAGATGAGCAGATAGGACTCGACATCATCTTTCTCAGAGAGACTTACTAACGGTTTTACCGCTTCCACTGCTTTGAGACGGGCCTGCGTCTCCGCCAGTTGCATCCGGGTCTCTACCCAGCTGAATCTTCATCGCCTGGAACTCCATGAGAATTGAGCCCAGGACGGTGTTCAGGTCCTTTTCCTCACTCATAACTTGAACAGCAATCCTGCCGGCTACGCCAACTTGTGAAGTAAGATAAGACACAGAGATCACAATTAAAGGTTGGGGAAATCGTCCCTGTATAGTATGTACAGCTCAGTCCAAGCAGTAGCACTGAGGTGCCCGTCATTGGCATGCAAAGTACATGATCAGACCATGAGACAGTTTCCAGATGGCGTTTTTATGAGGTGGAACCAGAAATAATACAATCACGGAGGAAATGAGGGTGACTGAGGAGCGGGGTAATGAAGGTGACGTCAATGTGGGGAGCCAGACAGGAAGACCGGACATGAAGTCATCACGGAGGGACTGTAGACAGATGTGGAAGTGCATTGCTGGTGAGTCGTTTGTTTAGGTCGTGTCGGGTTTTGTTTCTTCGTTTTTCCTGCTGAAAAAGACAGAAAGGCAATAGTGCGCTGTCCAGTAGTCCCCTCCTGCGGACTTCTACGCTCTGTCTGGCCTGTTGGCTGCTCCCTATTCGCGTGTGTCAATGGCGGGCCGTCAGGGCCTGCAAGGCCTTCTCTGCTGGCCTAAAAAAATATCTGAATCACAAACTGATGTTAATTATATTTTGTCCATGAATACTTATTAAATAATTCCAAATAGTCTGTCCGCTTCCTTTCATAGCTTTTCCGATGGTTGTGCTGCACCTGCTTCCAGACATGTATTTTCGTATTAAAGCATTTAACCAATCACATTTCAGCCATCATTTGTTGCCAGGCAGGGTCAAAGTCAAAGAAGTCTACCTGGAGGCCTTCACAATCCATACTGCAGGCCCTCTAACACAAAATAAATGTCGATTAAACTGTTGCTTCAACCAATCAGATTTTGAGTTGGTTTCACTAGGGCTCTCTAGCAGGCGTACGGCAACGTCACCGTATTCAGATCCGTTGATTGGATAGGATGGTGTAATAGAAAAATCTGAATGAGAGCATCATGGGGCAGCTGTACACATTGGTATGTTTGGCGGTGACCATTCCCGTGTCCACTGCTTCTGTCGAGCGGACATTTTCAGCCCTAAAGCGAATTAAAACATATGCCAGAAATACAACAGGGCAGGTTCGACTTTCAGCATTAGCTTCGATGGCGATAGAAAGGGACTTCGTGATGGAACTGAAGCGCACGGATAATCTGTACGGCAGAGTAATTGAACTGTTTTTGAGGAAAGAGAGGAGGATGGATTTTGTTTACAAATAATCCGAATTTTTGGTGAGTAAAATGTTGCGATTTTCCTAAATAATATTGCAAGTTTATGAGTTATTATTGATGTTTTTTATGTGTGTCGCAGGCTGTAGCTGCAGTAGAAAGGAACTTGTTCACCCCTGGTTTGTCTATTCAATAAAGGTATTTATTGTGGGTACAGGAGTTATCTATCTGCGATGCAACGGCTCTTTATACTGTATTTCTGCATATTAAGATGGTTTTTATGACCATAAATTAGTTTTTGAGGGGCGGGTTGATTCAGACAGAGCACTACTGAAGGCCTAGGTGTGAAATGCAAAGGCACAAATACACCAACACAAAGTTGCATTTCTTGTTTCCTTTTGCTTGTACTATTTCTTGTTGCTTATGTTTAAACGTGTTTGAGTTTTCCAATATTCTTAGCATATCAGTAAAAGGAAAAATCCATACTTTAATGCATTTCATCATGAGAGTGATATCAAGTATAAATCTAAGGATTCTAACTGTGCAGAGAGCTGGAATATCATAAATGTTAACGTGTTCTGTGTGGCGATTGCTGCTCTCAGTTCAGGAGGGAGCCCCAGAAGCATGTCGCGATTAACAACTAGGTCTGTTTTAAAATGACGTTTACGACGGTCTACTTTAATGATAAAGAAATTTAAGAGATTAAAGTGGACATTTTAAGATTAAAGCCTGTGGGGAACAGCCCGGACACAGACAGGTAGACATCGTTAAATGCACCACAACATGTTTATTTACAGGACTATTTACAAATATGACACACACCCCAGTACCACAGCACCAATCACCATCAGTCCAGGCCTCTCTACATTGCCTCTCTTCGCCGCCTCCACTCCTCTCCTCCGAGCTCTGTCCTTCTACACTCCCGACTCCAGCCATCGAATGGAGGGAGGCGGCCCCTTTTATATCCACCCGGATGTGCTCCAGGTGCCTCCCGATAAACTTCCGCCGGCCCTTCCTGATGTGGCGGAAGTATCGGCCAGGGCTCTTCAGGAATCTGGGCACTCCCTGGAGGTGACCACGGAGCCCTACAGGGTTGAACTTCCAAGCTCTGTTCCCGTGGTCCCCATACCACCCAGGATGGCTGACATCTCGTGGTCCAGAGGAGGCGTAGTCCCTCTTCCAGTCCTTCCGGGTGTCCTGGCTGTTTACTACCCCCAGCCACTTGCCACAAGCAGAAATATCCACTTTAATCACAAAATAGACCTTTTCACCGTGTCCTTAATTTTTTTCTCTGTGTCTCAAATACGCCGCCATACATTCTGATGCTGTTGTGAAAGTGCAAAAAAAAAATAAATAAAAGACGGCACAGAAGGTGGTATGTGAGACTTTTAAAATGTATCATGTCATTATGATGGGGAATATGAGATGCTTCCTTCCAGAGATGCTAAAATGACGCTAGTGTATGTGTGTGTATGCTTGTGTTCACAATTCACAACCCAGCGAAGCCGAACCTGTTCTCACTGTGATGATATCTCACACTGCCACCTGGTGGAATCTTCCAGATTTATGTAAAGTACGCTCACCAAGCATAAACAGTAAAACTCTTGCGTAACAGTTGCGTCTGCTGGAGCACACGTCACGTCCCGTGAAGTATAAACCCGGCCTTAGGGTCCAAGCAACAATGGCCATGGGCTCGAGCCCAGACTGACACCTCCTGATCTTTTATGGACATTCTGCATTTCCCTTCCAGGTCAGAAAATGATACACAACAGGCCCTAATTCAATCTTAAGTATAGACAACCCCTCCCTACTGAACCATTAATCTTCTCCTGGGGGTAATACCCCCAAATAGCACCCAGTTCAATCCAGCTTTCAGCCATCAATCCAGTCTCCAAATGTCTGAGAGCCACTGAATCTTCTCCTAGCATGTCTCCAAACTCATCTCCTGTTTTAGACATGGGGGTCTCCAACTCCGGTCCTGGAGTGGCTGCAGGTTTTCATTCTAACCCTTTTCTTAATTAGGGACCTGTTTTTGCTGCTAATTAACTTCTTTTGCATTCATTTTAATTGACTTGTTTTTTAAGACTTGTTCCATGGAATTTCTTCATGTGAAGTGAGTGAGCCAACAGAAGACCAGCTAAGTCATGGCCTCAAACTCCAACCCATTTCACTCTAACCAGTTCCTTAATCAGGCTCAGAATCTTGTCATTAATTAAACTCGTTCTTTAATCCTATGGCTTGTTGCTCTCATTGTGCAATAGAAGACATTTCTGACATTGTTGATTTTCTCTTTTCTAAGAGCACTGGTCAAATGTTTAGGGGACCTGAGCAGATCGACATTCCTGAGACCTCCACTTTCTTTATTTTCTGATATTGTATGATGGTCACAGTTTGCTGGTCATGTTTTGGTTCATTCTGTATCTCATTATTGTTTGGCTGCTAATTAAGGAACAACAAACGATTAAGGGGTCTGAGTCTTCAAGAGTATCCATTTTCCAACCTGCTGAATCCGAACACAGGGTCACGGGGGTCTGCTGGAGCCAATCCCAGCCAACACAGGGCACAAGGCAGGAAACAATCCTGGGCAGGGTGCCAACCCACCGCAGGACACACACAAACACACCAAGCACACACCAAGCACACACTAGGGCCAAAGTAGAATCGCCAATCCACCTAACCTGCATGTCTTTGGACTGTGGGAGGAAACCGGAGCGCCCAGAGGAAACCCACACAGACACGGGGAGAACATGCAAACTCCACGCAGGGAGGTCCCGGGAAGCGAACCCAGGTCCCTAGATTTCCCAACTGCGAGGCAGCAGCGCTACCCACTGCGCCACCCAAGTCAATTACAATGAATGGAAAAGAAATTAATTAGCAGCTGAAACAGGTCACTAATTAAGAAAAGGGTTAGAATGAAAACCTGCAGCCACTGCGGCCCACCAGGACAGGAATTAGGGGACCCCTGTTTTAGTCACTGAAACCTTCCAGTTAAACTGAAATAGTGAGAAGAGAAAGGAATGTCAAAAAAGACTGGGAAGGAGGGAGGGAAGGAGGGAGGGAAGGAGGGAGGGAGCCATCTTAAGACCTGATACTGTCATCACTGTGCATGCAAAACATGCACAAACAGGTGTCATCTCCAGAAGGCTAAGCTTCAAACACGTCTCTGTCAGAGCCACACCATCAAACGGGGAGAAGAGCCTTATGGGGGATGAGCTACTGTAGATGTGATTTAATTCATTTTCCTTTTTTTCCATGTGACTTCCTTTTATCTTCATGGGTCTCAGCAGCCTGCTGGCCTCCAGCTCCACTTCGCATTTTGACATCAGTGCTGTTGGACATCATATGAACTACTGAGGAGGGGCAAGTGAGTGATAGATAGATAGATAGATAGATAGATAGATAGATAGATAGATAGATAGATAGATAGATAGATAGATAGATAGATAGATAGATAGATAGATAGATAGATAGATAGATAGATAGATAGATAGATAGATAGATAGATAGATAGATGTAAAAGGCACTGGTCTCTGAATGATATATTTTTATGATTCTTTTTTGAAGTGGAACAAATTAAATTTCACTTGACTTGTTGACCCACTCCTAACATTGGACTGGGAACAATTGGTTCCACAGTCCATGGTGAACAAATCAACTTATGGCCAAGCGTAGTGAAGATGGTCCCCAAATTCACCCAAATAAGACCAAAGAGAGTATTGATCCTAACTCTGAAACTCAACACATATTGAGAGCACATCTTGAATCCTGTGTGCAGTTCTGGTCATCACACTACAAGAAGGACAGAGTGGCA
Organism: Erpetoichthys calabaricus; assembly: GCF_900747795.2. Lineage (NCBI taxonomy): Eukaryota > Metazoa > Chordata > Cladistia > Polypteriformes > Polypteridae > Erpetoichthys > Erpetoichthys calabaricus. The sequence goes on along the minus strand of NC_041402.2, from coordinate 178,046,762 downwards.
CTTGAAGCCGTGCAGTGGAGAGCAATCAAGTGCATCATGGGACCTGAGGACATGTCCAACAGTGACAGACTGCAAGAATTAAACCTGTTTGGTCTGAGCAGAGGAGACTGTGTGGGGTCCTCATCCAGGTCTTCCAAATTCTCAGTGGCATTGATGAAGGAGATCCAGTAGAATTCTCTGAACTAAATAGTGAATTGCATTCTCAATGGCACCATGGAAATGAAAGGCAAGTGGATTTTGGACTGAAGCCAGGAAGTTCTTCATTACATGACGAGTTGTGGGACTCTGGAACAAACTACCAAGACATGGAGTTGAAGCAGAACATTTGACAACCTTTAAAAAGGATCTGGATGAGATCCTGGGGCAGTTTAGCTATAACAACAAACTCACAAGCTGACTCACCTCCCCTCGTTTGTCAGATTTCTTCGGTATTTATGTTTGTAGTTACGTGAGTTGCCCTGACTCAGATTTCCAACAGCAGGCAGATGAGCAGCTTAATTTATAGTTAAAGTCTGTGCCAGCCAAAGGTTGTTGTTCTTGGGTTTGTTTCTCCATGTCTGAAGTCATTTGCTTTGTGTGCTGCCTCTGTTGTATGACACACTTTGATCAAGGCCTTGCTGATGGACGTCTCCAAAGTGAAAACAGTAATTAGAAAGCCTGGAGATGTGTGCCTGAGGGGGCTGTGTTGTTATGGCAGCCAACTGCCTCTTCTGGGAATCGCCTCTTGGGGGCTTCTGAAGAACTCTCTTGTTTTGTCTTCCAAGTCTATTGGTCAGTTTTCTGTAATGTCCTACTTTAGCACACAAGGTAAATCATGATGATTCCAACGCGACTGAGCCAGTCTTCATCTTGCTCTCTGCCTCATTCTTTAGTCGCGGCCTCCCTTTCATTTTTCCCTTGGCTCACCTCATTCACTCTCTCTCTTTGTAGCTCAGCCTACAGCCGGCCAAGTTTGTTATTTTGTCGACAGCTCCTCTTTATAGTTAAACACTTCAAAGCGGGTACAGAGAGAATAAAAAAGTCATCAGCTGGGAGACACGTCATTATCACCAACGCTGGCTTCATGGCACAGCACCAAACCAGCATGTCAGCCTAAACAGCTACAAAAAACTGCTGACAATAGCGTGACAGGGTGGCTGATGTTTAAATCTGTAATTTTGTCCTCACTCAGCACTCTGCATTGCCAAAATAAAAGCTGAAGAGTAGCAGAAGGCGACATCAGGTAGGTCCACTGGAATGGGCTGAGACAGCATGGCATTTTTGTCATTGGTTTTTCACCAGTTTGGGAAATTCTTTTTAGTCTTTTGCTTGATTGTTAATCTTCAGCAAATTTGATCTTCTTGTCATCATGTCGCCTTGTTTCCATTTTGTGTCAATGCTGCACAGGAGCAGACTTGGTTTCAAAACCGGCTCGGGCATCCTTCAACGAGTGAGGTGACGAGGTCAGTCCACTCGGCCCATTATTCAATGTCATTTTCTTATAATTTATGAGGAGTACGTGGCTCGCTACTTGCTATGAGCCTTTGATATGAACTCTATCTAAACTGTCACCAAACATAATCTGTACACTGTTGTTTAGACACAACTTAAAATATGACGACATGCTTAGAAATAAAATTTAATGATAAGTAAAAATGGAGTAACACGGCTTACATGTTATTAGAGTACATGTCAGATGTCAATGTCATGTCCAAGTGCCAGTGCTCTAGCAGGCTAGCAGCTTATGCAGTTTACTGCTTTTAGCAGCCACATCATCAATAATACTGTTAGTGTCGAGTTTGGCTAGGTTACTATTCTCCACCAACATCAACATGAACAGGTCAAATGTTTAGGGGACCTGAGCAAATCAACATACCCGAGACCGCCATCTTTCTTTATATTCAGATATTGTGTGATGTTGTTTTGTTGTTTTGTTTTGTTTGTTTTGGCTCATTTTGTATCTCATTATTGTCTGGCAACTAATTAAGGAAAAAGAAACAGTTAAGGGGCCTGAGTCTTCAAGAGCAGGTCAATTAAAATTCATGCAAAAGACGTTAATTAGCAGCAACAACAGGTCACTCATTAAGAAAAGGGTGAGAATGAAAACCTGCAGCCAATGCGGCCCTCCAGGACCGGAGTTGGGGACCCCTGCTTTAGACGACACAAGACGAGAGCTTCTTGGTAAATCACACCATCTCTGTGTTCATCGTAAATGAAAAATCTTTCAAAGAGAAGAACATGAAATATGGAGGCGGCTCAGTGATGTTTTTGGGGTTCCTTCACTGCCTCTCTCAATCTGTGCAATGCACAATACAATCAGAAGACTTGTCGGGGCATTTCAGGGCGTGTGGTTGAGGAAAACAGTGCAAGCTCCACGGATAGATGTTGGGGCTCCAACCTGGCCATCCTCCTTTAATTCTGCCCAGAAATTCACAAAACTATAAAGTTCAGAAATTAACAAAACAAGAGAGCAGGGTCAGGGTAGAAGGAGCACCATCTTGTGGTGATGTTTGTTCCAAACTGAACAAACCTGTTGGACTTTATAGTTGCAGGACTGGAACGGGTGGAGTCAGTTGACCTCACTGGGCATCTTCTCTGCACTGTGGAGGGAACAATAGAGCAGAAGGTTAGTGTGTGCACCCCCTCACGACCTCAGAGGACCCCAGCGTGTGATCCAGAGAATGGAATGGAATGGATCCAGCATCAGACAGCTGTGTCACAGTCACAGGTCGTGGGTCCTCCAGGTGGATAATGACTCAAAACAGACCACAATTGGAGAAGAAAGCGTTGGATGTGCATTTTGGACTGAAGCCTGGACGTTCTTCATTACATGACGAGTTGTGGAACTCTGGAACAAACTACCAAGACATGGAGTTGAAGCAGAACATTTGACAACCTTTAAAAAGGATCTGGATGAGATCATGGGGCAGTTTAGCTATAACAACAAACTCACAAGCTGACTCACCTCCCCTTGTTTGTCAAATTTCTTCGGTATTTATGTTTGTAGTTACGTGAGCTGCCCTGACTCAGATTTCCAACAGTGGGCAGATGAGCAGCTTAATTTGTAGTTAAAGTCTGTGCCAGCCAAAGGTTGTTGTTCTTAGAGGTTGTTGTTCCAACGCTTCCTTCTCCATTTGTGGTCTATTTTGAGTCATTATCCACCTGGAGGATCCACAACCTGTGACTGAGACATAGCTTTCTGACACTGGATCCATTCCATTCCATTCTCTGGATCACACGTTGGGGCCCTCTGAGGTCGTGAGGGGGCGCACACGCTAACCTTCTACTCTATTGTTCCCTCCACAGTGCAGAGAAGATGCCCAGTGAGGTCAACTGACTCAGCCCCTTCCAGTCCTGCAACTATAAAGTCCAACAGGTTTGTTCAGTTTGGAACAAACATCAGCACAAGATGGAGCTCCTTCTACCCTGACCCTGCTCTCTTGTTTCAAATGGAGAAGAAAGCGTTGGATTGGCATGATCTGACTCCTACTGAACAACTGTTGAAAGATCTGACCATCTAACCTGAGAGGGCCAAAAAAGTCCAGGTCACTCAACCAGTTAAGAATAGAAATGTCACTGAGAGTGCCACTGAGAGTGACAGAAAGCACACAATGCCAATTATTGTCTCCATTTAGGTTAAGGGGGCCCATACATTTCTCCGTGCCATTTTCATTTGATTAATTATCTCAAATAATATGTTCAGTCGTGAATCGAAATCAAACTTTCCGTTTTATCAAAAGTGATATAAAGAATTGTTAGGATCAGCTAAATGCGTGGTAGTGGGCGGGGGGGGGGGGGGGGGGGGGTCTTAGCTTTTAAGTGAAAAGGCCCCAATATTTGCAGCCCTTCTATCCCCCTGGCCTTTCATTCCATCTCGTCTTTGAGCACCAGCAGTCAAAGTCACCATCACCTTGGCCTCCGGGGTCTTACTGTTGACTGTCATCAATCTTCTCGCTTTCACGTTCTGTCTTGTGTTCTTCTTCTCGTCCCTCGCTCTTCCTCTCGATCCTCTGTCCTTCTCGCTCTGTCTTTCTCTGTTTCTCTCTCCTTGGAAAGAGAAGACAGCAGCCATGCAGAAGCAATTAAACTGTGCTGACGCCCTGCAGCCTCTGGTTAATATGTATATCTTATTTTAGCAGCATGAGTAATGGCCTTTCTTAAAAACACAATTAATTTAAATAAAACAGGCTCAATAATGGCTTAGAGTCTTTGGTAAAAGACAGGCTGCATAATCTGACAGTCATTTCACTCTCCTGGAAGTCTCGCTGCGTGGGACAGCACACTGATGAAAATACGCCTCCATTGTCACATCTGCTGCTCCCTTAATCCAGTTCAGAATTTCTATCGGAACCGTTTAATCCACACTCTCCTCAGGTAATTTACACAACTGAGCTGGGACCATGGGGGCCTCGACTCTCTCCAAAGACTCCCACAGCTACCAGCTAAAATTGAAAGAGAGAGAAATGGGGGGTTTAAAAATAGGCTGTTGTTACAAATCCAGGCTGAGGTGCTGAAACGGCACCCATTGTGCTTCTAAATTGAGTGGCCTAAGGGGCACAGTGAGGCCTGTCATCTTCTAGTTCAGCCGCTCCCACTCAATGGCTCAATCCTGAGTTAGGTCTCTAAGAACCTGACTTCATTCCCAGTTTACTGTTTTGACCCCCAGTACATGTTCTCCTCTGCCATGTCCCCTCGCCTGTTCGTGTTCCCGGATCTGCCAGTATGTACCAGTACGTTCCTCAGCCATCTCCTGCTTTAACCATGGGCACCCTTTGAACTCGTCTGGCCACTACATTACTGACCTTCTCCGTGTTCAGTCACTCACACCCAGCATAAGCCCCCCGAAGCACTGACACCACTCTTCTTCTATTTCTCTTACCACCTCCCAGCATCTTCATCATTTAGTTCCCAATTCGGCTATTGGTTCCCAGCGCATCTCCTCCTGAGCCATGTCACCACTGAGACACTGAATCATCTCTTCACCAGTTCAGCTCATAGGTTCATTAAACAGTCACCTGGTACTTGGTGCTCAGTATAGTCAAACGTGGGCCACTTCAACCACCCACACAGACACAACTGACCAGAAAGACCCCCCAGGTCTGTCATTCCATTATATTCATCCAGAGCTGATCAATCCATTAGGTGACCCAGGCAGCCACCTAGGGCACCGTCATCTGAGAGGCTCCATTTATAAAAGTTTAGGGGGCATATGCTTGGGGCACCAAGGGGATGGGTCATAAAAGTATGCTATTAATGTCAAAGAGGGGTATTTCTGAAGGCTGAGGGAGACAGGACGTCCAACTCTGATGACACTGAGTGGTCATTGTTACCCACCGGGTGCCGTTTAAGAAAGAAATAGTGAGCACACTCCATACACAAAGGGGCCCACACTCCTTAAAGTCCACAGTATATGCAGTATATGCTATTAAATGTGTGGGTGCTCGGGGCACAAAGCGCCGTGGGAGACACCCCCCCCTCAAAAGGTAGTTAATGTCTATTAATACTGCTGTGGAGAATGAGGGGCGACATCCGTCAACCCACCCTAGGGTCCCAAATGGGCCTGTACTCATCAGCCATCTCTTAGATTGGGCATTTGCACCATCAACTCACTTGGCTGCTCATGGTATCTCATGTTCTTCAGTCCCTTTCCAGCTCAATCCCTGTCACCCAGTATTTTACCCTTAACCATGTTACCTCATCCGCCCTCTAAGATACCGACTGACCTCGTCTCCAGTGCACTCAGAAGCCCACTGACATGCAGTACATTCCTCCCTTGGCCATGTCACCCTACCAACCCATTGAAGCACTGATTCTGCTATTCTCCAGTTCTGCTAACGTGTTGGAGTACGTTCAGCATTCACTTCATCGTTTAGCCATCGACCTCCACTGAGATGCATCAGAAAACCAAATTGCTCTTCCCTGTTAGTTGTTATCTCAAGATCATTGGCCATTTCCCACTTCAGTCGCATTCACCCAGTATGCACCATGTCATCTCATACGCCCACTGAGACATTGACTCACATACCTTCTGTCAATTTCAGACCATTTCAGACCCCCGGTTCTGGCATTCCATTGTATTCATCAGTCATCTCCAAGCTCAGTCACCCTGTGAGTCACCTGTCCAGACCAGCTAAGACACTGATCTGGGCCTTGTGCCAGTACAACCACACTTACCCTCTACAGTCGTGGCCAAACGTTTTGAGCATGACCCAAGTGTTGGTTTTCACAAAGTTTGCTTCTCCGTGTTTTTAGATCTTTGTGTCAGATGTTTCTATGGTTTACTGAAGTAGAATTACAAGCATTTCAGAAGTTTCAAAGGCTTTTATTGACAATGACATGAAGTTTATACAAAGAGTCCATATTTGCAGTGTTGGCCCTTCTTTCTTTTTCCATACCTCTGCAATTCACCCTGACAGGCTGTCCATCAACTTCGGGGCCAAATCCTGACTGATGGCAGCCCATTCTAGCATAATCAATGCTTGGAGTTTGTCAGAATTGGTGGGTTTTTGTTTGAGGATTGACCACCAGTTCTCAATGGGATTAAGGTCTGGGGAGTTTCCTGGCCATGGACCCCAAATTTCTGCAGAGACGAATGGCAGAAAATCCCAAAATCCAATTGTGCTAAACTTGCTTTTCATCAGACCCAAGAAGACTCTGGGCTGGAATCGCTGAAAGAGGGGCTTCAACTAAGTATTGAGTAAAGGGTCTTGAATACTTGTGTCAGTCATTGTGAAAGAGGACACAATGATAAAGAGTTGGGGCACCACCACCTTCGAGACCCCATATAATTGGAATTCTTAAAGCAGAAAAAAAAAATGCAACAATTGTGGGAAATGTCTTGACAGATGTGAGTTTGGCACAGAAGTGCCTCAAGATGGCTGATTTCCAGGTTATGAGGTCACGGGGCAGGAAGGGGAGGGTCCAGGCAGACGGACAAGGAAGTGATGTCAGAGATGGAGTGCCTGTCAATCTTCCATTCTGCAGAGAAAGGAGAGGAGAAGGCATCAGTATACAGCGCCCACCCCTGGTCTGGCGGGTAATTACAGTCACCAAAGCCCTTCAGCTGTCTCCCATGCGCATGTGCCTTGACAGTGGGATATTTCTGTCTTTTTATTTTTAAAAAAATGTGCAAAAATTCCTATAATCTTGTTTTTGCTTTCTCAAAAAAGTTACTTGATGTGGGAAAAAAAAAGGCTGCATCCTACAGTAGCATAACGTGAAAAAGTAAAGGGGTCCGAATACCTTTTATTTTTTATATTTTTATTTTTTTTTATATATTTTTATTGATTTTTATTAGAAAGATGTAACATTCCATACAGTCAAGGCAAATTTAACAAAGCAAAGCAAAATTCGACTCCCGTCCAAAGAATCCCTTTTAAAGGCGCTGTATCTCATCCATTTGTACCCTGTGACTTATGTATACCCACTTCAGTTACTGAGCACTGTATACCCCCAAATGACCACTGCCCCCCACCCCCCAATTTCTCCTAATTTAGTCTTTGCTCTCCGCTTTCCCTTTGTGTTCCCATGGATCAGCCATTGCCCCACAGTACCCCTCGCATGACTCTCTGGTTGCTCCAAAATGCCCCTGTATGGCCCACAGTTCATTCCTTGTCGGTACCCCAGGCCCCCAGTGTGCCCCCTGAATGATCACTCGTACTTCACCTCATATTGATGCGCCCCATGTCGGCTCGGTAACTTGTCCCTTGTCCTTCAGAGGCGACTGCATGAGCGTGAAGCTTTTTGGCGCAGCTGTCTAACACAGCATGACTTCAGCGTCAGATAGGGGGGGATGGCGAGGGGGGGGGGTCTGCTGTGTGCACCTGAGACGCTTAACTCAGTGGCGCATGACCGCGGTACACACAAGCAGTGAATAAATCAATAAGCGAATAAATACACTTCCAATTGGAGATGGAGCACGGCGATGTAAATGTGAGAGTCGGGGACATGCTGGGAGTCGCTGCTTGTGTCTTTACAATTACCTTCGTGAGCGAAATCCTTAGTGCGGTGAACTGTGCCCCTAACTTACTGAGGCATTAAAGAGAGCTGAATAAAAATCCATTAGCTGCCAGAAAAGAATAGTGGGAGCCGTTGGGGGTGCTCCGTGTCTGTGACATGTTACACGGCATAAGGGGGCAAGACCCCCTTCCCCACATTACTGCCCCTCGTTCATATCACACAGTCTCCAAACAAAGGTTCAAAGATGGCGCCCCCTGGGGCTGCAGTTGCTTCTCAGGATGGGCTTACTGTGTGGTTTCACTCCAAAGCAGCAGTTTCTCGTCTCTGTCTCCTGCTCTCGCTCTCCTTCAGGTCATCCTTTGTTGATTTCATTTCCCATCTTCCATCCTTTGGGTCCTTCAGTCCGCTCCCTGCCGGGAAAATTCTCATTTCTTTAAACCACAGTTGAGCAGAAATCCCCCGGAGAGGAGAATCCACAAAGAAGCAAAGAAGACCAAACGAGTTCTCTCAAGATTGTGTTTGGGGTTGGAGATGAGCTGGGAGTCAGCATCCCAACTGGCATGGGGGGGGCGGGGGGGGGGGGTCTTTAGACCACCCTGAGAATTTGAATTAAGAAATGATGTGTGGGATTGTAGTAATGGGTTGAAGTGTAAAAATGATTTCTTTATTACACAGTTGAAGCCGCACACACACACACACACACACACCAGCTAACAGGGTGAAACTGGCTAGGCAGGTGAACAGAAACGTGAAAGACCATCCAGGCAGGCTGTTTGAAAATGGTGACGTCTGCTAAATCAATACATGGCCAGAGTGACTAGCGGCTACACTAGGGATCTCAAACACCAGTCCTGGATGGCCGCAGTGGCTTCAGGTTTTCATTCTAACCTTTTTCTTAATTAGTGACCTGTTTTGCTGCTCATTAACTTCTTTTCCATTAATTTTAATTGACCTGATCTTAAAGACTCAGACCCCTTAATTGTTTCTTTTTCCTTAATTAGCAGCCAAACAATAATGAGATACAAAATGAGCCAAAACAACTAGTGTCCATCACACAATATCTGAAAATTAAGAAAGATGGAGGTCTCGGGAATGTTGGTCTGCTCAGGTCCCCTAAACATTTGAGCAGCGCTCTTATAAAAGAGAAAATCAGCAATGTCAGAAATGTCTGCTATTAAACAATAAGAGCAGCGACAAGCCATGGAATTAAAGAATGAGTTTAATTAACAACAAGAATCGGCGCCTAATTAAGCAGCTGGTTGGGGTGAAATGGGTTAGAGTTTGAGGCCCTGACTTTGGCTCACTCACTTCACATTTCATTTCTGTTTAACTCTTTCAAGGCTGATGTCGACTTTTGTCAAAAGTCAGGGGTACAGCACGGTAAACTGTGACAAAACTCACCCTTACATTTAAGTTTGACTCTGTTTGCTAGAAGGAAAGTTAAGTAGCTTTGTTGATTTGAACTTGATTCCCTGCGTGAGTAGCAAAGAGCAAACAACCTCTAAAATGGCATCGACATCTGGCAAGAGACTAAATACGCCATGGACGTTTTACATATTATCGCTGAATTGGACTCTGACTTGTCGGACTTGGAATTTGATGCAAGTGATCAGGAGATGGACATCGAATACGAAAGTGATGTACCAGCATCAGCTGATCAGTCCCCAGATGATCGTGGTGTTGAACATGTTTGTGTAGCTGATACACCTACGGCAGCACTCGCCTGAGAGGCCCACAACTTAAGATGACAAGAGGTACAAACCATCAAACCAACTGTGTCACACTGCGACTGCCACAGCCGCCCACCTGTGCGAAGGCAGCCAGCCCACTGTGCATTCCTGCTGGCCATCGAGGAGCCCCCACACAGCCACTGTCTCCAGAGATGCCGAACTTGCGCCAACAGCAGCCATAGCACATGGCAACAGATGTTTTATGTTGATTTATGTGTGAAACCATTGCTTTGTGTGCTTTTCAGAAAACTGAGTTTTTTGGAAAAAAATATTCAGCCCTCAAAGAGTTAAGGAGAAAAATAAAGCAATTCCGAGGAACGATGAAGAAATTCAAGGGAACAAATCTTAAAAACAAGTCAATTAACATGAATGGAAAAGGAGTTAATTTGCCACAAAAACAGGTCACTAATTAGCAATTGCATTAAGTGGCTCGGCAAAGAGAGGAGGCTACAGAGGGTAAATAGAATGGCCAGAAGGTTTAAGGTTTTGTTATTTAAAGCTCCTGTGTGGAACTGTTTTGAATGTTTGCCTTCTTTGGGTAACAAAACGCTTTTCTTCAGTTATTTTCGCTTTGCCCCCTTACTACCACCATCATAACCCTATCATCTGTGGGGGGAGGAATGAAAGCTTTAGATTTGTCAAAAATTTCAATCTCCAGTTTTTGACGTGTTATGGTCACCTGATACTGAAAGCATTGATATCTCACTCATGGGAGTGTGTCACAGTTTCTTGAGGACGGTCTCGAGCTAAAATGGCTGGACAGAAAATTACCAAACTTGAAACTTATGCCTGCTATGAGATGACAATGTGCTGATGAGTTTTTGAGCCAAATCGTGCAAGAGAAAGAGGCAGCACTCTAGAGGAACCCTCACATACCATAATTCTGCAATTCATTCTGAATTCTTCTCATCAATTGCTATTGTAATGGCCTATTTTATGATCAGGAAGATCAGCATCAGACTAGTGAATAATTACTGAAATGTTATAGAATAGTTTGGGTAACTTGGTTCCAAAGGGCACAAAGCCTCCCGATGCTCACTTCCACATTTTTCTTGTCATCATTTGGGTTCGGGGATGAAGCGTGAGTGCCCCATATAGACCACTCAAAATAGCAAAGAGGTGTGATCCCCTAATCTAAGCCATGATCTTCCCCGCCATCCTATAAAAAGTCTTCACCCTATACAGCCTGATCCCCAAACTCCACAAGCAGGCTTGGCCCTACATAGGCTCAAAGAGATGCCTTCACTCTTAAAAATGTCCCACAAGGGAGAGGAACTACTATAAGAAAATAAACAGGTTGGGGCACCAGAGATGATCCCCATTTAATTGATAAATTGAAAGCCAAAAGAAAAAGAAAAAAAATCAAACCAGTTCAGTGCCTCATATACGGACGCGAGACTCAGAATGACCGACTACTTCCATTGCTGGCAGTTCTTATGTGGCACCCACGGCGAAAGGCAGGACTTGAAGTGCGAAAATGACATCAGAGATCCTCTTGTTGATGATTCCCAGATCCAAAGGCAAAGGGAAAAGACGTAAGGCAGCAGTGCCAACCTGTGGTTGGAATTACAGGTGTTATAAATATTACACAAACCCCGAGTGTGCCCCCCAACTCACACGTATCTGACACGGTGATAAAATATCCGGCTTAAGGGAGAAGTCCATATAAGAATCTTTATGAACACTGAAATTTTCTTGAAAAATGTCTGAATTAGTGTAAGCCACCATAATTTGGGCTGCTTTAAGAAATTTCCATCAAAATACAGAAGTTCATAATAATCAAGACATATTTGAAATAGTTACAGAGGGGAGATATATCCCTAGTGAAGGATCAACAACCACAATTAACATCATAATCATAATCACTTATCTGGAAATTGTCTAAAATGATACCCCACATGCTTATATTTGGAAATGTGTCATTTTTCACTTTCTGGAAGTGGCTCGGACCACCCATAAAGAATTAAATATCAAAAATAATATCAGGCTCCTGATCAGCAACCTCAAAACAGCATAAAACAACACTTTGTATGCCTAAATTTCTGATCTGCACTTTTTCAAAATCTTGTGAAAATGAATGACTTTAACCTCTTGTATCTCATTAGGGGTCAGTTGATGTGACAGACACAATGTTAAGTCCTTCTGATCATTTTTGCTGATGTCACCTATTGGTTTACTCTTTACCATAAGGCGGTCATTTTCTGCACAAAGTATGGTCCGAAAATGGCCTAGGAATGAGGGTGCTTTAGGGTTAGAGGGTCAAAGATATGGGGGAGCCTCAAAAAGCTTGATATCTTGCCTAATTAGATATCAAGCTGAGTCAAATGGCATATCACATGTGAGGTTTTCTCATATCGCTGAATCAGGATGTAAAATCAAACAGAAATGATTTCAAAGAATTCAGAAGAAATTCAAATGAACCCAATAAACAGAAAGAACTAAAATTAACAAAAGTGAGGCTTAAAAATTCCCAATATGAAATGCAAGAGCAAAATTCAAGATTAAAGCGACAGTAAACCAGAAAATTAATGAAAGCAATACTTACAATAACACACTCTTTGGAGTTCAATGATAATATGAGAGAATCTGTTTCTTTCACCAGATTTTAAAGGCAGTGGGTGTGTCTTCAAAAGTGATGTCATGGTGGCCCCGCCTCTGGGGCTCCACCCACAGAATAAAGGAGAATAGACACACTTAAGGTCAAAATGCACAAATCAAAATTAAATAATAGTTCAATAATGTAATAAGAGCAAAAATTACATAAAAACAAAAAAATATGACAATAAAATAACACAAATATCAAAAAAGAAAATTAAGCCAGGTCAAAATCCAGTGATGGGCATGGAGAGGTTTATAACGCTTTAGCATATTTTTTAAAATTTGCTTTCAATTACTCCTGTCAGTTTTACTTTTGAGGGTTTCAGGGTGTCCAAAGGGTTAATTAGGAGTTTAAGACCCCCTCCAAATCTCACACTTTGGGGCTACAGTCAGACATGACAAGGAGATGGGAGTCAACTGATGCCCCATCATATGATGATGAGTGTTCCTTCACTAGAGGGCGCCGTCCTCAAAATGAAGTACTACACAAAAGACCCCCCCTCAGATATGTGAGGCCCTTCCCGCCAGGACTTTTGCATTGCTGGCCTCCAGGGGCTGTGTGACAGATTTTGCTTCCATGTCAAAAAATAAATAAAAACAGGACTAATCTATAACGCAGCCAAGCAGACGGTGCCTCGGCGCTGCTGATGCAAGGGAAATCAAGGCTCGTCTTGTAAAGCAGCTGCCTGGATTACAGAGAAGCGCAAGGTGTGATTGTGTAGAATTATAGCATTCCAGGAAAAAGACATTAAAATTTAACCAGGCATGAAACCCAGCGTTAACAATGATATCAGGAAAACGGATCCTCTTTATGACAGGGCATTCAATTTTAATGCAGCCGTCATCATTTAGAACGGAGAAATGCATTATTAATGTGGGTGTCCACAATGGTAGCAAACAATTTCCATTTTCACTTAAAATGCATTAGAAATGCATTTCCTTCTGTTTCTCATTTTAATTTTTTTTTTTATTCAAACACTTAGAAGCCTCAGGGAGTCCTCATTCTGGGGAGACAAGCAAATTAAATCTGAAAGAGGAGCGCAGCAGGGTGCCGGCGGATTAGTGACATGATGGTGTTCAGCCCACAAGGTGGCGCCACTTGGTCACTCGTGTAGCCTTGTGGGATTCAGGCTGGAAGAGATTGAATTCTGTCCCAACTTGAGAATCCGCATCCTCACGCAAAGTCCGCAACAAACTGAAACGATTTCAAAGCATTCAGAAGAAATTCTCACAAACCCAATACACAAAATTAACTAAAAATAACAAAAGAGGATTTCCTTAAAAATTCCCAAGAGTAAAATTCAAGATTAAAACCAAAAAAAAAACAACAATAAACCATAAAAAACAATACTTACAATAACGCACTCTTTAGAGTTCAATGATACTTTGAGAGAATCTGTGTCTTTCACCAGATTATAAAGGCAGTGGGCGGGCCCTCGGAAGTGATGTCATGGTGGCCCCGCCTCTGGGGTTCCACCCACAGAATACAAGGAGAATAGACACACTTAAGGCGACAATGCACAAAACAAAATTAAATAATAGTTCAATAATGTACTAAGAGAAAAAGATACATAAAAACAAAAACATATGACAATTAAACAACACAAATATCAAAAATAAAATTAAGCTAGGTCATTATCCTTGGGTGAACCATGAGACTCAGGATGGAAAAGTGTTGAATTCTGCCACACCTTGAAAATCCACATCCTGGCACAAACGTCTGTGCACATTCACGTCTAGTGCCGGTAGGAAGCACTGTTATTTTAGAAAATGAAGACAATACAATGACAGAAGTAATTAAGTAATCTAATTAATTGACATCCATTGTCCAAGAGAGATTTTTTGAACCCAGTAGTACGATGGCTTTCACTGTATGTCCAACTTTGCCACACTTTTTCTGTTCGTTTTTTTTTCCTCCAGAGATTTTCAAAATTCACTATTGAATTTTTGGATTAGAAACTTTTTCATTTTTATTCTCATTATTTTGAGAAATCCCCATTTTCTGGTTTTCTGAATCTGTCACCATTTTGTGTCTCTGTTGCCACAATGTGATGGTCCATTGCTAGGAAAGTTTGTGAAGTCATTGGCATGATGACGTTACAATTTGCCTATCACAAGGATAACAATGTACTTGTTTCAGTTTGTAAAATAAGACCCTACAGTCGAATGGGGGAACACACAAGTCCATAATAAATGTTGGAGTGCCAACAAAGTTGCCCCTTCTAATAATTACGTTGGCATGGCTACAAAATAAACACATGCAGGGTGGTACAAATCAAACAAAATAAGGATTAGGCTGTAACACCTCCATAATAAAAGTAACTCGGAAGAGTGGTCACAAATTAGATTGGAGCTCCATCCAGTCGTCTATTTTTTCCCAAATGAGACACCACCTTCCAGGAGAGGCGGGGGGGCGTCTCAGTGTTATACTCCTTGGCCCAGAAGGGGTGGAGTCGGCTGCCCTCATTGGGCATCTTCTTGGTGTTGTGGGTGGGAAAAAACAGATGATACCATCAGCAACAGCACCCCCTGGTGTCTTGGGGAACCACCCGCGAAACACAAGGAACGTAAAGGTATTTAAAAAACAGTACATAAATATTTTTAAACATAACAAAAACAGTAATAGATTAAACATATTGACTAAAAAATAAATAAATGAACAGAATAATATCAGAAAAAACCAAACTAAATAATCCAAGCCGGAAAATGAATGAAAACGACAAAGGGAAGGAACCTAAAAGTAAACCAGTGAAGAAACCCCAGCCAGACCATAACAGTCACAGGATCCAAAGTACCCCCCAACCAGACAGCTACTGGTACTTCACTTCTCTCATTAGAGGACATCTCCTCTTATGTCATTCATGGATGAGAACTACTTGTCTTTGAACACAGATAAAACAGAGATGTTAATTGTTGGAGGGAATGACGCTGATCACAACAATATTTAAGTTGGAATCCCCATTAATTTTACTGAATCTGCCTGCAATCTAGGAGTCATCTTTGACTCTAGCATGTCATTTAAAGCGCATATTACAAAGTTGTCCAAATCATGTTTCTTCCATCTTAAAAATGTTGAGAAATTAAGGTACTTTCTAAATAAACAGGATTCTGAGAAATTAATTCATGCATTTATTTCTAGTAGGATTGACTACTGCAATGCAGTGTTCACTGGATGTTGAAACTGTTCTTTATACAGCCTCCAGTTAATCTAAAATACTGCTGCAAGAATTACTACAAGAACAAGAAAATACAAACACATAACTCCAGTTCTTAAATCCTTACACTGGCTCCCGGTTAAGTTAAGGACGGAGTTCAAAATCCTTCATATAAAGCATTAAATAGCCAAGGTCCGGCTTACTTGTCTGAACTTATCATGACTTACAAACCAGAGTGCACATTAAGATCTCAAGATGCCGGTCTGCTTATGATTCCAAAGATTAATAAAATAACGGTGGGAGGTCGAGCTTTTAGTTACAGGGCCCCTAAACTGTGGAGTGGTCTTCCTGCTACTATAAGAGATGCCCCTTCACTCTCAGGCTGAAGACTCACTACTTCAGTTTAGCACACCCCGACTAGAGCTGCTGATTAACTGTACAGACTGTATCTCTGTTGTTAGTCATTAGCACTAAAACATAAGTAACATGGTCGTTATAATTTGTTACTAACCCTCACCTATTCTGTTTCTCTTCTCTGTACTCAAATGTGGCACTCGGTGTCATGGCCCACCTGCCAAGTTGTTTTGCCTGCCTAAGATAAAGTCATCCCTGATGGAGGATTGCAGGAATCGTGGGTTAGAGGGGTCCTTTCATCGGATTGGCTGGCCCAGTGCTGTTCAGCTGTGGAATGGCCAAATGGGGGAGGCAGCTTGATGGATGAGGTCTCCAGGACCAAATCATATTATGTGATATCATCTATTGTTAAATTCTGCTTCGTATTTGTAAAATTTTTATTTTTATTCTGTATTGAGGATTTGTTCTTTTTTGTGTATTGTATTATATTGACCCCTTTTTCTTTTTGACACCCACTACACGCCCAACCTAGCTGGAAAGGGGTCTCTCTTTGAACTGCCTTTCCCAAGGTTTCTTCCATTTTTTCCCTACAAGGGTTTTTTTGGGAGTTTTTCCTTGTCTTCTTAGAGAGTCAAGGCTGGGGGGCTGTCAAGAGGCAGGGCCTGTTAAAGCCCATTGCAGCACTTCTTGTGTGATTTTGGGTTATACAAAAATAAATTGTATTGTATTGTATTGTATTCTATTGTATTGTATTTATACCCATGATGACAAGTCAAGCAAGGGGAGCAGGCAGTAAATGTTTATTCAGCCTTTAACATTTTTAAATATTCTTAATGTGGCAAAAAGCAAACAGGTGTGACAAATTAGTCAATACAACCTTGAAACAGTTCAATTGCTGTCACGGACGATGGATGCTCAATGTGTGTGTGGCTTTGAATCCCTTGAGGTTAAGGTGCTCCATGGCTGTGTCCTCTTGATGGCCACGTTCTTCTCATCCTAGTTCTTCTCTTCAAAGTGATGGCTTCTGAAAGCTTCTCATGGATAAGGTGTGCACTTCCTGCCCCTCTCTGTTAAATGTCATCTTCAACAGACCAGATCAGTACTTGTGCACAAGGTGTGCAAGCCCAAAGATAACCATTGTAACCCTTTTCCTAATCAGTGAGCAGTTTTCATTGCTAATTAACTCCTTTTCCCTTCAGTTTAATAGTCCTGTCCTCTGAATTTATTCTTTTCATCATTAAACAGAAATGAGACATGAAATGAGCTGACAGGTGACCAGCTAAACTGGGGCTTCAAACTCCAACCAGTTTCTTAATGAGAAGCTAATTCTTGCTGTTAATTAAGTCCGTTATTTAATTCCACAGGTTGCTGTTGCTCTCATTCTGCTACAACAGACATTTCCAAAACTGTTGATTTTGTTTTTTACTAAGAACACCGTCAACATGTTTTGGTGACCTCAGAGATCAGCTTTACTGAGACCTCCACCTTTCTTTATGTTCAGATACTGTATGATGGGCACAGGTTAGCTGCTCACGTGACGGCTCATTTTGTATCTCATTATTGTTTGGCTACTAATTAAGGAAAAAATTAACAACAACGGGGCCTGAGTCAAGTTAATTAAAACTAAGACAAAAGAAGTTAATTAGCAACAAAAACTGGTCACTAATTAAGAAGATGGTTAGAATGAAAACCTGCAGCTACAGCGGCCCTCCAGGACCGGAGTTTGACAACCTGCTTTAAAGCATTTGAAATAAAAGAACCCTTCTCTATGACGATGGAACCCTTTCACTTTAGAAGACAAAGAGCAACATCACGCAGTCAGAAGAAAAAATGACAGCACCACCTTCAGGATGAAGCGCGATGGAGCGTACTTTTAAAGAACACCTTCATTGGATTAAGAGGAGTGGAGGCTGTAATTTATACGGACATTGACTTGAATCATTCAGGCTCGTATGCTTTCTTCTACATTTCTGTTTTCTAACATTGTGAGGATCATCTCATTGAAGCTGCCTTGTTTACTGACATGATCGGCCCCCCGAGTGAGGAGTGCATGGCGAGCTGTGCTCACCCAGCGGAGTCATATTTCTTGTTAGTGATTCGTGTCTTTGAGCAGTCCATTGTTTGTTCGGCTCTTTCAGAGCCAAAGGACACAGGTAAGCTGTGTTTGAGTGTATCTGTGCAGAGCGTTCAAAGGCAACTGTCTGGGAATGAAGAAACATCTCCAAGCAGTTCTAGAAGCGGCCCTTGGCCTTTGCTAAGGTAGTTTGTGGTGGAAATCAACATCTTAATTTGAAAAAGAAACTTCTCTTCTAACAAGGCATGTCTGACAAAAAAAAATACTTTTGAGTCATAAATCTGGCAGGAAAAAAGCTGCTCAGTGCGTCATTTATTCTCTTGCAGCAGCCAGTGCCGGCGTCAGGTTATGTTGCGCCCTAGGCCAAGCTTATTAGTGTGCCAACCCACTGTTCATTAGCTAACCTGTGTGGCTGCCCCCCCATCCCCCATCCCTTATGATCTGCACCCTAGGTG
This sequence comes from Erpetoichthys calabaricus, assembly GCF_900747795.2. Classification (NCBI taxonomy): domain Eukaryota; kingdom Metazoa; phylum Chordata; class Cladistia; order Polypteriformes; family Polypteridae; genus Erpetoichthys; species Erpetoichthys calabaricus. The sequence goes on along the minus strand of NC_041402.2, from coordinate 178,028,458 downwards.
AATGTCTAATTCGCCTTAATGGTGGCACCAGCACTGCTTGCAGCACCATGCAAAAGAGGGAGCATCCGTCACAACAGTCTGTTACAGAACAATTGACGTTAGATTAATTATTAAGGTATAGAGATGGGTGGAAACTGATTAATAGATTCATATTCAATTATTTAAAAGCTATAAGGTTATTTGAGAGCATTTCATCGGAAATATAGTATTATTTTATTATATTATTGTAGCAGTGCTACTAAATAAGAACTGCATCTCCCAGCAGTCCTTTCAGGGGCTGCTGGGGTCAAAGGTGGTCAAAGGTAGTTAAAAGGAGGGCAGAGGGCAAAAGGGAGATTGTTTTGTTTGGTGCGTTGTGTGTTGCGTTTATCTGTCATGCTGCCTGCTTTTGTTGGAACTTTAATTAATCATTGTGTCCTGGACTGTATTCGTTTGTTGGGGTCTGGATCGCTGTCTACTTGTGCACTGAGGACTGCGTTTGGATTCATTGGTTTTCTGGAAGAGTGGAGCACTCCTGAACCATCCATCCGATTTCATCCTTTCAGTAACTACCGGTAGGACTGTGTTTTCTTTCAACATACAGATCGCTGGACTTAAGTTCGTCACTTCTCATCTTCATCCGGTTTGGGTTTCATGGACTTTTCTGTGTGGTGTTTGTGTATATATGTTAAATGTAATATCGCCGAAGGGGTCAGGGGTGGTATTACTGTTTTCATTTAGTTAATTTAGTTTCATTATATGCTTAATTGTTTGCCTTTCCCAGTGTGCTTTATTGGTCTCTGTTGTGAGTGTGTTGTGGGTCGATCCAAGGCTGGGGACGTTCCTGGGATTCTCCTCTATTAAAATAAATAAATCACCGTCACCTTTGATGGTGTGAATCTTAGCGGCTCCTGACCGCTACATTATATACTAGGAGCTTTGCCCCCTGCTTGTTTCGCTCAGCAACCCCCCTGCCTGCACTACATGCCAGCAACTTGCCGTCTCTGCCACTCATGTATGTGGATTTCACTTTCAATAAACAACAAATCTTTTAATTCTCGTGGATACGCCTCTTCTTTGGGAAGAAGCACTACTTGTCCCTGATGGCAACATGAATTAGACGATCTACAAGTTTCCAACTTAAAGTTTAACTCTGAACAATATATTCGATCTCTTTTCACCGTTCTGTCATTTCACCAAGTAATAATATCCATTTGTCTGCGCTAATGCAATCTTTAAAAAAGTTATTGTCTGTTTTTCACCTGCATTATTATCATTCTTTAATATTATTTATTGTATCATTATGCTGCTGCTGGAGAATGTGAATTTCCCATTGGGATTAATAAAGTATCTATCTATCTATCTATCTATCTATCTATCTATCTTTACTATCATTTTTTTGAGACTTTCAAATTTCAGTACTTTCATTATCTCTACCCTGCTCCGCATGTGTATCACGCCAATGTTTCTGAATTCTTTACGACATTCTACTTTGTCATCTACTCTTTGTCTTTTATTTCCGGCCCCCAGTGTGGTTAAATCTCTTGGCACAAAGTCTCGTCTCGCGGGACATGAAAGTGTCTCTCTGAAAAAGTCATGTCTCGTCCTAGGCTAAAAAGTCACATCTCGTCGCAGGATTTTTTTATTATAATAGAGAGATTTTATTTTATTTATTATATTACTATATTATTACGGTATTATTAGTATATGTACAGTATTTCGAATCATAGTTTATTTTTTTCTTCGCCTTTCTGCATCACACTCCAGTCCAGTAGGTGGAGGTAATACACTTAAAGTTGTTTTGCCAACCACCATTAAACACAAGAAGAAGAAAATCACAAAATAAAAGCAGAAATTCCTACTTATAGATAACTGAATTTACATAACAGTGCTTATTAATGCATACATGTCATACTCTAATTGGTTTAAAGGCATGAGACGTTTAGCACAGAGCACAACCCACCTAAATAAAAGTCTTTCTCCATTATGTCCTTGCTCTTCAATATCTCTGACTTTAGATATCACCTTTGTAATCTCCATCTATTTACTGTTTACGGGGCATCTACTGATCTCTTGATCATCCAGTTGGTGTATTACAGCATCCTGCTCCTTCTACGTTCTTGTCTTTCTTGTTCACTTGTCCTTCATTGGGTTTCCTGAACAGGTTACTGACATTTATTAACCCTTTTATACTTCTAAGATGAATGCTATATTTTAATATGGAAAGCATATCAAAACACTTTACCAAAAATGCCTAAGTCTAATTTTTTCTTCCACAAGTTTGAAGTGCAGCCTTTTCAGGGGTAACCACATGGGAGCCAATGAACATAAGAGTATGTCTCATGAGCAGAGCAGCATCTGAAGCCTGCTAAGGTACTGAAGCTGAGGTAGCCAGCCTCGGACATTGTTCAAGTTATTGAGGACACTATGGCAGCATGTGTGAAGAAAATCACTGATGAGTGAATGTCACATAGGTAACTGATGTGGGGTATACACTCTCACACATGTGTGTCAGTGGATGTCCCCCAAGGGCTCCTCTAAGGCATGTGGTATCACCCCAGGATGAGAGAGGGCGCCGCCACTAGTTGTGTCCTCTCCTATTCCCTGCCCAGTGAGGACACGTGACTCTGCCCCTTCCGGTCTCCCACCTATAAATCATGGGGTCATGGAAGGAGGCGTCACTCTCTGAGCAGACCACACCACAGGCTGGAGCACCTTCACCTTTCAAAAGGGACCCTCACCTTGAAGGCCACATGTGGTTGTCCTGTTTGCTTTCACTGCCTCCGCACCATTGGGTGGTTGTACTTTTTGTTTGATTTTCAGTTCAAAGTACACAGGGATGACTGGGATGGCACCCCAAAAAATTTGTTGAACGGACTTTTGGTTCCTCATTTGACCACCACATGTAAATCAAGGAGGACAGTTTTAGACATGTCCAGTATTAACTTGTCCACCAATATAAATAGAAGTTTAGAAGTTAACACCTTTTCATGATAAAAACCCTCTCCAAATTCAAAACCGGCTTTACTTCAAAGGTAGGCCGTGAGACTCTGTTGACGCTTATCTCCCAGGTGAGTCTACCTCCAAACTTAAGATGCAGGCTTTTGGCCTGCACAGGCCCAATGCACTAAAGGGATAAAAGCTTCTCTAACTAACAACAATCAGATAATCTGAATGGTAAGGGGATGTGTAAATAAACCCTGGCCCAAATAACAAACCCATGTGCTTGCATTTTGAAAGACGTTTTTTTTTTAATTAAAGAAGCAATAAACAAGGACAAAAAAAACAGGGAGGACAGAATGAGTCGAGAATGGCAGAGCCAGTCTGTGATCCAGAAATCCTAATCCATAAACAAAGCTAGAAGTAAGCCAAAGCTCAGAAAGAGCATCAGAACGCTCTAATAATCCAAGAATTCAAAGGAGAGCCAAAGAGCAAAAGTATAAAGCAACGTCAGAGCGCCAGCCCTGTGGATATTACAGGCTTATAAAGCCCAAAGCTGCCGAATGTTGTGGGAAAGCCAGGGATGTTGCCCTGGCTCAAGTTTATTTATTGTGCATTTAATAGGTTTGTTCATATTTAAGTATCATTTTTCACATTAAGTTAATTCAGTTTGTTGGGTTTGTTTTTTTCTTGGTATTCATGCAATATTAATGATTTGTATTAGCATAGTGTTATCTGTTCAATTTTTTTTTTCTTAATTGTCTATGCATTGGTTTTCTGTGCTTTCTGCCCTGCCTCCTGTATCTGGAGCCTGAGGAGCCAGGGCCACCTGATGATGCAGCTGGTGGTCTGCACCACTTATATAAAAGGAGGGACTGCATCTTTGGATTTAGATTCTGTTGCGACATAAGAGTCCCAAACACCGTAACCATAAAAAATACTCCTAAAAATATCCACTAGAGGGGGTATAGCTCAATGAAACCCCGGCTAGTAGTAGGGCAAACAGAGAGTCTTTATAAAGAACAAGGTTTAATCCTTAGACCACCACATACTTGGGGGTTAATGCACCCCCAGATGCCAAATAAGCTTTTTTGCTGCACTTTTTCAGGAAATGTCACAATTCACCAAGAAAAAGTGAAATTTTAATGGAACATATCACAATTACTGCAATACTGATCATTTTACACACTGTCAATGAACTATAAAAACAATTTTAAAAACTACTGCAACAATCTATTAATATATATACAAGGTGCAACTGACACCGTTGATGAGATTCAGTAAATCACCGAGCCAACTGTGCTTGAACTGGCTGCACGCGAGCACACAGAGGCCAACGCTGATGCTGGCAGGCGAGTCTAGTGCAGCGGCTGAGTCCTAGGGATGGTGAGGCTGAGTCACTAGGGGGCGCCAGTGGTCCTGAGCTGGCTGCTTTATGAATGTACGGTACGGACTGATCAGCTCCGGTGTGCTAGCAAATTGCACTGGGAAATGATTAGAGCCATTTGTGACGTTCAACGAATGTGACGTCATTGAATATAGTCGGCTCCAGCATGCTGGCAAATTGCATTGGGAACCAAATACAGTTTACAATACAGTTTATTTTTGTATAGCCCAAAATCACTCAGGAAGTGCCGCAATGGGCTTTAACAGGCCCTGCCTCTTGACAGCATCCCAGCCTTGACTGTCTAAGAAGACAAGGAAAAACTCCCAAAAAAACCTTGTAGGGAAAAAATGGAAGAAACCTTGGGAAAGGCAGTTCAAAGAGAGTCCCCTTTCCAGGTAGGTTCGGCATGCAGTGGGTGTCAAAAGAATCGGGTCAATACAATACAATGCAGTACACAGAACAGATTTCTCAATATAGTAAGAAATAAAAATATAAATTTTAGAAGTACAGAGCAGAATTTAACAGTAGATGATATATCCCATAATAAGATTTTGATTTGTGTAGAGTCCTGGAGACCTCATCCTTCAAGCTGCCTCCCCCATTTGGCGATTCCACAGCTGAAACAGCGCTGGGCCAGCCAATCCGATGAAAGGACCCCTCTTCCCCACGATTCCTGCGATCCTCCATCTGGGATGACTTTTCCTTAGGCAGGCAAAACAACTTGGCAGGTGGGCCATGGCACCAAGTGCCACATTTGAGTACCGAGAAGAAAAACAGAATAAGTGAGGGTTATTATACAATTATAACTGTCATGTTACTTATGTTTAAGTGCTAATGACTAACAACAGAGATGTAGTCTGTACAGTTAATCAGCAGCTCTAGTCAGGGTGTGCTAAACTGAAGTAGTGAGTCTTCAGCCGGGATTTAAAAGCTGAGACCGAAGGGGCATCTCTTATAGTAGCAGGCAGACCATTCCACAGTTTAGGGGCCCTGTAACTAAAAGCTCGACCTCTCATTGTTATTTTATTAATCCTTGGAATCATAAGCAGACCAGCATCTTGAGATCTTAATGTGCGCTCAGGTTTGTAAGTCATGATAAGTTCAGACAATATAGCCAGTTGCAGCGGTTTAAGGGTTAATCTTCACAAAACTGCTTGTAGCAAAAAATGAAGCACTGTAGGAGCATAAAAGGCAAAAAGGAGTCTGTTATATAGTGCCTTTCACGTCTGTCTATCAATCTCTTTAATATGGTGGTTGTGCTGCTGTCTTGCAAAGAGGAGACTATGGGATCAGGTGGAGTTTGGGTGTTTTCTCCATGTCCCTATGAGTGTCTCTGGGGGGCTCCGGTTTCCTCTTGCAGTCCAGAGATGTACAGGTTAGGTCAATCAATGTTGCTAAACTGATATTTCTAAAGGATGTCCACTCGGTTCAGTTTGCCACAGATAGACTCCACTCAAGTTCTACAAACATCTCCAGGAGATTTAAAGCAAACAGGAGGCACCTGACACAGAGAAGGGTCTGAATACTTCTAGAAATGGGAGATTTCCATTTTCTGATTTTTTTTGAGTAAATTTACAAACCGTTTCTGAAAACATCTGTTCAGTTTGTCATTATGGGTTATTGGGTGTAGATTGATGGACAAAAAAGGTAAGTGTACCCATTTAAAATTAAATCTACAACACAGTAAAGTGTACAAACAGTGAAGGGGACTGAAGACTTTGTGAATCCTCTGTCTGTCTGTTTTCTGGACCCTTAGCTCCCATCACAGATTCACTGGGATCTGAAGCCTGTCCTACCAGCACTGGGTGTCAAAAGCTCAAAGCTGTGAACTTTCCAGTCATGGGCATTGTGGGTAGTTTAGGTCACAGACGAAACTAACAATTACACACACACACACACACACAATTAGTATGGTATGTGGGAGACCACCAAAATGGTCACGGAGTGAGCATGGAATCCGCTGCGACTTGAACCCAGGTCCCTGGAGCAGTGTGCCGGCAGCACTAGCCTCTCTGCCTCCTATCACACACTCGACTTTTAAATCAGCCGTTTAAATTAAAAAGAGAAATTCAAGGAGCCTCGCTCGAGAAACGATAGTGCCGACCACTCTTCATTCAGAAGGGATTCCGGAAAAAGACAGGCACATTAATGAAAGTTCTGTTCATTAAAACTGAAACCTTTCCTGGGGAGATCATGTCCAATTTAAATGCAAAAAATATCTATTTTTAAAAAAAAAAGTGCTTTTTTATACTGCTGCAGATATCTGCCTTCAGTTCGAACTTGTTCACGTCCATATTTTAGATGCCCTTTCTCTGGCTGATCGGGAGCTGACATGAGGTATTAACTCCTTGCTCGCAGGGTCCACAGACTTGGGGTCGTTCATGGACCCCTGCCTCCTTCTGCTCTGTTAAAGTCTGATGAGAAAGACCATCACTGCCTTCCTTTATTGAATCCATGGGATCTAAGAGAGATCAAAAAAAAACTAACATGAATCCAAAATGAGGCTTCAAGAAGATTTCTTTGGGTCATGGTTGGGTTTGTGGGCTTGTTGACCAGTGTCCATTATTTTAGGGGGGGGCATCACTGTTGGCACCCATGATAATTTACAGTTGGTCTGTTCTCCTCAACTCAGAGTTTTCATACTTACATGGCTGAGATTCTGGACAAGCCACAGTTATTATACTACAATTGTTTATTTTCTGTTTTATTAGAATTTTTTAATTGTATTTTTTCATATTTTTTGTTATTTTTATTAGATTAGCTCTTCTTTATTATTACATTTTTAAAATTTTTTTTAATTTTAGTTTTTTGGGTGTGTATTCAGACTGTAGTACATTAATGGGACAGGAGGCCTAAGAGGAGCAATGGACAGATTGGCTAGTTGGGCGGAAAGATAATTCTGTGCCCAGCCAGTAGAAAAATAATGGATGGACCAGCGGAAGCAAGAATTTGGGACGAGTTCCATCCCCCATTACTAGGTGGCAGGGGTCCTCGTATGAGAACCCAATCAGGACACCTACAGGGGTGCTAGGGAAATGAAGTTCAGAAATGCAGACCTGTAGGGGTCCCTTAGGGAGGACCTCTTTACTTTGCCTACGGCCTTGGAAGTGTTTCCTAGAGAACACTGAAAGGCACCCGCAGCATGAAAGGAATCCTGTTACCACACATGGCCGTGTCAGATAAGGGAGGCAGCAGGCAAAAACTCTACTGGTAAGTGGAAGGATAGAAATTAAGAAATATTTATGTTTGTATTTGTGATTTGGCTGAGTGTTGGAAAGAGGTATGTGGAAAAGTGTTTTGGGAAGGAATTAAAGTCCTTTATTTTACCCAATCAACGTGTGGTGTTTTACTGAGACTGTAGTTTGGGTCCCCTTATGGTTACTATATATATATGTATATATAATATATATATATATATATATTGTGAAATGACGAGCCTCGACACAAGACAAAGGTTTGGGGCAGCCACCCGTGTACTTGAACTTGGCTGCAAAAGGCAATGCTTCAGCACAATAGTGTACAGAAGAGAGTCCAAAACAGAACTGACCCAGTATGAAGGATGAGGGATTTTTATAGCTGGTTCAAAGGAAGTGACGTCCTTGAGGCCAGGACAGGAAGTGATGTTGCCCTCAGAGCCGAGGCGGAAGTTGACTTCTTTGCACTCAGGCAGAATTTCCTGTGTCTGGTCTGCGAGGACAAAATAAGAAGGCTTAGTGCATCCCGCCTGTGCATGGAATTCCCTTCTTTTGGTCCCTGTGGCTGGCTCCCATGCGCACGTGTGTGACAATATATATATATATATATATATATATATATATATATATATATATATATATATATATATATATATATATATATATATATATATATATATGCTAGCTGTGTAAGCTAGCTAGGGTCCTAGAAAATACTGAAATCATCAGAAAAAAATTGAAATGTACACATGTCAGGTAGTTGAAAGGAACAACTATGGGCATCTCTCTCCTAGGAGGTTTCGTTTTGCCGACATGCTCATACATCACTTGTGCATTAGCGGCTAAGTGACTTTGTCTTTCTTCTGAGGTTTTGTTTTGCCGATGTACTCGCCTCGCTTCTGTATTAGCAACTAAGCGAGTGACTCTTGCATCAGTGGTTTCGTTTTGCTGTCATGCTGGCTTTGCTTGTGTATCCTCGGAGGTGGAGCCCTTACACCGACTTCACCTCTCACTTCCGGTCCAGACAGACAGACACACACTTCCACATGTAGACTTTTATATATAAGATATATATTATATTATTTGTAAAAAAGCTAAATCTCCCTGGAGACAAGTAAAGTTCTATCTATCTATCTATCTATCTATCTATCTATCTATCTATCTATCTATCTATCTATCTATCTATCTATCTATCTATCTATCTATCTATCTATCTATCTATCTATCTATGTTATTTGCATTTCGTCCCTTTAATCGTGTCCCCATTGCTTGTGTTCTGTGGGTGTTACCCTAAGAGGTGGGGCCTCCCTGACATGAGCCCCAGCTGGCCCCGCCCTCTGGCCATATAGTAAGCCAGGGAAGAGGATCTTAGCAGTGGTTCATTGAAGTGTCAAGACGTTAGTGGTGAGGTGGTGGTGCTTTTTTGTGTGGATTTATTGGTTTCTCAGAATTGTTCCACTCTATTTTTGGATGTTTGATCTCAGGCTGTGTATTGAGCCTTACAGGCAACTCCTTTTGGCTCTTGTCAACTTTTTTTTTTTTTTCGATTTTGTGAACAAACATTCTCATCTATATATATAAAATCCCTATGTGCGTCCAGGTGTCCATGTGTGGGTGTCTTCTGATGAAGTGCGAATGCGCGGGGCATGGTGCGATGCGCGATATTACTGTCAGAGAAAGTTAGAGGCGTTTTACGGAAATACAAACCAGTATTACTGCGAGAGGAAATTAAAGGTACACAATACAGTGACGCATATTACAGCCACATACAAGCCAGTATTACTGTCAGAGGAAATTAAAGGCATATTACCGACGTGCACGCCTGTATTACTGCCAGAGAAAATTAAAGGTATATTACGGACATACAAGCCAGCGGACGTACAAGATGGTATCCTTTAATAAGGGCGCGCACAGGTATCCTTCAATAAGGGCACGCACAAAAAGGCGAGCCTCAAAAGGGCGACCTCAATTGGGCGCAGCGAATAATGGCGCGCGTAAATAAAGATCTGAACATTTGTTGCTCTTCACATATTCAAGAGCCATTTGAACTAAATTATCTACGAACGCCTTTATTCGCCACGCTCAATTGAGGTCGCCCTTTTGAAGCTCGCCTTTTTGTACGAACCCTTATTGAATAGAGCCGTACAAGATAGTATTACTGTCACAGAAAATGAAAGACACACAATACACGGCGGCAGCCCACAAAGAACAGTCAGCTCAGCAAGTAAACATCAACAGAAGAAAGGCTGAAAGAAAGAAAAATACGACCAACAAAAAGAATGAGGTCAAAGTCCCTTGCCATTTAATATAGACTTTTCCTACTAATGTTTATGCACTACTGTTCTAGCGCCCGTTATTGTAACGGGCTGAACGACTAGTTTTTAAAGATTCTCTTGTTTCAGACTCTCTATAAGCCAGAGTTTTTCATGGTTTCTCTCCCTTCAGAGTCATCTTAGGTTATTTGTAAACATTAAAATCATTTTGGACTTTAAAAGGCAGTTTCCCCATTTTTAGATCTGCTGAGGTCAAATTCTGTGGGTAGTAGTTGGGGGACTAGCTGGATTAAGTGAGCCTCTTCTCGGTTGGCCAATGAAGGTCCTGGCCTGCTTTAGGGGGTCCAGGACAGCCTTTTCATTAAGCCAGAGAATCCATATCATAAGAACAATTACAGAAGCACTGTGATAAATGAGGAACCACAAAGTGGGATTGCGGAGGGTGATTTGGCACAGGTATCAGGTATGAGCAGCTTCCACTTAATTAGTGAAGCAAATCACATCCCAGCATTCCCAGGAATGTGTATGCAAATATTGGCCTTCCCTTCTTTTGCGGATAGAAGACAAGAACTCGTGGTTGGGCAGCATTTGTCAGGGATGTCCGTCTGTTATGCTCTACTTGTTTTCTGGCCACTGGAGGCCTTTTGCTCTTAAATTCCGAGGCTGTGAGGTTTCATGTAAGGCCATACTTGGCATTCAGCCTCCCCAAGTGCAAATGATTTTTATAGTAACCTAATAAGCAGGTCTTTGTGATATGGGAGTAGTGTGGCATGTACTCTGTGGTCCTCAGGGGGTCCAGTTAGTGCTCCAGGGTTGGCTGAACACTGAAATTTTACTGTGGTACTATAAAATATACAATAAAATAGTTATGGACATATTAGCTTATTAGTAAGAATACAGTATGAATATCTTAAATAGACAAATCACATCACATTGAAAGAAACAAAACTATGTGTAGATATTAGCTGGTTAAATGCTGTCACACACGTGTGTATGGGAGGGAGCTAAAGAGCTCGAAAGATGGTAATCCTACACTGGACCAGGGGGTGGCAGTGTGCGCTAATACTTTCTCTCTTTCTTCTGCAGACCACCCGAGGGAAATCCCTCCTGGGCCTGTCAACATCACTTCTGTTTTTCTGGGCCCAATGATGTCACTTCAAGTCCCTGGCCTGATGGCGTCACTTCCAGCTCCGGACCTGATGACAACCCTTCTGTTTCTGTGCCTGATGACATCACATCTGTTTCTTGGCTTAATGACATCACTTCGGTTGCAGGACTCCATAATGTCACGTCCGGTTCTGGGTCTGATGACATCATTTCTGTTTCCGGGCCCCATGACGTCATGTTCAGTTCCCGGCCTGATGACATCACTTCTAGTCTCGGGCCTAATGACATCACTTCTGTTTCCACACTCAATGACATCACTTCTGTTTCCAGGCCTGATGACATCACTTCTATTTCCGGGACCCATGACATCACCTCCAGTTCCGGGCCTAATGACGTTGCTTCTGTTTCCAGATAAGATGATGTCACTTCTGTTTCTGGGCCTAATGACGTCACTTTTAGTCCCGGGCCTAATGACATCACTTTTGTTTCCGGGCCCCATGATGTCACATCCTGTTCCGGGCCTGATGACATTGTTTCTGTTTCCAGATCCAATGACGTCACTTCTGTTTCTGGGCCTAATGACATCACTTCTGTTTTCGGGCCCCATGACGTCACATCCGTTTCTAGGCCTGATGACATTGCCTCTGTTTCCACACCCGATGGCGTCACTTCTGTTTCCGGGCCCCATAACATCACTTCCAGTTCCGGGCCTGATGACGTTGCTTCTGTTTCCGCACCCGATGACATCACTTCTGTTTCCAGATCCGATGACGTCACTTCTGCTTCTGGGCCTAATGACATCACTTCTGTTTCCAAAGCCAAAAAAAATCACTTTCAGTTCCGAGTCTGATGATGTCACTTCCTCTGCCTGACTTGTTAACAATGAATCAGTTCTGTTTTGGACTCAAGTCTGTAAAGACATCTTGATGATTTTTGCTTTTTTCTTTTCTCCGAATTTCCAAGTAGACTGGGTGGCTACCCCAAACTTTTTTCTGTGTTCATCTCTTTTATTCACAACACACATTCAATGTAACTTGTTTTAAGAAGATTTCTGCTAAGGTACAAATGCAGCAATTGTGAACAATCTGTTGTTACTGAAGTCGTAAACTCATTAATTTATGATATGAGAATCTGTCAGCGAAACAACACAGATTTACTTCTTCACGCTAAACGTGTACACGTTGCCCCATGTCGAGCCTCTCCACTTCACACCTGGCCCCTAAATGACGTCAGAGGGTCCGGCAGTTGCAGCAGTGGGGTCTGAAGCCAGACTCTTCTGGGGATTTGCTACAGTGCCACCCTGCGAACAGCTCTAGGACCTCAGAAGGCATCAGCGGGCCACTTGGAAGGTAAGGGGAGTTAAAATGGAAGTGTTAGGTTTCAGCCAGTGTTCACGTTCTTGTTCTATGTTTCTTTTGTTTGTTGTTTTATTGATGTTGCTTACGCACATCATTCTTCCTTTTTGATTTTCTCTATGTATATATGAGCAGCCTTTGTTATGGTCCGTGCATTTTGTGGGTGGTACCTCAAGGGACGGGTCTACCTGCCAATCACCGCCAGGCAAAACCTTATAAAACCGGAAGGTCTCCCACAGTTCCCGGTGGTTCATTTCAAATGCGCTTAAGAATGTTTGGTGATTTGTCTATGCTGGTCAATTTATGGATATGTTGAACTCGTGATCTGTTTGATTCTTTTATTGTGACTTTGTTCGTGTAGTTTGACTTGTGTTTCTGGAAGCTTCCTTATCTCTTCTGTGCTCTTCATGATGTAACAGAGCGTTTTGTGAGAATAGACTTTTTATGTCATTAAGATTCCACAATTTCACTTATGTCTAGCTGTGGTTTGACAGGAAATTCCTCCTATTGGGCAATTTTAGAAGTGGTTTTGGGGCTTATCTCACTTTGGGACTCCTCGTCATGACAGAAAGGTGACCCCCAAACATGACCTTCATCTGAATTTGCATTTGAGCTAATTTCCTCACAAATGTAGTGACTTATAACACCATAATATGTTTCAGGGAGACTTCCAAAATTTTGAATTTTGAGGCTTTCAGGAAGTCCGAAGGGTTAATTAGTGGGTTCCAGGACCCTTTCAGAACTCCCCTATACTTCTCAAATCAGCTAGGAGAAAAACTAGGTGGGAAAAACTACCACCAAGCCCACCCTTTGACCTGAGATTAACTGAAACCAGTTTGATTTTGCCGGACAGAGTCCCAGACTGGTCAGACCGAGTCACAGTGGATGTCAGACTACACAACTAAAAAAACACCATAGGGGATGATAAACATGATGACTCTGTGGTGGCTTTCCAGTGCAAGCTGGATAGAAGTTAAACTGGAGAACCAGGTATACAAATTCAAAAGATGGGGAGAACGTGCAAACCTCACAAGCTGGAACTGGAAGCAGGACTCCGAAAAACGTGTGGCAGTGAAGTTATCCGAAGAACCGTCAGGTGACTCCTTATGGGGGCTGATTGCTGGTGTGTCCTTTCCTGCCTTGTGCCTGTCACATATTTTTGACACCTATTTTTAGGAAGTCACTGAACACTGGAGAGATTCTGAAGGACTGGAAAATGGCAAATATCATCCCATTATATAAAAAGGGTGACAAGGCAGATCCAAGCAACTATAGGCCAGTGAGCTTAACATGCATCACAGGAAAATGAATGGAAGGAATTATTAAGGATAAGATTGAGCAACACCTGGCAAGGCCAGGAGTTATAATAATAATAATAATAATAAATTTTATTTATATTGCACTTTATATTTTAGCAATCCCAAAGTGCTACAGAGTAAAAAATAGAATAATAAAATAAAAGAGAACAGAAGAGTCTATAAAATACTTTAACAAAATGACTTTCTAAAAAGATGAGTTTTTAGGTTTCGCTTAAAGGCCTCAGTCGACTGTGGGGCTCTCAGGTAATCAGGGAGGGCATTCCACAGCCTCGGCGCCACCGATGAAAACGCCCTGTCACCCATGCTGCTGAGCTTAGTTCTGGGGACTTGAAGAGTGTTAGTGAGTACAGAGCGGAGGGAACGTAAGGAGTTATGGGGGGTAAGGAGTTCCTGTAGATAAAGAGGGGCATGTCCATAAATGCACTGATGGGTAAGAAGGGAGACCTTGTACTCTATTCTGAATGAAACAGGGAGCCAGTGAAGGGTTTTCAGGATTGGGGTGATGTGATCATACTTTCGCACCCTCATCAGGATCCTGGCAGCGCTGTTCTGAATATACTGGAGTCTCTGGATACTCTTGCCAGGAATCCCAATGAGGAGTGCATTACAGTAATCCAGCCTGGAAGAGACAAAGGCATGGACGAGCTTCTCTGCATCTGCCAGGGTGAATAATGGGCGGAGTTTGGCGATGTTCTTGAGATGGTAAAAAGATGACTTACAGAGATATTTGATGTGGGTGTCAAAAGTAAGTTGGGAGTCCATTCTAACACCCAAATTAGTAACAGATGTGGAAAGAGGAATATTTTGGCCAGAGAAAGTAATACTGGTGATGGTAGAAGAGCGAAGATGATGTGATGTACCAACTAAGATGGCTTCTGTTTTGGATCTGTTCAACTGAAGAAAATTGAGCCTCATCCATGCCTCTATCTCCTCCAGGCAGGTAGACAATGTAGATGTTGGCAGAGGAGCAGTAGAGGAGGTGGGAGTAGTCCTGAGGTAAAGCTGAGTGTCATCGGCATAGCAATGGAACGATAAACCATGTCTGCCAATGACAGTTCCAAGGGGGAGCATGTAGATAGTAAAAAGGATAGGGCCCAGCACAGAGCCCTGTGGAACACCACAGGCGATGTTGTGGGTGTGGGACTTTGCGCTGCCAAGGGCGACATGCTCAGTTCTGCCAGTCAGGTATGATGTAAACCAATTTAGAACAATTCCTGAGAGTCCAATAGTGTATTACAGGCGGTGAAGAAGGATGTTATGGTCTATTGTGTCAAAAGCAGCTGTCAGGTCAAGGAGGATAAGTAGTGAAGGTGAACCAGTATCTGCCGTCATCAGAAGATCATTGGTGACCCTGACCAGGGCTGTTTCGGTGCTATGGCCAGGGCGAAAACCAGACTGAAACTTTTCAAACAGATTGTTCAGTTTGAGATGATCGTGAAGTTGTGCTGCAACTATTTTTTCCAGAACTTTGGAAAGAAATGGCAGATTGGAGATGGGCCTATAATTGGAGAGAACTTCAGGATCCAAGGTGGATTTTTTCAGTAGAGGTCTGATGACAGCAGTTTTTAGTGCAGAAGGAATATGGCCAGCCAGGAGGGACTGATTTATTATCCTGGTGATAAGTGGAGAGATGGCAGAAATGTTGGCCCTCAGCAAGGGTGAGGGGAAAGGGTCCAGGGAACTAGTAGACGGTTTCATTTTCCTGATGACATCCTCCACCTCTTCCCGTGTGGCAACAGAGAAAGAGCAAAGAGGATGGACGGTCTCAGACAATGAGTCAACAGTTGGGAAGGGCAAGATATCCTTGGTAGAGAGGTGTAAACGGATATTATCAACTTTTTGTTTAAAAAAGTTGATATACATGTTGCATCTGTCATCAGTGGTCTCAGAATGGGCAGGTAAAGGAGGTTTGACAAGATGATTTATGGTTGAAAAAAGTTTTTTAGGGTTGCTGGAGCCATTTCTGATGATGGTGGAATAAAACTTGGACCGTGCAACCTTCAGAGCTTCTGCATACGCTCTCATGTGTTCTCTGTAAGCCTGTTTATGGACAGTCAGCCCAGAGGCCTTGAGCCGCCGCTCAAGGACACGCCCGGCCGCCTTCATTTTTCGCAGCTCGCAGGTATACCAAGGTGCTGAGCACGAGAATGAGACGGACCTAGATGTTAAAGGGGCGTGGAAGTCCAGGAGACTGCTCAGGGACTGGTTGTAAAAATCCACAAGGTCAGCAACAGAGAGGGAGCTGATAAAGTCAGAGGAGAGAAATGTAAGGTCCAAGGCCAAGGCATCCACATTGATATTCTTCAGATTTCTGAAGTAGATCTGTCGTTTTGGTTTGATACGGGAGGAGAAAAAGGGCAGCTCCAATGACACAACTTTGTGGTCTGAAATACCAAGATCAAATACCTGTAGATTCCTGATTGGGGCACAGTTTGAAATGACCAAGTCAAGAGTGTGACCCCTAGAATGTGTGGGAACATCAACATGTTGTTGTAGGTTGAGAGAATCTAGCAGCTCAAGGAAATCAGCAGTGAGATAACCTGTGGGATTGTCAACATGAATATTTATATCTCCTAAGATTATGATGTTGGCAGAAGTAGCACAGAGTGTTGTGAGAAGATCAGTAATTTCCGGAATAAAGGCAGAATTGGGTTTTGGAGGTCGATAGATAAGGAGAACAGTCAGGGGAAACGGGGGCTTACATTTAAATGCAAGGCACTCACAGGAAGATATTGCAGGTATCGAGATAGGGGACAACCCCAGGTCCTGACGGTGGATAACAGCTATTCCACCACCACGCCCAGTGCTGCGAGCTGCCTCCAAGTAACTGTAGCCAAGTGGACAGGCTTCATTTAAGGCAGAGTAAACCTCTGACTGGTGCCAGGTTTCTGTCAGACACATGAAGTCAAGTCCTTTTTCCCTGATGTGTTCTTCAATCAGTATGGATTTATTGCTGATAGATTGAGAGTTAAATAGTTCAAATTTAACCAATGACTGTGAAGTAAATCTCTGTACAGGACGCAGAACATTAAAATCCACTCCACGCAGCTTAGAATTCATTCCACAAAATAAATCCAGCCGGGGATGTGAAGACCTCGCGATATTTCTGTCAGTGGCTCGGGTGTATCCCATGCTAGAGTCCAGAGATCTCACGATACTTCCAGTGTTGATAGTAATTGGAGCGACTGTGCTCTGATGACGCGTCAAACGTGCGACAGATGACCAGAAAGAAGGAATGTTGGTAGTAGAATACTTTGGGTGGTTATAGAAGACGAACTTTCGGCTGTATCCTCTGTGAATGTAACGAGGACGGCGAAGAAGTCCCAGTTCTTTGATGATGGAGATGTTCATTTCAGGAGTGGTTGCAGGATTAAGTCGGCGGAGTTGTGAGTTAGAATATCTGAACGCCATTCAGACTGAAGAGGTA
This sequence comes from Erpetoichthys calabaricus, assembly GCF_900747795.2. Classification (NCBI taxonomy): domain Eukaryota; kingdom Metazoa; phylum Chordata; class Cladistia; order Polypteriformes; family Polypteridae; genus Erpetoichthys; species Erpetoichthys calabaricus. The sequence continues at coordinate 178,011,477 of NC_041402.2, read as the reverse complement.
GGGAGGAATGCTGTCCAGACAGCGCCTGAAAATCTAAAGCAGTATATCCGGGCAACAGGTGAGTAGACAACAAAAAGCTTACCTTAACATAACTTAATAAAATCCATAAAGTCCACAGCAAACGGTAGAACAGTATATCCAGGCAGCAAGTGAGTAGGCAACAAAACCTTGATAAAATCCGTAAAATCCACGGCAAATGATTAAAACAGTACAAGAAAGCTTTCAGAAAAAAAAAATACGAAACTTACTAATGAACACTAAAAGAAAAATAGTAAATTAATAAAGTTAGTAAAATATAAATAATAGCAAAAACATTAAACATAAAAACATTAAACAAAGAGTCAGAGGGAGAAGCGGCGAACAATCAACGCCAGCGTCATCTCACCTCCGCATCCAAAAATCAGAATTATTAGGAACAGACAGCATGGGGTCAGAAGAGGGAGGTCGTGTTTTACTAACATGCTGGAATTCTATGAGGAGGCAACAAAAGGATACGATCAGAGTGGAGCAGATGATATTTATCTTGACTTTCAGAAAGCATTTGATAAGGTGCCACATGAGAGGTTGGGCATCAAACTAAAAGAAGTGTAAGGTCAGGGTGATGTTTTTAGATTGGTGCAGAATTGGCTCAGACACAGGAAGCAGATGGTGATGGTGTGAGGAACCTCATCAGAATTGGCCAATGTTAAGAGTGGTGTCCAGCAGGGTTCAGTGTTGGGGCCACTGGAAAGGGGTGTGTGGTGCTCCAGATATCTCTGCAGAAGGACGAAGGTCCAAGTCTTTAGAGTCCTGGTGCTTCCTGTTTAGCTCTATGGTTGTGAGAAATGGACGCTATCCAGTAAATTGTGACAAAGGCTGGACTCCTTCTGTACTGTGTCTCTTTGGAGAATTCTTTGCTACCACTGGTTTGACTTTGTGTTGCTCATGAAGTCCCGAATGAGGCACATTACCTGCATTGTGAGAGAGCATCAGTTACTGCAATATAGCCATGTGCCGTGATTCTCAGAGGGTGATCCGGCATACGAGGCCAAGGGGACGCCCACATACCATCTGGCTGCGGCAGATAGAGGGCCATTTCCAGAGGGTGGGACTGGACCGCGTGTCTGCCTTATGGGGGGGGGGGGTTGCCAACCAGGATCCCAAGCTGTTACATCATGTGGTGGGTGCTCTGCACCAGTGCCTGCTCCCCAACCTGACCTGACCTAAGATATTCTGTCTAGCCTAACCCTCAGGTTGCCCCCACTCTCATCCATTTGGTTTTCCAACAGATAACATAAACCCACTGAATAAGAGGAAGGAGGGTGGCCTGTCCAAAATGTGTGCTGTCCCTCAGGCCTGCACACTCCTTCCCTCCCTCCCACTCTCCTTGTTGTTTCTTGGCCCCGTTTCATGGGCTGGAGGCAGCCTCAGTATCTGCGAGCTGCAGCCTGTGTGTGAGGCGAGCAGATATCCCGCAGTCGCGTCTCCAGAGAGTCCTCGCTTTGTCCAGAGGCTTCATTCAGATGTGCTACAAATGGTGAATTACAAGGAGGTGCCTCCTGGGAGGGTAGCTGCAGCTACCATCCAGGATGTGGAAGTAGACATGTTGTGTGCATTGCTGGCAGGAATTTGAAATGTCCCTGGCAGAGGAGGGCAGTCAAGGAAGGCAGTGACACTAGTTCAAAATTTCTCCAGTTCTGTTCCTGCTCTCGTGCTTTGCACTGTGGCCTGGTGGAGGAATTGCTCACCTTGAGTGATGTAGATGCCTTTAACCACTGGGGGGCACCACTGAGCCCCAAACCACAGACACAGTAAAGCCCAACTCACTTGCAATTTAAATAAAAGGCATTCATTAAACCAAGCACCGTTTCCATAATTCACCCTTCCAAAGAACAAGTCGTAATATATGGAAAATCAAACAGGTTCTTCCTCCTTTCTACCTCCTGTTGATTGTTGCCCACTGCCTCCTGATTCTGATTTGTCTGATGTGAGGTAGCGGGCTTCTTTTCAAGCTGGACCTGGGAATACTTCCATGGCCACACCGTGTCTTCCTGGAAGCACTTCTGGGTCATATAGAAAGAAGGGAGGGTCCACCCCAACAGTGCCCTCTATCAGCACTCAGGATTGCACTTCCAGACTCCAGCTCCTGCGGGGGTCCCAACTGTGTAGCCACAAGAGGACCACTGTCACCTGTTGTATGGGGGATGGAACTGCTCCCAAACTCCCGCTTCCGCTGGTCCAGGCCATTACCGTATATACTCGCATATAAGTCTGGTCTTGAATGTCAAAAAATCGATCATAAAATCAGACCCCGACTTTTACGCACATTCAAAAATACGACACTTCATTGCACCTCCAATCGCGCACCAGCTTCTCAGACACATTGAATCTTGTGGCAGCAGCGCAGTTACCAATTTCTTTCACCACTTCAACAACTTTTAATTTCAAACCAGCTTCATATTTTCTTCTGATCGAACGCTCCACCGTAGATAAGGGGTGCTCTTACGATAAAAATGTATGAGGGTGTGAGTTACAAAAAAACACAAAACAGTGCAAACGTTACTTTGGAATAGTTTGGTTATTACCGTGTGGTCACGTAGGCACAATACATAGAAAATTAAAGGCCGTGTGCTCAGTGGTTACTCTCTCAGTTGGGCGCTAGCATATCGTAATCTCTTGGACCAGTGGTTCTCAATCTGTGGGGCGGGCCCCCCTAGGGGGACACGAAGTAACAAAAAGTGGGACGCGAAGATGTGAAAAAAAGAAAACAAGAATCAAAAATATGAAAAATACATCTATTGAAACCAAAACAAATTCACTTAAACTACATTCTGATACTAGAAAACTAAATATAGAGTTCGATAAATGTCGATAAAAGTTAAGTAGGTATAATAAAATATGTATCTATGATATATCATTAATTTAAAAAGAACAAATTGGTATTAGTGGGATCCTTTCAAAAAAACATTAGAGGGGCACGATTAAAACTGCTATGAAAACTCGCAAATACTTAAAGGTTGAGAAACGCTGTCTTGGACCAATAGCGTGAGTTATACGACCGACATTATAAAATACCAGAAATTATACGGTAAAATCAAGCCCCGACTAACCCGTGGGAGAACTTAAACATGAGTATATACCGTATTTCAGTTACTTCTTTGTTCAGACAGCCAACTCATCTCTCCTTGTGTTCTGGCTTCCCATCCGAGCAAGAATCCGTCCTCCTTCATGGCCAGGATGCCCGTTCTCCTCCATCAATGCCATTATATGGAGAGAGGCCATGAGAGCTGAGCTACCTCTACGGTGCTTTTAAACTAAAGAACGTAGGACTAGGGACTCCAAGATAGACCCCAGAAGAATAGCCTCAAAATGTCCATGCTTTCTGCTTTTTCCACCCAGGTAGATATTTGTGTAAGGGACACTTGTATTCAGCAGCCCTGCCATTAGTAGGATATAACGGACCAGTCATGAAGGACTGAGCTAATTTTCAGCAAGGACTTTGTAAGAGCCAACTCCATCCATTAACCCATCCTTCGTTTAGTTGCATTAAAAGATGTGGATCAGCAATGGACGCAAGGCAGGGACATCTCTGCACTGAAGGCCAATCTTTTATTTTTCTTATTTGGTCATCACCTATTCTATATGGTCAAAAAGTTTGTGGACACTTGACCATCACCCCTATTTGAGCTTGTTGGACATCATATTCCAAAACCATGGACATTAATACATGGGAGACAAGGCAACGTTACTAGGACTCATCATCTAAACGAACAAACAGGCTGAGGTACGTTTTGGGACTCAACACCTCAACTGAGAAACAAAGCATAGAAACTACAACAGACTTTGATCCGTGCTGGAGAAGAACTCCAACAGCATACTGGGAATCAACACCAAAAATGACTATTTAATGGGAGGTATGCTTAGCCACAAACTAGAAACAAATCTCTAAGGTGGACAACAACATGAGGTGACATACCTCAGCAGGCTGACCAAAGGAGAAGACTTAGTGGGGCACTGGAAGACTAATATTTTCAGTGTCCCCGCTCTTCTTTCCTCAAGACTCTCTTTTGGAATTTGTGCTCATCCAGGCTAAAGAGAAGGGACCCAGATATGAGGAAGACAGACACAGCAGATGCCATTGTTTTGCACTGTCTTGCGCTTTTATTTTCATCATGAAATTGGGTTACTGGTCTGCTACTCCATTTCTTTGAAATAAGAAATAATAGAAATAGGACAACAAGAGAGATTGTAAAGATTTGGGGGCATCACAGGCAATCCCATATAATTGATGGAAAAACAAAAAAATAAAAAAATTGGTATGCAGGTGTGAGTCTTCAACCAACTGCCTCCAGATGGCAGTGCAGGCTGAGCAAGTGAAGGGGAGGGGTGGGGCCAGGAGGTCAAAGTGACGTCAGTGACTTTCACTGTCAATCTTCTGATTTACAGAGGGAGGAAGAGGAGAGCCAGTTGTCCCCTAAATATATTTATATACTAGGGGGTTCACCCCCTGCTTGCCTCACTCACCAACCCCCCATTCCCCCCCCCCCCCCCCCCCGACCACTTTGCATCTCTGCCACTCACACTGTGAAGTGGGGGGCTAAATGCACTCCAAGGTGATGCGGACGCTCCTCCAAAACCCCCTCTTAAACGGTGACACAATGGGAAACAAACACAGTTTTTTTTTACCTCCTATTTGCTCGATCAGCCGCTGGATTGCTGCTGCTGCCGTGCCGTGTGATCTGCATCTCGTGCAGCGCTTCGAACATTTAAAAGCCTGTACAGCAGCTGTCTTTGTTCTTTGTCATGTACTCTTTGTCTTTTATTTCCAGCCCCAGTTGAGGTTAAATCTCTTGGCACAAAGTCTCATTTCGCGGGATGCGAGTTCTTGAAATTTTTTAGTTTATAATTTAAAAATAGAATAAGAATCTGAAAATCTAACATCACATTAAAGGTTGATACATTCTGAAAAGAATGATACCAAACATATATATGTAGGTTTTAAAATAACTCCAATTTAAAGCGTGACAAAAAACGTAACATAAAAACGTGACATAACATAATTGCACAAAATCATTGCACTTTTAGTCTTAGGATTTTATATACAGTTATATGAAAAAGTTTGGGAACCCCCCTCAGCCTGCATAATAATTGACTCTCCTTTCAACAAAAAAGATAACAGTGGTATGTCTTTCATTTCCTAGGAACATCTGAGTACTGCAGTGTTTTCCGAACAAAGATTTTTAAGTGAAGCAGTATTTAGTTGTATGAAATTAAATCAAATGTGAAAAACTGGCTGTGCACAAATTTGGGTCCCCTTGTCATTCTGCTGATTTGAATGCCTGTCACTGCTCAGTGCTGATTACTTACAACACCAAATTGGTTGGATGAGCTCATTAAGCCTTGAACTTCATAGACAGGTGTGTCCAATCATGACATATAAAGCTATTTAAGGTGGTCAATAGCAAGTTGTGCTTCCCTTTGACTCTCCTCTGAAGAGTGACAGCATGGGATCCTCAAAGCAACTCTCAAAAGATCTGAAAACAAAGATTGTTGAGTCTCCTAGTTTAGGGGAAGGCTACAAAAAGCTATCTCAGAGGTTTAAACTGTCAGTTTCAACTGTAAGGAATGTCATCAGGAAATGGAAGGCCACAGGCACAGTTGCTGTTAAACCCAGCAGGTCTGGCAGGCCAAGATAAATACAGGAGCGGCATATGAACAGGATTGTGAGAATGGTGACAGACAACCCACAGATCACCTCCAAAGACCTGCAAGAACATCTTGCTGCAGATGGTGTATCTGTACATCGTTCTACAATTCAGAGCAATTTGCACAAAGAACATCTGTATGGAAGGATGATGAGAAAGAATCCCTTTCTGCACTCACGCCACAAACAGAGTCGCTTGTTGTATGCAAATGCTCATTTAGACAAGCCAGATTCATTTGGGAACAAAGTGCTTTGGACTGATGAGACAAAAACGGAGTTATTTGGTCAGAACAAAAAGCACTTACATGGCAGAAGAAGAACACGGCATTCCAAGAAAAACACCTGCTACCTACTGTCAGATTTGGTGGAGGTTCCATCATGCTGTGGGGCTGTGTGGCTAGTTCAGGGACTGGGGCCCTTGTTAAAGTCAAGGGTCAGATGAATTCAACCCAATATCAACAAATTCTTCAGGATAATGATCAAGTATCAGTCACAAAGTTGAAGTTACGCAGGGGTTGGATATTCCAACAAGACAATGACCCAAAACACAGTTCGAAATCTACAAAGGCATTCATGCAGAGGGAGAAGTACAATGTTCTGGAATGGCCATCACAGTCCCCTGACTTGAATATCATCGAAAATCTATGGGCTGATTTGACGCAGGCTATCCATCAAATTGAACTGAACTGGAGAGATTTTGTATGAAGAATGGTCAACAATACCTCCATCCAGAATCCAGACACTCATCAAAGGCTATAGGAGGACAGCGTCTAGAGGCTGTTAGATTTGTAAAAGAGGCTCAACTAAGTATTGATGTCATATCTCTGTTTGGGTGCCCACATTTATGCACCTGTCTAATTTTGTTATGATGCATATTGCATATTTTCTGTTAATCCAATAAACTTAATGTCACTGCTGAAATGCTACTTTTTCCATAAGGCATGTCGTATATTAAAAGGAAGTTGCTACTTTGAAAGCTCAGCCAATGAGAAACAATAATCCAAAGAATTAAGAGGGGTTCCCAAACTTTTTCATATGACTGTATAGAGAGTGTTTAATGTTGGACTGTGCTTGTGTCTGTGCTGTACAGGTGGGAAACAGGGGAAAAGAAAGAAAAATAAGAGGCGTGTTTGCACTTGTGTCCCACGTCTATCTGTGTCGGGGTTGGGCCGGCTGGTGCGCCCTCTGCAGGCCACACTGTTTATTATAAGACAGTTTCAATGGACTGATCACACATGGAATTCTAATTCATGGATTTTCATTGTTGGTCTGCACGGGTGGGCTCCCACATCCCTACGCTGTGCATTTCAGGACTGGTTTTTCCATGATGAGCTGGCATCTCAGGTAACTTGATTAAACTCTAGTGACTCTGTAATGTCATTTAACTGGATTGGGTGGTTCCTCATTGAGCCATTGCTTGATGAAGAACCATCTCGTCATGTGAAGGGCTCTTTGCATATGAAGTTCACTCTTTGGGCCTAATCTGTGGAGAGAACTGAAATCTTTAATGTGTTGTAGGCCACCAATCAGGATATGAGAGTTCATGAAAACGTGAACTTGGCCCATGTTGTTTTATGCAGTGAGAGTCATCAGGAACCCTTTGGGATTTCATAAATATGCTATAATCTCCTCATTGCTATTTCAGGAGCCCGTTACAGATCTAAATAAATGAAAGATCTTTCTGGAACCTTCATGTGGATGGATCTTTTGGGAGCCAAAAATGGTTCCCCATGGCATTGCTCTGAAGAACCACTCTGGTCTCTTCATTTATAGGAGTGTAGGATTGGCTCCTTCCAGGTAATTCCCAAATCCTCTAATTCAGCGTTTCTCAACCTTTAAGTATTTGCGATCTGAGTTTTCATAACAGTTTTAATCGTGCCCCCCAATGTTTTTTTGAAACCCTAATAAAATTTATTCCTATATTTTTTGCTGCTGATACACCGCTACAAGTTTAAAATTTTCCTACGAATAGCGAGATTACGCCACATATGGCAACATTCGTGCCCCCTTTTTTTGTTACTGGGGCGCGCCCCACAGTTTCAGAACCGTTCCTCTAATCCAAGTCAGAGCTTAGGTGGGGGGCTGAGCCCTATCCCAGAAGACTGACTAACAGTGACGCTATCAACGTTCCCAAAACCCAAATCTAGTTTCAATAAGCCTCAGGTGACTTGGCAATGTCCGGACCCTCAACTCCTAGGAGCAAAGGGACACGTTGGGATGTCAACATGCGACACCCTGGATAGCCTGAGGCCAGCAAACTGGTGACGGCGCCCTTGAGAGTGGGACGGACTGCCAAGTGCAGAGCGGAAGGGGGGGCGGGGGCGCCGCAAATTAAAAAAACATCAAATCCAGGCGATCCTCTAATCTTCTTTGTGAGCTCGAGCGGGCTGCTTGTTTGACGGGAATTATCATTCCATTCATGTCGATGGCATTATTGGAATTCCAATTCCCGAAGAGTCCGGTTTTAAAAATCCTATCAAACAGCCTCTTTATACAAATGCAATCAGCTGTAATGCATTTTCAGTTAAAGTTAAATTAATTCACAAAGTAAGTACCCCCTCAGCTCACAACCCCCCCCACCCCCCCCCCCTCATCTCCATCACCGATGAAGGCTTTCCAATCAGACCGTTTTGCGAGAAAAAACAAAGACAATTTGTTTTAACTTCAATTATTGCTTTTCTCCTTCCAGTTCGCAGTAAATGAATATTGGATTCTTGCCGTTATCTCAGCCGGCGCTTGGCGTCATCGCGACTTGAGCAGAAGTCTCCATTTTTTTTTTTTTTTTTTTAATTTTTCTCCCTCAAAATCATCTTCATAATTACATTGTGGAGGTCGCGGATGGCTCCTAATGTTTCACCAACACAGTCGCTGCCAAATTTCAACCCAGAGATAATCTGGAAAGTAATCAAATTTGGAGCAGCGCCAGGAGCCGCTTATCTGGGGCTGCGATGAGAACGGCGAGTCGGCTCAGCTCCATGTCCTGCACGAGGTCAATTAGTGGGCGAGTTAAGAGGACAGCGCCATCTACTTCACAAGAGGAGGGGAGCCTGGCATGACCACCACGCCCTTCATCGTCCACGAGAGAGAGAGAGAGAGAGATAGAGAGAGATAATCCCACTCAGCAGAAGTCACTGACTGGCCTTATTGAGACGCTAAGTCGTTATCTTTAACTCTAACCCGGCCGGCTTGACAGGGGCATTGGTGTACTTCGCCAATATAGAGGAGAAGAAAAGGCCATTCAGCCCAACAAAGCTCTCCATTACTATCACACTTAACTCTCCTAAAAAACATCATGACGAGTTTTGAGGGTCCCTAAAATCCAACTGTCTACCACACGACTTGGTCTCTTATTCTATGTGTCTGTGGTCATCTGTGTGAAGAAAAACTTCCTAAACAAACCCTTCACAAGCTTCCAAGTGTGTCCCTGTGTTCTTGTTGCACCCATTTTAAAGGCCCAGTCTCGATCCACTGGACTCATTCCCTTCATCATTTTAAACTCTTCACTCAGGTCTCCTCTTAATCTCCTTTAAAGGCTTGGCTCTTTTCATCTTTCCTCATAATTCATCCCCTGTAGCCCCTTAATCAGCCCAGTCGCTCTTCTCTGGTCCTTTTCTACTGCTGCTATGTCCTTTTTTGTTTTGCATACACAACATTGATCTCAAAATGCTTTATAAGATGTCAAAGAAAAAAATCAGGGGATGATTCATTACTTTGCTTGGACTTGCATTTTGAATGTCATCGGGATATTCATATGAAAGATTGACATGCAAAGTCATCCATGGTGGACAACTCACTAAGAATCGGGAGTAAGACAAGGCGGCCTACTCTCATCGCTTCTATTCCTGCTCAGGATTGACTCTACAGTGAACCCTCGTTTATCACGGTTAATCCGTTCCAGACTCTACCACGATAAATGAATTTTCGTGAAGTAGGATTCTTTATTTATAAATCGAATATTTTCACAGTTAGAGTATAGAAAACCTGTTTACGACCTTCTAAATACGTTTTTTAACATTATTAGAGCCCTCTAGACATGAAATAACACCATTTAGTCACCATTACACTCGTATTACCCAATATATTAGACAAAATAAGAGAAAATAAGACATATTAGATGTTACAAATATCATATTATTATTATTGTACTGTACATTTAATTACACACACACAGTTCTTACACACAACTATTAACCTATGAAGGCACGAGCTCAGTAAGAGAGTCTTCAGGTGGTGCAGTATCTTCAGCAGGTGCGTCGTTGTCTTCTTCTGCTGAAGGAGTACTAGGAGTAGGCAGTGGGTGTCTGGGTCCGCGGCTGAAGAACATCTTGATAGGCAGTTGCTGGCGCTGTCTTTTCATATACGTGAGGAGGCTTTTGTAGGGTATTGCCGTCTTTGATCATATCCAAGAGTTTCACCTTCTCCTGGATGGTAAGCATCTTCCTCCAGTGCTTGGTTTCATTGTCAGAAGGCTTAGAAAAAGCAACACGTTTAGGAGCCATCGTGGGGCTTAGATAAAAGTTCTCAGAAAGCGCATGCGTAGTGACATAAGCGTGTATGAGGAAAAATCGCGATAGAGTGAAGCCGCGAAAGTCGAAGCGTGATATAGCGAGGGATCACTGTATTATGAAATCACAGACAACTCAAATATGGAATGGAATTTGGCAGACTCCTTGGGTGCAGTTCGATGATCTCGACTTCACTGACGGCCTGACACGCCTGTAAAACTCCCATCAGCAGATTCCAGATAAGACTAATAACTCGGTAGCCACTTCTGCCCAAGCTGAATTTTACATTAACAAAGGAAAGACGAGTGTCATGAAGGCCAACGTGACAAATACTGAGCCTCGGCAGCTGACAGGTGAGCTACTGAACATTAGAACAATTTGGACAAGTACAGGCCATTCAGCCCAACTAAGCTCACCAGTCCTGCCCACTTAATTCTTCTAAAATAACATCAGGTGGAGGTTTGAAGGTCCCTAAAGTCTGACTGTCTACCACATGACTTGGTCACTTGTTCCAAGTGTCTGTTGTTCTCTAAGTGGAGAAAAACGTCCTAATGTTTGTGTGAAATTTACCTGTCACAAGTTTCCAACAGTGTCCCCGTGTTCTTGATGAACTAATTTTAACATCACTGTCTCGATCCATTGGACTCACTCCCTTCATAATTTTAATCACTTCACTCATGTCTCCTCTTCATCTCCTTTAAAGGCTCAGCTCTTTAAATCTTTCCTCATAACTCATCCCCTGTAGCCCCTCAGTCAGCCCAGTCGCTCTTCTCTGGACCTTTTCTGGTGCTGTTATGTCCTTTTTGTAGTCTGGAGTCCCAAATTGCACTCAGTTCTCCAGATGAGGCCTCACCAGGGTGTTATAAAGGTTGAGCAGAACTTCCTGAGACTTGTACTCCACGCATTAAGGCACTATATAAACTGACATTCTGTTAACCTTCTTAATGGGTTCTGAACACTGTCTGGACGTTGATAGTGTCATAATTTTAAACTCTTCAGTCAGGTCACCTCTTAATCTCCTTTAACGGCTCAACTCTTTTAATCTTTCCTTATAACTCATCCCCTGTAACCCCTCAATCAACCCAGTTGCTCTTCTCTGGACATTTTCTAGTGCTGTTATGTCCTTTTTGTTTTACATGCACAACATTTATCTCAAAATGCTTTATAAGACGTCAAAGAAAAAAATCATCAGAAAAGCTGCAAATTAGCAATACATATGTATATTAATAAATAAATGAAATACCAAAAAAATCAATATGTACTTAAGTAATCTTATATATAAAGCAGATTGTAACAATCTTGCGGTCGTGTATGTATGTTATCATTCAGTTGACGTTCCGAACATTAGTGAAGCACCATCTGTCTGTCTGTATGCCTGTCCGCTTTTCACGAGAGAACTACTTCAAAGATTTAGATCTGGTTTTTGTTCTATAATTTGCTTGAACATTCTGGTTGATTTTACAACTTCACTCATTGCGCTAAGAATCATAGTTCACTTGCAGTACCAATTTATTTGCGTAAATCTGAGAGACATGTAGCGAACCGAGGGGAGGGGGGCAGAGCCCTCCTCACTCATGCGCCAGCCTTGGGGTCTGTATCTTACAACAGCTTAGCTAGCGAACGAGAAAGCTGCTTAAGGGATTTAGATCAGGTTTTTTCCTATAATTTCCTTGATCGTTCCGGTTGATTTTGCATCTTCTGTAATCGCACGTAGTATCATAGTTTCCTTACAGGAGTGATATATTTGCGCTAATCCAAGACAGAGGCTACGGGTCGAGGGGAGAGGGAAGAGTGACCTCAGGAGTAGGGAGCTGGACAGGGCCCTCCTTACTCCCGTGCCAGTCTCCGTTCGAGTCTGTCTGCCTCTGCAGTATACCCTGCCTCCGCATAGCTAGCAATACCTGTTTGTTTAATCAGTCAGTCAGTCATTCTCCAACCCGCTATATCCTAACACAGGGTCACGGGGGTCTGCTGGAGCCAATCCCAGCCAACACAGGGTGCAAGGCAGGAAAACACCCTGGGCAGGGTGCCAGCCCACCGCAGTGTTTGTTTATAGATTTATAAAGTTTGTCCTGTTTCACTAATATGTGGGCGGAGCCACGGGGTAGGGCTAACACAGATACAGTGATATGAAAAAGTTTGGGAACCCCTCTCTGCCTGCATAATAATTGACTCTCCTTTCAACAAAAAAGATAACAGTGGTATGTCTTTCATTTCCTAGGAACATCTGAGTACTCCGGTGTTTTCCGAACAAAGATTTTTAGTGAAATAGTATTTAGTTGTATGAAATTAAATCAAATGTGAAAAACTGGCTGTGCACAAATGTGGGTCCCCTTGTAATTTTGCTGATTTGAATGCCTGTCACTGCTCAATGCTGATTACTTACAACACCAAATTGGTTGGATGAGCTCGTTAAGCCTTGAACTTCATAGACAGGTGTGTCCAGTCATGAGATATAAAGGTATTTAAGGTGGTCAATTACAAGTTGGGCTTCCCTTTGACTCTCCTCTGAAGAGGGACAGCATGGGATCCTCAAAGCAACTCTCCAAAGATCTGAAAACAAAGATTGTTGAGTCTCATGGTTTAGGGGAAGGCTACAAAAAGCTATCTCAGAGGTTTAAACTGTCAGTTTCAACTGTAAGGAATGTCATCAGGAAATGGAAGGCCACAGGCACAGTTGCTGTTAAACCCAGCAGGTCTGGGAGTCCAAGACAAATACAGGAGAGGCATATGCACAGGATTGTGAGAATGGTTACAGACAACCCACAGATCACCTCCAAAGACCTGCAAGAACATCTTGCTGCAGATGGTGTATCTGTACATCGTTCTACAATTCAGCGCAATTTGCACAAAGAACATCTGTATGTCAGGGTAATGAGAAAGAAGCCCTTTCTGCACTCACACCACAAACAGAGTTGCTTGTTGTATGCAAACGCTCATTTAGACAAGCCAGATTCATTTGGGAACAAAGTGCTTTGGACTGATGAGACAAAAATGGAGTTATTTGGTCAGAACAAAAAGCGCTTTGCGTGGCAGAAGAAAAACACCGCATTCCAAGAAAAACACCTGCTACCTACTGTCAAATTTGGTGGAGGTTCCATCATGCTGTGGGGCTGTGTGGCTAGTTCAGGGACTGGGGCCCTTGTTAAAGTCGAGGGTCGGATGAATTCAACCCAATATCAACAAATTCTTCAGGATAATGTTCAAGCATCAGTCACAAAGTTGAAGTTACGCAGGGGTTGGATATTCCAACAAAACAATGACCCAAAGCACAGTTCAAAATCTACAAAGGCATTAATGCAGAGGGAGAAGTACAATGTTCTGGAATGGCCGTCACAGTCCCCTGACTTGAATATCATCGAAAATCTATGGGATGATTTGAAGCAGACTGTCCATGCTCGTCAGCCATCAAATTGAACTGAAGTGGAGAGATTTTGTATGAAGAATGGTCAGAAACACCTCCATCCAGAATCCAGACACTCATCAATGGCTATAGGAGGCATCTAGAGGCTGTTAGATTTGCAAAAGGAGGCTCAACTAAGTATTGATGTCATATATGTTGGAGTGCCCAAATTTATTCACCTGTCTAATTTTGTTATGATGCATATTGCATATTTTCTGTTAATCCAATAAACTTAATATCACTGCTGAAATACTACTGTTTCCATAAGGCATGTCATATATTAAAAGGATGTTCAGCCAATGAGAAACAAAAATCCAAAGAATTAAGAGGGGTTCCCAAACTTTTTCATTTGATTGTATATAAGCAATCGATAAAGTAGAGTCCTTAATTTTGGATTTTATTTCTCATGAATATAATGATATAATGATGACCAGGGAGGACAAGAAAAAATGCTCAAAAAACTCCAGTTGTGTTTCCTGGAAAGAACAAGAAAATCTGCAGGGGTTCCAACGCGAAAAAACCACCCAGCTCTGACTGGGCACATAAGTGTTCCTTATTGTTTTTTAATTTCTCCCTTGGAGAAATGAAGTGGTCCTTCCAGCATCACTGGTGGCTGTGATCAGCCAGAACAGAAAGCAGAAAAAGACTGAGATTAGTAATGAGTGCAAATCCATAAAGAATCATACAGTGGGTGCACAGGGTATGCAGACCCCTTCACTTTTTTTCGTATTTTGTTATGTTGTAGCTTGTAGCTAAAATCAATTTCATTCATTTTTTTCCCTTATCAAGAAACACTTGATACCCCAGAATGGCCAAGCGAAAACACAATTTTAGGAATTTTTGTAAATGTATTAAAAATGAAACAACAAGTCTACTGCATGTAATAATGCGAGAAGTGGAACTGAACATACAGCTATGAAAGAGGCGAACTGAAAAGTGGGTATGTAGGAGTCGTTTAAAATGATCCATCGAGTTCGCCTGGTGTAGCTCCATTGGGAGTCGTCCTGGATTTTTAGTACATAACATGAATTGACAGGCCACCTCGCCCTTTCTTTTATCCTTAGCTCTTGGAATTTCGAGCAAACTGGTCTTCAAGGACCTAAGATTACGACTGGGAATAGAAGGGAACAGGCACTCCAAAACATAAGATTATTCAGCGCTTTCCACACCGTGAGCAGTATTTTAAAGTCATTTCTAAAGGACACGGTTAACCATTGCAACGACGCCAAGACTGCAGTGAGGAGCTCAGATTTTCTTTTTCCGGTTAGGATTCCTGCTTCTGCATTCTGAACTCACTCTAACCAATCGAGGTCCTTCCTAGGTGGTCTTGTGACGAGTGTATTACGTTAATCTAGTTGGCTGAAAACCAAAAAGGTGAATGGAACTCTCATCATCTTGCGATGCTATAAGCGATTTAACTTTTGTAATGTTCCTTAAATGAAATATGGTTAATGCACAATACGCCATCATTTACATTTTAGAATCTACTTGTGGTTCCTATGGCTATTACAGTAAAGCATGAACTGACTGTTTTAATGTGTTATTCTCATATGACTGCAAACCCCCAATTTCAGGAGCCATCGCTCCAGTATCCTAATGGTAAACACTCTTAGCTCATCCTGTGTGACCACCATGGGGCGCTCCAGCACAGACAGGACCAGGGCACAGCACACCACAGGTTTAATTTACAAGTGGCTCCCCACAGCAGTAAAATTCTAAATCTCTTTCTTTCCTTCTCTTTCTCTTCCTCATTCCGCCTCCACTCCTCCATAGACAAGCTTCATTCCCTCTTCCTCCAGACTCTGTGAGGCAGTCGGCCACCCCGGAAGTGCTTCTGCTCTTCCACCCACATGGTCTGTAAACACTTCCAGGTGAGGCATAAACCCCATGCCATGTGGTTCCTCCATCCTCGCAGCGTCCCCTAGCGGCACCCACGGCACCCAAACAAGCTGAGGTAAAGAACTCCAAGTCCCATGATGCCCTCTAGGAATCTGCCATCTAGCGTTCTGGGGTGGCAGTGCCCCTAAAGAAGCTACCTTTCCCCATTCTTCCATCTCTTGGACATCCCGGTTGGGTTGGGCTGCCCCTTACACCTTATTTAATGTTTAAGTGTTGCGAAGGACCAACAGATATCTCTGCCAGGATGGGTCCTACTCTCTTACCTGGCCACAAGGCCATGAGCAAAGAAGGACAACTGGAGAGCAAAGACATTCCCCTGTCGTGCCAGGACACATGCATTTAAGAAGATGCTACTACACAGTTGATGTCCCAGCAACCCCAGAAGAACACTGAGACAGTGGGGGACTGCCTACTGTGGGCAGAGTGTTCCCCCATACACTGGGTGGCAGCATTCTGTCTAGAGATCTCCAGTAGGGGCACCCGTGGGGTAGCATGGTCCCATGGGTCTGCCCTGTTGGGCTCTGTGGGGGGCTGCCAGAGGAAGCTGTGGATTGCTAAACAGCACAAGTACCATTGGGGTCCTGCCTGCCTGACCTGGAAGTGCTTCCCGGGGGTAATGCATTGAGCACTGGAAGTACTCTTGGATCAGAGTCTAGAAGTAAGCCCCCCGTTCAACTCTTTACTGTTTGAATAAGGTATTGTTGCCATTAAAGCTCGTTGATTGTCGTGTGTGTCTGGGGTTTGGGGCACTGTGACGCACCCTAGTGACCCCAGTGTCAAGTGGTTATCAGAGAAAACTTTGTAACTGTTTCAGCTCTGCTTTGTTGAGTGAAGCCAAAATGAAAAAAACTTCCTCAAGAAGTCAGAGTATTGTTTTATTCTTTTCAGAATGAAGGTAATTCCATGTAACAAACACATTGCCAAGAAACTAAAGATCTCATAGAACGATGAATCCACTAAAGTCAAACTGGATCTGACTAGAAAGAAGCGGCAGGCCCAGAAACACAACTGCATAAGGAGGATAAGAACATCAGAGTGTGTAGTGTGGAAAGCAAACATCTTACTGGTCCTCAGTTGGCTACTTGCTTAAATACACGACAAACACTAGCATCGTCTCAAAACAATATCTTCTTCTTCTTTCGGCTGCTCCTGTTACTGTAGACCAAATCTGGAAAATATCCACTAAGAAACCCAGAAAGGGCAACATAATTTAATCAAATACATTTACTTTAATCACGTTCTAATGAGGTGCCTCAAAATGAAAGACCAAACCTCCTTTTTTAAGTATACAGCTTATATTTTGGTAAACACACACAGATTTAGCACAAACCAAATCAAAAAGATGAGCCGGCCTGGGGAAACAGCCACATAACACAGCACAGGTGATTTAACTCACAATGTCCTCCATGCGATGAGACGCAGCCAGAAATAATTCATCTTAATCGATGGCCTCAACCCTTCAGGCAAAACATACAAACAAAATAAAAAGGTAATTAACAAAATTAGCCAATAATGGAACCCAATTAAAACAAAAGCAGACAAAGGCAAAGTCCTGACAAGAACATTATACAAGAATGTTAAGTTAACATTAACGGCACCAGAGAGCCTCTATGCCCTGTCATTATCCAGGAAGTGAATGTAGACACAGTGCAGCACTACAGGTACTCGGGGGTCCACATCAGTGGCAGGGCTTAACTGGTCACATAACGGTAAATGTTAACATTGTTCAAAGTTATTGTCTGTTTTTACCCGCATTTTTATTACTCTTTAATTTAATATTGTTTTTTGTATCAGTATGCTGCTGCTGGAGTATGTGAATTTCCCCTTGGGATTAATAAAGTATCTATCTATCTATCTATCTATCTATCTATCTATCTATCTATCTATCTATCTATCTATCTATCTATCTATCTATCTATCTATCTATCTATCTAACTCAGAGGAGCTAAAGAAGGAAAAGGCAGAGCAGTCCCCGTTTAGACTTAGGAGACTGCACTCCATTAAAGTGGATGGAGACATCCTTGACATCTTCTATAACTCAGTGATGGCCAATATGATATGCTGGACCAGTAACTTCACTTCAAATGTGCAGCCCTCCAAATCAACAAGCTAACAAAAAAGGGGACACACTCTGGACCCCCTGTCAGAGAGAATGAACACAAACCTGACGGCCATTAAGAATAACGCTGCACATCCTCTCTCTGACACACCAACACTGAGGACTTTCAGCCAACGAATCATTCAGCAGAAGTGTGCCAAGAAACACAACAGGGGGCTACGCCTGTATAGCGCCTTAGTGAGACTGGGGCTGCCAAGTCAGAAATTTTCATTTCTTTTCATTTTCTTCCTTTCATTGTGGGATGTTCAAACTATAGTGTGTCTATCTATTTATCAATCTATCTATTATATAGTGCCTTTCATATCCATCCATCTATTATATAGTGAATTTCATATCTATCTATCTATCTATCTATCTATCTATCTATCTATCTATCTATCTATCTATCTATCTATCTATCTATCATATAGTGCCTTTCATATCTATCTATCTATCTATCTATCTATCATATAGTGCCTTTCATATCTATCTATCTATCATATAGTGTTTTTCATATCTATCTATCTATCTATCTATCTATCTATCTATCTATCTATCTATCTATCTATCTATCTATCTATCATATAGTCCCTTTCACATCTATCTATCTATCTATCTATTTATCTATTATATAGTGCCTTTCACATCTATCTATCTATCTATTATATAGTGCCTTTCACATCTATCTATCTATCTATCTATATAGTGCCTTTCACATCTATCTATCTATCTATCTATCTATCATATAGTGCCTTTCATATCTATCTATCTATCTATCTATCTATCTATCTATATAGTGCCTTTCACATCTATCTATCTATCTATCTATCTGGGCGCCGTGGCCCAGACGGAGGTGCTCAGAGTGGCTCAGACAGACACTGAGCGCCAATGCATCGAGCGTCGGACGCGTCACAGATGGGCGGGGCTTCGGACAATACTGTCAGCTTTTTTCTCCCGCTGCTTTCGTGAGGAGGCTCTGTCCTCGGTGGTCTTCATCCCTTTGGGCTGGCAGGTAGACTACCTAACACGGGAATCACTTGTTTCCTACATCTAAGCCCCCACCAACACCACACTTGCCTATCCCAAGCGCCGCCCCCCGCACGCACCAAATCCCAAACGCGCACCAAATGACTTTGATTTCTTTCGTGTCTCGCTCATTAATCCAGTGGGATACAGCGCCTCTGAGGAAATGCGCTGGGCTGAAAGAGTCATTAACTAACTAAACAATAATCCAAAATTGCTGCCCGGCTCAGCCCTCCGGCCCTCTGAACTTTACACGCAAATCTGTTTCATTCTTTCTTCACGCCGGCTGCCTGGTTGCAGGGCTTTTTCAGATAGGGCGGCCGGTTTATCAATGCCAGCCGACGCCGTTCATTGGTAATGGATGCCGAGCCGTTGTGGCGTTTGTTTATGGAGCGGGTGAGCAGCGTTTTACTTTCCGAGGGTTTATTTAAAGAAGCAGTGCGTCGAGGCAGCTCCAATGCCCCCGTGTCCTAAAATCACTTGATTTACCGGCTCGTGACTTGAAACGCAAACCAGAAAATTGGCTCAGCGCGCCTCTTTGTGGGATTTCGCTGTGGAAATGTTTTAATTGCACCGCTTTTTAATAGAAAAAAAAGAAGAAAAAAAACAAACCCTTTTGAAAATGCAATTCTGCTTCTCCAGATGTTTCGAAAGCGATTGCGGTGCCTCAGAGGGGCGTGCAGAAGAAGGCCATTAGGAAGTCTGACACAATTCAAAGGAGTCGCTGCTGCTGCTGCTATATGAATTATTTACAGTTCACTTTATTTTTGCTCAGAAAATAATAATAAAAAAAATCAGAATGGCACGTCACTCAAAAATGAAAATCTGAGGAGTAGTTCATGTCTGGTCTGACAGGCGGCTTTTCCTCCATGGAAATCATTTCATGTTGTCAGAGACCAGCATGTGGACATGAAAGACATCAAGAAATCTTTGATTGTGAACACAAGGACAGTTCTTTTGCCAAATGGGACCACCACTCCCCTCTAAATCCCCCCCCCCCCCAATCCCCCCCCCCCCCCCCGCCTTGGCATCCACCACCCCTTATCTACCACTTCACCCAGATGAGTGGAACTGCCTCCCAGCCTCAGGATGGCCGACACAACTGGAAACTAAAGTGACGGGAATCCACCGCATGGCAGGAGCCCAGACCCTCAAGATTGTTCAAATTAGACAGACAGACAGACAGACAGACAGACAGACAGACAGACAGACAGATAGATAGATAGATAGATAGATAGATAGATAGATAGATAGATAGATAGATAGATAGATAGATAGATAGATAGATGTTAAAGGCACTATATAATAGATAGATAGATAGATAGATAGATAGATAGATAGATAGATAGATAGATAGATAGATAGATAGATAGATAGATAGATAGATAAAGGCACTATATAATAGATAGATAGATAGATAGATAGATAGATAGATAGATAGATAGATAGATAGATAGATAGATAGATAGATAGATAGATAGATAGATAGATGTGAAAGGTACTATATGATAGATAGATAGATAGATAGATAGATAGATAGATAGATAGATAGATAGATAGATAGATAGATAGATAGATAGATAGATAGATAGATAGATAGATAGATGTGAAAGGTACTATATGATAGATAGATAGATAGATAGATAGATAGATAGATAGATAGATAGATAGATAGATAGATAGATAGATAGATAGATAGATAGATATGAAAGGCACTATATAATAGATAGATAGATAGATAGATAGATAGATAGATAGATAGATAGATAGATAGATAGATAGATAGATAGATAGATAGATAGATATGAAAGGTACAATATAATAGATAGATAGATAGATAGATAGATGTTAAAGGCACTATATAATGGATAGATAGATAGATAGATAGATAGATAGATAGATAGATAGATAGATAGATAGATAGATAGATAGATAGATAGATAGATAGATAGATAGATAGATAGATAGATAGATAGATGTTAAAGGCACTATATAATGGATAGATAGATAGATAGATCAGTGGTCCTCAGACTTGTTCTTGGGTACCCCCTATGGCTGCAGGTTTTTGCCCCCCCCCCCCCCTCAGATTCTCAATCAGTCTGTCATTTTTATTTCTCTCTTATGTCATTTTTTCCTCTTCTCCTGTTTTTCCTGTCTGCACTGACCCCCCAATACACAGAATGAGAGAGTGGCAGCTTCCTTAATTTGGATGAGGGCACAGTTCATAACTGGAGTTGGTTGGAACAAAAACCCACTGCCAGAGGGGGTCCTCAGGGGGTCCAGGAACCTGTGCTTGATTACCACCGAGACAAAGATGTGTAGGTAGACATTCAGTGCCCTCTTCTGGGTCATGAGGGCTCATCCTGACTATTTTCAGTACCTCAAGTCCCGGGTGGACCCACATTAATCCCCTCATCAGTACCAACTGCTTGCCAATGCAGTTCACTCGTCCGTCTGCCCGCTCGCTGCCCTGAGACCAGGTCCTGATCGAATTTGCTTCTCAGGGAGTCAGCAGCGAAATGTTAGAAATGGCACTGGCAGGCACAAAGGCTTAGACAGAGGTCACTGGCGAGGTGGCACCTGGCGGCATATTCCAAAATGTAATAAGACCATCATATAGAATCTCATAAGCATTGGCAGACATAGCACAATTGACCCGTCGCACACTGTACCATGAGAGGCCACCGATTACCTTCAGGTTGGATTTAATAAGAAATGAGAAAGCTCCAAAATGCTGGCCACCGATGGGTCTTCACTTTACATTCTGCATTTCACAGCAGGTGCTATCTTGCCACATTCACAAGTGTAAAGTGAAGCGGTTTGTTCCATCAGCTTAGCTCTGACCTGCCAACTCTAAAAGGTGTCCAAGTTGGTGTGCAATAAGAAGACGTCACTGGTTCTGCTAGACCAGTTTCATTTAAAGCTGCGTCAGGACCCTTCATGTGCTCAGAGGTCCACCACTGTCGGCAGCCAGCTCCCTTGGGCCAGTAGGGGACAAGAACTCATCAGTACTTAAGCGGCTCCTCTGAGACGTAGAGCCCTGTCAGCCCGGCTCTCTCCTCCTCTTCTTCTCCACTCCCCATTACTGTTTCAATTTCAGATGCCTACCTCTAATGGCTTCACTCTCCGGTCACTTTCCCCTGGAATCAGCTCCCAGCTTAAATTTTGCAATTTGTTATGGTGACAGTATAATAGAGCACAGAGTGCTTATGACAGAACACACATTTTTGTTTAAAGATTGTTGTGGAAGATTAATGGAGCCGGTAATCGCGGCAGTCAGGTTTGCTTTGAGGGAGCCTGAAACGCAGTAGGTAGCCGAGGTTTGTCTGGCCGCTGTCCTTGTAAGCTGATATCTTCTTTTATTGCTTGTGTCCATCCATGTGATGGCCTCTGGGAACTCTCTGACAGTTAGCACTAGTCAGTGTGGCTGCTGTACCACTAGGGGGATGCAAGTCATTCCACCAATACTCCTTATACATGTCTGTCCAGAAACAATGGTTCCTCATGTCCCTTGGAGATTTAATGGACTGCTTTCTTTTCTTGCACACTTGGCACAGAGTAACTGTGAAGACAAGTGTAGAAACACTGGCAGCCTCAGCATGTGCCAATACACATCTGCAAGCAACAGCCTGTAAAAAAAATGTAATGGCACTGTAAACTGACGTCCACTCTTTGGAAACCAACTTGGTGGGCACCCACCTATTAGAAGGCATAGCATCTGACTGGAGGTGGACACAGACTCACTAAACACATTTGTGAAGGGGCACATGATCTGTTAAACCACGCCCATTTTGACAGTGAGGCCCCTCCCCTTTGTCTTTCCTATAGAGTGGTTGACTAGAAGATGACAGTTGCATTGAACCTGGCCCTGCATTCATCTGTGAGTGCCTACATGCCAGCCTATACCCACTCTCACTTTATGGGAATGCTGTGACTCACACACACACACACACACACACACACACACACACACACATATGTGACTGTGTAGCAATACACTCCTGCAAATCAACGACATATACACAATACCAGCCCATGGCATAGCTGCCACAGGGGATAATTCAGGGGCATCACAAATGTTATACCGTCCTGTGGAACAAGTGGTCTGTAAAACTCGCAGGTCGAGTGCACATTTAGCATAATGCATCACTGTGACTGGGACCATCAAATCAGACATTTTCTTTCTTTTTAATTTTTCTTCCTTTTTAGTCATTCTGGTGTGTGTTTACACTATATTCTATCTATCTATCTATCTATCTATCTATCTATCTATCTATCTATCTATCTATCTATCTATCTATCTATCTATGATATAGTGCCTTTCTTATCTAATTATATATCTATCTATTATATAGTGCCTCTCCTATCTATCTATCTATCTATCTATCTATCTATCTATCTATCTATCTATCTATCTATCTATCTATCTATCTATCTATCTATGATATAGTGCCTTTCTTATCTAATTATCTATCTATCTATCTATCTATCTATCTATCTATCTATTATATAGTGCCTCTCCTATCTATCTATCTATCTATCTATCTATCTATCTATCTATCTATCTATCTATCTATCTATCTATCTATCTATCTATGATATAGTGCCTTTCTTATCTAATTATCTATCTATCTATTATATAGTGCCTCTCCTATCTATCTATCTATCTATCTATCTATCTATCTATCTATTATATAGTGCCTTTCTTATCTATCTATCTATCTATCTATCTATCTATCTATCTATTATATAGTGCCTTTCTTATCTATCTATCTATCTATCTATCTATCTATCTATCTATCTATCTATCTATCTATCTATCTATCTATCTATCTATCTATGTGTTTTATAGTGCCTCTCCTATCTATCTATCTATCTATCTATCTATCTATCTATCTATCTATCTATCTATCTATTATATAATGCCTTTATTATCTATCTATCTATCGATCAATTATATAGTGCCTTTCTTATCTATCTATCTATGTATTATATAGTACCTCTCCTATCTATCTATCTATCTATCTATCTATCTATCTATCTATCTATCTATCTATCTATTATATAATGCCTTTATTATCTATCGATCAATTATATAGTGCCTTTCTTATCTATCTATCTATGTGTTATATAGTGCCTCTCCTATCTATCTATCTATCTATCTATCTATCTATCTATCTATCTATGATATAGTGCCTTTCTTATCTAATTATCTATCTATCTATTATATAGTGCCTCTCTCTATCTATCTATCTATCTATCTATCTATCTATCTATCTATCTATCTATCTATCTATCTATCTATCTATTATATAGTGCCTTTCTTATCTATCTATCTATCTATCTATCTATCTATCTATCTATTATATAGTGCCTTTCTCATCTATCTATCTATCTATCTATCTATCTATCTATCTATCTATCTATCTATCTATCTATCTATCTATCTATCTATCTATCTATCTATCTATCTATCTATGTGTTATATAGTGCCTCTCCTATCTATCTATCTATCTATCTATCTATCTATCTATCTATCTATCTATCTATCTATCTATCTATCTATCTATCTATTATATAATGCCTTTATTATCTATCTATCGATCGATTATATAGGGCCTTTCTTATCTATCTATCTATCTATCTATCTATCTATCTATCTATCTATCTATCTATCTATCTATCTATCTATTATATAGTGCCTTTCTTATCTATCTATCTATCTATCTATCTATCTATCTATCTATCTATCTATCTATCTATTATATAGTGCCTTTCTTGTCTATCTATCTATCTATCTATCTATTATATAGTGCCTTTCTTATCTATCTATCTATCTATCTATCTATCTATCTATCTATCTATCTATCTATTATATAATGCCTTTATTATCTATCTATCTATCGATCAATTATATAGTGCCTTTCTTATCTATCTATCTATGTATTATATAGTGCCTCTCCTATCTATCTATCTATCTATCTATCTATCTATCTATCTATCTATCTATGATATAGTGCCTTTCTTATCTAATTATCTATCTATCTATTATATAGTGCCACTCCTATCTATCTATCTATCTATCTATCTATCTATCTATCTATCTATTATATAATGCCTTTATTATCTATCTATCTATCTATCGATCAATTATATAGTGCCTTTCTTATCTATCTATCTATGTGTTATATAGTGCCTCTCCTATCTATCTATCTATCTATCTATCTATCTATCTATCTATCTATCTATCTATCTATCTATCTATTATATAATGCCTTTATTATCTATCTATCGATCGATTATATAGTGCCTTTCTTATCTATCTATCTATCTATCTATCTATCTATCTATCTATCTATCTATCTATCTATCTATCTATCTATCTATCTATTATATAGTGCCTTTCTTATCTATCTATCTATCTATCTATTATATAATGCCTTTATTATCTATCTATCTATCGATCAATTATATAGTGCCTTTCTTATCTATCTATCTATGTGTTATATAGTGCCTCTCCTATCTATCTATCTATCTATCTATCTATCTATCTATCTATCTATCTATCTATTATATAGCGCCTTTCTTATCTATCTATCTATCTATCTATCTATCTATCTATCTATCTATCTATCTATCTATCTATCTATTATATAGTGCCTTTCTTATCTATCTATCTATCTATCTATCTATCTATCTATCTATCTATCTATCTATCTATCTATCTATCTGATACACCAGACAATTAAGCATGCAGAAAGTGAAGGGGTCTGAATGCTTTCTAAATCTACTGTACACACTGAGGTCCAAACGGCCCACAATATTTTTACTTCAATAAGGGACACACAAATGCAATGCCAGCCTGATGTACAAGAGATGGCAGTGACACCCAAATGCCATATTGTTCTATGGAAAGGGTCATTCATAAAACCACACCCATCTGATGCTGAAGCCCCTCCCTCTTTTTTACCCACAGCTTAGCACATTAAGAGGGTCACCTCCCGGTGACAGCTATTGCCTGGCCTGTTTTCATTTATGAGTGTGTAATTGCTCATAGACAAAACAAAACCTTTGTCATTCACCCCTACAAGGGGCACACTTGCCCTATATTAACATATGATTGCCTACATGCCAACCTAAGGCCACAATCACTTATGGAAACACTGTAACAGACTGACATGTACATACATACACACACTTATATATGAATGTTCTGATCTCAGTAAGGGGTCACACACACACACACATGCAATGCCAGGCTGGTGTACGAGGTGGTTGCTCAAAGTGAGTGGCAGGAAGGCACAAATGCTGTACCCTGCTATGGAATGGACGATTTATAAAACCACACCCATCTGAAGCTCTACCCTCCCATCTCCACCAGTTTAATATATTCAGTGGATCACCCCGGGTGAAACCTGGAGCTGGCTTTGCATTACATTTTTGAGTGCCCCCCTGCCAACCTATGGCATTAGCTTGTGGGCATGCTGTGACACACTTTACATATTTGCTCCATTTTTATGTCCAAATGTCCTGTAGTACGCTCAGGTAAGGGGTAGACACACAATGCCAGCCTGTGCCATGGCTGATATGCTAGGTGGTTGCCCATGTTCAGCAGCAGGGATGTTCGCATGCTGTACTGTGCTATGGAATGAGTAATTTATCACACCCATTTGATGGTGAAGCCCCACCCTCTCACTCACACATGATATGCACCTTGATGAAAGCGAGAGACGACCCCATGGATACATACAAGGGTCTATGTGCCACCCTAGGCCCACCATCACACATTCATAGCCACTGTCCTCCCACAGATCATGCCATCCACAAATCTAGTCCATTTTCCTGACTGGGCTCAGTACTGTTTTGTTAGAACGAGACCCCCCTCCATAGTCGGACAGGGCCAGCAGGTGTAAGGGGTCAGTGCTGTACCCTTATGTTTAACACCCTCTTCACATCTTCAACTTCAGCTTCACACGGTGAGAATCTGTCATCCCCCCCGCCCACCCACTAGCCCTCCTCCACCTTCTCCGTCGGTAAGATTAACTGAGAGCTCCCAAGGTGCCAAGTTGATTTCATTCAGTGGGGGGTGGCTGGTAGACACAGCAGGGGCTGATGGAAGCCTATCCATCATACGGGGGCGGCGGGATCGATCTCCCTGACAGCACTAATCATTCCTGTCAAGCCGCCAAGCTGCGTTTACCTGAAACAGAGCTCAACAGAGGCCGCCGCTGACAAGAGCGGAGAAACACGGGAGGCGGGCGGCAATGAACACGACAGCCTCTGAGGGGGCTTAGCAGTCTGAGGGGATGGGAAGGAGGGGGATTGGGACGGAGGAGGGGAATGGGGTTAAGTCATGCAACAGAAAAGGGGGAAAAGTGGGACCCCCAGTGTTAATGGGCCCAATCCAAGGCAGGATTCCCTCTCACTGCCACCTTTTTTTTCTTATACCCCAATCCTTACCCATCAGTTCTCAGGTCTCAGATGCAGGAAGTGACGCCTGGGTGCGTGAAAGCTGGGAGAACGCGGCCGTGGGCTGCTGGTCTGTCCTTGAACCTCTCTGAGGAATTCTTGAAATGGAAAAGTGCAAGTAGGTAAAACAACCAACAAGAAATAAACAGCACTGTGAAAGTCAAACATCTCTCTCTCTGGAGATCCCGGGCAACACCTCAGGCTACTCACCATGTCCCTCCTTCATCAAAGACAATGAAATGGCTCTCCGACCAAAAAGAAAGATTAGTTGGAGGTCACCCGAATGAGTGCTTCTACTGAGTACCCCCTCCATCTGATTGTTGTGACAGGGTGCCCCACTGCCAAGAGGATACCAGAGTTAAAACCATCACCAGAATGGCACAGAACTCGACCAGGAGTCACAAAAAGTCTTGTGACCTCGCCTGTGTAAGACTGAAGGGAACCACCAGGGGGCAGTAATCACAATATGAGTGCCATGAGACCCAGACGAGAGCTAGGCATGGACGCCAGTGCAAACACAGTGGATTCAGAAAGTCCTGAGACCCCTTCACTGTCTCCACTTTTGCCCAACAATCTACACTCAAATAACCCATCATGACAAAGTGAGCACATGTCTTCAGAAAAGTTGGCAAATTTATGAAAAATTAGAAAAAACTGAAATCTCTCATTTCTAGAAGCATTCAGGCCCTTTTAGTGCAGCACTCCATATTGAGTTTGTGGTGCCTTCTGTTTGCTCTAATTCTCCTTTTATGGGACTACTTGATGGGACATCATTAAGAGTGTCACATGTGTGCCTGTGTATCGAAGGTCCCACAATTCTCACTGCACGTTGGGAATAAAATGAAGTCCAAAGAAATCTCTGTAGACCTCCATGATCAGATTGTGATGAGGCAAAGATCTGGGCATGAGGATGAAACCATTTTTAAAGCTTTGAGCACAGTGGTCCTCAAGAATTGTGAAATGGAAGAAAGTTGGAACCACCAGGACCTCTTCCTGGAGGTGATCTTCTGGTCAAACTGAGTAACTGGGCAAGAAGGGTCTTGGGAGGTAACCAACTACCCAATGATCACCATAGCAGAGCAGCTGAGATGGAAGGACCTGTTTGAAGTACGACTATCTCAGCAGCACTCCAACAATCAGGTGTTTTTGATCAAATGGCAAGCAAGGCGGATGCCACTCTTGAGTAAAAGGCGTATCATGTGTCACAGGTGGCTGGGGGTGGTACCCAGACGGGACGCCTGGAAGGACCGGAGGAGGGCTTACGCCTCCCCCAGATCACATGGGGGCGACCGCCCTGGTGGCTTTGGGGACCACGGGTACAGAGCTTTGAAGCTCAGCCCTGTAGGGGCCTGTGGTCACGACAAGGGGGCGCCCCAATGCCACTGGAGCCCTGGCCCTCAGCACTTCCACCACACCAGGAAGTGATGGGGGGAAGAAGACCAGGGACACCCGGAATGCTTCCGGGTGCACAGCCAGCACTTTGGCCACACTGAGGAGTGCCGGCGGAAGATTGTCAGGAGGTACCTGGCGCACATCTGGGTGGTTATAAAAGGGGCCGTCTCCCTCCATTTGATGGCTTGAGTCGGGTGAGGAGCAGGACAGAGCTTGGTGGAGAGGAGTGGAGGCGGTGAAGAAGGCAGAGTGAAAGAGGCCTGGACTTTGGGGGAGTTTGTGAGTTTGTGGTGCACTTATTCTTGTAAATAGTTGTAAAATAAACATGTGGTGGTGCTTAATACCATGTCTGCCTGTCTGTGTCCAGAGCTCGTTCCACACATGCCATCTGAAGGACTCTGAGCACAGGAGGAGAAAGGCTCTCTGGTCTGATGAGATGCCAAGTGAACTCTTTGGGCAAAATTCCAAAGAATATGGCTGGTGAAGACCGGTCGCTGCCTAATACCATCCCCGTGGTGAAGCACTGGAGGGACACTGTCATGCTATGAGGGTGTAGGGACAGGGAGACCAGTCAGATTGAGGAAATAAAGGGGAGGTCTTTGAAGAACACTTGCTCAAGAGTGCATGTGCCTTCAGGCTGGGGTATTAGTTCACCTTTCTGTGTGACAATGATCTGAAGCATACAACCAAGACAACACTGGAGTGACTTTGGGACAAGTCTCCAACGTTCCTTGAGCGGCCCAGCGAAACCTCAGAATCGAATCCCGTAGAAGAACATCTATGGAGAGACCTGAAGATGGCAGCTTGCAGACACTTCACATCCAATCTAACAGAGCTTGAGCTTGATCTGACAAGAAGAATGGGAAACACTGCCCAAGTTGAGGTGGGCAAAGCTTGTAGAGGCTTACTATGAACCTGGAATTGCTGCCAATGAGGCTTCTACAAAGTATCGAAGGCTCTGAATACTTCTGTGAAGGAGAGATTTCAGCTTTTGATTGTTTGTAAATTTCTGAAGACGTGTGTTCACTTGAATGTTCACTTGGGTTATTGAGTGTAGATAGATGGGCAAAAATGACAAATGTACCCGTTTGAAATGAACTCCGCGACAGAATAAAGTGTGCTGAAAGTAAAAGGGTGTGAAACTTTTTTGTAAATCCACTGTACGAATGGGTGGAGTCTTCACCGGAAATGAGAAGGTCGCCCATTCAAATCCCGTAAACGCCAGAAGTGACTCTACTCCGTTTTTGCCTTTGAGCAAGGCCCGTAACCTGCAATTGCTCCATCCTGGGGATGATCTTAATCTGCATCCAGCCCTCCAACTTGCAGAGACCACCACAAAAAAAACATTCCCACTGTTCCAGGTTGTTGCTGAGGTGCCACCCACCGCACTCGGGTCCCAGTCCAGGTGGTTCATTGTGTGGTGGGTGCTGTAACACACTATCAATTCACGCTCCCAACTGTATGAATGAGAGTGCCAGCCAGTATGGAAGCCATCAGCGTGACTTAATTCTGATAATTTTACAGTATGCTTCTTTTCATATGCTAAAAAAAATCATTTTTAATAAAAAAGAAAATAGGCGGGAGAACAGAATTTGGGAAACACCCAGCAGGTGGCCATCACGGGTGGGTTCTATTTTAAAGAATTATGTGTAGCGTCGTTCACGTCTGCTCTGTCACTTGGAAGAGCGCAATTTGGATTTACCACTTTCTCAAATCCCCCCCCCCCCGAAAAAAAACTATTTTTTTTCCTATTTCTGACACGTTGTTTACATATCAAGCATCCAGACAGCCGTTACTCACATTATTATGTAAATGAAAGATTTAAATTATAGACACAGCGACGCTTGCTTTCAGACTCTGCCTCCCCACTGTGCCCACCCGCTTGTTTTTAAAAACATAAACACTCACAAAGTTTGTCAAATAGGAGGAGGCCATTCAGTCAGAAACTCATAGCTCACTGGGGTCCCAATATCTTATCCATACACCTACAAAAAACATCAGTAGTGTGACTCTGTGACTCTTCCATCAGAGTTGAATGTACTTCCTTTAGTCTCCACTAGATGTCCTCGAGTAAGTACCAGTGGTGTTTATTTGAAATTATTCTGTAGGGTCAGCGCATTTGAGAATTTTGAAGATCCCACGTAGCCTTCTTGGCTCAGCACTAACCAAGGTTTAAATCCCAGAGCCAGTCCAACTTCGCCATGCCCTTTAGTGCCAGGACGCATTTGGTTTTGTTTCGTTGCTGAGCTTCCACACCTGCCATGGCTTTTTGTGTTGCACCTTCCATAACCATAACCTGTTGTGTATGAGGGACGACCGAAAGCTTTAGATTTGTCAAAAATGTAGATCTTTCAGACCTTGATATTTTAGGGTCCCCTTATACCGAAAACACCAATATCTCGATGATGGGTGTGTGTCCATCTGTGTGTCACAGTTTCTTGAGGACTGTCTTGAGCTAAAACGGGCTGGACGGAAAAATATCAGTCACTCAAAACTTCAGCTTGTTAAGAGATGACAATGTGCTGATTAGTTTTTGAGCCAAATCGTGCAAAAGAAATAGGCAGCACTCTAGAGGACCCTCGAATACCGTAATTCTACAATGAATTCTGAATTCTTCTCGTCAATTGTTATTGTAATGACCGATTTTATGATCAGAAAGATCAGCAACAGAGCGGTAAATAACTACAGAAATGTTAGAGAATGGTTCGGGTGACTGGGGAGGTGGTGGGGAGGGAAAAAATCAGGCACATTGGACAGACGGTCGCAAGGAGGGCCTTTTTTCGGGGGGGGCGGGGGCGTGGTCTGTTGCTGTAGTTTCCAGGGGTTGTCATGGAGAAAGGATGCCAGGATACAGTTACAAAAAGGCAGCGAAAGGCAAGAAGGAAGATAAAGTACAAAATGCCTCACCCGCTTACAGATGTGGCCACCTTGAAGACCCACTCTGAAGTAGAAACGGAAGGAACGATCAGGAGAATTTAACGTGGGTGAGCTGAGAGCGATCCTTGCTTATCTGGGGTAGCGCGTTTGGAGACTCTGAGGAAAAGAGAAGAAGGAAAATGGACTAATAGTATCATAAGTGTCTGAAAAAGGCCTGAAATTGGGGGTTTGTTTTCCGTCCAAGGATTTTCTTTCTTTTAAGTTATTCGCATACTGTATTTGTTTGGATGTGGGGGAACGAGGTGTGTTCATGAATTTGGTTGCAGCCATTTATGTTTGTATGTTTTTTTAAAAGTTGATTTAATACACTTATTTTCACCTTGTGAAGCGTTAATGTGGTTCCTAAGGGTGCAAAGCCTACTGAGGCTCACGTCCCAATTTATTTTATATCATGGTGACCATAAATGCACTCAGGACACCAGATGTGCTCTCAGTAGTGCCACCCAGAGCCTGAACATAACATTGACGCTTTTACAATGTCTTCCACTTCCACCAAAAGGGATTAATCTTCTTCTACCTTCTTCTTTCGGCTGCTCCCTTTAGGGGTCGCCACAGCAGATCATTTTCTTCCTTGTCTTTCTGTCCTCTGCATCTTGCTCTGTTACACCCATCACCTGTATGTCTTCTCTCACCACATCCATAAACCTCCTCTTCGGCCTTCCTCTTTTCCTCTTCTCTGGCAGCTCTATTCTTAGCATCCTTCTCCCAATATACTCAGCATCTCTCCTTTGCACATGTCCAAACCAACGCAATCTCGCCTCTCTGACTTTGCCTCCCAACCGTCCAACTTGAGTTGACCCTCTAATGTCCTCATTTCCAATTCTGTCCATCCTCGTCACACCCAATGCAAATCTTAGCATCTTTAACTCTGCCACCTCCACTCTGTCTCCTGCTTTCTGGTCAGTGCCACCATCTCCAACCCATATAACACAGCTGGTCTCACTACCGTCCAGTAGACCTTCCCTTTCACTCTTACTGATACCCGTCTGTCACCAATCACTCCTGACACTCTTCTCCACCCACTCCACTCTGCCTGCACTCTTTACTTCTCCTCTCTTCCACAATCCCCATTACTCTGTACTGTTGATCCCAAGTATTTAAACTCATCCACCTTCGCCAACTCTTCTCTCTGCATCCTCACCATTCCATCAACCTTTCTCTCATTTACACACATGTATTATGTCTTTTTCCTACTGACCTTCATTTCTCTCCTCTCTAGAGCATATCTCCACCTCTCCAGGGTCTCCTCAACCTGCTCCCTACTATCGCTACAGATCACAATGTCATCAGCAAACATCATAGTCCACGGGGACTCCTGTCTAATCTCATCTGTCAACCTGTCCATCACCACTGCAAATAAGAAAGGACTCAGAGCCGATCCCTGATGTAATCCCACCTCCGTCTCTCCTTCCGCTGACCTCACCACTGTCACATTTCCCTCGTACATATCCTGTACAACTCTTACGTACGTCTCTGCCACTCCAGACTTCCTCATACAATACCACAGCTCCTCTCGATGCACCCTGTAATATGCTTCTCCAGGTCCACAAAGCAAGTGCAACTCCTTCTGGCCTTCTCTAAACTTCTCCATCAACATCCTCAGAGCAAACATCGCATCTGTGGTGCTCTTTCTTGGCATGAAACCATACTGCTGCTCACTAATCATCACCTCACTTCTTAACCGAGCTTCCACTACTCTATCCCATAACTTCATGCTGTGGCTCATCAATTTTATCCCCCTTAGTTACTGCAGTCCTGCACATCCCCCTTATTCTTAAATATCAGCACCAGTACACTTCTTCTCCACTCCTCAGGCATCCCCTCACTTTCCAAGATTCCATTAAACAATCTGGTTAAAAACTCCACTGCCATCTCTCCTAAACACCTCCATGCTTCCATAGGTATGTCATCTGGACCAACGGCCTTTCCATTTTTCATCCTCTTCATAGCTGTCCTTACTTCCTCCTTGCTAATCCGTTGCACTTCCTGATTCACTATCTCTACATCATCCAACCTCTTCTCTCTCTTGTTCTCTTCATTCATCAGCCCCTCAAAGTACTCTTTCCATCTGCTCAACACACTCTCCTCGCTTGTGAGTACGTTTCCATCTTTATCCTTTATCACCCTAACCTGCTGCACATCTTTCCCAGCTCGGTCCCTCTGTCTAGCCCACTGGTCCTTTTCTCCCTCCTTAGTGTCCAACCTCTCATACAACCCATCATACGCCTTTTCTTTAGCCTTCGCCACCTCTCTCTTCACCTTGCGCCTTATCTCCTTGTACTCTTATCTACTTTCTGCATCTCTCTGACTATCCCACTTCTTCTCACCTTTCACTTTCCAAGATTCCATTAAACAATCTGGTTAAAAACACCACTGCCATCTCTCCTAAACACCTCCATGCTTCCATAGGTATATCATCTGGACCAACGGCCTTTCCATTTTTCATCCTCTTCATAGCTGTCCAGCTGAACCAGTTTGCTTCTTCGTGCCAGTCCCAAGCCCGGATAAATGGGGAGGGTTACATCAGGAAGGGCATCCGGTGTAAAATTTTGCCAAATCAATATGCGGAAAACAATACAAATTTCCATACCGGATCGGTCAAGCCCCGGGTTAACAACGACCGCCACCAGTACTGTTAGCCAACAGGGCGCTGGCGGAAATTGGGCTACTGTTGGCCAAAGAAGAAGGAGAAGAAGAGGGGGGAGATGTGTCCAGAGGCAGGAGGAGAGGAGGAAAGTAAAGAGAGTGGAACTGAGGGTAGGAACTTTGAATGTTGGCACTATGACTGGTAAGGGGAGAGAGTTAGCAGATATGATGGACAGAAGGAAGGTTGATATATTGTGCGTTCAAGAGACTAAATGGAAGGGGAGTAAGGCCAGGTGGATTGGAGGTGGATTCAAATTGTTCTATCATGGTGTGGATGGGAGGAGAAATGGTATAGGAGTTATTCTGAAGGAACAGCATGTCAAAAGTGTTTTGAAGATGAAAAGAGTGTCAGGCAGAGTAATGATTATGAAGCTGGAAATTGGAGGTGTGATGATGAATGTTGTTAGTGCATATGCACCGCAAGTTGGGTGTGCAGTGGGTGAGAAAGAAGACTTTTGGAGTGAGTTGGATGAAGTGATGAACAGTGTAACCAAGGGACAGAAAGTGGTGATTGGAGCGGATTTCAATGGGCATGTTGGTGAAGGGAACAGTTGAGACGAGGAGGTGATGGGTAGGTATGGTGTCAAGGAGAGGAATGAAGAAGGTCAGAGGATAGTGGATTTTGCCAAAAGGATGGACAGGACTGTGGTGAATACATACTTTAAGAAGAGGGAGGAACACAGGGTGACGTACAAGAGTGGAGGAAGATGCACACAGGTAGATTACATACTATGCAGAAGAGT
The DNA here is from genome assembly GCF_900747795.2 of Erpetoichthys calabaricus. Taxonomy (NCBI): domain Eukaryota; kingdom Metazoa; phylum Chordata; class Cladistia; order Polypteriformes; family Polypteridae; genus Erpetoichthys; species Erpetoichthys calabaricus. Next base: position 177,976,679 of record NC_041402.2, on the reverse strand, counting down.
TGATCTGAAGGAGATTGAAGACTGCAAAGTGGTGGCAGGGGAAAGTGTAGTTAATCAGCATAGGATGGTGGTCTATAGGATGACATTGAAGATCAAGAAGAGGAAGAGAGTGAGGGCAGAACCAAGGATCAAATGGTGGAAGTTGAAAAAGGAAGACTGCAGGGTTGAGTTTAGGGAGGAGGTGAGACAGGCACTGGGTGGCAGTGAAGAGTTACCAGACATCTGGGAAACCACAGCAGATGTAGTAGGGGTGACAGCAAGAAGGGTGCTTGGTGTGACATCTGGAAAGAGGAAGGAGGAAAAGGAAACCTGGTGGTGGAATGAGGAAATACAGGAGAGTATACAGAGGAAGAGGATGACAAAGAAGAAGTGGGATAGTCAGAGAGATGCAAAAAGTAGACACTAGTACAAGGAGATAAGGCGCAAGGTGAAGAGAGAGGTGGTGAAGGCTAAAGAAAAGGCGTATGATGGGTTGTATGAGAGGTTGGACACTAAGGATGAAGAAAAGGACCGGTGGGCGAGACAGAGGGGCCGAGCTGGGAAAGATGTGCAGCAGGTTAGGGTGATAAAGGATAAAGATGGAAACGTACTCATAAGTGAGGAGAGTGTGTTGAGCAGATGGAAAGATTACTTTGAGAGGCTGATGAATGAAGAGAACAAGAGAGAGAAGAGGTTGGATGATGTGGAGATAGTGAATCAGGAATTGCAATGGATTAGCAAGGAGGAAGTAAGGACAGCTATGAAGAGGATGAAAAATGGAAAGGCCCTTGGTCCAGATGACATACCTATGGAAGCATGGAGGTGTTTAGGAGAGATGGCAGTGGAGTTTTTAACCAGATTGTTTAATGGAATCTTGGAAAGTGAGGGGATGCCTGAGGAGTGGAGAAGAAGTGTACTGGTGCTGATATTTAAGAATGAGGGGGATGTGCAGGACTGTAGTAACTACAGGGGGATAAAATTGATGAGCCACAGCATGAAGTTATGGGATAGAGTAGTGGAAGCTCGGTTAAGAAGTGAGGTGATGATTAGTGAGCAGCAGTATGGTTTCATGCCAAGAAAGAGCACCACAGATGCGATGTTTGCTCTGAGGATGTTTATGGAGAAGTTTAGAGAAAGCCAGAAGGAGTTGCATTGTGTCTTTGTGGACCTGGAGAAAGCATATGACAGGGTGCCTCGAGAGGAACTGTGGTATTGTATAAGGAAGTCTGGAGTGGCAGAGAAGTACGTAAGAGTTGTACAGGATATGTACGAGGGAAGTGTGACAGTGGTGAGGTCAGCGGAAGGAGAGACGGAGGTGGGATTACATCAGGGATCGGCTCTGAGCCCTTTCTTATTTGTAATGGTGATGGACAGGTTGACAGACGAGATTAGACAGGAGTCCCCATGGACTATGATGTTTGCTGATGACATTGTGATCTGTAGCGATAGTAGGGAGCAGGTTGAGGAGACCCTGGAAAGGTGGAGATATGCTCTAGAGAGGAGAGGAATGATGGTCAGTAGGAACAAGACAGTATACATGTCTGTGAATGAGAGGGAGGTCAGTGGAATGGTGAGGATGCAGGGAGTAGTGCTGGCGAAGGTGGACAAGTTTAAATACTTGGGATCAACAGTACAGAGTAATGGGGATTGAGGAAGAGAGGTGAAAAAGAGACTGCAGGCAGAGTGGAGTGGGTGAAGAAGAGTGTCAGGAGTGATTGGTGACAGACAGGTATCAGCAAGAGTGAAAGGGAAGGTCTACAGGACGGTAGTGAGACCAGCTATGTTATATGGGTTGGAGATGGTGGCACTGACCAGAAAGCAGGAGACAGAGCTGGAGGTGGCAGAGTTAAAGATGCTAAGATTTTCCCTGGGTGCGATGAGGATGGATAGGATTAGAAATGAGGACATTAGAGGGTCAGCTCAAGTTGGACAGTTGGGAGACAAAGTCAGAGAGGCGAGATTGCGTTGGTTTGGACATGTGCAGAAGAGAGATGCTGGATATATTGGGAGAAGGATGCTAAGGATAGAGCTTACAGGGAAGAGAAAAAGAGGAAGGCCGAAGAGGAGGTTTATGGATGTGGTGAGAGAGGACATGAAGGTGATGGGTGTAACAGAGCAAGATGCAGAGGACAGAAAGATATGGAAGAAAATGATCCGCTGTGGCAACCCCTAACGGGAGCAGCCGAAAGAAGATTTTATATATATATATATATATATATATATATATATATATATATATATATATATATTGTACATTTTAAAAAATAAGCAGCTTCGTGCTTAAACCCCCAAGCCACACTGCGCAGGACCTCGAGACCTTAGCGTCTGAATTCTGCTTGCCTGGCTGTAAGTACCTGCACCGGCCTCCGCCAAGGGGGGCGCTCGAGTTCCGATTCTGCAAGAGAAATAGGACGCCCTCTTCCACCTCCTCCTCCTCCTTCGACGAGTTCACCTGCAGTGAATTAATGCCGGTGTGCAATAATATTGTAATTAACAGAGCTTCACGCTCACCTTGTTTGCCGCTTTTCACTCCTTTTGCAAATCAAAAGCAGCCTCTCGAGCTTCACTTCCAAGTTCCGCTTTTTGAAGCCCTCAGAATTCAAATGGCCCCCATTATGCTATGAGCACGTCCTCTTGTTTGCTAATTTGAATTTGTCATTTGGAATTTGTCACCTTCCGAGGCGTAGTAAATTCTTTAGAAAATATTCTATCTCGTCTCTATCAGCAATTCAGTTTGAAAATCAGCTTTTTCATGGGGATTTGCCATCTGAGGAGGATTAGGGTTGCCACTCCGGGGAGGAGGGGGACTGAGGGGCTTCAGAAGCATCAGCAGCTGCCGGTTGGGGAGGGGGGGGGGGGGGGGGACAGGGGTGTTCGCAGGAGTACCATACATCTGTGGCAAAGCCACTGAATGTCACTGGATATCAGACAGAGGACCCAAACTGAAACAGTCAGCCAGCTTCACATGACAATATTCGGGTGGTCAACTAGGTTTAGCCATTTTAATATGGCGTTCAATCTAACCCAAAACGCTCTGCCCCGACCCTCAAAAAAGTGGAGAATTAAAAAGATGGGTCCAAAATTTCAGATACATCACTTGAAAATTGACAACGTTGGTAACACAGGCGGCATTTAAATGGACGGACACACTGTGACAGAGTGCGAGTTATACCATGACAGCAAGCAGGGGGTCAAACAATAGATTAAGAGAGCATCAATCAATAAAATAAAGAGAGGAGCTCCAGCCGCCATGCTTCACCGGCCCGTATTGTACGATAGTCACAGCCGCCGTTACTTATGTGGACGATTAACATTCAGGGCCAGCAGATCTTGGGTCATCTCGGTGGGTGTGGCCTAAGCACTTAATTAAAATTACGTTTTCATAAGAAAGGCGTGGTCAGTGACGGCATCAGCCGCGCTATAATCAGTCAATGAATCAACCTGTGAGTCAATCGATGAATTTGATAATTGATTAAACGTATTAGTTAATTGATTGATTACATGTACAATCGATTATTTGAAAAGAAGTAGTTACGATTTGATGTATTAAGATGCAGGCACTGTACTATTACTTTATTATATTCTGCTACCCTTTTATACAATAACAAGCTGTCCTTCTCCTATACCATCCCATGCCATTTTCTAAGCCCACTCAATCCTGAGCAGGGTCGCGGGGGGCTGGAGCCTATATCCCCACATTTAACTTTATAATTCACCATGATAAATAATGGCTAGCTCTACTTTATCAATTATAAAATCAATCTGTGAATCAAACTGTAATTAAAATTTCACACTATCGATCTTCATAATTACCTTTCCTCAAATGTTCTTCTTCAAGGTAATTTAAATGGGAACTATTATATCATTTCTAATCGGATTATTGCTCTTAGTATTATTTCATTATATTCCTTTCTCTCTGTTTTATTATGCTAATAGTCCTAAAGAGCTTAAAGTGTTACTTTTTCACCTTTTTCTCAAGGTGAATTACAAGATATATTGGCCGAGAACCTGCGCCCGTATTTGAGAGGAGCCTCAGAGTACGGAAACAGTGCCTCCAAAATCTCAAAGACGCTGCAGATTTGAATCTTCTCTTAGGAGTTCGAGGGAAAGCAATCGATCGGTTTTCCTAATTTAGTAAACTACTGCGAACTTCAGCAGGATTTGGGAGAGCTCAGGAGTTCTGGTAACCCACTAAGAGCTGCCAGAAGATGTGCGTCCGTGCGGACATCGACACGCACATCCCTGTAAAACCCAAAGGTTGGCATGGATGGGCCATCGCCCGCCCACTTGGAGCCTCCGCCCACGCAATCAATTTTCAATTTGATAAAAAAAAAATATGCAAAACAGTTCTTGATATTTGTTAGTATTATTCGTCATCTCCAGCCAAGAAAGAGAGAGAAAAATACGTTTACCTAACAGTATTGTTCACCGTAGGTTATTATTGGGAGCTATCGTGCAAGTTTTTTATTTTATTTTATTTTTTTACATTATAAGGCTATGCTTGTAGTTGTCTAGCAGAGTTTTATCAGAGGAACCCCCTCGTTCGTCCGCTGATGGTCAAATTCTAGCTTACTGTATATAAACCGTCTAATCTGGATGAAATTTTGTTCACCCATCTAGTTTCAATTATGCCCACCCACCAACAAAGGTCTGGCAAAGTTTCTGGTTGTAAATGATGGACAACGATGAACTCGTTAGAAGACCTGACAGGGATGGAATAGTAATCGTAACAAAACCAGTACGTTACGTGATCGCTCCATCTGCACGGAGAAACCATGCGCTGTCACCCGGAATGAAAGTGAAATTACGTGCAAAAGGCAGCTTTGTAGTGCCAATGATTTGAGGATGTCACAACGAACCATTTCTCGAATTTTGTACCAAACTTTGAACACCCTTACAATTCGCGATGTAATGCGCAGATTTATACATTTGCCCCCCACCGCTCCACGCAAAGCGGCACACATAACGATCTTTGCCTCTCATCTTGGGGTGGTGTTGCTTACCTCAAACAGAACCCTGAAGATGTCCCCTGTGCACAAGGCAAGTATCTATCTATCTGTCTATCAAGGGCCCCCAAATCCAGTCCTGGGGGTGGAGGGCCCCAATGGCTGCAAGTTTTCATTCTAACCCTTTTCTTAATTAGTGACTCGTTTTCGCTGCTGATTAACTCCTTTTCCTTTCATTTTAATTGACTTGTATTTTTTAAGATTTGTTCCTCTGGATTGTTTAATTTCTTTCCTTAAACTGCGCCAAAACAGAAATGAAACGTGAGGTGAGTGAGCCAACAGAAGACCAACTAAGTCAGAGAGTCAAACTCCAACCCATTTCACTCCAACCAGTTACTTAACTAGGTGTCGATTCTTGTCGTTAATTAAATTAAATAATTCCATGGCTTGTGGCTGCTCTCATTGTGCAATAGCAGGCATTAACAAAATTGTCAGTTTTTCTCTTTACTAAGAGTGCTGCTCAAATATTTAGAGGACCTGCAGATCAACATTCCTGAGACCTCCATCTTTCTTTATTTTCAGAAATTGTATTATGGCCACAGTTTGCTGGTCATATTTTGGCTCATTTTGTATCTCATTATTGTTTGGCTGCTAATCAAGGAAAAAGAAACAATCGAGGGGTCTGAGTCTTCAATAGCAAGTCAATTAAAATTAAATTAAAAGAAGTTAATTAGCAGCAAAAACAGGTCACTAATTAAGAAAAGGGTTAGAATGAAAACCTGCAGCCACTGCGGCCCTCCAGGACTGGAGTTGGGGACCCCTGTATTATATAGTGCCTTTCATATCTATCTATATATTATATAGTGCCTTTCAAATCTATCTATCTATCTATCTATTATATAGTGCCTTTCAAATCTATCTATCTATCTATCTATTATATAGTGCCTTTCATATCTATCTATCTATTATATAGTGCCTTTCAAATCTATCTATCTATTATATAGTGCCTTTCAAATCTATCTATCTATCTATCTATCTATCTATCTAATATATAGTGCCTTTCAAATCTATCTATCTATCTATCTATCTATCTATCTATCTATCTATCTATCTATCTATTATATAGTGCCTTTTAAATCTATCTATCTATCTATCTATCTATCTATCTATCTATCTATCTATCTATCTATCTATCTATCTACTGGATATCCCACTACCCAACAAAACATAAGAGGACAAGACCCCAAAAAGCTATTTTTCACATCTATCTATTGCATGCAGTGTCTTTAATATTTATCTATCTGTCTATCATCACATAGTGCTGTTCATATCTATCTTTCATATAGTGTCTTTCATATCATGTGTTTAGCTGTCTATCATTATAAAATGCCTTTTATTTGTCTCTGTCTATCAAAGTGTCTCTCATATCATCTATCTAGCTGTTGACCATCATATAGTGCCTTTTATATTATCTGCCTAACTATCTACTAATATGTAACTCCTTTCATGTAATTAGTATATATAGTTCCTTATATATTATCAGTACAGCTATCTCTTATTATATAAAACTAATCCTATCTATCTATCTATCTATCTATCTATCTATCTATCTATCTATCTATCTATCTATCTATCTATCTATCTATCTAAATAATAATGTTAAAATATTGCATAGTACTAATCATCATCATCATCATCATCATCATCATCATCATCATTTATTTAAATTTCAGCATTAGAAGGCATAAACTAACCCTGTCTGGATGGGACGCCAGTCTGACGCAGATAGTTCCCATGGAGGCCGTACATTCAGCTTATTTTGTCTGATTGTTTCATAATTGTAGGTGTTGCTCTTTTCCAGAGACTTTCTGGGATGTAAAGCTCGAGTTTCTTCTCTCTGCTGGCTCTCAGCAGGCCAACCGCAGGATCACAAAATAGGAGTAAAAGCAGCATGAGAGCAGTTTGGCTCCTGAGACCAGAAGGGCAGTATGTAGCGCCTTACCAGCGAGCCTGTCGGATCGGCCCAGCTTGAGATACTGCACCCTTAGGTGATGTGCCCCCGAGGTGTCAAATGCTGTTGCCTGTATCTTCTGATCCTTCTGCAGGTTGTTGATGTTTTCCACATTATTTTAAATTCTTATGAAGGTCGTATCCTGCTTTGTGTTTTCAGCTTAGTGAAATGAATCCCCTTTTTTGGTAGGGCAAGTAATTTTAGAAGTTCCCGCTGCTATCTGTCCATGCTGATCCATATTCGGTTCCCTTGTACTCTAATCACCGCCCCTCTGAAAGGCCAAGGGTCTTCAACAGCAGGATTAGCGGAGTCAAAGTCAAAGGGACGTGTGGGTCGACGCTGCCGTGCCAGCTCATTATGGCTGTCAGGCTTGTGCTCCAGGCTTCAGTGACTTTGATGGCTCAGCCCGCCACCCTGCCACTTGAAGAAAGGAAAAAGTGCAGAGGGGGAACAGAAGGGGAAGACGCCAAGCGTGTCACGGCACATGTTAACACCGGCTAGATGCTAGAGTGCCAGTCAGGGCTGAGTGCCCAAAGAAAATGGAAAACCAGCAGGCGCCAATTCAGAGAAGGGGGAAGGAATAAATTCAGGGAGGATAACATTCAAACATAGCGCCCCCTGGTGTGGCCAAGCAGACTGAAACCCAGCATCTGAAACACAGCGCCCCCTAGTGAGGCAGAGCAAGCATAAAGATGATGTCTCTAAGTGTGGCCCTCAGGAGCAGAGAGAAAACATGAAACTGAACCTCCTAGTGGTACAAACTGGGCATGGTGCCCCCTGGTGGCAGAGAACAAGCATGAAAAAAAAAACATTCAAACACAGCATCTGCTAAACATAAATGAAACAAATACCTCATAGTGCCCTCTAGTGGCAGAGAGCAAGCATGAAGAAAGTGTTCCTCAACCTTTTTGATGACATGACCCACTTGATTCCATATACGTATTTGCACCACCCACCAAACGGGAATGGGGTCTGGAAAAATCAAATGCAAGTGTGTGTGTGTGGGGGGGGGGGGGGGGGCCGGGGGGTATTTGGGGGGTCTGAGGACTGAGTGCAATAATCAGAGTGGCAACCCTCTGCAACTCCATGGTGACCCACCAACATTATAAACGATAGCAACTTGTGACCCAATGGCAGCAGCCCCCAACTTCAGTTTAAACTCAGCATCTGTTAGTGTTGGATAGCAAACTGAAACACAGAGATTAAACACAGCGCCCCCTATTGAGGTAGAGCCAGTATAACCATGATGTCTCCGAGGGTTCGAAATCAAGCACAACAGCACCCAGGAACAGAGATCATTCATAAAAATTCAAATTCAAATTCAAACAGTACACACACACACACACACACACACACACCCCAAGCAAAAACTGAAACAAGTTGTCTCCAGCTGACAAAAATATGTCATAGTGCCCCCTAGTGGCAGAGAGCAAGCATGCAGCAAAAACATACACTGTATATGGGATAAAATACAAGCACAGCACCCTCAGTAATAAGGTGCAAATTTAAACAAGGTGTTTGAAGTGACACAAATACAGCATAGCGACCCCTAGTGGCAGAGAGCAAACATTAAAAAGTAAATTCAAGGGACACATTTCAAAGTCAGCGCCCCCCCTTGTGTTGAAATTGTAGACTGAAACAAAGGAATCACAGATGACATCAATTCAACACAGCGCCCCCCTAGTGAGGCACAGTAAGTGTGAACATGATGTCACTAAGTATTAGAAATCAAACACAGCAGCCCCTCGGGATAAAAAGCGAGCAGCGTCCCATAAGCATAACATGAAACAAGTAGCACAAATGGAGCATAGTGACCCCTAGTGGCAGAGAGCAAGCATGAAAATAAAAGTCCTTTAAAGGCAGAACATTCTAACTCCGTGCTCTGTACTCAAGAAAGGAACACAGCAGCAAGGCAAACACAGGTGATTAAAAATTGATAGCTCCTCCTAGTAGCAGAGGACAAGCACAGGAAAATAAAGTGCCTTTAAAAGATTAAAGTCAAACACAGCCCCACCTAGAAATGAGATGCAAGTTGAAACAAGGTGTTTTTAAATGAAAAAAAAAAAAAAAAAAAACAGCATAGCGCCCCCTAGTGGTAGAAAGAAATCATAGAAAAAAATGCCTTTAATGATTCGTGTCCTGTACTCATGAAATGAAAACTACAGCAACGCATACACAGGAGATAAAAATTCATGGCACCCCTTAGCAGTAAAGGGCTATCATGAAAAAATAAATGTATCTTTAACACGTAAAGCTCAAACACAGTGCCCTCTAGTGTCAAAATAAATAATGAAGCAAGATGTGATAAAAGCAGCGCCATCTAGGGGATGAGTGCTGCAAATGGTTCAGCACCTCCAGTAATGAGATGCAAATTGAAAGAAGGTGTTCAAAGTGACACAAATACAGCCTAGCGCCCCTTAGTGGCAAAGAGAAAGCATAGAAAATGTTGAGTGCCCCCTAGTGGCAGAGAATGCACAGAAAAAACGTCTTTATGGTATTCACTTCAAACTCAGTGATCTGTACGGATGACATTTTGAAATGCAACAAGGCATACACAGGTGATGCAAAATTGAGGATATCACCCCTCACCCTAATCCACTCCCACGGGCCTTCCACGCAGTGGTAGAAGGAAACTGTCGGGAGAAATGTGTCTTTAATGTTTTCAATTCAAACTCAGTGCCCCATCCTCATAAAGTGAAAAATTCAACAAAGCATACACAGGTGATGAAACTCATAGCGCCTCCTGGAGGCAGAGTGTGAGCATGGAAAACAAAAAACTGTCAGCAAGAGATGAAATTCAAGCACAGCGCCCTCTACTGTCTATGTACAAAATGAAACAAGATGTCTCCAGGTGATAAAAGTAACACCAAATTATTCAAATGGTTCAGTGGGCCAAAATGATTCAGCACTCCCAGTAATGAGATACAAATTAAAAATACAGCCTTACTGCCCCCTAGTGGTAGAGAGCAAGCATGGAAATAAAATTGCCTCTAGGTTTCAATGCAAACTCAGTGATGCATGCTGAGGAAATTTCATACTGCAACAAGGCATATGCAGGTGATACAAAATTGAAAGTAGTGCCCCCTAGTGGTGGGTGGCTTTAAATGTGCCTTTAAGAGATAAAACCCGAGCACAGTGCCCTCTACTGTCAAAGAACAAAATGAAATAAGTGGTAAAGGCAGCAGCAAATGATTCAAGTGATTTAGCACTCCCAGTAATGAGATACAAATTAAAACTACAGTCTGACTGCAACCTAGTAGTAGAGGAAAAGTGTGGAAAAAAGTGCCTTTAAGATTCAGTGCAAACTCCGTGATGCAAACTGATAACATTTCATACTGCAGCAAGGCATATGCCAGTGATGAAAAACTGAAGGTAGTGCCCCCTAGTGGTGGCTGGCTTTAAGCGTGCCATTAAGAAATAAAACTCAAGCACAGCGCCCTCTAATGTCAAAGAACAAAATGGAACAAGATGTCTCCAAGTGATAAAAGTAGCGCCAAATTATTCAAATGGTTCAAAGGGCTCAAATGATTCAGCACTCCCAGTAATGAGATACAAACTGAAAGTACAAGTACAACCTGACTGCCCCCTAGTGGTGGAGAGCAATCATGGAAAAAGTGCCTTTGAGATTCAATCCAAACTCATTGATGCATACTGAGGAAATTTCATACTGCAACAAGGCATATGCCAGTGATGCAAATTAAAGGTAGTGCCCCCTAGTGGTGGCTGGCTTTAAGTGTGCCTTTAAGAGATAAAACTCAAGCACAGCGCCCTCTAGTGTCAAAGTGCAAAATTAAATAAGTCATTTTCAAGTGAAAGATTCAGTGCCGTCTAGTAAGAGTTCCAAATGATATAAATAGATAACGCAGCACCCTGTAATGATGAAGCTGTCCCCTAGTGCAGCGTTTCTCAACCTCTAAGTATTTGTGACCCGAGTTTTCATAACAGTTTTAATCGCGCCCCCCTAACGTTTTTTTGAAACCCTAATAAAATTTATTCCTATATTTTTTGCTGCCGATACACCGCTACAAGTTTAAAATTTCCCTACGAAAAGTGAAATTATGCCATATATGGCAACATTCACGCCCCCTTTTTTGTTAGGGGGGCGCGCCCCACAGTTTGAGAACCACTGCCCTAGTGATTGTTCTCGGAAATAACACAGAAATTAAAACAGCTCACCATACTAATGGAGATCAAGCTCAATAGTGGGTCTGCAAAAAAACAAAAATCTGTCAAAGAATAAAATAAAATAAAGCATAGTAAAAGGTCCCCCTCAAATACAACCGACCCTCCCAAACCCCCAGAATGATAGACTTCAGGGCATTGAACTGAAACACAGGGATTTCAAGTGAAAGAACTTAAACACTGCGCCCCCTAGTGATGGACAGCACAATGAAACAAGATTCATTCATAGGATAGAAATCAAACTCATCTGCACCCTGCAGTGACAAGTATGAAGCTGATGGAAATCCAGAAGAGCACCCCCCTAGTGACAAGAAGACACACTACACAGAAAAAAAAGACAAAATGCCCAATCCAAGCATGAAAGGAGCTCACTAAGAACTAGAAATACATCACAATCAGGGCCGGATTTATATGAAAAGAGGCCCTAGGCTATTCCACTTATGAGGCCCTTTCACCTTCCATTTTTAAGTTTGTAAATTACATGAGAGATAATAAAATACGTAATACGCGTTGATCTTAACCAATACATTTTTATGTTTGTTTATTAGTCATATGCGTAGAATTTCTCCTTATTTTCGGTTCAGTGTTTTAGTGTTCACTGTTTTTAGAATAGTGTAATTTTAATTTTGCTAACAATTTGAATGTAGGCCCCTCTTGATCTTGAGGCCCTAGGCTGAAGCCTAGTTAGCCTATAGGAAAATCCGGCCCTGATCACAATCTTCTTCTTTTGGCTGCTCCCGTTAGGGGTTACCACAGCGGATCATCTTCTTCCATATAGAAATACATCACAATGATACATTTTAATTTATATTGCACCTTTCTGATGCTCAAAGTGTTCAATTGGTCCCATTGAGAGAGAACAATGAAATGTGTGTCTGAGAGACCAAAATCAGGTATGGAGATCTGCAAGTGTGGGAACATTCAAAACCATCAGCATCGCCCCCTAGTGATGGGCAAGCAGACTGAAGGAACGTTCTTCCATCCATCAGTCCACCCATCTTCCTTATCTGCTTATCCAGGGCAGGGTCAAGGGGCAGCTGAAGCCAATCCCAGCAGTCAACAGGCACAATGCAGGACAGAGCGCCAGTCCATCTCAGTGTGAGCACACACACACACACACACCGCCACCTCCACCTAACCTACATGTCTCGGACTGTGGGAGGGAAAACCTGGAGGAGACATCACATGGACACAGGGAGAACATGCAAACTCCACACAGAGAGAGGACTTGGGATGCAAACTCTGCTCCCCATATTGTCAGGCAACAGCGCTGCCACTGTACCAACATGCTGCCCACACACAGAGCTGTAACAAGTGACACAATTCCGAGTTGCTGCTCCCTTGGGATTAAAGACAAAGCAGAATCTGATGTCTGTCAGTGATCCCCACCCAGAGTTCTGTCACTGTATTATCACACTGATGCCCGGATTTGTCAGGTGAGATGTTAACTCAGCTGAGATCCTCCACTCATTCAGGTGCTGATGCCAACCTGGGAGATGCTAAAGGTCGTTTGCCACCTTACATTAGTTTTAATTGAATATTCAGCAAAAAGAAGGACTTTAAAAAAAAGAACAAGCCCAAGTGACACAGAGCAGGTCTGTGCTGAGTGTCCCTCCTTTTGCTTTGGATGCTTAGTGACAAGTCCTCACCCCAACTGCAGCACCTCTGAGAATTCGGACGGAGCACACGGTCAGTCATTGAACACCCAGGGTGCTGTGGGAGAGGTGGCTTTAGCACTAAAGAAGATGGACTGCTCTCGGGCCATAGCAGGAAGGGCTTTATGCAGCAGACGGAGAACATGCAGCAAACGTGGCCGCTGGAAGTCTTCTTGTTGTTATTTCTGTAAGCTGTCAATAAAGTAAATGTGTGCATTAATTCAGGTTGTCAGAAGCTTTTATGATGTGACAGGAGTTTGCCATTTAATGCACATTAATGCGCTGTGTGCTCATGAAGAATTGCATGTAGACAAATCTGCACGACATGTGATTAGAGGAGCTCTGCTTTTAGAGAGATAAACCCTGCAGAGGGGCTTGGAGAGCTCGGTGCTTTACTGAGAGCGAGGCGCTTGGTAAGGCGATTAAGAAGCTAGCAGCGTGGGCACAGCAGGCACAGCCCAGCCAGATGGGCACAACCACCCAGACTGTAGAGGCATAGCAGTTAAGAATAAACCAGCAGAGCCTGCCAACGAGATACAGATGAGAGGGCAAGACCCCAAAAAGACCACACCCAATACTGTCCATCTATCTATCTATTGGTTATATAGCGCTTTCACATCTATCTATCTATCTATCTATCTATCTATCTATCTATCTATCTATCTATCTATCTATCTATCTATCTATCTATCTATCTATCTATCTATCTATCTATCTATCTATTATATAGTGCCTTTCACATCACATTAATAGTCTGTCCCAGCTGTAAAGATATTACATTCCAGTACCTGAGGCACATCATAAGGTGATTTTCCAGCCAGTACACAGAAACCTCAGATACAGTGAACATGGTGAGCCTGATTGGCACAACTGCACAGACAGCAGAGGCACTGTGGTCAAAAATAAACCAGCATACTGGATATCCCACCACCACCCAACAAAACATAAGAGGACAAGACCCCAAAAAAGCTATTTTTCACATCTATCTATTGCATACAGTGTCTTTAATATTTATCTATCTGTCTATCATCACATAGTGCTGTTCATATCTATCTTTCATATAGTGCCTTTCATATCATGTGTTTAGCTGTCTATCATTATAAAATGCCTTTTATTTGTCTCTCTCTATCAAAGTGTCTATCATTTCATCTATCTAGCTGTTGACCATCATATAGTGCCTTTTATATTATCTACCAATATGTAACTCCTTTCATGTAATTAGTGTATATAGTTCTTTATATATCATCAGTATAGCTATCTCTTATTATATAATTTTAATCATATCTATCTATCTATCTATCTATCTATCTATCTATCTATCTATCTATCTATCTATCTATCTATCTATCTATCTATCTTTCTAATAAATAATGTTAAAACATTGCATAATACTAATAATCATCATCATCATTTATTTTAATTTCAACATCAGAAGGCAGAAACTAACCCTATTATAAAGTGTCCCTCATATCATCATATCGCTCCTTTCATATAATCAGTGCAGCTATCTATCATTATATAGTGCCTTTCATATCTACCTATAATTTACTGCCTTTAATATAGTCTGTCAAGCTATCTATCTATTATATAGTGCCTTTTCTATCTATCTATCTATCTATCTATCATATAGTGCCTTTCATATCTATCATATTGTACCATTCATATCTTTGATCTATCTATCTATTACTATATAGTGCCTTTTATATCTATTGTCACCACACGTGCATATGGCAGGCAGCTAAAGGGCTCATAAGAAGGTAGTTCCATGCCAAACCAGGAGATGGCAGAGTGCACTGATCCTTTCTCTTTTTCCCTGCAGACCCAAACACAGGAAATCCCACCTGGACTTGAAAACCTCACTTCCAGTTCTGGGCTCAGTGACCTCAGTTGTGGTTCCTGCCCAGATGACGTCATTTCCCCTGCCTGACTTTATCCATCCATCCATCCATTTTCCAACCCGCTATATTCCTAACTACAGGGTCACGGGGGTCTGCTGGAGCCAATCCCAGCCAACACAGGGCACAAGGCAGGAACCAATCCCGGGCAGGGTGCCAACCCACCGCAGGACACACACGAACACACCCAGACACCAAGCACACACCAGGGCCAATTTAGAATCGTCAGTCCACCTACCTGCATGTCTTTGGACTGTGGGAGGAAACCGGAGCGCCCGGAGGAAACCCACGCAGGACATGGGGAGAACATGCAAACTCCACGCAGGAGGACCCGGGAAGCGAACCCAGGTCCCCAGATCTCCCAACTGCGAGGCAGCAGCGCTACCCACTGCGGCCACCGTGCCGCCCCTGCCTGACTTTACACACTGCCATATTCCTTCTGCGAGTCAGTTCTGTTTTGGACTCATCTCTGTGTATAACTTTGCATTTATCACAACCTTGCAACCGTACTTCAGGTATACGGGTGGCTGTCCTAAACCTTTTTCGGTGTCAAGGCGTTGTTCTTTCTACACCATCTTTGTATCATATTGTGGCCTTGTCGTATATCTTTCTGGCTTTCCATCATTATACAATACAATACAATTTATTTTTTGTATAGCCCAAAATCACACAAGAAGTGCAGCAATGGGCTTTACAGGCCCTGCCTCTTCACAGCCCCCCAGCCTGACTCTCTATACAGAGCCTTTCATATCTGTGTATTGATGTATTGTATATAGTGCCTTTCAAAAGCATTCGTTATTTGTTCAGTCTATTTGATGATTTCCTCTTTCTTTAATTGCACTTAAATGCATACATGAATGTAACAGAGAACAGAGCTTCCTCAAACCGGCTCAACCCAGTTTGTGGTAATTTGTTTTAGCTGTCACTGTCACCGGTGCCTTCCTGCTTTGGTCAGCGGCCCATACCTGGCTGGGGAGCCCCCCCCCCCCATGCGACGTCCACACCCATCTGTGGTCTCATCCCTTCAATCCTTCCCATTTATTCCTCAGCCACTCACTCTGGGTAGGCTGCTTGTTCTTGATGCTCACCTCTCCAGAGCAGGTTCTAGAGAGGTGTGAATGTCCCCTGTGGGCTTCAGCTCTATGGTCTGTGATGAGGCAATGTCCTCCCAGTCCTTTCTGTTCCTTCTCCATGTAGTGCCTTGATTTGTTTTTTGTTTGTTCTCCTCCCTCATTTAGGTCTCCATGTTTCTTTATTTGTTTCCCTGTTTCTCCTCTAACTGCAGCCCCACATGTTTCATGTCCCCCCGATCTCTCGCTGCAATCAATGAGCTCCTCATGTGGATCCAAACGTTTACCTTTGATTTGATTGGAAATCTCTGGGGCTACATGGAAATGAAATGAAAATGTGCAAATGGCAAATAGAAAAGAGCAACGGATCGATGCGCTGAGCAAACATTGGAGAGCATCAGGTCAGAAATGAGGTCATCCTGCTCAGGCCTGGGGGCAGGTGGGCCACAAGGGGGGGCTACAGTGACACTGGCTCTTCATGGACCAGCAGAAGGCAATTTTCTCACCTTCCTTATTGAATTGTTTCCTTAACTTTCTTGATGGGAGGGGGGGTCTAACTTAAGGAGAGATATTAGGGTCAGGAAATTGTCCACATGGGGTACAGGGAAGATGATGAAGGTCTTGAACCTAGCTTTGGTGCTTGGCAGTTGGGGCCACCATAACTCTTCTTTTTATCCTCGATTAATACTAGGGCCACCTGGAGGGTCTCACTATGGTCACACATGTAAGGATGTCCCAGAGCTGGCATCAGGGTGAGATCCACACAGAGGTGCCCATCTTCTTTGCTGAAATCTAAGGTTTCATGTGTTCAGATTAGTTGTATTTGTCTTAAAATGTTGGCAAATCCGTCTTCCAAAGAAATCTCGAATGACAAGAGTCGAAAGGGGAGCATAAACCCGGGGGTGATGTGCTCCTCTGAGCCGCAGGGCCTTCCTTTATTCCAATGTCACAGACTTCAAAAGAGACCCCGGCACTGCCCCTTCTACACGGCCGGCGGCGTGCAGCCGCTCCGTCAGAGGATTATGGGATTGCAGGATTAAACACATCAGCCTTTCTTCTCTCATGTAGGATGGAGATACGCTTGACAACTGCTGTTTTCCTATGACATTCTTCAATTAGAAAAACATCAAGCCTTTCTTAATCTTCTCCTGCAGTAGCTTGAAAGCCATTCATGCAGCTTCCCGTGGCTTTTATCAAAGGAGCTATATAAGGCGAAGGCTGTCAGGGCTGCTAATCAGGGCGGTTTCAGAGTCAATCACCAAGGGTGGGAGAGCTCATCGGTATTCTTCTCTGGATGTTGTGTAGTGAAATGGCCAGTAAGGGGCACCAGGTTCAAAGTTTCGAATTTCATTGGTGCCCTCGATTGACTTCCTTTAAGCCAATCAGCAGGAATGTGTCCTTCCCCTATCACATGACCAACTCCACTTCACTCGAATCCTGCTACTGAGGACAACATTTCATCTGCTCTTCATCTGGACATAAGAGACACTGAGGATAGAAGGCTGTCCATAGACTTCATTGCCATCATCATTTCTCAGAAACTCACAGGAAAGTTCAGTCTGCTAGTCTACAACAGTACCCTATGCAAGTGGATCCTAGACTTCTTAACAGAGAAACCCCCGACAGTCTGAACCAGAAACACCATCTTCAGCACCATCACGCTGAGCACCTGAGCCCCCCGGAGCTGTATACTCAGCCCACTTCTGTTCATTTTCTGTTTGTACAGCTCTAACACCATCATTAAGAGTGTTAGTGGGTATCTATTGGATAGATAGATAGATAGATAGATAGATAGATAGATAGATAGATAGATAGATAGATAGATAGATAGATAGATAGATAGATAGATAGATAGATAGATAGATAGATAGATAGATAGATAGATAGATAGATAGATAGATATGAAAGGCACTGTATAATAGATAGATAGATAGATAGATAGATAGATAGATAGATAGATAGATAGATAGATAGATAGATAGATAGATAGATAGATAGATAGATATGAAAGGCGCTGTATAATAGATAGATAGATAGATAGATAGATAGATAGATAGATAGATAGATAGATAGATAGATAGATAGATAGATAGATAGATAGATAGATAGATAGATAGATAGATAGATAGATATGAAAGGCGCTGTATAATAGATAGATAGATAGATAGATAGATAGATAGATAGATAGATAGATAGATAGATAGATAGATAGATAGATAGATAGATAGATAGATAGATAGATAGATAGATAGATAGATAGATAGATAGATAGATAGAATTTTATTTGTCCCCAGGGAGACATTTTGCAGACTGGTGCAAGTACAAGAGTCTGTCTCTTGACATCAATGAGATTAAGATGTCTTTGTTGACTTCAGGGGAGGCTCATGTTGCCCCCAGTGAGGTTCACCTCCCAGGTTCATCAGAGGTAAGCACTACCACTCCGAGACACAAGGGGACGCTGTTGCTGACAGTATCATCTCTTTTTCCTCCCATGGCCCTGAAGAACCACCCACTGAGGGCTACTGACTCCACCCTTTCTGGTCCCTCCACTATAAAGCTATGGCACTCCTGGCAAAGGTTGCCTCATTCTGGAGAGAGCAGACCAAAGAATGGAGATCTCACCTGAGCCCTGACAGCTTTAAGAGAACCTTGAATCCTCTTGTTTGCTCTTTGTTTTTGCTCTGATTTTCGTCAGCTGTTATTTGGTGTCCCATCGAGCACCTGTTTATTTTTCACATTGTAAATATTAAAAGGGGTGGGCTGTTTGATGCCCCAACACTCACCTCTGTGACCATTTGTGTTCCCTAAGTCAATGACAATATATATAAAATTCAAAGGGTTGTGTCTCTCTGTCACGTGACTTCTTGTGAACCACTAAGTCTAGAACTTTGATCTTGTCATTAATTGAGCTTTTGATGTGATACACACTGGTGAAGCAAAGGATATTCCTAGAAGAAACCTCCCTGAAGTTATCAGGATTTGCATCTTAGACAAACTTATGGAGTGGGTGACATAGCAGAAAGAAGAGAAGAACAGCAACATCTGCTGAGTGTGAAGCAAATTCCAGAGCTGTTTGCATGATGGGCTGGGGCTGGAACCACACTGAATTGAGGTCAAGCAGTTCAATGTTGGTTTCATTAGACCAGAGATTCCTGTTTTTCACAGTTCGAGGGTCCTTTAGGTGCCTTTTGTAAACTTCAAGTGAGCTTTCATGTGTCATGTGGCCACTCTGCCATAAAGCCCAGATTAGAAGGAGTTTTGCAGTGCTGGTTGCACTTCTGGAAAGTTCTCTAGGTTCTCTAGAGCTCAGCCAGAGTGACTATCAGGTTCTTGGTCACCAAGCAGATATGTGGTCCACTCTAAGAGTGTCGGTGGTCCCACACGTCTTCTGTTGCGGAGTTATGTAGGCGACTGTACTATTTGGCACCTTCAATGGCTCCTTTTTAACTACATGACATTATAAAGTGCTGTTAAAAATGCATACTTAATGTTGTGTGCTAACGCATGTAATTGAGTTCTATCATCATCATTATTTTCGAATATGACTGCTGTAATAAATATTTCACAAACAAATATGTGACTCATTCAAGAAGTAACTAAAAAAATTCACAATGCTCCAACTCTCAGATCAGATGAGTAAGACCCCAAACGCATGTGAATGACCCGCCATGCACAGATTTTCTAACACGTTTCATTTTGTTGTACTGTTCCTGTTCTGCTGCATCGTTTCTAATTAAAGTACAAATATTGTGTATATAAACAATGAGCCTCATATTTGCAAATGTCAGTGTGTACTGAATAATATGAACAAGCTTAATGGGGGCCAGTAAAAGCTGTGCTGTCGGGTCGTTAATGAAGCGTGCGTTTTGATAACTACCACTAAGTATTGACGTGACTGTGCTCATTGTAATGGAATTTGCTCTTATTTTAGCAATAATGGGTGTCAGTTGTAGGATTCTACGATGTGAATGGTGATTACATTTTCATATTGCTGGAGTTCCCCATTAAGAAGAGTCTTTAAGGAAGGCATTATACCCATAAAGACTGTGCTGTCCCAAAGGTTCCTCTTGGGAAATGTGGTGGTAGCGCTCATTGTTTTGAACTTATGTCATTGTCAGGCTTATTCTGTCCTGCCCAGTGCAAGGTGGGACCCCCAACCAAGCAGAAATTTACAACGAGCCAATAGAGTTCAGGACTGATTTACAATATGGTCCTTTGTTACTGCAGCCACTCTGTGTTAGTCTCCAACATTAGAGCCCAGCCTTTGGATATTTTTCACTATCCATTAAACCCCTTGTGAGATGAAATCAATTTCATATTGACCAGCACAGCACTCTCCCCCAGCAGCGACCACACCCCTAGAAGAAACCACTCCCCCCAGCAGCGACCACACCCCTAGAAGTAACCACTCCCCTAGCAGGGACCAAACCCCCAGTAGGGGGCATTCCCCTAGCAGAGATCATATTCCAAGAAAAGACCACACCCCCAACAGAGGCCACTCCCCTGGGGTAAATTGAGGTCATGGATGATCGGCATCTTCTTAAATAAATAATTGCCGCACTCGCTGTGATTAGGAGGGGGCATGACAGTGTGGCGAGAGCAGTTCCCAGGCGTGATGTGGGAGCAGACCGCCCTGCACTAAGTGCACTGCTAATCAACACAGCTGAGTGCAAGGAGTGGAGGATCAAAATAAAAGACAGAATGAGAGGTTACTGAGGGAAGAAGTCAGGAGGTGAAAAGAACTGGTGCGGGTGCGAGTGAGTGAAACAGAGCAGGCTGGTGGGAAAGGCAGCTGGGAGGAGAACCCCTGGGAAGGAGTGTATAGCGAACACTCGGAAGTGGTCGCTTCAGCTGAGCGTTTACAAGGAGCGGGAGTGACCGGGAGTTTGCGTGGCCCACCAAGGAAGACAGGGAAGGTGGCAGAGGTCGAGGAGGCTTGGGAAGAGAGCCCTAGCATGAGCTGCATGGCCGTTGGGGACTCAGCAAGGGAACCTATCCATAGCCATGGGACGACAGGCAACCGGATCTGTGGAAGGTCAGCTGAGTCAGTAGGTAGGCGACTCCTCGGCTGCAAGGGATAAGCAGAGTGTAAAAAGAAAGAAGGCACCAGGCTTTTAGAAAGGACTGTTCCTGCCAGTGGATTTCAACCTCGTTTTAAAGAAGATTTATTTATTGGGATTTTAACCTCCACCTTTTCACCTGTTTATTTATGGATTATTTATTTATGAATTTTGAAGAACTGCACTTTCTTTTTGGACACTGGTTTGTTTGACCACATGGTGTCCTCATTTGCACAGCTCATCCCGGTCATGCCTATCGACAGTGTTGGGTTCAAGAGGCTCCCAAATGAGAAGAGGGAGAATGGAGCCAGACCAGCACTGTCACACCCCCTAGTAGAGAGCACTCCCCCAGGGAGAGACCACTCCCCCAGCACAGCCCACACCCCCAGGCTGAGAGCACTAAACCCAGCATAGACCACACCCCCAGCAGAGGCTACATCCCATCAGAGACCACGCCCCCAGCTGAGAGCACTCCTCTTGCAGAGATCACATCCCAAGAAAAGACCACACCCCCAGCACAGAATACTTTACCTGCACAAACTACTCCCCCATTACAGCCCACCCCCCCTGGCCGAGAGTAGTTCTACTACACAAACGCCTCCCCTAGCATAAACCACTCCCCCAGCCCATACCACACCCCTCAATGAGAGCTCTTCCCCAGCATAGAACACAACTCTAGAAGAGGCTACACTCTAAGCAGTGGCCACTCCCCTAGTAGAAAGTACCCCTCTAGCAGAGATCACATCCCAAGAAAAGACCACACCCTAAGCACAGAATACTTTACCTGCACAAACTAGATAGATAGATAGATAGATAGATAGATAGATAGATAGATAGATAGATAGATAGATAGATAGATAGATAGATAGATAGATAGATAGATAGATAGATAGATATGAAAGGCACTATATATAATAGATAGATAGATAGATAGATAGATAGATAGATAGATAGATAGATAGATAGATAGATAGATAGATAGATAGATAGATAGATAGATAGATAGATAGATAGATAGATAGATAGATAGATAGATAGATAGATACTTTATTAATTCCAAGGGGAAATTCACATACCCCAGCAGCAGCATACTGATAAAGAACAATATTAAATTAAAGAGTGATAACAATGCAGGTATACAGACAGACAATATCTTTGTATAATGTTAACGTTTACCCCCCCAGGTGGAACTGAAGAGTCGCATAGTGTAGGGGAGGAACGATCTCCTCAGTCTGTCAGTGGAGCAGGACGGTGACAGCAGTCTGTCGCTGAAGCTGCTCCTCTGTCTGGAGATGATCCTGTTCAGTGGATGCAGTGGATTCTCCATGATTGACAGGAGCCTGCTCAGTGCCCATCGCTCTGCCATAAATGTCAAACTGTCCAGCTCTGTGCCTACAATAGAGCCTGCCTTCCTACTCCCCCAGTACAGACCACACCCCCTGGCCGAGAGCAGTTCTACTACACAACCCCCTCCCCTAGCAGAAACCACTCCCCCAGCCCATACCAC